>NC_138982.1:130558592-131249921 GCF_964341445.2 Mesoplodon mirus | reverse complement strand
AATGTACATGTATATGTGTTATGTATATATATCAGTACATATATATTATGTAATATACATATATTATGTATATATATATACATTACATATACACACACATATTCCTAGTACACATACATATATAGTTACATAAATGCAAAAACAAAGTGATGAATATTTGATAAAAGGCAAAGACTTTGCCTTCTGGGCACTCCATGACATTTTGGGGGTGCCAAATATTACCTAGGACAAGATGTTCATGGTTTGATCCTCAACCTGAGCAAATCTATGTATTAAGGAAATTTATACAAACATTACAATTTCAATAAGTGAGTAAATGTTGTAAATGATTCTTAGTGGGTGGATTTCTCCTTAAATTACTTGGATCATCCTTCCCTACCTCCAGTTCTCCCCTGTATTTTGTAGGGGCTACCACACCCAGTATCTCCTGCTTGGTGTGAGTATTGACCATCTAAAGGGGTCTGTAATGAAATGGTAACCTTTGAAGGGGTTTCCCCACTTTCTGATAATATCCCTGTGTGCACTTATCATTGTGGTATATGTTCAGGAAGTAGGGAAAGCTTTTCAAGGAATACTTGGATTGGGTGGAAGTCAGCTACCAGAAGCTAACATTCAACTGAAATTCTATCGGCAAAAGGTCTTGTTTCTTTCCCAGTGAAAAATGGAATGTATATTTCTTGGCTTGCCAAGAGTATAAAAACATCTCATTCATTAAAAGAACTTAGCTTTCATGTTTTAAATAAATAATTCTCCTGATTTCTTAGATAACACACCAATTAGATATAAATGCACTTATGAAGAACCTGGTGCAAGGGGTTATCCCAAATAGCACTTCAAGTCTAAGTGCCCTTGGTTAACGTCAAGGCATGAGGCTGAGTGAGGACACGGCAAGTTTACCTGCCTTGGGGCATTACTGAGACCAGCTGGCTCTCCTAGAGCCATAAAACTTTTTACTATTTTTTCTGCATATATTATGCCATGGAACTGTGTGACCTGGGACTTCTGCTGCTTGTAAAAAGGCCCAACATTTTTGTTGGCTGAAGTGCAGGGTGAGAATTGCTGATCATCCTTGCAGAGTAACTGGAGACCTCTTTCGGGGTTCATTGGTTAACCTTCACTGGAGGGCAGTTAATGAGCCAATGAGGGAAATGTTAACATTAAATTAAATTATGTGAAGAAGGTTCCTATGAGCATCAGAAGAGCTAGATGCATTAGGGGCATTGAGATTCAGAATTCAGGGAAAGAACAAAGTGTTTTGTTCTTTTCTAAGGCATGCAGAGCTCATTATTGTTGATGGAAATGAAATTTACAGGGCTGAGTGCCTTGAATAAGTCAGAGGTTGGAAACCCTTTGACTCAACTTTATTGGCCAAAAAATTTCTCTAAGGAGAAGCTTGCTTGACCTACTGTGAAAATATTTATTACTTTCATAAATAATCAATACACATATTTCTACATATAGTTTCATCACATTTGAAAAAACTTCTTATTGGTATAGAAGGTATAGGTGAATTAAAACCAAATGCCCAAAATTTGCTCCCAGAGAATATGGAATTGGCCTTAGAAGAATGTGATCTTTGGGCTGATAGATAAAGCATGGTGCTAGATGTCTCTTCCTGGTATGGCCTACTGAATTCTTAAGACTCTCAATGGCTATCATTGAGCCAGTCTGATCAGCCCAAAGAATGACAAGGCAGTATAATGCAGCAAATAAATTAGGCCTTGAATTCAGCAAACCAGGTGCCAAGTCCCTATTAATTTCCATCTTATTTGACATAGCAGAATTTAGTAGAATAGAGTATAACAAAATAGTTTACTATTCTACCCAATAGACTTTATTCTACTAAATGGAATTCTATTCTACTAAATAGAATTTAGTAGTATATAGTATACTAAAATAATCGTGCACAGTTTTATTCAGCTCTTTTGGTTGTAAAGACTAGAGAGTCATCTATTCCAATAACTTAAAAAGTTTTAATGTAGCAGTATACATATATTGTTTAGAAAAATAGTCTCTCAGAAACCCAAACACAGGGTTCACAGTAGAATAATCTCTATGGAAAATGGAACAGGAACTGGGAAATGATTTGGAACCTAACACAAGTCTGGGACCCTCAGAAGTAGGGGTCTGTTCATTTCGATCTGGGTGCCTAAGTTTTTTTTTTTGGCTCTGGCTCCCTCTGCCCAGATGGAGCACCCATGGCTTTCATTTGCATTGTGAACGCATCTCCTTTCACAGGCTATGGAACTGGTGTGGTAATCTGCTGGGGGCTGCAATTCTGGTGTGGGTAAGTGGGGGCTGGGACCACAGTTGGGACCAGTGACCCAGGATGCACAGGACAGTTATATGGGCACTGCCATGGCCATCATCTGCCAAGGCCCAGGAACTGTCTAAGGAGCATAGCCATGGGGAGGAGGCTGTGGACCTTCAGCAGGCCCCACCTGCTTGGCCAGAACTGGCACCCCAGCTCCTGATGTATTTTGTTGGGTGCCCAACTTTAATATGAAGACACCATGTGTCCATATGAAGACACTGTATATCCAGTACCTTCTCTATGGCTACCAAATGACCTACTTTTTCTGTATTTCACTACTCAGATTCCTAGAACAGGCATTCTGGTCTGGATAAGCATTTACTGGCCAGGCCACATTGTAGTCCAACGACAAGACTATGGATTGGCCAGCCATAGGACAGGTCATTGTCCCAAACTTGGCTGGTAATTAAGGGACTATCCCTTTAGCAGGGAGAATGGGTGGATATCTTACTTTTGCTGGGGTTGTTGGTATAACTGGCACAATGACTGATATGTCTTATGGTTCCTGGGAGATTGTTATGGTTGGATTTGATCTACATGCCATCCTGTTTTCTGATTACATTTCTCCACCTGTACATGTGCCTCCACCTGGGGCACAGGTGGAAATAAGGCAAAGGCCTTTATTTGAGAACACATCTTCTGAATGTCCATTCTGTGAAACTCAGAGACTGTCTCTAGGTAAGACTCAACTTTTTAAACTATTCACTTCACAAATGTAAAGCATAGAGGTTTTCCTACAAGGAAGTGACAGAGTAGAGCTAATCCTGGGCAAAAGGGTCAAGTGGACAATGAAGTTTTGTTATCAGGAACTTTCTTTCTTCTCCAACCCAGAGCCATTTTATACCCCATTACATTAAAGGCAGCTGTAGTTTGGTAAGAAGAGGATGTGACTTAGAATCAGAAGATACCCTTAAATCACACCTTTGACCCATATCCTGTGCCTTGGGTAAATAAACGAGCTTCTCTGAGCCTTAAATTCATCATTGTAAAGTGCAACTATCATACAAGATTGTTTTTTCTACCGCATGAAAGAGATGGGCATACGGTACATGATTGTTTAATAAAAACTTAAAAAAATCAGAGGTCGAAGGGGCACCTAAGAGCTCTTATTTTATAGATGTAGGAACTGGAGCCCAGAGATGTTATTTCACTTGTTTAAGTTCAACCAGCTACTTAATTGCAATCAAAACTAGAACCCAGGTCTCCTGATTTCCCAGGCCAATTTTTTGCAAACTCCTTCTAAGTTTCTCCACAATTTTCAAAACTTGCTCTTTAGAAAGACTGTGTAGTTGTGCAAAGTTATAGCTTCTAGTTTCTTTAGATGAACAAAACATATTTTTATAATTAGAGTAGAAATTCCCAAGGTTCTTTTTTTTAAAAAAAAAATATCTGATTCTTATTTACTGTGAAGAATGAATTAAAATTAAATAAATTACTGTCCTAGGTGAACATGTGTTTAGTAACTCAAGTCTTAGAAAAGTGAAACTCCTTAACTAGGTGTTCCTGGGCCTCCCTGGCCACGTGATTTCCTCCTGTGGCTCTAAGTCTGAGAGCAATGCCAAGCCTTCTAATTGGCAGTCAGATGCTTCAGACTGAACGACCACAAAACCCAAGGTGATCTGGGCTCACCTGGCCGACGTTTGCTCTGTGCCATGCATTCCTTTGCCTTGTGAGCAAAATGTGGCCTGGTGCAGTGGAAACTTCGTGTAATCCTCTATATTTTCAATTACCAAGGAATTCTTTTAAGAAATATTAAAGGACTAGATTCCAGAGTTTCTTAGCAGAATGCAATTGGTTTGTCTATACATAATTGTTATTTTCTTTGCCCAGGAGTGCAAGATTTTCAAAGCATGTCTTTTTCTTCCACTTATTATAATTTCCGCACAAACACCTATTGTCTATTTTGTGCAAAGCACCGTGGGATATACAAAATGGTATTTGATACTCTCTTTCTTAAGGAAACCCATTTACTTGTTGAGATGAGAGCAGAAGCTCCATGGGACCTTATCTGTCTTATTCACTGTTGGAGTTCAGTGCCTAGACCATTATCTGGCACAGAATAGACACTCAGGAAATATTTGTGGAATGCATGAACGAATATACCTATATCAAATGTTAATTATAGCTAATGCTTATGTAGTTAATATTTATGCCCACTAGCTTTCCAAGTACAATTGCTGCTTCATTTGATCTTCACAACTCTAAGAGGTAGGAACTATTAATACACCCATTTTGAAGATGGGGAAACTGAGGCTTAGAGAGATTAAGTAACTATCCTAAAGTTGCACACTGGTGATACTGAGATTTATATCAAAATCATCTGGCTCTGAAGTCTGTGTTCTTAACCACTATGCTCTGTTGCCCCTGCATGTTATGCTTCCTTAGGGCTAAAGACACTCCTTCCATGATTTTTAGAACTAAAATCAAGGAGTGTTGTACGGGTGAAGCATAAATCAGGAGCTTGGGATTAACATGCACACACTACAATATGTAAGATAGATAACCAGCAGGAACCTACTGTATAGCACAGGGAACTCTACTCAGTATTCTGTGGTAACCTACATGAGAAAAGAATCTGAAAAAGAATGACTATTTGTATATGTATGACTGAATCACTTTGCTGTACATCTGAAACTAATACAACATTGTAAATCAACTATACTCCAAAATTTTTTTTAAAAATCAAAGGGTATTTATAATGGAATCACATATGCAGCGTTAACAACAAGAAAGCTGGAAAGTTTTGTAGAGTAAGAAACAGCTGTAGGACCAAAGCCTAAGAGGTAAGAAGGATTTAAACAGACGAGAAGTAGAGTTCATCTCTCTTTGACTTCTGGGAAAAGATGACCTTGGAAATTCTCTTTATAATATGGTTATGTTATAATCTTATACAATATTATAGTATTATTTAAAAATTTTTAACCAGTTTCATCATCTTAACTAGTTAGAGTGGGTGAGAATCCAGTCTTGTTCATCTTTCTATGCCCCCTTAGTGTTAGGTTGGGTCTCTTCCCATTGATTTGAAAGAAATTGAATTATCACTAGGTGGTAACTTGATGGGCTGGGGAAAGCTAGCTACACCAAAATACCCTTGCCAAATTTGAATTCTGATAAGCTTGCCTCTTTCATGCTTTTCTCCAACTCTTCTTTTAAAGAAATCCTCAGGAAAAAAACACAAACACCACTACTCATATGAAATCATTTTTGACATCTTCAGAGATTTCTCTAGGTTCTGGCCCAAGTCTGACTGTTGTTCTCTTCTACCTACATTCTTCCTACACTTGAGGGATTTCAAAAAATGTGCTTAATGATTGGACCTTGTTTTAATTTTCTCTAACTTATTTATTTTCTCTTGAGGTTAGGAACATTTTGTAAATTTGCAAATACCAAAAGTATTTTGCACACATGTAATAAGTTTAAGAAAACAATCAGATCGGATTCAGAATATCTCCCCAAGGAAAGGAAGTGCACAAAATAGTCAAATGAGTAATTGAAAAACAAAGCAAGGGAACTAAAATATCTCCCTGAACTAGTCCCTAAGATATGCCTTTTTCCCATTATGAAACACTGACTAGTCTGCACTGTTTTTTTTAAAGCTATATTTATTTTTGGCTGCATTGTGTCTTCGTTGCTGCACGTGGTCTTTCTCTAGTTGCAGTGAGAAAGGGCTACTCTTCGTTTCAGCGTGCAGGCTTCTCATTGCGGTGGCTTCTCTTGTTGCGTAGCACGGGCTCTAGGCATGTGGGCTTCAGTAGTTGTGGCACGCAGGCTCAGTAGTTGTGGTGCACAGGCTTAGTTGATCTGCGGCATGTGGGAATGTTCCCAGACCAGGGCTCGAACCCATGTCCCCTGCATTGGCAGGTGGATTCTTAACCACTGAGCCACCAGGGAAGTCCCTGCACTGTTTGTTTTTTGAAGTGAAACTTTGATGGGAAAATTCATAACTGAATCCATTGTGTATTTCACACTACCATTAACATTCTTTTTCTTGCCAGATATTTTGCTATGAACTTAAGCATTTATCCTCGATATGTTTTCCAGCTTCTTCAGGTGTTCATTTTTCTTGTTGTCAATAAATGTTCCACTAAATTTTCAAGTCACACTTCCTGAAAGATAGGACAGGTTCACCATATCTTTGTAGAGACTAATAATAAAAGCATATTTTCTTTTGTTAATCCATAATGAATAACACAAGCTCCTGGTTTGAATTTTACTCCACTGAGGATGATCTCCTTAGTCTGAAGGTCTGATGTTGATAAACAAGTCAGTTTTGGAAATGCTTGGGATCTGAAGAAGAGTGGCAAGCTATGTATGACCTAACTGACAGGTTGATAAAATGATTGAAATTGCTAAATTGACAGAAGGACCAAAGTTGATAAATTGATAAATAAACATTTCTTGAGTACCAACTATAAGCAAAGCCAACTTCAAATTGAGATTTGCTATCCATTAAACAGAGGTGAGGATGTAGGGGCTTGATGTACACACCTCGTTAGCGATGTGTTTCCTGATTCCCTACCAGCAAGTCACGGACAAGAATGAGCACTTCTCAGCTTGCTGTTCTAACTTACTTCAACTGGGCAAGAATTTGACTTCCACATGCAAATCAATTGGTCTTTGTAGCTGACACTTTACTGCATTCTGCACCATAGCAGTGCCACCATGTACTACTTCTGGCTTACTTTGGCGTTCACACAAACTTTTCTTTGTCTGGATCTCATCTTGCAAAGAGACACTCCCCATGTCTGCAAGATCTAATTATATCTATTTGCGTAAGTCAAACTAAAACAAATATTGATAGGCTTATCTTGAGTTCATTCATTATGTCTGGGACTCAGGAGACTATAAAGAAACATGAATAATGGGAGTAGAAACAGTAGTAAAAATAATAGTAAAAATTAGTAGGAATGTTAAAAGATGTAGTTAATGTTTACTGAATGCCTAACCCTGACATTGTGCTAATTTCTTTATGTGCAATAACTTCCTTTTACAGAAGAAGAAATTAAAACTCAGAGAGGCAAAATAACCTCTCCCAAAGCTCACACAGTCCCAGTGGTGGAGATGGGAAATGCATTTTTATTTAAAGTTTAGCAGAACTCACCATCTGGGTATGTTTTTTTAAGAGGGGAAGTTTGTGAATATCATTTCAATTTCCCACTTTCCATTGGATAGATTGAGTTTTCTTCTCTGTGATTAAAAGCTGTACATTCATAGGGAGGGTGGGAGGGAGGGAGATGCAAGAGGGAAGAGATATGGGGATATATGTATATGTATAACAGATTCCTGATTCACTTTGTTACAAAGCAGAAACTAACACACCCCTGTAAAGCAATTATACTCCAATAAAGATTTTTTTTTTTTTTTTTTTTTTTTTTTTTTTTTTTTTGCGGTACGCGGGCCTCTCACTGCTGTGGCCTCTCCCGTTGCAGAGCACAGGCTCCGGACGCGCAGTCTCAGCGGCCATGGCTCACGGGCCTAGCCACTCCGTGGCATGTGGGATCTTCCCAGACCAGGGCATGAACCCGTGTCCCCTGCATCAGCAGGCGGACTCTCAACCACTGCGCCACCAGGGAAGCCCCAAATAAAGATGTTAAAAAAAAAAAGAAAAAAGCTATACATTCTATTTTCATTATTACGGTGGTTACTCCTTTGCCTAAGCTTATTGTCATATTTATTTATCCTTTTTTGGCCATGTGGCTTGCGGAATCTCCCTGATCAGGGATTGAACCCAGGCTATGACAGTGAAAGCCTTGAATCCTAACCACTAGGCCACCAGGGAACTTCCTGTCATATTTATTTTTTTTCTATTGAGTGCTGAAACTTTTCAGTGTCTGTATTTGCCCTGAACCAGACAAGTACTGCTCTCATGTCACTTTGTTCTCTTCCCCCATCACTACCCCACATCTTATGCTGATATTTTCTAGAATAATTCTAGGTCACTAAGGGCAAATATTATCTTTTTCTTTGCTTTGGTTCTAGCCTTTTTTTTTTTTTTTTTTCTTTTGGCCACACCACGCAGCATGTGGGATCTTAGTTCCCTGACTAGGGATCAAACCTGGGCCCTGGCAGTGAAAGCACTGAGTCCTAACCACTGGACCACAAGGGAATTCCTGGTCCTAGCCTTTTAAAGACAACTTTCATGTTTTTTAAGTCTTCTCTGCCCTAATTGTTTTTGTCTGCTCGTTCTATCAGTTATGAAAGAGGTATGTTAAAATCTCTCATTACGATTGTGAATATTCTATTTTTTGTTTTGGATTTTTCAATTTTTGCATTATAGATTTTCAACCTATGTTAATAGACAACCAAGTTCAGAATAATTATGTATTCTTGGGGAATTGAATCTTTATCATTGTGAAATGTTCCTTTTCATCTTTGGTAAAGCTTCTTACCTGAAAGTCTATTTTGTGTGATATTAGTATAGCTACACTAGGTTTTGTTTGGTGTTTATCATGTTTTAGCTTTGTCCATCATTTTACTTTTACTCTTTCTGTTTTTTTTTTTTTTTTTTTTCTTTTTGGTTAAGGTGTATGTCATGGACAGAATGTTTCTTTCTCTCACCCAAAGACACATGCTGAAGTCCTAACCCCCAGTGTGGCTGTACTTGGAGATGGGGCCTCTAAGTGATGTTGAAAACCCGGCCTCTGTGACCGGTGCTGAATCGAATCTTGCAGACAGAGTTTCGGGTGAAGGAAAAAAGAATAGCTTTATTGCTTTGCCAGGCAAAGGGGGACACAGCAGGCTCGAGCCCTTGAAAAACTGTGTGTCCCAACCCGGGAGGTTTTGGTGAGGAGTTTTATAGCAATGGTTCAAGGGAGGAGTTGCTGATAAGATTAGGGTGTGTGCAGGGCCTGCACTCCTCTAATCTGGTCTCAGGTAATCTTTTGATGAGCTTCTCTGAATCCTTTAATCTGGCCTCAGGTGGTCTTCTCTGGAATGAAGAATGCTGACATCTTCCATTTGTTGGGGGTTTTAGTTCTATAAAGAGCTTAAAGATATTACTATGTGTATCCCTTGAGGCAGAACCAGGACCCTGCCCCAAGACTGCACTATTTTTTCTTGGCTGTTCCTCCCTTGTCTCTGCATTCCCTCCCTTCCCTGATCAGCAACTGTTCAAATCTGCCCTTTGGAACTCAGGGAAGTTCATGGAGGCTGGAGTCTGCTCCCTACAAACAAGCAATGGGGGACACAGAAAGGCTTCCATGCCCAGCAGCCCCACAAGGTCCTGCTCATTTTCATAAGGAAGTGAATAAGGTTAAATGAGGTTTTAAAGGTGGGGACCTGATCTGATA
Organism: Mesoplodon mirus; assembly: GCF_964341445.2. NCBI lineage: Eukaryota > Metazoa > Chordata > Mammalia > Artiodactyla > Ziphiidae > Mesoplodon > Mesoplodon mirus. The sequence goes on along the minus strand of NC_138982.1, from coordinate 131,240,318 downwards.
GGATTAGTGTCCTTATAAGAAGAGACCTCAGAGAACTTACTCTCTTTTTCTCTGCTTGTACCCAGAGAAAAAGCCATGTGAGGACATAGCAAGAAGATGACAATCTATGAGCTAGGAGGAGAGCTATAACCAGAAACCTTAATCTTGGACTTCCCAGCCTCCAGAACTGTGGCAAAATAAGTTTTTCTTATTCAAGCCACCCAGTTGATGATATTTTGTTATGGCAGCTGAAGCTGACTGATACAGATTTTGGCACTGTGAAGTAGGGGTGCTGCTGTAACAAATACCTGAACTTGTGGAAGTGGCTTTGAGCCTAGGTAGTAGTCAGAGGATGGGAGAGTTTTGAGGTGCATGCTAGAAAAAGCCTAGATTGTGTGAATGGGAGGCTGGTGTAAGTACAGATGTTACAGGCAATTTCAGTGAGGTCTCAAACGCAAAGGAGGAACAGATTATTAGAAACTGGAGGCAAGGCAAACCTTGTTATAAAGTGGCAAAGAATTGGCTGAATTATGTTTCAGTGTGAGCAATGAAATTGGATATTTAGCTGAGGAGGTTTCTAAGTAAAGGATTGGGAGAGCAGCTTGCTTTCTCTTTACCACATATAGTAAAATCGGAGAGGACAGAGATAAATTGAAGGAATTGTTAAGCAAAAAGCAACCAGAACTTGAAGATTTGGAAAATCTCAGCTTATTCATATTGCAAAAAATGAGGAACTGCATTCTCAAAAGAACAATAAGGATGAGGCTGAACAACCATTTGATAAAGAGATAATGGGTGCCTCCGGATTTGATCAACTATCTCAGCAGAAGACAGAAATAGCGATGAGATTATACTAACAGAGACACTGCCAGTTTGAACTAAAGGGGACAGAGAAAGTGAAACAGAACGAGGGCTGTTATACCTCTAGGATTCTACAGGACTGGATGATTCAGCTGCAAACGTGGTTTACTCTTCAAGAAAAGGGAAGCACAGTTGACCGTGAACAACATGGGGAGTTAGGGGCACTGACCCTCCCTGTAGTCGAAAATCAAGTAACTTTTACAGTGGACCCTCTGTATCCACAGTCCTGCATCCTCGAGTTCAACCAACTTCTGATCATATTCAGTGAAAAAATTCTGTGTGTAAATGGATCCATGCAGTTCAAACCTGTGTTGTTCAAGGACCAACTGTATAACCCTGAAGGTGATTCAGAGACCATCAGGGCTGCCACTCCCACCACAGGACCAGGGGAGCAAGGTTGCTTCCTCCTTGGTTTCGGAGGGTTGGGCCCCCTCCTTGTTTTCAGCAGGCCAAAATGTGGACCTTAAATCCCGTAACAAGTGTCCTTATAAGAGTGAGGCAGCAGGAGATTACACACAGACACACAGAGGGGAAGGCAAAGAGGGCATAGCAGCAGAGATTGGAGTGATGCAGCCATGAGCCAAGGAATGTCTGTAGCCACCAGAAGCTGAAAGAGGCAAGGAACAAATTCACCCCTAGAGGCCTCAGAGTGAGTATGGCCCTACTGGCACCTTGATTGCAGACTTCTGGCCTCTAGAATTGTAAGCAAATAAATTTCTGATTTTGGCAAATTGTTGTTAGAGGAAACTAATACAACCCACAACCTTTTCTAAAGTGATTCTCCCCTTCTCTCCCAGCCACTTGAGATCCCATTATCTTGTTTATTTCACCTTGAGTTTAACTTCACTTCTCTGAGCCTTACCTTTCTTATGTATAAAATAAGGGGGTTGACCTGGATATAGTACAATAATAACTTGTCTATCAGACAGAAGGCATGAGCTAAAATAAATGACCCCTTCAAACTCTATCTTTATTTTGTCAGAATATTCTAACCCCCCAATTCAAATAAATTTACAAATAACTCATTCATTTTTTTTTAAAGACATTAGAAAAAATTATTTTATTATTTATTTTTGGCTGTGTAGTGTCTTAGTTGCAGCACATGGGATCTTCGTTGAGGCATACGGGATCTTTCCTTGTGGCGCGCGTGGGCTTCTCTCTAGTTGTGGCATGCGAGTTCCAGAGAAAAGGAACTCTGTAGTTTGTGGCACACAGGCTCTCTAGTTGCAGCGTGGGCTTAGTTGCCCCGTGGCATGTGGGATCTTAGTTCCCTGACCAGGGATCAAACCCACATCCCCTGCATTGTAAGGTGGATTCTCTACCACTGGACCACCAGGGAAGTCCCATAGCTCATTCATTTTATATTAGGCAGTTTTTTGTTTTAATTTACACCCAGATAAATGGAAGAAGTGAGAGAAAGAAAGAAAATGCGGGGAAAGCAGTTCTGATTTCCCAGCTTCTGTTTCTTGATTCCAATTTCTGTCTCAAGGATCATCAGCCTCTGAAGCCCCAAGGATCCCCTTTCAGGAATTGTTCGGTATTTCTGGGTGCTCCTGGCAAGCTTATTGCACAGACAAGGATCATTGGAGAAAAGTTGGGAAAATGGAAATTGGTAAAGGGAAGGAATAATCAATAAAGGAGATAAAGGAGAGAGAAATAAAGGAAGGCAGTATGCTGAGGAGAAAGAGATTGGAAAGTAGTATTTTGCAGAAAGTAGCATGTGATGACCCCACCTCAGCGATGCAGATTAATTCATTAAAAACAGCACTGTCATATTAAATTATATTATGAAAAAAGGGCATTTCAGGTTGTTGAATTATGAGAAGTACAAGTGGTTTAACTCTTAAGAGCATGGCTTGGATGAGAATCCACCCTCTTCCCAGTTCTGGTACCTTAACTTCTTTAAACTGTCATTTCCTCATTTGTGAAATGAGTGTCATAATAGCTACCTCATTTGGTGTTCCTGGGATTAAATAAAATATTCATAGTTAAAATCCTGGGGACTTCCCTGCTGGTCCAGTGGTTAAGAATTCACCTTCCAATGCAGGGAACTCGGATTCGATCCCTGGTCTGGGAGCTAAGATCCCACATGCCATGAGGCAACTAAGCCGTGTGCTGCAGCTATTGAGCCCATGCACTCTGGAACCCACATGCCACAACTAGAGAGAAGCCCGCATGCCACAACAAAAGATCCCACATGCTGCAACTAAGACCTGATACAGCCAAAAAAAAAAAAAAAAAAAAAAAAAAGAAATCCTGGCACATCATAAGTACTCAGTAAGTGTTATGTACTTTATTATTAGTATTGTTATAGTGATTATTATTGGCATACTAGGTCAGTAATAGAGAATTATAAGCCTCGAATTTTAATTCAGTCCTAACTAGAAATTATAACTCAATCCAGCAGCTATGTGTCAGTTAGTTTAATGAATCAATTAGTTTAATGTATGAAATTTAAATTATATCTATCTGTATCTAGTTTCTTTTTATAATAACATTGAATTTTATTTTTCAAGTCTGTTTGCTAAGAATGGAAAAGAGCTTCCCTATAATAGAAAGAAGTTTCGTTTAATAGTTTTAAAGACCAATAATTTTTAACTTTGTGAACTTCTGACTTTAAATGTGGTTGTAGAATGTAACCTGTGTGTTTATCATCATGGTTTGTTATGTGCAGTTGCATATGTTGGTTAAAGTAAATTATATTTATTAGAATATGTTTGTTATAGGAATTATATTTATCCACCAAACCTTATAATATACATGCCAGCACTATAATCCTTAGCTCACTATCCATCATTTCTCACATGAATCTGTGACTTCATTAGAACATCAGTGACCTTTGTCTCTACAGGCATATTTGTGATAAACTTAATTATTCTAACAGATTTAATTGACAAAGTAAATGCAAGACTTTCTCTGTCATTAGAAACACAGCATTCTAGAAAGAACATTATGTTTTTAGGAGATGTCTTCCAGGAAAGACAAATCTGTAAAAATTCTTCATGTCATCAGAGTTTATACTATTATTCTGGAGTGGGAGGTTATTATTCCCATTTTGCCAAAGAGTACAAGGGGATCAGTAGCTTCATGAAGGCCAATAGCTACTCTCTGGTGTGACCAAGACCATAATCAGAATCATCTGTTACAAATTCTCCTCCCAGTCCATAACATTACTGTACAAATTGAAATACTTAAGTGACACCAAAAAAACAAATAAATCTTAAATCAGATGTAAACTCTTTAAATAGTCTCTGGATACAAGAGCTGCTTAGAAACTAACAAAACTTATTTTCCGTATTGGATGGAATGCTAATAAGTTATTTTGGTTGTGAAAATTCATTAAAGTCTCTGTGAACAGCATAAAAAGTGTACTACCTATTAAAAGTTACGTATTTGCTTATTTTGCCCACCATTTTCAGAAATGAGCTTTGGCATTTCAACAAAATTAATGACCAACTCATTTTAGGTCACCAATTCCTTGCAGTTGACTATTATTCCCCAGAAATTTCCCTGAGCCAAGTCTTATAGCCAAAGTAATTCTTTAACAAAAAGTCATAATTGTGAGTAGGCATAATAACTCCAAAAATTTACATGAAATAGATGGAGCTGCCAATGTTCAACAAATAAACGGGATAAATGAATGGTTTATATGTAAAAGAGTAAATGAATAAGAAATAGTACACTCACATTTTCATCTGCCAGAAATAATCGCCTTTGGTGGTTTTCGGTAATGTCAATTATTGAAATAATTAAGGGAATATGGAGAAATCCAGAGACTAAAATATTGAATGATCAATCATTGTGTAAATGTCTATTCTGTATATAACATTTCCATAGATTCCGTGGCAGATAAAAACAAGTGTAAGGCACAGCTACTGTTTCCAAAGACTTCACAATTTGATCTGCAAAACAATATTTGATACAGAAATAACAGAACTTTAGAGCATGAATCAAATACAGCAAGTTTTATAATTGAAAGACATCTTAGAGATCACCTACCTAATCTTCATGGTTAAAAAAGTAATTTAGTGAAAACTTAAAATGATTCAGCTCCTTATATTTGTAACTGACATGACAGGCTCACTCCTTTTATATTTTTTATTTTCTCCCTTCATACTGAATGCTATGGTGTCAGTTGACCATATGAATTAAATCACAAATTCAATGAATAATTCATTGACTTATGAATAAAAATTGAGTTTTGAATTCATATATTGAAATTCTGACTCACAAGGCAAAGGTATCAGGAGGTCGGGCTTTTGGGAGGTGATTAAGTCATGAGGGTGGAGTCCTCTGAAGGGGATGAGTGCCCTTATAAAAGATATCAACCTTAGAGGTCTCTTAACCCGAAGTTCATGGACTTCTAGAGATCTGGTGACCATCTGAATGTACAAGAGGGCATTTTCTTCTAAAGAAAGAGTGTCTAGCTTTGTTCAGTTTCTCCCTGATGCCTGTTATCCTCCAGAAGTTAAGAACCTTTTATTTCCCTAAAGCCTGGTGATAGAGGCTTATTGAAACCCAGAGTTGCAACCGAATAGAATAAAGTGGAACCTCACTATACCTTTTTTCAAAAGCTAAAGCTCAAAGAGTTCATTTATTAATACATTAAAAACAAACAAACATTGAGGAAAAGGATAGATAGCAGTAGGGCTTTTGGGAACATGGTGACATGAATTTGGTTCCTTTTCTCTCTACAGGGAGACACTGTGGGGGATAAGAGCCTGAGGTTTCCACACTCAGGCCTAGGGGTCCAGAGGATGCTTCTCCTTCCAACACTCATGAGAGTCCAGCCATTCAGAATTCTCCACACCATGACTGGGGTCCCAGTGAACAGTCAAAGGTAAAGAACAACAAATCTAAGGTTCTCATAAGTGAGAGAGAAAAAAATATCAGGCAGAAAACCTTGAGCACAAATTCAGCAGAAGTGAATTGTTGGAAGAGCAGAAGAATAATTAAATTAAAAAAGGAAATGTGCTTAAGAGTAGCAGATAAAAGGCTTCTTTGAACTTGACAGCACGATTTCTGAAATAAACAACTCAGTAGATGAGTTGAAGATAAGGATAGTTGTTGTGGATGTTTGAATTGGTCAGCTGATGATCAGCTGAAAGGACTCTCTCAAAGCACAAATGAAAGGCCTAATTGAAAATGTAGGCAACCTGGATATATAATTTGAGGATCACTATCATGGAAACAATCAACATTCTTAAAGGGAAAAAAGGGGCTTCCCTGGTGGCGCAGTGGTTGAGAGTCCGCCGGCCGATGCAGGGGACACGGGTTCGTGCCCCAGTCTGGGAAGATCCCACATGCCGCGGAGTGGCTAGGTCCGTGCGCCATGGCCGCTGAGCCTGCGCATCCGGAGCCTGTGCTCCGCAACGGGAGAGGCCACAGCAGTGAGAAGCCCGTGTACCACAAAAAAAAAAAAAAAAAAAAAAAAAAAAAAAAAAAAAGAGAAAAAAGACCAGATGGAAGAAAAGCGTAATTAAACAAATACTAGTAAAATATTTATCTGAAGTAAATGAAGTCCTGAGACTGTCAGTTGTAATGGCTGCCCAAATTACAGGCTTTACTGATGAGAAAAGACATAATTACTGATAAAGAGAGAGACACATATACTGATAAAGTCCTCCCAACTTTAATAATGAAGAGAATATTATAATGTTCTAGGCAGGAGGAACAAACAATCAGCCAAAGCAAATATCCAGGAAGCACTGGACAAGTGACATCCTTTATTTATATTTCAAATTAATTTACTGAATGCTGATAGATAGTGGAGTAGCACCAATCAAAGAGTTGCAACCCAAAGTATTCTCACATAAGATATCATTGACTTGTCAGAGTGAAAGAAATATATGTGAGCATAAACAAGAATTCAGAGAGTATATCAACCATACACCTCTTTAAGAAAAGTACTTGTGAAAATCCTCTAACTGAACAACAAATGAACCACAACAGAAGTCTTAAGATGGAGAAAATATAGCGGCAAGGTAACAGTGGCGAGCAGCAGTAAATGTCTTTTTCCTTCCTTTCCTTCCTTCCATCCTTCCCCGCTTCCTCCCTCCCTTCTTTCCTCCCTCCCTCCCTTCCTTCCTTCCTCTCTCTCTCCCTCCCTCTCTCCTTCCCTCCCTCCCTCCCTTCCTTCCTTCCTCTCTCCCTCCCTCCCTCCCTTCCTCCCTTCCTTCCTTCCTTCCTCCTTCCCTCCCTCCCTCCCTCCCTTCCTTCTTGTTTCCCTCTATACATCTACATGAATAAGAATATGATAGCTCAAAATGTGATCCATATGTACCATGCAAGGTCTTTGAAACAGGAAGAATAAGCTTTAAGTAAATTTCCTTTCTTTATTTTTAAATCACTTTATTGTGTATACACATTTAATGTATAAAACTTGATGAGTTTGGAGATACATACTTGTGAAACCATCACCATAAAGAATACCATAAATATATCCATCGCTTCCAAAAGTTTCCTCCTGCCCTCTTTATTTATTTTTATTTTTTATTTTTGTGATAAGGACACAGCCTCTTAGTAAGGTTTCAAGTAGAGAATACAGTATTGTTAACTATAGACACAGTGAGGTACAGAAGATCTCTAGGATTTATTCATCTTGCATAACTGAAACTTTGTATGCTTTGACCAGTACCTTCTTGTTTTCCCCTCCCCCCAGCACCTAGTACCACCCTCTGCACTCAGCTTTTATGAGTTTGACTATTTGAAATTCCTCCTATAAGTGGGATCATGTAGTATTTTTTCTTCTGTGTCTGGCTTATTTCACTTAGCATAACGTCCTCCAGGTTCACCACGGTGTTGTATGTGATAGGATTTCCTTCTTCTCTTCTTTTTTTAAAAAAAATAAATTTATTTATTTTATTTTATTTATTTTATTTTTGGCTGTGTTGGGTCTTCGTTGCTGCATGCGGGCTTTCTCTAGTTTCGGCAAATGGGACTACATTGCGGTGCACATGCTTCTCATTGCAGTGGCTTCTCTTGTTGCAGAGCATGGGCTCTAGGTGTGTGGCCTTCAGTAGTTGTGGCACACGGGCTCTAGAGTGCAGTCTCAGTAGTTGTGGTGCACAGGCTTAGTTGCTCCATGGCATGTGGTATTTTCCTGGACCAGGGATCGAACCCTTGTGCCCTGCATTGGCAGGTGGATTCTTAATCACTGCGCCACCAGGGAAGTCCCAGATTTCCTTCTTCTTAAGGTGGAATAACATCCCATTGTGTGTATATACATTTCTTTATCTATTCATCTGTTGATTTACAGGTTGTTTCCATGTCTTGGCGATTATGAATAATGCTGCAATGAACATGGAAATGCAGATATCTCTTTGAGATCCCGATTTCAATTCTTTTGGATATATGCCTGGAAGTGAGATTGCTGGAGAAAATGTATTTATATTTTTAACTTTTTGAGGAACTGCCATACTGTTTTTCCATATCAATTTAAATTCCCACCAACAACATAAAAAATTTCCTTTTCTCCATATCTTCACCAATACTTGTTATCATTTCTTTTATTGATAATAACCATCCTAACAGGTGTGAGGTGATATCTCATAGTGGTTGTGATTTGTGCTTTTCTGATGATCAGTGACGTTGAGAACATTTTCATATACACATTGACCATTTGTATGTCTTCTTTGGAGAAATGGCTATTCAGGTCATTTGTCCATTTTTAAATTGGATTTTTTGAGGGGTTTTTGTTTGTTTTGTATTGTTTTGTTTTTTAGTTTTTTGCTATTTCGTGCTTTGAGTTCCTTATACATTATGGATATTAACCCTTTATCTATAAGATTTGCAAATATTTCCTTCCATCCTATAGATTGCCTTTTCACTTTGTGGATTGTTTCCTTTGCTGTGTAGAAGTTTTTAAATTTGAAATTTCTAATACGTATGACACTAACTCAGAAAGACATAGGAATCTGTGACTGTGGAGAGCAGTGGGAAGTAGAAGCACTCCAAGGTTCTCACTGGAGGCAGAGGGTGCAGGAGGGGAGGAGTGAGGGGAATGAAGATATTCTCTGGGCCTCATCTTATTGGGGTTGAGAAAGAAGTAGAGATGAGCTAGAGCATCCTGGTGGGGGAAAAGAGCAGTTAGGGACATCATTGACAGAGAGCATAGACTGGGGTAAAAATAACACCTAGTTATATGCTATTTACAAGAAAATAAACCTCATTTAAGCAGTGTTAATGGCTAAAATTGAAGACTGAACAAAGAGATATGAGACAAATTCAAATAAAAAGAAAGGAGTGTGTGGTGGAACTTTGCAGCTGTTTTGTGGTCCAGTTGCATGAAGATAAGAACAAAGATAGAGGGTCTTAATAGTGGGATTACAGGCTGAGTTGCATCAGCGTGACCTGTGAAACAAGGGTCTGTTACTGTCTAAAAGTCAAAACCAACCACAATACCTGACATAATCTGAAAAGTTTTTAATGAGCATCTGACCATTCAAGAACACTGTTCCTAGAACATATATAGCTTTGTGACATGAATGCAGGCTAGTTAAACAGTATAAAGACTTAACATCGACAGTATCTCATAGAATCCTTTTTCCAAAAGGAGAGCGTTCTTTGGCCATTGTTTTTTTTTTTTTTTTTTTTTTTTTTTTTGCGGTATGCGGGCCTCTCACTGTTGTGGCCTCTCCCTTTGCAGAGCACAGGCTCCGGATACGCAGGCCCAGTGGCCATGGCTCACGGGCGCAGCCGCTTTGCAGCATGTGGGATCTTCCCAGACCGGGGCATGAACCCGTGTCCCCGGCATAGGCAGGCGGACTCTCAACCACTGTGCCACCAGGGAAGCCTGGTCATTCTTTACAAAACCCAGAACATCTATTTTCTGACACAAGTACAATTTATTTTATGCAACAAATGGCAATATTAATGACAGACAAGATCAAATTTAAAATTAAATGCATGGAAGAAGTACATTATGTAATAATGTTTATGAAGAGTATATTACACCAAATAACACAGCAGCTAACTATACAAAGTAAAATATTTTAGGAATAAAGGCAAAATTTGAAAAAAATAAAATTATTGTGGAAGACAAAATATTCATCTTCCATACTGGGACAACTCTAGCTAAAAACAGAAGAAGGACATACAAGAAAGAATGATGCAATCAATAAACTTTATTTAATAGATGTGTATTAAACCTTACATACTTCTACGGGAGAATAAATATTTTTCACATATTTACAGAACACTTACAAAATAGAGCTTGTTCTTGTACTGTACTTGGTCTCAGAAAACTTCAATAATTTTATTTTTAAAAATTTTTTAATTATTTATTTTGTAGTGAAACAAGAAAAGTGTTTATTAGGAGGAAAAAGAGTATGTGTGAATAGGCACGCACTGGCAGACTCAGAGAGAGAGTCGCACACTTGTGGTAGTTTAAATCACTTATATGGGGCATTTCTTCTGAGTTTCCTTTGGCCAATCCTGAGTTCATATTTGGTTTATCTCAGGGTCCTCCCCTGTGTGCATGCGAGCATCTCCTAGCCAGGATGGATTCTAGTGAAGAGGCCTGTGGGTAGGTTGACATCACTTACTGTGGGGTGGTGCCTCCTCCCTTTTGACCTCTGAGGAGCCTTTCTGTACATGTGTAGTTGGGAAGGTCTTCTTGACCTTGAGAATGAGGACTATGTGGTCTCTTTATCTCTTATCTAGGCAGGGCTCATCTTCTCCTCCCTCCTGCTATTATCTTTGTCTTGTAGTATCTGTCCCCAGGGGACAACTCCAGCTGCTCAGCCTGGGGCCCATCCATCTCCTGCCTCAAATCCCCCTGACTGATGTAGACAGATGCAAGAAATCTTTATTGGGAAGATGAAGGGTGAAGATCTGTCTTCTATAGCTTCTTTAGGCTGGCATGGGTCTCATAGACCCTACCTAGTTGGGGTCATAGAGCTATCACCCTATCTCATTAAGGGGTCCCAGGGTGACTTCCATTGTTATTTCATCAGTATCTGCTGTGGGGAGTGGCTGGAAGTTTTTAAACTTCAATACTTTTATTTATTTATTTTTTTGGCCATGCTGCGTGGTATGTGGGATCTTATTTCCCTGACCAGGGACTGAACCTGTGCCCCCCGAAGTGGAAGCTTGGAGTCTTAATCACTGGACAGCCAGGGAAGTCCCTAAACTTCAATAATTTTAGAGTAGAAATTTTGTAGTTCAAAATCCCTGATCAAATTCAATAAAATTGAAAAACAATTATAAAAAGTTGGCTTAAAATTTCAGTTTCTTTGGAAATTGAAAAGTATACTTCTAGATAATCTTTGGATCAAATAAAATATTAAAAGTGAAATTACAGACTGTGCTGAAAACAGTGTAAACGAGAACATTTCATATCTAAACCTTTGAAAGCTATCAAAATCTGTACTCAGGAAGATTTTAACTTTAAAAAAATTTTTTTTTAATTTTTACTTGTTGACAGTTTGCTTTATTTAGTTATTTATTTATGGCTGTGTTGGGTCTTCATTTCTGTGCGAGGGCCTTCTCTAGTTGTGGCAAGCGGGGGCCACTCTTCATCGTGGTGTGTGAGCCCCCCACCATCGCGGCCTCTCTTGTCGCATAGCACAGGCTCCAGACGCGCAGGCTCAGCAATTGTGGCTCAAGGGACCAGTTGCTCCACGGCATGTAGGATCTTCCCAGACCGGGGTTCAAACCCATGTCCCCTGCATCAGCAGGCAGATTCTCAACCACTGCACCACCAGGGAAGCCCAAGATTTTTACTTTTAATGCCATCATTATTAAAGGAGAAAACCAAACAGATGAAAATAATAACTCCACTTAAGAAATTAGAAAGAGAAGTCCAAAGTAAACCAAAAGATATAAGTTATAAGAAATGAAATCTAAAGCTAATGAATAACAAATAAAAAATTAGAAAAAAGAAAAAACAAATCCAAAAGAAAATTTAAAAATACCCATAAAATAAATGAGCACCTTATAGCACTGATTAAGGAAGTTAGAAAAGGAGCAAATATTAAGAACAAGAAAAGAAACATAAACACATATAGAGAGAAATTTAAAATAATTATAATATAAAAATGTAGAGATAAACAAATACCGTATGCTAACACATATACATGGAATCTAAAAAAAAACAAAAAACAAAAAAGAAGTTCTGATGAACCTAGAGGCAGGACAGGAATAAAGACGCAGACATAGAGAATGGACTTGAGGACGTGGGGAGGGGGATGGGTAAGCTGGGATGAAGTGAGAGAATAACATTGACATATATACACTACCAAATGTAAAATAGATACCTAGTGGGAAGCAGCCATAGCACAGGGAGATCAGCTCAGTGCTTTGTGACCACCTAGAGGGGTGGGATAGGGAGGGTGGGAGGGAGACACAGGAGGGAGGGGATATGGGGATATATGTATATGTATAGCTGATTCACTTTGTTATAAAGCAGAAACTAACACAACATTGTAAAGCAATTATACTCCAATAAAGATGTCAAATAAAAAAACAAAACAAAGTATGCAACTTGAGAGTAATAAATTCGAAAAACCTAGAAAAAAATAAAGGATTTCCTAACAAAATAAAAGTTAACAAAACTGACCTAAGATTGGATTAAATTTTAAAGGTAATATAGGAAAGATGATTATAACTTTAACATTGAGAAAGGCACCATGATCAGACGCTTTCATAACTAAGATTTAGCTAATCTTTAAAAAGTAGATAACTGCAGCATTATTTGAACAGTTGAAGGAAATCTTTCAAATCCATTTTTTTCAAGCCAAAATAACTTTAAAAGTAACCTGCTAAAGATGGCTAATCAAAAAACCCATAGATCACTAAGGAGTGTAGAGGATAATTTTTTTTTTTTAATTTTTTGCCACACTGCGAGACATGTGGGATCTCAGTTCCCCAACCAGGGATTGAACTCTCGCCCCCTGCATTGGAAGGCAGAGTCTTAACCACTGGACCACCAGGGAAGTCTGAGGGTAATTCTTAATAAATTTTACCAAACAGTATCTACAATGCATTTTACAGAGCAGATTCCCCATCCCAGATTTTCAAGAGTTCTTGAGTGTCAGAAATCTATCAACATAAACTATTATATCAACACATTGAAGAAAAAATGTAATTTTATCAATAGATGCTTAAAAGGCATTTGATAGAAATCATTAGTTATTTCTAATAAAATTATTAAGGAAGATAGATCATGAAATAAGAAAATATAAACCACTGAGCCAATGCTTTAAATTTTAAAACACATAAACGATTTTAATTAAATTAGTTACTAGATAGGGATATCCACTACCACCATTATACTTAACATTATCTTGGAGGTGCTAGTGGATATAGAAGGTAAGAAACTAAAATAAATGATATACTGAGAATTCCCTGGTGGTCCAGTGGTGAGGACTCAGCGCTTTCACTGACATGGGCCCGGGTTCAATCCTTGGTCTGAGAAATAAGATCCTGCAAACCACACAGCACAGCCAAAATGAAAAAAAAATGATATGAACTTTGAAAAAAGTAATAAAATGATCTCTTTTTGATGATGATACTGTATACCTAGAAAATTCAAGATGCCCTAATAAATATCACCAGATTTAGAAAGAAGAACTTGGTGAGGGCATGGATACAAGATAAAATTTTTTTAAAAGCAATAATTTTCAAAATGTACTTTAACAAAATACTTAGAAACAGAAATGGGAAAGATTTCCTATTTACAATCATTGAAAAATGTAAAATACTTAAGAATTAACTGAATAAGAGACAATTTTTTTCTGTAAGGGAAATTATAAAATCTTACTGAAACAAATTAAGTAAGATTTGAACAATGGAAAGCATATCTGTGGGACAGGAGTACTTAATAACACAAACATCAAATACATACACCTAATAAATGTGTAAGCATAATGCACTAAAATTAGAATTGGTGTTTTTTAGGAGGATCATTGGTCAAAGAAGATTAAAGTCCGTATTGAAGAACAGATGCACCAGAATAGCTAAGAAAATATGCAAGGGAGATTTGTGAGAGCTCTTATCTTACTGGTATTAACATGTATAATAAAGCTACTGCATCTCAGTCATGTGGCATTGGTAAAAGAATAGAAGAAACAATGAAGAAGTAGAGTCCAGTGTAGATGATAGTTTAATATATTTCTAAAGTGGTAGATCATTTTAGTAAGAAATCAAGCAATTACTTAATAAATGATGTTTAGACAACAGACTACCCATCTGGAAGAAAAGTATGTCCCTATCTTATTTTACATTTAAATTTAAATTCCAATGGCTGAAAAGCTTACATGGTCAAAATAAAATTGCAAAAGTCATGTAAGATGACCTAAAAACTGAATGTATAAAATCTATGCGCTGAGGAGCTATAGAAATCAAGAAGCTATAAAAAGAGAGACATGTTTAAATTTATAAAAGCTAAGAACCTTGATATGACAAAAGATACCATAAAAAATAACAGATGAACATTCAATTTAGAATAAAATATTTTTAACTGATTTGTCCAAACAGCTAAATATATGACAAAAAGAGAAACAACCCAACTGAAAAATGGGCAAAGAGTAGTGAATCCAAATGGCCAATAAATTTATAAAAAGATTCTCAAATTCATTATTAGCAAGCAAAATTCAAATAAAAGTAAAAATAAAATGTCATTTTACACCAGACTGACAGGAATGGAAGAGAACTATGATAACTATTACTGGTGGTGACTTAAGGAAAGGATTACTCTCATGGTCATGGTTGGTAGAAATATGAGGTGTCATAGGTTTGGGGAAATCCATCTGCCAACACCTATTAAATTAAAAAAATATGTATACTTTTTTGGCCTAGTCCATGGGCTCTGTTCCACAGAAAGAAATGCATCAGTATGTAACGCTTTATGTTGTAGTGGCAAAAATCTCATTAGAAATAATGCATTAGTGTTATATCTCTTGACCTATAGTATTTTCCACAAGGTATTTAAATTTTTTTTAAATTTATATTGAAGTATAGTTGATTAACAATGTTGTGTTACTTTCAGGTGAACAGCAGATTGATTCAGTTATACATATACATGTATCTATTCTTTTTCAAATTCTTTTCCCATTTAGGTTATTACAGAGTACTGAGCAGAGTTCCCTGTGCTATACAGTAGGTCCTTTTTTGTTATCTATTTCAAATATAGCAGCGTGTACATGTCATTCTCCAATTCCCAATGTATCTCTCCCCCTCCACCTTCTCCCCCTGGTAACCATGAGTTTGTTCTCTAAATCTGTGAATCTATTTCTGTATTGTAAATAAGTTTATTTGTATCATTTTTTTTTAGATTCCACATCTAAGTGATATCACATGATATCTTTCTTTCTCTGTCTGACTTACTTCACTTAGTATGATAATCTCCAGGTCCATCCATGTTGCTGCAAATGACATTATTTCATTCTTTATAATGGCTGAGTAATATTCCATTTTATATATGTACCACATCTTTATCCATTCATCTGTTGATGGACATTTAGGTTGCTTCCATATCTTGGCTATTGTAAACAGTGCTGCAATGAACATTGAGGTGCATGTATCTTTTTGAACCACGTTTTTCTCTGGAGATATATATATATATATATATATATATATATATATATATATATATATATATATATAATTATTTATTTATTTGGCTGCACTGGGTCTTTAGTTGAGACATGTGGGATCTTCAGTTGTGACATGTGGGTTCTAGTTCCCTAACTAGGGATTGAACCCAGGCCCCCTGCACTGGGAGCATTGAGTCTTAATCACTGGACCACCAGGGAAGTCCCTGGATATATTTCTGAGTGAGGAGAGCAAGACATTGAAATTATAGGATCCCCTTTTATAAAATAACAATACTCATATATGTAGACATATTTACATGTACATTTCTGTATAGGATTACATGGTCAGGGATTATATGGAAGGTTAATCTAATGTGAGGAGTGAAGAGAAAGGAGATAAGTAGCTAGAGAAAACTATCCCTTTTTCAAAGAATGAATACCAGCCATGGTTAAGGTTATTTAAAATTGCATAATATCGACTATGAATAAAATTCCCAATGAGGAACTTAAAAAATTAAAGCCTGTCAAATCAACTGTTTTGGAAGATATAGACTTTGTGATATTTGTGAATGAATATGTACCATGTATATGTATGTATATATATATATAATTTTTTTGTCATGTTTATTTATAGTCTCACATTTTTGTAAGTAGGTGTTATACCATACCATATTATGTTAAACCATAAATAAGCAATAGATTTTTAAAACATTTTTTCAAAAAGTCATGCCTATAACACCCTAAATAGTGTATATGAATATACATTTTATGTTTTATTTTTAATAGCTGATGGAAAAATAAAAATAAGAAATTTACAATTTTTTTTTTGGCCGTGCCACATGGCTTGTGGGATCTTAGTTTGCTGACCAGGGATTGAGCCTGGGCCATGACAGTGAAAGCTCCAAGTCCTAATCACTGGACCACCAAGGATTAATCTCCAAAATTTACAAGCAGCTCATGCAGCTCAATAACAAAAAACAAACAACCCAATCCAAAAATGGGCAGAAGACCTAAATAGACATTTCTCCAAAGAAGATATACAGATTGCCAACAAACACATGAAAGAATGCTCAACATCAGTAGTCATTAGAGAAATGCAAGTCAAAACTACAATGAGATATCATCTCACACAGGTCAGAATGGCCATCATCAAAAAATCTAGAAACAATAAATGCTGGAGAGGGTGTGGAGAAAAGGGAACCCTCTTGCACTGTTGGTGGGAATGTAAATTGATACAGCTACTATGGAGAACAGTATGGAGCTTCCTTAAAAAATTACAAATAGAACTACCATACGACCCAGCAATCCCAAGGAATTTACTCTTGATATTAGAAGACACTCTGTTTCAGACTGATAAAATAAATTTCATACAATTGTTTGCTTCATGTTCTTTTACTTCCGATGTTTGGAAAATTCTGTATTGAAAATTAAAATGGGACAAAAGAATGCTTTTCAAGGACTATGAAGAATGAAAGCAAGGAATTTCCTAGGGCATAAGTATCCTGCCAGCATCAACTTTGGAAGATCTTCTATGGAAGAAAAACTAAGGATGTTTTTTTGCTGTCTGTCCACGAATTATTTAAGGTATGTAAGAACTCAGCAGAGTTTCACCTCAGAGAGGTTTCACCACTTAGATCTGGGAATTCTCAAATTCATATTCCAATTTCAGAAGTACTTTTAACTCAAGTTTTGGACCAACGTGTGGGATAGAGAATTTCTTTTTATATTCATATAGCATCAAGTCAAAATCTTGGGTCGGGGAGGGAAGGACTGGGAATGTGGGATTAGCAGATGTAAACTATTATATATAGGATGGATAAACAACAAGGTCCTACTGTATAGCACAGGGAACTATATTCAATATCCTGTGATAAACCATAATGGAAAAGAATATTAAAAAAAGACTCAAAAGAATACATCTTAGAGTATATTGGCAGAAAGGTGGCAGGGGATTTATAATAAATATATCCATGTGAGTTTGTAACATCAACTAGTAGTTTTCTTTTTCTTTTATAAATTTATTTATTTTGGGCTGTGTTGGGTCTTCGTTGCTGCGCGTGGGCTTTCTCTAGTTGTGGTGAGCGGGGGCTACTCTTTGTTGAGGTGCACGGGCTTCTCATTGCGGTTGTTTCTCTTGTTGTGGAGCACAGGCTCTAGGCACGCAGGCTTCAGTAGTTGTGGCTTGCAGGCTCTAGAGCGCAGGCTCAGTAGTTGTGGTGCACGGGCTTAGTTGCTCCACGGCATGTGGGATATTCCTGGACCTGGGCTTGAACCCGTGTCCCCTGCATTGGCAGGAGGATTCTTAACCACTGCGCCACCAGGGGAATCCTAGCAACTAGTACTTTTCAACCCTAGCAGTGCATTAGAATCACCTTCAAGTGCTTATTAAAAATGGGAATCCTTGTTAAAAATACACACACACACAAAAAGTCAAAATCTTGTTAAGCCTCTTTTGAGGTAATGTGACATAGGTATAGATGTCTTCCTCCTCACATCTAAGTCCTCACGATAGGAATGAACAATGTAGGCACTGATACATTTTTCTTTAATAAATGCCATGAATTTATGCTCAGCAGCACTGAATTTCACAGAAACATGTATTGCCAATTACAACTGCTGAAGAATAATCTACAGGAGAACCAGCATAAGTCTTCTACAAAATTCAAGTATCAATAACCATCTTTGGAGCAGGTGACCTAAAGCCAATTTTGAAAAGGAAATTAAAATATGTAAGCATTGGAAATATACCCTATTCACTCATAGGCTAAATGCAAATTCAGATTATAGTAAGATGTCATTAGTATTCTCCTACTAATTTGGCATTGAAAAGTGCATCTTGACAAAGGTATTGAAAAACAAGGACTCTCATGTTTTGCTGGTGGTTAAACTCGCTCAACTTTTTTAGAAAGTAGTTGGCAATATCCACAGTAATTGAAAATACACAGAATATTCAACACGAAATTCACTCTTCTGGGATTTTTCTACAGATAAGCTCTCACATGTATGCACAAGGATGCTCATTATAATATATTTTTTTTAGGTAGCAAAATATTGAAAACACCTTGAATATCTGCCAGTAGGAACCTAGTTAAATAAATTATGGTATATCCATAAAATAGAATATTATACATCACTTGTAGAAGAATGTGGCAGATCTAAATGTGTCAATATAGAAATATCTTCAAAAATATTTTAGCCAAAAAGAAAAATATTTTAAAGGAGAAAATCAACATGCGTATGGTGTGCTTATATTTGTGAAAAAGTAGAACATGCATGCAAGTCATATGCACATTATATATAAATGTGTAGACATAAGTATATGTATTTGTGTCTGTCTGTGATTATATAAAAGCATACATCAGAGATATTGTGGGTTTGGTTCCAGACCACTGCAATAAAGCAAATATAGCAATAAGGCAAGTGACAAATTTTTTGTTTCCCAGTGCATATAAAAGTTACGTTTGCACTGTAGTCCATTAAGTGTGCAATAGCATTATATCTAAGAAAACAATGTGCATACCTTAACTAAAAATACTTTGCTAAAAATACTTTGCTAAAAAATGCTAACCATCATCTGAGGCTTCAGTGAGTTGTAGTTGTAACATCAAAATCACTGATCACAGATCACTATAACACATATAATAATATAATATAATAATAATGAAAACGTTTGAAACATTGTGAGAATGACCAAAATGTGACACAGACACAAAATGAGCAAATGTTGGAAAAAAGGTGCTGATAGACTTGCATGACGCAGTGTTGCCTTCAATTTGTAAGAAACGCAGTATCTGTAAAGCACAGTAAATCGAAGCATGATAAAATGAGGTATGCCTGTATATGTAGAATAACTACATATACATAGATTCTCTCTTTATCTGTCTCTAGCTATACCCATTTCCATATCTATTTGTCTATCTATCTATCTATCATCTATCTATCTAAACTGATACTAGAGTTTATCCCAGGGAAGGAGAACTGAGAAACTGGAGGACATGGATGGGTTTAATTGTATATTCCTTTATACTACTAGAATTAAAAAAAGAAAAAAAGGGAAACATTTATTTAGTATATTCCAGATTTTGTTCTAAGCACTTTATACTCATTTTATGGATGAGGAAGCTGAATCCCAGTAAAGCAATACGCTTGTTTCCATAACCACTAGGTAATAGAGCCAGGGTTTGAATCCAGGCAGTCTAATTTCAGAACCTATGCTCTTATGTAAACGTGTGTATATGGCCTCTTTCCACAAATAAAAATAAATAAATAATTAAAGTTAAAAACAACCTCACCGAGTTAGAAATTTCAAAATAATGGAGCCAAGAAAGAGATATAATTTGATTTGTACTTCTTTAATTGGGAAATGATTTCTTCTTGATTATCCTGTTGGGATGCACCTGGTAAATCATTCTCAGTCTTGGACAAGTTGTAAGAGCCAGTTAGAAAAATCTAGAAATTATGTAACTGCCATTTCTGGACTATGTCACATCCATCTGTTTATGTGTCTCTGCTGAAGTTATAAGTAGCAGGCTTTGGGCACCATGCTCCCAAGAACTGAAAAGATTTGATGTGTGCCATGTCTCTGGGGTTTGTGTTTGCTTGTGGTGGTGTGAACTAATCTATCAGCTCATGGGCAAAGCTGATTCCAACAGTTAGTGGTTTCATTTCTTCTTGATCAATCTATAAGTGGCTTTCTTTCTTCCTGATCAGACACTCTTTTACATAGAGCAAGGATGTTAAGGCAGGATCATGAGACAGAAAATATTACCGATTGGAAAGAGTCAGAGGACTTAGGGCTAAAAGACCAATTTTAAAGCTTGGATGATTCTATGACTTTGGACAAGTCACTTAACTTTTCTGAGTCTCAGTTTGCTATCTGTAAAAGAAAAATGTTAATGCCTACTGCAGAGGTTGTTATGAACAGATGAGATAACTCCTTAAAGTAACTAGCTCTACACCTAGCATGTGATCAGTGCCTACATAAAGTGTTCAGCTCAATACCTATTGCATGGTTGTGACTCAGAGTATATGAGCTGAATCTGAATTTCAGTTCCTTGTGAGCAGGCACACACTTCACAGTTGTTGCATGAATGTATGAATCAATGAATGAATGATTATGATTAATATAATCTTCTGCATGTAGTGTAACACCTGTATATTGAATCTTCTAATGATGGAAAAGTGAGTCAGATCAAAGATCCAGAGTGTGAATATCTGTCACCCATGTGTGAAAACTGGAGAGTTAATTGTTCTTAGGTGGAGCAGGATGTGTTGAGAGAGTTTTAACTCTGAGTATAGTATATAGTTTAGAACAATCTTCTTAATTAATATCATAATACAGGTTCTTTGGTGTAATAGAATCTGCCCTCAATTCAGTGATTCTTTTGTGAGTTTATTACTATTATTACATTGTGTTCAAAAGAGCTCAAGTGTCCCAAAGCTTTTGCTTCCGGCTCTTATTACTAATTATTCCCATCAGTGGTAAGTGAGACTTGCAGAGTTAGAAAGGAAAAAGAGCAGGAAGACTCCAGGTATTGGGAACAAACTCAAGACAACTGATTGTCATTTCCTCTCTTAACCTAGCATTGTGATTGTATCACCTTTGGCTGAAGCCACATCCTGCAACATGACTGTGCCTCTTTGTACTGGTTCCAGAATGTTTGTCCTACAATGTGAGATTTTGTGCCCCTTCCAGGGATGGATACTTAAGTCCAGCCCTGATAATAAGGCAAAGTGACTCCAGGGAGAAATGCCCAGTGTCTGTGCCTTGCTATGTGGGGTTTATGCTGAAGAACTGAAAATCAAAGGCCTTAAGCACCATAATTTGTGCTTTTAGAGTCTGGAAGAGCTGCATAATATATGAACCTTTTTAAAAAGAAATCGTGTAGTTAATAAATTCCCCCTAGCAATTTGCTAATAAATTAAGCCCTATTCCCCCTGCAAAAAAATTTTTTAAGTAAACATTTATACAATCCCGATTGCATTAAAAAAGAAGAATCTGAACTAAACAGTGTTTTTTTGTTTTCCATTAACTTGTGCCCAAACACTGGAAATGACATAGAATACCTACAGCCATGGACATGAGTCTGACAATACTTGGCATGTAGATGTCAGGGACCAATTACTGTTTGAAAGGCAATACTGTTCTTTTCTGTAACTTTAAGTTATCAACCTGCTGCTGTTTGTGTAGCCATGACATCATGTTGTATCCCTTCTGTCCCCACAACTTGATGTCTATTAATATACTGAATGCCAGTGGTCATTGGCTCGTGGACCCATAAGTTGCATCCAAAAGAAATCAGAATAGAAGACAATACACATTTTCAAAAGTTTTTTTTTCCATTGATGGATGGAATATTTGTTTTCCCCTTCCTTCTGCCTTCTTCTCTCACCCCTTTCTATCTTCTACCCACCCATTAAAAATATTTTGAAGATATTTTCTCCTATAATTGTGTGGATGTACCATACCCAGGATTCTTGGCTTCAAATAAAGAAGTTGACTCTGGTTAACTTAGGTTTTAAAAGAAGAATTTAATAGACCTACATGGAGAACCACCCTCTGGCAAGAATTCAGGGAGGCAAAGCCTGGCTTAGACCTTGGCGGAGGAAAGGCCTACTCTCTGCCTGGGAGCAGGCAGATCTTCTGCTCTCAGGCTTTTCCATACTGGGAGGCGGGACCTCTGCCAGCCACCTTTCTAGGGATTTTCTCCAAATGAGCAGAATATTTCATTTTCAATGTCCAGTATCTTCTCAGTTTGAAGAAGAAGAAGAAGAAAACCCTTTAAGCTTCCATTTTTTCCCCCAAATGTATTGTTTAGAACTAGCATGGCTATTGTGAGCGTTCACCTAGTAGATCGTAGAGTCTAGTAGGTGTTAGAGCCACCTACATCCTTTACTTCTTAGTGGTACATTAAATGTGTAAGCAGCAGATTCAGTGTCTGGTGAGGGCCTGTTTCCTGGTTTGCAGATGGCCACCTTCTCACTGTATCCTTACATGGCAGAGAGAGAGCAAGTTTGCATGTGTTTCTTCTTATAAAGTCACCACACCCATCATGTGGGCTCCACCTTATGAACTAACCCCCTTCTAAAGGTTTGACCTCCTAATACCATCACATTGGACATTAGGGCTTCAACATATGAATTTGGGGGAGACACAAACATGAATATCCATAGCACCTCAGATCTGGCATATAGATGCCACTTAATAACTATTTGTTGAATGAGTGATTGCAAGAGTGAGTAATCTCATGTTTATTTGGCATTCTTTTCAAGATTATCTGGGAGATTTTCAATCTTCTTGTCTGCTCTAACTCTCACTAGGGCTCTGTGAGGGCGTCTTCCTTGGGTCCCTCTGTTGCAATTTATTGGATGAATAGCTCGTTCAGAAGGAACATACTTGCATTTTTTTAAAGAGATTTTTTTTTCCTTGATGTGGACGATTTTCAGTCTTTATTGAATTTGTTACAATATTGCTTCTGTTTTATGTTTTGGTTTTTTGGCCCTGAGGCATGTGGGATCTTAGCTCCCTAACCAGGGATCTAACCGGCACCCTCTGCATTGGAAGGTGAAGGCTTAACCACTGGACCACCAGGGAAGTCCCCATACTGGCATTTTGAAGACCTTGGTTATATCGATTTCTTCTCAATCCATGAAGAATCAGCATACTGGGGCACTCTTCTTCCTCATCCATTTAGGCTGAAGTTCATCACCATAGTGACTATTTTAAGTATGACTGAGGAGATTATTTCCATGTATGCAGCCTTTAGCAAGGTTTACTTGGTCACTGGGAAGATGGGTTAGTTCAGCATTGGCTTGTGGATTCTTTACGCTGGTTTCGGTAATTTCCTTAGTGATGATCCTTGTTACAGTTGGAAAATTTTCTGTTGTCAATTTATTTTTATACAGTATGTGGATGACATTCACGAAGAACAACTTAAAAATCTATTGTTACTCGTAGGATGTGCTGCTGTCCATAGTGGCCTCGTGCTCGCCATTCTGATGGAATGTTAATTAATATTCAGTCCTGGAGAGATTTGAATGGCTCTGGCATGCTAGCTGATTTCACTAAGGATCTTAGGTAAAATCACTTTTCAACCAGAGAGACTCTTTTCCTAGATTTAAATATTCTTTCATGTTTCAGTCATCTTGAACTGTGTTTACTCTACTTAGCTATTTTTCTTTTATGGTGGGGACCCAAAATAACACGGGATACCTGCCAATATTTACAAAAATTTTTCCCTATTGGGGTGTGTGTGCACATATCAGGGCCCTTTAAGGTTATACTTACAGTGGGATCTTAAGTGTGCGTGATGATTGTCGAAAGGCAGTGAGAGTGACTTCCATCTATGGGGCGTCTGGATTATTCTGTTTGTGCTGAACTTTTCCACTTTCAGGAGTTTAGAAAAGCTGCAGGCCTGTGGAGTCATTTAATGTTTTTTGACCATTTAAAGCAAATGCATTTCAACATTCATAGACTACTTTTCTGGGTGCCTTTTTTCCCTCTCTTGAAGGCCATAGGCTGAAATGACCATCCTTGTTCTGTGCCCCTATCTCCAGCTGGCCCCTCCTCTTCCTACCTGTGCCTTCCTTTCCTATGGCTGCAGCCATCTGACCAAGAGATGAAGGTGGACCTGGGCTCCAGTCTCCTGAGATCAACTGTCCTAGGACCGAGGAATTACCCAGGTCTTGGCCTTTCAGTGCTAAAATCAGGAAGGTCCTGGGCAACCAGGATGGTTGGTCCCCATACTTTTATTCTTGTTAGGGGATCTTTAAGAATTCCTAATCAATAGCTTCACTGACTGGACATTAAGTCTGTGACCTTGCATTGTTGCCCCGGAACTGAATTTTGCCTTGATCTAAGGTTGAGGAGCCACCTTGCACCTACATCTAGTAGAAAGGTCTTGGTCATACTTCTTTATAATGGAGGTCCTCTTGTCATTATCTGTCTAGTACTCCAGGTCCTTATAGCCTGGGTCCTGCCATGTTAGCCTTGGTCCCCAGGCTACATCTCTACCTAATGTGGTCTGCTTCTAGCTCTTTGGTGCCAAGACACCATCTATACCACCTGTTACCTATGCTCAACTTGAAGTCTACCTAGCACCTCTAGTACTGGTTCTCAACGTATGATCTTGCATCCTATCTATGAATTAGCATCACATGGGAACTTTTAGAAATGCAAATTCTCAGGCTCCATGATCCTTAAAGCATGGTTACTTCCACTTTTGATAGAGACTGTCCAGGTTTGCCCAGGACTGAGTGGTTTACTGGGTATGGGACTTTCAGTACTAAAACTGGGAAAGCTCTGGGAAAACTGGACAGGTGAAAACCTTAACTGAGTAAGCCCATTAGTTTACTCAATGCTATTGACTTATGGGGACAGTAAAACAGGGAAATAAAAAGATTATCGAACCTTCAGGATATCCCCTCATTTACAAACAAAAGAAAGAATGCCAAAAGGAAGACAGTCTATTATGGGATATACATGTGCAAAATGTATATTTGAATAATTTTCAGAATTGAATAGGTTCATTTCAACCAGGACTGTTTAAAGACTCTTTTTCTTTTTTTTAAAAAAACTTTTCTTGGAAGCAAACTCAGTGGAGTCAGGTTTTTAGAATGAACTTGCTGTGTAATCTCGGGCAAAGTACTGATCTTCTGCTTTATCTGTATTTGGGACAGTAATAAATTTTTCTTCTAATTACATTACAAGAGATGAATTGAGGATAAATGGGATTAAGTAGTGTCTATAAAAATACTCTATTTCTTAGATGGATGCTGTATAAGTATTTCATTTTATTAACAGTAATAAACCCATACACAGACACTTTCCAAAGAGAACATAATGTCTCTTACAAGATATGAGAAGAAACTAAAGGTAGCACCCGCCTTCCCCAGATGGGAGTCATTTCTCTCTCTGTGAATTCCTGTAAGGCTTACTCTCCAGGCTTGTTCTCAGCCTTGACTGCATAAGGGAATCACTCAAAGAGCTCTTAAAAAACAAAAACAAAAACAAAAACAAACACAAACTGATGCCAGGGACCCTCTTCCCTCCAGAGGGCCTGATTTAATCCATCTGCTGTGGTACTAGGTCCTTGGGTGGTTTTGTTTGTTTGTTTGTTTGTTTTAAATTTTAGAGTTTTATTTATTTTTTTATAGAGCAGGTTCTTATTAGTTATCCATTTTATACATATTAGTGTATATATGTCAATCCCAATCTCCCAATTTCCCAGTTCATCACACCACCCCTTGGGTGGTTTTAAATTCACCAGGTGATTAAAATATTTAGCCAGATTTGAGAGTCATGGGCCTAGAATAGTTTTCAAACATTAGTCATAAGAATCACTAGGGAGCATGTTAGAAATACAAAATTAGTCTCCCCCTCAGTCTGGTTAAGTAGATCTAGGGTAGGATTCAGCAATCTGCTTGGTATATAAACTTACCTCAGGGTTCTGATGGAGCTGGTTGGAGATCTGGTCATTTTTAGAAACTTTTAACTGGATGTTTATTTATTTTTTTACACAATATGGGGCATAGGGTTAGTAGAGTGTCTAATATATTACAGGTATTTAATAAATGTGTGCTGAATGAAGCTTGCTGATTTGTATCCATCGAGTGACACTGATTTTCAACTCTTAGATTTTCAGCACTGGGCCTCAGGACTTGGGGCTACTTTTTAAATGATCTGTGCCTCACTTAAGCTTGACACAGCTGAGGTAATGTAAGCACTTAATACATATCTCCACAATGTCGAGAACCTTGCCGAGCTGGAGAATGCCCCAGCAGTAGAAAGGTAACCCCACACTGCTCTTCACCTTGAAACTCAGCCTTGTATTCTGGTTTCTGAAATGGTTCAGTGGAAACAGAGGTCCGATGTCCAACTCAAACTTTAAAAAAGTACCAGCCAACAGAAATTTGTAAAGCCCACTGTCATATCCAAACCAATGATTTTATTTGATTATGTTTTCCTCTTAGAACCCCATTTCCAAGCCTGCATTCAGCAAACAACAATCCACCTAGTCTGCTAAGTGTTATCACGACCTTAGAAACAAAAGTCCCAGAGCACTTTGAACTTTGTTGTTGAAAAATCACAACAGAGAAGCAAAGCCTGATATAAAATGGTCAAAAGCCTTTGGATATAAAATTGTCGACTTGGCAGTTTAACAAGGCTCACCCTGCATACAGCAAAAGGCTGAAAGTCCAAGACAAGCAAAGACCTGTAGCAGTCGCTTAACAGAATTAGCCCTGCTGCCCTGTTCACATTACACTGCATTTGTCAAGCTGGATAGCCATCTCTTTCTTCCTGGAAGAACCAACTTATTTTTTTTAAGTTGACTTTTGTTTTCTGAGCCATGCCAACATTCCAGCCACATGAGAAAGCCTGAAGACATCTAAACCCCAAATTCAAAGTACTGTTTGTACTACAAACATGTTACAGTTGTCATTGAACAGTACACAAACACATTAGGAGGAGGGAATGGAAACTGAATGGACATTAATTTCTGGGGTTAGCAGGGCCCATCCAAATGGTAACAGCCTTCCCTAAAGTCTAGTTCAAGTCACTCTAGGACAAAGCTTTGTGGATGCTAATTACAGCAGCTCAGCTAGATAATTAAATCAAACCTTCAGTAACAATTGAGGACAGACTCCAGCTGGAGTTCTTCAGTTCTTTCATAGCAAAACTAGTCTACCAACAATTAAGAGGGCCCAGGGACACTTACATATATAAAAGTGTGTTGTAACCACTTTTATGGTGTGGCTCATTTGAAGGAAATGAACTAGAGAAATTCTTCACATATTTCATTCCACAAATGTTCTATAAAATTCCTGCTGTAATCGGTCCCTTATAATATCTTTTTTTACAACATAGGCCAAGAAACCCAGCATTTTTAAAGAAAATGACTATTTCACATGATTTGTGATTTAAATTGTGGGTTTCTTAATATTGTCAGTCGGACTTAAAACACAAATTGCCAAATGTTTAAAATAACTTTACCTTATTCTCTGCTTAATTTGAATTGATACCATTAGGTAAATTTGTAACTGCTAAGGAAAATAAGGAAGACCTTATTTTATTTTATTTTATTTTTGCAGTACGCGGGCCTCTCACTGCTGTGGCCTCTCCCGTTGCGGAGCACAGGCTCCGGACGCAAAGGCTCAGCGGCCATGGCTCACGGGCCCAGCCGTTCCGTGGCATGTGGGATCTTCCCGGACCGGGGCACAAACCCGTGTCCCCTGCATCGGGAGGCGGACTCTCAACCACTGCGCCACCAGGGAAGCTCATGACCTTATTTTCTTTATCTTAGATATCTAGAATACTTTCCCAAATTCTTCTCAATCCATTGGCTCCGCTGTAACGTCAAGTAGGAAAATGGCTTTTTAGAGTGACAGGAATTCTGCAGGATAAAATGTCCATAAAAAGGGGACAGAGAATATGATATTCTACAAACTAAGTAACTTCCTTCTTTGCAGTTTTTTGTCCAAATTCCCTTATTCAGTTACCCTAATGTCTGTGTTTATGTTCCTTTTTGGTCCTCCAGTTTGTATTACTAAACTTCCAATATCTAGCTCCAAAGAGATAGACAGTGAAAATAACTAAAATAAGCTACTAATAAATGTTCCTGTTAGCAAACAGAGACAGGACAAGGTCTTGAAATGCCCTCTGACTTGTAAACAAAATACTAAATTATGCTCTAATTTGAATACACTTGATTATACTAAATTTTTATTGAAGATTGAGCTATATCACTCTAACAGCAAACAAATGTCAGGTCTGTTTGTCTTATCATTAGCAATTGGAAGAGGGTCAGTGGAAATTCTTGGTAAGAGTATTCTGGGTCTTCTGAGACTGGAGGTTTGGCGGAGGATTTTAGTGATTTTTTTCAGACAACCATTTTAGCCTCTTTGGTACTCTGCCCTTGAATTTTCACTCAGATTGTTAATATAAAGACCTGTGGTGGTCAAGTGATATGAGTTTATGGACACAAACATTGTTGTTCCTTCCAAATTCCTGCAGCCAGGGAAGAGAAACTAATACTTACTGAGCGTCTATTATGGAACAGTTTCTTTCACGTGTCAACTCATTGAATCATTTCAAGATTACTCACTTTGTGCTATTATCTCCACTTTCACAGATGAGAAAATGGAGTCTCAGAGAATGTAAGAATTTTGCATAATATCACTCTACTACTTAGTGGGGCAGGAGAGATTCCAACTGAGGTTGCTGATTCCAGAACCCACATTTTCTTCTACAGTAGTTTCCCGAGTTGTTAGATGGTTAGAATAGGCTTTGGATGGTGTCAGTGAAACCAATGGATGGAGGTGAGGTGGGGAACCTCAAGGAAAAGAGAACAGTTGAATGAGTACTAAGTCAGATCAAAGCTACATTTCTGGCATTTTACCCTTTGTGCTTTACCCTGCCCATATTTCTTTACGAATTACAGCATTTTAAATATAAGGAATGAAAACTTTTGGCTTGTGGAAACCTGCAAAGAGGAAACACATTTCTTGGGAGTTGGGAGTGTTAAGACAACTGGGCTACATTTGGAAATTAGCCTCTAATGTAGGTTTTTGAGGAGAAGCCACTTTACTTGGGTATTTTGCATAGAGGGCAAACAAAAGCATATAGGATTGCTTTAGATTCCTTGCATTTTAAGTTTCTCACTGTTGTAAACATCCAAAAAATAAGTGCCACAAACAGAAAATTGAACCTACACACTTTAAAGCATTTGGGAATCATGATGAAATCTGTAAATTTTGTACACAACTTTTCATGAAAAGGAGGTAAGTTGCTAACACAAGTTTTTCTGGATTTTGAAAAATATACACATGGTATCACCTGTGATGAGCATGCTCTTAGCCTGACTTTGCATATTCTACCCCTGAATTCATATCATTTACAATAAATAGAAAACAAGAATGACATTCTGAGACATTTTAAAATAAGAAATTCTTGGTAAAAAATGGTCATGCTCCTTAAGCACAACATACCTATTGAGTCAGGGACCTGGGATGATTTAAAAAAAAATCAATCATTAAAAGATAAAGGTGGAAAACTAAAGGACTATTGGGTAACTCCTCCACTACCTGGAAATTCAATAAGCCAGAAAACTGCCCAAATATTCTCATGCATATGATTTTTCAGTTGCTGACTTTTACCTATGCTTAAATAAAAAAAGCTAAAACTCTTCACATATAAAGCATATAAAAATACTTATAAACACATGAATGATGTAGATTTAAATGACCATGTTTTTTTAAAGCTAATAAACTGTACAGTTTTTATTCTGTTCAGATGGCACATTTTGACTCCACAACATAAAAGACTATGTGTGTCCTTACATCATGCGTATCCAATAATACCATCTAGTTTTACTTGAGGCTTTTCTGTACCCTGTTATTTGTTGACTCTCTCTCAAGCAACTACCAGAGCTTCAAGAATTCCCAGTTTTGGTGGGAAGCAGCAGCACAGCACAGGGAAATCTGCTCGGTGTTTTGCTATGACCTAGAAAGGTGGGACAGGGAGGATGGGAGGGAGACTCAAGAGGGAGGGGATATGGGGATATATATATGCATATGGCTGATTCACTTTGTTGTGTAACAGAAACTAACACAGTATTGTGAAGCAATTATACTCCAATAAAGGTCTATTAAAAAAAAGAATTCCAAGTTTCTTCAAATATTCACCAACTGAGGGTAATGAAAACATTAAAGGCTGATTATAGATAACCCACATTTCTTAGGTTTGGAAATGATAAGGAAAAGACAGATAAGGAGGAACATTTAAAACACAACAAATATAGGTGAGAGTTTGACATATCGAAAAGCAACTTTTAAATCAGCAAGAACATACCTCTGTAGTTCTATTACTTTTGGCATTAAGAAATGAATCCTAGAGCTCTTCTCTGAGGTTCTACCCACTGAGGAGGTTGTGAAAACAATAGTTCTTTGCCTCAAGATTGTGACCAGTGGCAAAGCTAAGCTGAAGCTACCAGAGCTTTACACTAAGTCCCCTGGGCTCTGATGAAGCTCCTGAGGGGTTCTGGGGAAGATAAAGTGAGGTCCAGCTGCAGCTAGCCCACCATGAAAATTTCTCTGCACAATTGTCCCAAAGTTTGGATCGCTGAGAATTCCTAAGGAGAGTGAGGAAAAAGAAGAGGAAGAAGAGAAAACCAGAAGGTTGTTTGGAGGGGGGAGGGTCTCAGGCTCTGTCCAGACATCATTCTATATTCCTGTCCAGAAGTGCACATGGTTGGTCCCCAAGAGAGGCTTATATTATTTTATTTATGCAGCAATTTTATGTGGTGGTATCAATTTCACTTTAACAATGGACAAACCATAGTTCTGGGAAGGTAAGTATGGTGACTAAGCTCACACAGCTAATAAATGGGAAGCTGGGACTTAAACACTATACTTTTGTCCAATGCACTGTCCATCTCCCAACACATAGAGCCAAAGAATGGAAGGGGCAATTAAGGAAGGTCATTGCTCTCTGCTCCTCTCATAGGCCCATTTTCTTCACTCCATCAGACATGTATTAGTAGCTACTTGGGGCGATTATTAATCTTAATAAGTCCCCTTATTTCTCTTCTTTAATTACTCCCGCAAGGTATATATTTCTCAGTAATGAATACTTATGAAATGAACCATTTCAAATTTATGTTTTTCAAGTGAAGTCTAGAGTTAATAAGTATCTAAACATTACTCCCAAACAAGAGATGTGCGCTTTTTCTTTCTCCCTCTTTGATTAACCCCATACGTACCTAATATGTTGAGGTTACTTGTAATTTTGGTTATAAATGGTTATTAAATTTAAAAAAATCAATGATTTTTGAAGTAGCTCCTGTTTTCTTTGTTGTCTACAATGTATTGTATTCCAAAGCTTCCTCTTTTTATATTTAATTTAAAAAATTTTTGGAGTAAATCTTGAAAAATTATTTCAGAGAGGATGAACAATTAAGTTTTATGAATTCTTCTGTATCTAAAAATATCTTTCTCTTGTGTTTGCACTTGAAATTTGGCTGGCATAGAATTCTAGGTTCAACTGTTAATTTTTCTTAGAATTTTGAGTATAGTACTCCAGCATTTTCTCACACCCAGTGTTGCTGGGTCTGAGAAATGACAGATAGATAGTAATCTAATTCTTATTCCTTAGTTGATAACCTTTTTCACTTCTCTGGAAGTGTTTAGGATTTTCATTTTATCACTGGAGTTTTGAAGTTTCATGTGGATGTGATTTACTATTGTTCATTCATTCATTCTCATAGGCACTTGATGGACCCTTTGAATGAAAAGATGCATGTGTTTCTTCATCTCTGGGGAAGTTTCTTCAATAACTTCTATGTCACCTCCTTTTTTTTCTGTTATTTTTGTTTTTGCTCTGGCATACCTATCAGACAGCTGCTGAAACTTCTGGATCTGTCCTCCAAGTCTTCTTCTCTTCCTTCATGCCTTCTGTCTCATTTTTCTTTTGCACAGCATCTTGGGAGACTTGCTCAGCTTGAGCTTCCAGCTCGCCAATTCATTCTTCAGCTATGTCCATTCTACTTAGATAACTTAAAAAAATTCAACAATAACATTTTAAATTTCTAAACCCTTTAGTTTGTTTTCCTTTTTGGCTATATCCTCTGATTTCTGAGAATATCACTATTGTATTAATTTGCTAGGGCTGCCACGACAAAGCCATAGACATGGTGGCTTAAACAATAGAAATTTATTTTCTCATAGTTCTGGAGGCTGGGAGTCCAAGATCAAGGTGCTGAGCAAGGTTAGTTTCCTCTGAGGCTTCTCTCCTTCACTTGCAGATGTCCATCCTCTTGCTGCCTCTTCAAATGGTCTTTCCTCTGTGTATGCAAATATCTGCTTTCCCTTATGTGTCCTAATCTCTACTTATATAAGGACTCTAGTCTTAGATTAGGGACCACCCAATAACCTCATTTTAACTTAATTACTTTTTTAAAGGCTCTATCTCCAAGTATTCTATACAATCACATTCTGAGTTACTAGGGGTTAGGGTTTCGAGATATAAATTTTGGGGGAATTCAGCCCTTAATGACTACATAAAATTTTTACTTAAAGACATTTCCCTCACCTTGTTCTATTAATTCTGTTTTTTCAGATGTTAGTTAATCAATTAGTTGGATTTGGTGCCATTCTTTAGTGGTATTGCTTTAACTCAAATGTTCAGTAATTTTTAGTTGTTTTCTTATCCTTGTCCTTGTTACTTGTGTGAAGATGCTGATTGTGGTAACTGTAGATCACCTTTAATGATTGCATGGGAGGGGCGGAATGCTCCGCTGGATGAGAGGTAAGGAGGTTCCCTGCTCCTCCTTGGGTCAGTTTCTCTTTTTTTTTAAATTAGAGTATAGTTGATTTACAATGTTTGGTTAGGTTCAGGTGTACAGCAAAGTGAATCAGTTATACATACACATATATCCACTCTTTTTAAAATTATTTTCCCATATAGGTCATTACAGAATATTGAGTAGGGTTCCCTGAGCTATACAGTAGATTCTTATTAGTTATCCATTTTATATATAGTATTGTATATGTTAATCCTAATCTCCCAATTTATCCCTCTCCCTGCCTTTCACCCCGGTAACCAGAAGTCTGATTTCTACACCTGTGACTCTATTTCTGCTTTGTAAATAAGTTCATTTGTACCATTTTTAAAAATTCCACATGTAAGCAATATCATATGATATTTGTCTTTCTCTGACTTACTTCACTCAGTATGACAATTACTAGGTCCATCCATGTTGCTGAAAATGACATTGTTTCATTCTTTTTTATGGCTAATATTCCACTGTATGTATGTATCACATCTTCTTTATCTGTTCCTCTATCAATGGATACCGCCTGGGTCTTGGACCCTGGAGCAGACATCAGTGCTTTACCTCAGTTCCCAATGTTTCTCCTGGCAGTTGTTTAGCAGGATGTGGGAAGGACTAACCAGTTTAGCATCTTCAAAGCTGCCTTCAGACTCTTCCCTATTATTTTATCTGTTGACTCTGGAGCTCCCAGAACTGCATGTCACCTTCTTCTGCATGTGTTTCACACTGAGGCTTTTTTCAGTTTTGTGACTCTGCAGATATGATTCTGTCTGCTTACCACCTTTTAGAGATTCCTCAGAAATGTCTTTAGATGGTACACTTTCTTTTCTTCTAACATGTGGTGAATTTATTGCCTTTTATTTTTTATTTTTTTTTGCTTTTCATGAAGTTTGGGGTAAGAGTGATAATATGTATAATTGCTTCTAAATTTTTACATTATTATCAAGTAAATCTGGAAATGCCATTATAATATCATTCAGTATCAGTAGATATTCAAATATGTTAAAAATGCCCTCAATCCCTCTGGCTAGATCACAAATAGTTGTCTAATGCCCAACAATCTCCATTTCTATCTTCCTAGAACATTTTTACTCATTCCATTTTTCTCATGTCTTTTCTTAAACGTCTTCAACAGCCATGTAAATCCATAAAACATCTTGACCTTAGGATTTACCCACCTTTTTGACGAACCATATCATTAAAAAAATCACTAGTGACCTGTTGAGAGGAAAAAGATTTAAGGAACAGATGGATTTTATTTTGGATATGTTGTGTTTGAAGTGACTAAGTGATATATACATAAGAACATTGAACAGCCATTTGGAGATACAGTAGAAAACTTTTCAAGCTCCAGCTTACGGCTCCATTTATTCAAGGAAATCCTACTATATAAGTATTATTATATTATATACCAGAGATACAAAGATTAGCAAAGCATGATACTTGCATTCAAGTAACTGAAAATCTAGTGAGAATTTCTATAAAAGAAGTGTGTACAATGGATACAGAGAGTGAGTGGAATAGTAAGGATGAGCCAATCCCAAATCTCTACGCACTCTGTGGATTCACTTTGGGTTGGAATATGCCAAAGTAAAGTACTGTATACACTTTTTTTTTGTATGTGCTTGGCTGGCTAACTGGGGCACTGTTCAGTATATATTGTACAACCTATCCTTTTCATGTTAGGGGCTTAATCTTGGATTTATTGAAAGTCTCTCCACACCATTCCTCCTCCACCTCTTCACCCACAAAAATGCACAAACTGTTATTCAAACTCTGGAAAAGTGGCTCTTTGGAAGATGAGGTGTGGTTTTCAAGGGGGAGCAGAAGGCCCAGCAGAACATAGACTAGGGAAGAAGGAACACTCAGTTGAGTCTCTGGAGGGAAATCATCACAATGAAAATACTGTGGGGGAATGAGTCTTGATTTCTTGGGAATGGTTTTAGTTAAGGGTTGTCAAGAGAAGAAAGGTATGCTGGATGTTGTTTATTGGTTTTCAACAACATCCTTGCCCTTCTAAGCTCCATCCTGCCTTATAGGGCTGAAATGTTAAAAATTTTATACAATGGAATATTACTCAGCCATAAAAAGAAACGAAATTGAGCTATTTGTAATGAGGTGGATGGACCTAGAGTCTGTCATACATAGTGAAGTAAATCAGAAAGAGAAAGACAAATACCATATGCTCACACAAATATATGGAATTTAAGAAAAAAAAATGTCATGAAGAACCTAGGAGTAAGACAGGAATAAAGACACAGACCTACTAGAGAATGGACTTGAGGATATGGGGAGGGGGAAGGGTAAGCTGTGACAAAGTGAGAGAGTGGCATGGACATATATACACTACCAAATGTAAATTAGATAGCTAGTGGGAAGCAGCCACATAGCACAGGGAGATCAGCTCGGTGCTTTGTGACCACCTAGAGGGGAGGGATAGGGAGGGTGGGAGGGAGGGAGACACAAGAAGGAAGAGATATGGGAACATATGTATATGTATAACTGATTCACTTTGTTGTAAGGCAGAAACTAACACACCATTGTAAAGCAATTATACTCCAATAAAGATGTAATATATATATATATATATATATATATATATATATATATATATATATATATATATATATATATATTTCCCAGTTTACCTTGTCAGCAGGTTCCAGTCTAGAGTTCTCCAATGTGAGGCTCATGTGTGAATTTGGAGAAGTAGGAAAGAAGGAGGAGCTGTTGATCTTTGGTTGTCGTGGCAGGCAGGTGACTGAGCATCAGCAGAGGATGGAGGTAAGATTTTGCAAAAGGTACTCAGTGTGCTGAGAATTACTCACTCTGATGATTGTGGAAATTTCTTGGGATTCCTGCCCTTTAAGATATAAATTATTTCTTGAAATTCCCAGAATGGCTTCTGTTTTCCTGACTGAACCCTGACTGACCAAAGGGAAATTATTGCTGCCTGAACTGGCATGAAAGTTGTGTGTACCATTTGGGGAGCCTAAGTAAGTGTGATTTACACAGATGGCTTCCCCAAGAACCAGAGGCATGGATGCTACTGAATAGATAGGAGTGAATTTCTGGCAGGACAGGGTCTGGCACTGGCACTGGAGTAAAGGGAATCTCAGTTAGTCCCATGGCCACAGTGGATCCAGACATTCAGACTTTTTGGGCTTTGTCATATCCATGTGCCTTGTAGACCATGAAACTATGTGGGAGATCAAGGTAATGAGAGAGTGCAAGGAAATTTATACCCAGATATTGATAATCCTCCAAGGTTTGTATCAATGGTTACTTATTCCTTGAGGCATTTCCCTGAGTTATTTCAGACTTATTTTTGTATTTCAAAAATGAGACTCCTTTTAGATGCACTCAAGATAGGTCCAACTCCTTATGAATTCTGTCTGTAATTAGTAGCCTTACAATGAGATTTCAGCAAAATATATTGGAGTATTTTAAGAAAAATGTTATGAATTGGGAAAATGGGATTGACATATATACACTAATATGCATAAAATGGATAACTATTAAGAACCAGCTGTATAAAAAAATACATTTCTACAATTCCAAAAAAAAATGTTAGAAAGACTTTTTTCCCGAACAATTATATCCACTGTAGCAGAAAGTTATTCCCCATTTTAGAATATTGAATGGATATTAGGCTTTCATTAGGTCTTCTTTCTTTTCTTTTTTAAAAAATATCTTTATTAGAGTATAACTGCTTTACAATGGTGTGTTAGTTTCTGCTTTATAACAAAGTGAATGAGTTATACATATACATATATCTCCATATCTCTTCCCTCTTGCGTCTCCCTCCCTCCCACCCTTCTAGGTGGTCACAAAGCACCAAGCTGATCTCCTTGTGCTATGCAGCTCCTTCCCACTAGCCATCTACTTTACATTTGGTACTGTATATATGTCCATGCTACTCTCTCACTTTGTCCCAGCTTACCCTTACCTCTCCCCGTGTCCTCAAGTCCATTCTCTATGTCTGCATCTTTATTCCTGTCCTGCCCCTAGGTTCTTCATGACCTTTTTTTTTTTTTAGATTCCATATATATGTGTTAGCATATGGTATTTGTTTTTCTCTTTCTGACTTACTTCACTCGGTATGACAGACTCTTTGTCTATCCACCTCACTACAGATAACTCAATTTTGTTTCTTTTTATGGCTGAGTAATATTCCATTGTGTATATGTGCCACATCTCCTTTATCCATTCATCTGTTGATGGACACTTAGGTTGCTTCCACATCCTGGCTATTGTAAATAGAGTTGCAATGAACATTGTGGTACATGACTCTTTTTGAATTATGGTTTTCTCACGGCATATGCCCAGGAGTGGGATCGCTGGGTCATATGGTAGTTCTTTTCTTAGTTTTTTAAGGAACCTCCATACTGTTCTCCATAGTTGCTGTAAAACTTACATTCCCACTAACAGTGCAAGAGGGTCCCCTTTTCTCAACACCCTCTCCAGCACTTATTGTTTGTAGATTTTTTGATGATGGCCATTCTGACCAGTGTTAGATGATATCTCATTGTAGTTTTGATTTGCATTTCTCTAATGATTAATGATGTTGAGCATTCTTTCATGTGTTTGTTGGCAATCTGTATATCTGTCTTCTTTGGAGAAATGTCTATTTAGGTCTTCTGCCCATTTTTGGATTGGGGTATTTGTTTTTTTGATATTGAGCTGCATGAGCTGCTTGTAAATTTTGAAGATTAATCCCCTGTCAGTTGTTTCACTTGCAAATATTTTCTCGCATTCTTAGGGTTATGTTTTTATCTTGTTTATGGTTTCCTTGCTGTGCAAAAGCTTTTAAATTTCATTAGGTCCCATTTGTTTATTTATTTTTTTAAATTTCCCTTTCTCTAAGAGGTGTGTCAGAAAGGATTTTGCTGTGATTTTTGTCACAGAGTGTTCTGCCTGTTTTCCTCTAAGAGTTTTACAGTGTCTGGCCTTACATTTAGGTCTTTAGTCCATTTTGAGTTTATTTTTGTGTTTGGTGTTAAGCAGTGTTCTAATTTCATTCTTTTATATGTAGCTGTCCAGTTTTCCCAGCATCACTTCTTGAAGAAGTATACTGTCATTTGAAACCTTCTGTCATTAGGTTCTAGTATTCCTCACAGCAGTCTGATTTGGTCTCTGTTTCTACCTTTTGAACATATTTTGTTTATCTCTCCTTTGGTACCCTTGTTTACTCTATTCCTGTATCCTGCCTACCATTAATCTGAATACTACCTTTTCTTCAAAGGCCAGTTCAGATGTCTTGTTCTCCAAAAACATTTCTTCAGTTCACATTACTGATCAACAATCCCTTCCACCTTTTGAAGTCACAATTTACATGTCACTTCTATAGGAGTACTGTACATTACATTAGGACAATTCATCCAGGACAGAATCTTATTTTACTTTATTACCATACTAGGAAGAGAGTACATAAAATTTTATGAATAAAATGAAACCAAAAAGCACTCAGCCACAACCTCAGTGATGCTTCTGTAATTGATTATTTTTGGTACATGAGTGGTCTGCATAAATGGTTATAATGATCTTGAGACACTTAGAATATATTGTTCAGCTTCATGGATTCTGGTATGCACCAAAGTAAAGCAAAATAACCTCATTATTAACCAGAATATGTTGTTCAGCTGCAGGGACACTGATACGCACCAAAGTAAAGCAAAATAACCTCATTATTAACCCAACAGTGGACCTGGCTCTTGTTTCCAAATGGGCAGTAGTATAATGGCTCTTGCTGTCATTAACCATTTTGAGAAACCATCATATGAGCAGAGACTCTTGTTCCCTACAAGGATTCAGATAAGTGGTGGTTGTCACATTCCTTCCAGGATTCGAGAAGTCAACATGCCTATTTTTAGCTAGAAAGTGATTAGAGGTTAAGAGAATTTGGAATTATCACCATGGAAGAAACCCACATGGTGCCAACAGTAACATGATGGTATTGTGTGTGGGAATGGCGAGCTCAAGTGTTGAGAAATGTGAGTTGGTTAGAAATACAACTACTAAGAGGTAATTTCAATTTCATAATTTTTTTTGGTTGAGATACATTTTTTCATAATGTTTTAATATCTAGCAAAGTAATACACATATAGCAAAGAAAAACAGGAAGGTACATGAGTACACAGGGAGAGGCACAGTCCCTGCACACCTCAATTCCCTCCCCAAATCTTTAACTTTCTGTTTTGAGTTCAGGTTCTTACCACCGAAATGCTCATTCAAACCCTATTCTGCTATTTCTTTCATCTTAAAATATTTTTCACACAGTTTCTAGTAGTCCTCTGATATGAAATTTTAAAATTTAGGTCACCTGAACCAATTCCTTCTCTTCTCTCTAGGCTCTTCCCAATTTTAGACAGTCCTTCTGTCAGTTACAGTGTAAATATAAGTCATATAATTAAGTGCACATTTCTAAAAATCAGATTTGTATTTCTTGTCATCTCTATTTCTACACTCACTCTCCAAGAGCTATTAACTGGACCTTTGTTAGGGGAGATAATATTCATTTTATATTCTGTACCATAATTATGTTTTGTCTACTTTGATTGTAGGTTGATTTAAGAGTTCAAAACCAGTACAGTTCCTTAACAAAACTATGATAAAGTAAATGTTATTTATCCAAAGCCAAAACAAAATGACAGTTTTAATCTGTTGTCTTTGAGTGCTTTAAAAATAACATCTTGGCAAACATTAAAAATAACATTTTCATAATTAAAACTATTAAATTCAAATCAGTTAAAATACATTTAGGTAAAAGACTAAGATCAGAAGGAGGAAGTAGAACTATCTCTGCAGATAACAGGATTGTTCGCATGGATAATCTTAAGGAATCTGTAAACTAACCATTAGAATACATAAGTAAATTTATCAAGTTCACAAGATACAATGCTAATGTTAGCAAATCAACTGTATTCATATATAATAATAGCAATAAATAATAGGAAAGTGAAATGAAAACAATTTACAATAACACCAAAAAGCATAACATATTGAACAACTAACTGTTTGCCACAAATCAGATAACCTAGTTGAAATGGACAAACCCCTAGAAACACAAAACCTACCAGGAATGAATCATGAGGAAATAGAAAACGTGAATAGATCTATAACCAGTAAGGAGATTAAAAATGTAATAAAACCTATCAACAAAGAAAAACCTTGGATCTTATGGATTCACTGGTGAATTTTACCCAATATTTAAAAAAATAGTTAACATCAATTCTCCTCAAACTCTTCGAAAAACTTAAAGAGGAGGGAACAATTCTTAACCCATTCTGTGATGCCAGCATTACTCTGATATCAAAGCCAGAAAAAGATGCTACAAGAAAACTACAGAGCAGTATCCCTTATGAGCATTGATTCAAAAATCCTCAACAAGATACTAGCAAACCAAGTTTAACACCACATTAGAAAGATCACACACCATGACCAAGGGGGATTTATTCCTTGAATGCAAAGATGGCTTAACATATGAAAATCAAGCAGTCTCTTACACCACATTAACAGAATTAAGCAAAGAAATACATTATCATCATAATTGAGGTAGAAAAAGCATTTGACAACATTCAACACCCTTTCATGAGAAAAATGTTTAACAAAATAGAAATAGAGGACAACTACTTCAATATGATAAAAGCCATATATGAAAAATGCAAAATAAATATCATACTCAATATTGTAAGACTGAAAGCTTTTCTTTCAAGCTCACGAACAAGGTAAGGATGACTGCTTTCACCATTTCTATTCAACATGGTACTGGAAGTCGCAGCAGAGCAATTAGGCAAGAAAAAGAAATAAAAGTCAAGCAAATCAGAGAGAAGAAAGAAAATGATCTGTTTGTAGATGATATGATCTTATATGTAGAAAACCCTAAAGAATCACCAAAAAAATGTAATAACTAATAAAATAATTCAATAAATTTATTGGATACAAAATCAACATACAAATATCAGTTGTGTTTTTATACAATAACAATGAACAATCCCAAAAGGAAATTAGGAAAGCAATACTATTTACAAAAGCATCACAATAATAAAATATGCAGAAATAAACATAACTAAGGAGGGGCACAAGCCTCTAAGATAGCCCCATCCACCAGAGGGCAGACAGCAGAAGCAAGAAGAACTACAATCCTGCAGCCTGTGGAACAAAAACCATATTCACAGAGAGATAGACAAGATGAAAAGGCAGAGGGCTATGTAACAGATGAAGGAACAAAATAAAACCCCAGAAAACGCTAAATGAAGTGGAGATAGGCAACCTTCTAGAAAAATAATTTAGCCTAATGATAGTGAAGATGATCCAATACCTCAGAAAAAGAATGGAGGAAACGATCAAGAAGATGCAAGAAATGTTTAACAAAGACCTAGAAGAATTAAAGAACAAACAAACAGAGATGAACAATACAATAACTGAAATGAAAAATACAGTAGAAGAAATCAATAGCAGAATAACTGAGGCAGAAGAACGGATAAGTGACCTGGAGGACAGAATGGTGAAATTCACTGCCACAGAACAGAATAAGGCAAAAAAAAAAAAAAAAAAAAAAAAAAAAAAAAAAAAAAAAAGAAAACAAATGAAGACAGCCTAAAGACCTCTGGGAAAATTAAGTGCAACAACATTTACATTATAGGCATCCCAGAAGGAGAAGAGAGAGAGAAAGGACTTGAGAAAAAATTTGAAGAGATTTTAGTCAACAAATTCCTTAACATGGGAAAGGAAACAGCCACCCAAGTGCAGGAAGCACAGAGAGTCCAAGGCAGGATAAACCCAAGGAGAAACACACCGAGACACATAGTAATCAAATGGACAAAAATTAAAGACAAAGAAAAATTATTGAAAGCAACAAGGGAAAAATGACAAATAACATACAACGGAGCTCCCATAAGGTTAAGAACAGATTTCTCAGCAGAAACTCTACAAGCCAGAAGGGAGTGCCATGATATATTTCAAGTGATGAAAGGGAAAAACCTACAACCAAGATTACTCTACCTGGTAAGGATCTCATGCAGTATCGACGGAAAAATCAAAATCTTTACAGACAAGCAAAAGCTAAGAGAATTCAGCACCACAAAACCAGCGATACAACAAATGCTAAAGGAACTTCTCTAAGTGGGAAACAAGAGAAGAAAAGGACCTACAAAAACAAATGAATAACAATTAAGAAAATGGTGATAGGACCACACATATCGATAATTACCTTAAACGTGAATGGATTAAATGATCCAACCAAAAGACACAGGCTGGCTGAATGGATACAAAAAACAAGACCCATATATATGCTGTCTACAAGAGGCTCACTTCAGACCTAGGGACACATACAGACTCAAAATGAGGGGATGGAAAAAGATATTCCATGCAAATTTAATCAAAAGAAAGCTGGAGTAGCAATACTCATATCAGATAAAGTAGACTTTAAAATAAAGAATGTTACAAGAGACAAGGAAAGACACTAC
Organism: Mesoplodon mirus; assembly: GCF_964341445.2. NCBI lineage: Eukaryota > Metazoa > Chordata > Mammalia > Artiodactyla > Ziphiidae > Mesoplodon > Mesoplodon mirus. The sequence goes on along the minus strand of NC_138982.1, from coordinate 131,198,147 downwards.
ATAATGATCAAGGGATCAATCCAAGAAGAAGATATAACAATTATAAATATATTTGCACCCAACATAAGAGCACCTCAACACATAAGGCAACTGCTAACAGTTATAAAAAAGGAAATCATCAGTAACACAATAATAGTGGGGGACTTTAACACCTCACTTACACCAATGGACAGATCATCCAAACAGAAAATTAATAAGGAAACAAAGGATTTTAATGACACAATAGATCAGTGAGATTTAATTGATATTTATAGGACATTCCATCCAGAAACAGCAGATTAAACTTTCTTCTCAAGTGCAAATGGAATATTATCCAGGATAGATCACATCTTGGGTCACAAATCAAGCCTTGGTAAATTTAAGAGAATTGAAATCATATCAAGCTTCTTTTCTGACTACAATGCTATGAGATTAGAAATCAATTACAGGGAAAAAAAGGTAAAAAACACAAACACATGGAGGCTAAACAATATGGTGCTAAATAACCAAGAGATCAAGGAAGAAATCCAAGAGAAAATAAAAAAATACCTAGAGACAAATTATAATGAAAACACGATGATCCAAAACCTATGGGATGCAGCAAGATCAGTTCTAAGAGAGAAGTTTATAGCAATACAAGCCTACGCCAAGAAAGAAGAAAAATCTCAAGTAAACAATTTAAGCTTACAGCTAAAAGAACTAGAGAAAGAAGAGCAAACAAATCCAAAGTTAGTAGAAAGAAAGAAATCATAAAGATCATAGCAGAGATAAATGAAATAGAAACAAAGAAAAAAATAGCAAAGATCAATAAAACGAAAAGGTGGTTCTTTGAGAAGATAAACAAAATTGATAAACCACTAGCCAGACTCATCATGAAAAAGAGGGTGAGGACTCAAATCAATTAAATTAGAAATGAAAAAGAAGTTACAAAAGAAACCGCAGCAATACAAAGCATCCGAAGAGACTACTATAAGCAACTTTATGCCAGTAAAATGTACAACCTGGAAGAAATGGACAAATTATTAAAAAGGTATAATCTTCCAAGACTAAACCAGGAAGAAATAGAAAATATGAACAGACAAATCACAAGTAATGAAATTGAAACTGTGATTAAAAATCTTCCAACAAACAAAAGCCCAGGACCACATGGCTTCACAGGTGAATTCTATCAAACATTTAGAGAAGAGCTAACACCTATCCATCTCAAACTCTTCCAAAAAACTGCAGAGGATGGAACACTCCCAAACTCATTCTATGGGGCCATCATCACCATGATAAAAAAAAAACCAGACAAAGATACTACAAAAAAAGAAGATTACAGACCAATAAAACTGATGACTATAGATGCAAAAATCCTCAACAAAATACTAGCAAACAGAATCCAATAACACATAAAAAGGATCATACACCATGATCAAGTGGGATTTATCCCAGGGATGCAAGGATTCTTCAGTATAAGCAAATCAATCAAGGTGATGCAACATATTAATAAATTGAAGAGTAAAAAGCATATGATCATCTCAATAGATGCAGAAAAATCTTTTGACAAAATTCAACACTGATTTATGATAAAAACTCTCCAGAGAGTGGGCATAGAAGGAACCCACCTCAACATAATTAAGGCCATATATGACAAACCCACAGCACACATCATTCTCAATGGTGAAAAACTGAAAGCATTTCCTCAAAGATCAGGAAAAAGACAAGGATGTCCACTATCGCCACTGTTATTCAACATAGTTTTGGAAGTCCTAGCCACAGCAATCAGAGAAGAAAAAGAAATAACAGGAATACAAATTGGAAAAGAAAAAGTAAAACTGTCACTATTTGCAGATGACATGATCCTATATACAGAGAAACCTAAAGATACCACCAAAAAACTACTAGAGCTCATCATTAAATTTGGTAAAGTTGTAGGATACAAGATTAATGCACAGAAATCTCTTGCATTCCTATACACTAATGATGAAAAATCTGAAAGAGAAATTAAGGAAACACTCTCATTTACCATTGTAACAAAAAGAATAAAATACCTAGGAATAAACCTACCTAGGGAGACAAAAGACCTGTATGCAGAGAACTATAAGACACTGATGAAAGAAATTAAAGATGATACAAATAGATGGAGAGATATACCATGTTCTTGGATTGGAAGAATCAATATTGTGAAAATGACTATTCTACCCAAAGCAATTAACAGATTCAATTCAATCCCTATCAAATTACCAATGGCACATTTTACAGAACTAGAACAAAAAATCTTAACAGTTGTATGGAGACATAAAAGGCCCTGAATAGCCAAAGCAGTCTTGAGGGAAGAAAATGGAGCAGGAGGAATCAGATGCCCTGACTCAGACTATACTACAAAGCTATAGTAATCAAGACAATATGGTACTGGCACAAAAACAGAAATATAGATCAATGGAACAGGATAGAAATCCCAGAGATAAACACACCCACCTATGGTCAACTAATCAATGACAAAGCAGTCAAGGATATTCAATCAAGGAAAGACAGTCTCTTCAATAAGTAGTGCTGGGAAAACTGGACAGCTACATCTAAAGAATGAAATTAAAACCCTCCCTAACACCATACACAAAAATAAACTCAAAATGAATTAGAGACCTAAATGTAAGACTGGACACTATAAAACTCTTAAAGAACACTCTGTGACATAAATCACAGCAAGTTCTGTTTTGATCCACCTCCTAGAGAAATGGAAATAAAAACAAAAATAAACAAATGAGACCTAATGCAACTTAAAAGCTTTTGCAAAGCAAAGGAAATTACAAACAAGACCAAAGACAACCCTCAGAATGGGAGAAAATATTTGCAAGCAAATCAGTGGACAAAGGATTAATCTCCAAAATATATAAACAGCTCGTGCAGCTCAATATTAAAAAAATGAACAACCCATCAAAAAATAGACAGAAGATCTATATAGACATTTCTCCAAAGAAGATATACAGATGGCCAAAAAGCACATGAAAAGCTGCTCAACGTCACTACTTATTAGAGAAATGCAAATCAAAACTACAATGAAGTATCACCTCACATCAGTTAGAATGGGCATCATCAGAAAATCTATAAACAAATGCTGGAGAGGGTGTGGAGAAAAGGAAACACTCTTGCACTGTTGGTGGGAATGTAAATTGATACAACCAGTATGGAGGTTCCTCAAAAAACTAAAATTAGAATTAACATATGACCCATCAATCCCACCACTGGACATATACCCAGAGAAAGCCATAGTTCAAAAAGGCACATGCACCCCAATATTCATTGCAGCACGATTTACAATAGCCAGGTCATGGAAGCAACCTAAATGTCCATCAACAGACGAATGGACAAAGAAGATATTGCACATATATACAATGGAATATTACTCAGCCTTAAAAAGGAACAAAATTGGGTCATTTGTAGAGATGTGGATGGATCTAGAGACTGTCATACAGAGTGGAGTAAGTCGGAAATAGAAAAACAAATATCGTATATTAACGCATATATGTGGAACCTAGAAAAATGGTACAGATGAACCGGTTTGCAGGGCAGAAATAGAGACACAGATGTAAAGAACAGACGTATGGACACCAAAGGGGGAAAGTGGCAGGGGGTGGGTGGGCTTGATGGTGTGATGAATTGGGTAATTGGGATTGATATGTATACACTAATATGTATAAAATGGATAACTAATAAGAATCTGCTGTATAAAAAAATAAAATAAAATTCCAAAACAAACAAAAAAAAAAAATATAGAACATTTCAGGAGTACTTGCCATTTCCATATCGAACTATCAATCATTTACAAGCATCATAATCATGTTGATTCATAAAATACATTAAAAGAAGCCCAATGTTCAGTAAATACCAACTGAATTTGAGACCAACTTTTGGGAACTTAGAGGCTGATCAAGAAGGTAGTTTGATTTAGGATTTTGTAATGTTCAAGTATTTGACCAAAATAAGTTACCCTCAAGTGGTATTGAAGGTTTGCTTGAAATGTGATAAAAAAATTATATACATATATACATATATATATATATATATATATATATATATATATATATATATATATATATATATATAATAAACCTGATTTAGGAAGTGATGAACAGTTTGTTTAAAGGTTTGTTGGTGGTTACCTTGGATGTGAAAGATAATATTAAAGGCTCTTCCATATAAACTTTAGACAAAGTTTTGGGGTTTTTTAGTTTTTAAATTTTTTATTGAAGTATAGTTAATTTACGGAGTTGTGTTAGTTTCAGGTATACAGCAAAGTGATTCAGTCATACAAACACATACACACACACACACATATATTCTTTTCCAGATTCTTTTCCATTATAGGTTATTACGCAAAGTGTTATTTTTTGGAAGCATAATTAGTACTTTATTTCACTTTTTCCTTGACATTGATGATTTTTAAATTGGCATTTTCTTTTTGAAGATTAAAAATTATAGTGTTGCAGTTTACACAGTTCCACAAGAGAGCTCTAATTACTCTTCATTGCCCTGAAAGAATTCCTGCACCCTTTTTTTTTTTTTTTTTGGTCTTTTCTTTTCTTCTTTTTGACCATGCTGTGCAGTGTGTGGGATCTTAGTTCCCCGACCAGGGATAGAACCCAGGCCCTCAGCAGTAAGAACTCGGAGTTAGACAAAGTTTTCTTTTAAGTGATTTAAAATTTTTTCTATTTTATTTATTTATATTTTTGGTTTACCCTGAGTTTTGTTGTGGCCCCTAAATATTCCCTAGGCCATTGTTTGGTCCTTCTGAAATTTCCAGGTTGAAAAATGTATCTTTTTCCCAGTAGAGCTGTGGAGTTGGTAAACTGCTTTGGAAGCCAAGATAGTGTTGTTTTATGCACTCCTTGCAGAAATCATCAACAACAATCTGTGGACACTAATTCTTCATCAAGGCCTATGCCACCCTCACTGTCGAATGCACATGGTGCCCCTGTCCTGAAGGGGCACAGGAAGGACAGGAGGTGAGCGATGGTGTCAGTCAAGGGAGTCAGCTAGAAAGAGGTTTTCATGATAAGTTTTAAAAAGAAAAAGAGGAACTTAGAGACTTAAAAATCCAATTCTGAGTATTAAAGAGTTTGGGAAAAATGACTTGAGTGAGAGCTAAAAGCTTGAAAGAGACACAAGAAAATAAAACCCAACTTCATAAGACTGAAGAAAAATGGCTAGTGTAATGCAGGATGTGATTGGGTGGCAGATAAAAAGGCACTGCCTGGTAGTCAAGGTAAACTAAGGGATTCTGTGATGTGTCGGTGCAGAAGGAACTACTGAAAGCCTTCAAGGAGAATTTGGACCTGATATAGATAACCAAGAGTTCTGTTGACGTCTATCTGTGTTTTTAACCTGATTGATGCCCAGCAAACATTTCCCAGCCCCCATTCTTCATGGCTTTCTGGCTGGAGCACCATGAACCCTGCTTTCTCTTAGGCTCAGTTTCTGCCAACAGCCAGTCCAGAGGATCACTCACCAAGGAAAGCGAGGCTGTTTTTCTGGAAACCATCTGGAGCATTCCAAAACCATTCTTCTGCTCCCCCAGCTTGCGTTGCCTCCTCTTTGCTCATCAAGCCGCAGCTGCCCACTGCCAGAGCTTCTCTGCACACTTGGGATAGAGAGGTTCTTGAGTGTGTAAACCTCAGGGCACGGTTTTGGGTGAGGTGTTTAAAACCAACATCTCAATCCCTCTTGACCCTTTCTGGATGAAATCCCAAAACGATCACAATATAAACAGAACGCTTAGTCCTACTTTTTTCACTTGGTAGCTCTGTGACTGTGGGCAATTTAATTGACATCACTGGGACTCAGTTTCCTCATCCTTAAAATGGGGATAATAAAAGTACCTACCTCGTAGAGTTGCTGTGAGAATAAAGTGAGATACTATATGTTCAGCAGTTACTTTATAGGTAGACAGAATGCTAATAACTGGACAGATGAGACCAATTATTCTTATTCATTTATTTTTATTGCTCTATCAGCAATACATTTTGGAACTTTGGAGTGTAACTGGGAACTAAAATAAGGGGTCTGGTGTCATTTTTCCTTTTGATCCCCACTCTTTGCTTTTGGGGGGTCTGGACAGGAAAACCATGGCAGTGGCAGAGCACCAATCAATAGAGACTAGTAGCAGTAGTGATGGCAGTCATAACAGGAATAGTAATAGCTGATTTTTGTGGATGGCTTTGTGCCAGGGACTGTGCTGAGGACACAAATCTCCATCACATCTCTCGTTGCCACTGCTCTTATAGCTAGAGGTGAAGCTGGTCCTGGAGCCATCGTATCTCTTCCAGCAAAAGGCTGCCTAGTCTCTCACCCAGTGAGTTGAGATGCTTGAGCTTTTCCTTAGAGCATCTTTTAAGGTGCTCTGCCTAACTGCTTGACCCCTAACTTGAGTGCTGTCCTAAGGTTGTAAACACTGAACTGGAAGTTCCAAATTCCATGGCATCTCCCAAGAAATGGAAGAGCAGGTGGCATGACCAAGAACCTGGTTTCTAAGACCCAGATCCCTTCATTCAGAGTAATTTATTTTGGTCTATTTTCTGCATGGATACCCCCCACCCCCGACCTCATTTGTAAAGCTTTTTAGACAAAAGGTTCATAGTTTTCAAAAAAATTGTGAAAGCCACTGCACTAAACTTGGTCTCCTTATGTAAAATGACAGTTCTAAACTCTCTGCAGTATTGTGATAACCAACTCAGTGTTGAATTCTTGAAGGTTTGAAAAGCGCTATGAGGTTTTCAAAGGTGTTTTTAATGTAGAAAACATCATTTTTATGTATCATCTCATTTCTATGTCGGTAGCTTTATTTATACAAAACTGGACAGCTTGATTTTGATCAAGTATAAAGTTGGGCATGCCCAGATTTGGAATATTCTTTTGTGAGTCTCCTTTTTTTTGTGGTTCAGTGATGAGAAAGCCCAGTTTCAATCAAATACCTGACACTCATTTTTCTCGATTCTTCAAGTGATAGTATTTTCCAAGAACACTTGAGTTTAGCAGTGTACACTCTTGGGATTCACATCATAGCTTTGTCCATTGTGTTTTATGCTGTGGTTATGTACAATAGTATTTTCCAAGACAGGGAAACTCCTCATGGTTGTATTCATTGGTCCAGACCTACAATTGGTTGGGAAATCAAAACACTATCGCCATGTATGAGTTATCTGCCTCTTGCTTTCAAGCGGGCCCCTTTGTTTTATAGCAGTGGCACTTATATAAACACGAGACTTACTCATCTCATGCTTACTTACATGTGAAATTCTCAAACTACACATCTTGGATTGCTCAATGTTGTGACAGAAAAACCAATGCAAGCACCAAAAAAGTTTAGATAAAACAAAGCTATAATATAATGTTTTTTTTGAAATTTGGTAGAGGCAGGGAGAGGACATGGAAGGTCTGTGTACGGGACCCAGAACTTACTCTATGTGGCTCTTCATTTGGGTGGTCCTGATCTGTACCGTTTATAGTAAAACTGTAATCACATAGTAAAACTGACAAAAGTGTTCTGAGCACATGGGGTATATTGTAAACATTCATTAATCAACTGCACAGATGGGGCATGGTACTAGTAGGAAATATTAGGTTTCTTTAAAGAAGTCTGATCACAGCTTTCACTTAGTTCCCTCAGTGTTTCAGTCAGGATCTCCAGAGAAGCAGAATAGGATACATATATAGAGAGATTTATTTTCAGGAAATGACTCATGCAATTATGAGAGCTGGAAAGTCCAAAATATATAGGGCAAGCCAGCAGGCTGGAAATTCAGGTAAGAGTTGACATTGTAGTATTGAGTCCAAAATAGGGCAGGCTAGACAGGCTAGAAACTTAAGTAGGCTTTCTATGTTGCAATTGTGAGTTAAAATTCCTTCTTCTTGGGACTTCCCTGGAGGCACAGTGGTTAGGACTCCTCGCTTCCACTGCTGGGGGCACAGGTTCGATCCCTGGCTGGGGAACGAAGATCCTGCATGCTGCATGGTGTGGCCAAAGTAAAATAAAATTCCTTCTTCTCCAGGAAACTTCAGTCTTTTTCTTAAGGCCTTCAGCTGATTGGATAAGGCCTGCACACACTATGGAGGGTAATATGCTTTTCTCAAAGTCCACTGACTGTAAATGTTAATCATCCTTCATCTTTACATACTTGATAAAGGAAGAGGTGGATTAACAGCAAAGTCTAGACTGATGTTTGACCAGACAACTGGGGACCATAGAGTAACCAAGTTGACACATAGGATAAACAATTACACTCATTATTCTCTTTCTACTTTCTACTGCTATGAGTCAGCTTCTACCAGAAAAAAATCTTTACACAAATCTGCTCACACTGTACTTTTATGTCCTTAACTGAAGCTATCAGGACATTAAGACAAAAGGATTTTCCTTATTGGCATGGATTTTTCTTTCTTGCTAGATGTTATTATGGGTCATGGGGCTGATCTTAATAATTAAAGTAGTAAGATATGAGCACAAGAAGAAATAAACCCATAGAAGTGACTAGAAAGTCTCAAAATAAACTCAAATTAACCTCCAAAAATATATTAATTTGCTGAAGAAGTCATGGCACTTGATTGACTGGTAGATCATAAACCAGTAATCCTATCCAAACATTTTATCACTCAGAACACTTGATAATTAGGAGTTAGAGAGCTACTGATAGAATGATTCCACTACCTTGCTCAACTGTGACTACATTACATAACACATTTCCTTCATCTTTACATACTTGATAAAGGAAGAGGTGGAAAGATAACCAACATTCACTGAGTGCCTGTTATGCCACATGCCCTTTTCTAGGTACTTTACATACTGTATGTAATTCATGTTTCTCAAACTACTCTGTATATTTAGTGACAACCAGGGTTGGGGCCCAGGAATCTGTGCTTTTAATGAAATTTATTCTTGGTTCCAATGCTGTAAAAAGATTGGCATTGTTCTCATCTTGCAAAAGCAAGAAAATTGAAGCACCAAGAAATTAAACAATTTGTTAGGACACCCAACTGGCACAAGGTAGAGCTATGTGTTCAGTCTCAAGGAAGTTGGCTTCAAAGCCAACTTCATCTCTAGGTGATGCCACAGGCCAGTGAAACTCTATTTGCACTCTGTGCTTGCAACAGTGGTTTCACTGCCATGTCCATAGCAGCTCTAGCTTCCTGATGCCTTTTTTTTTCTTTCCATCACCTGCCTCTAGGGCCCAGCATCATAAAATCTCTTGAATTATACTATTGATTATTATATGATAAGATTTTGCTCAGTAGCTTGAGCAAAAAGATGAGCTAATGAGTTCCATATAATTTTTCCTAATAATCTCTAGCCATACCTCTATAAGGGAAAAAAAGTTTGGGAATTACAATTAACCATTTCTAATCAACAAAGCTTGTCAAGAATTTGGAGGCTTCCATCAGCTGAGGTGTTCTCAAACAAAACACGGTCCCAAGTCCTTGAATCTTTCAGCTGGTTAATGTCTCCATGGACACTTCTACATGACCTTACATTGTTTTATTTAAAAGTTCTGCTTCCTTACCTCTGAAAATAGTGTATTTGGAGGTGTTACATGCTTTAAAAGTGTACAACTGTGAAAAATGACATGATGCTGAAACAAGCAAAACCTCTGGCAGAAAGTTGAAATTGAGGCTTCCCAAGATCTCAGCCAGTACATAGTGTTTCTGCCTACTCCAAATCTTCAGCAGTTTTGTGAGCTCTTTTCCCTCAATTTTTTTTTGAGTACATACATCAATATGTACTGTGGCATAGTGTCTGGATTTCCAAAAATCCAGAAACATGAGTCAGCTCTTTGACTATTTTCTACAAATTTGGTAAAGTACTATATTCATGGAATCCAAGTGTGTTTTTCAGGAATTATATCCCTGTGCCTCCACACTGACAGTCCTGATCAGTGTGTGATGTTCTGAAGTGTTCTGCATTTACTTTCTAAGGGCAATGTTGTCAGGATAGACAGATAATAGACAGATAATTCAGAACAGGTGAATAATGCAATGGTTTAATACATTTAATATTCCTGTTAATGTAAAATGTCATATCCAATCATATGTAATATGGTTCCAACTTAAGAATATCCTTTTAATTCTGTAAGGCTGGTAGAAATCCTTGTAGGAACCTGTTATGAGTTGAATTGTGTATCCTCAAGAAAGATATGTTGACATCCTAACTCCAAGTAACTCAGAATGAATATGACTTTATTTAGAAATAGGGTCATTGAAGACATAGTTAAGATGAGATCACACTGGAGTAGGGTGGAACTGTAGTCCAATATGACTAGTGTCCTTATAAAAAGGAGAAACTTGGACACAGACACAGACATGCACAAACAGAAGATCATGTGAAGAGACACATGGGGAGAAGATGGCCATGTGAAGATGGAAGCAAAGATTCAAATTATATGGCCACCAGACAAATAATGCCTGAGACCACGGGAAACTAGGAAGAGACAAGGAGGGATCTTCCCCCAGATGGTTCAGAAGGAGCATGGCCCTGTCATCTCCTGGATTTGAGACTTCTAACCTCCAGAACCATGACGCAATAAATTTCTGTTGTTCTAGGTCACCCAGTTTGTGGTACTTCATTATGGCAGCCTTAGGAAGCTAATACAAAGTCTTTGCTGGTATTTGCAGCTCTGACTGCCAGGAAATGTGTGAGGAAGCCAGAACTAAACTGAGGTCCCTGATTAAGTAAACTTATCCAGCTCAGGGCTCTAAATGTCATTTGTATCTAAGACTTCCAAAGGTAGTGTCTATATTCATGACCTCTCCCCGAACTATAGGATCAAATTTCCAACTGCTCACTGGATAGATTTCTAAATGACATCTCAAAACTAGCATGACCAAAGCAGGACATTGAATTCAATACACACCCAAACGTCCCCTAGTCTACCCTATCTAAGTGAATGACACCACCATCTAAGTTATTGAAGCTCAAATCAATAATCTTCTTCCTTCTTCCCTGCCACCATAAACAATCCATCTATCTGTGTGTCATCTAAGTTCTACCTCCAAAATAAATTCCAGGTCAGTAGATTTTACTACAAATCTACTTCTCAGAGTTCCTCTAAGATGTAGATTTGTAATAAAAGAATTAAAATATTTTTTAAAAAAGAATTAATTAAAAATGCCATTGAGATATGTGATACAGATTGCATTGAAAGTGTAGATTGCTTTGGGACATATGGACATCTTAACAATATTAGGTCTTACAATCAATGAACACAGGATGTCTTTCCATTTATTTGTGTCTTCTTTAATTTCTTTCAACAGCATTTTATAGTTTTTAGTGTACAAGTTTTTACCTCCTTTGTTATGTTTTTTATTGAATTTTATTTTATTTTTTATACAGCAGGTTCTTATTAGTTATCCATTTTATACATATTAGTGTATATATGTCAATCTCAATCTCCCAATTCATCACATCACCAAACCCACTGCCGCTTTCCCCCCTTGGTGTCCATATGTTTGTTCTCTACATCTGTGTCTCTATTTCTGCCCTGCAAACCAGTTCATATGTACCATTTTTCTAGGTTCCACATATATGCATTAATATACGATATTTGTTTTTCTCCTTCTGACTTACTTCACTGAGTATGACAGTCTCTAGATCCATCCACGTCTCTACAAATGACCCAATTTTGTTCCTTTTTAAGGCTGAGTAATATTCCATTGTATATATGTACAATATCTTCTTTATCCATTCATCTGTCGCTGGGCATTTAGGTTGCTTCCATGACCCGACTATTGTAAATAGTGCTGCAATGAACATTGGGGTGCATGTGTCTTTTTGAATTATGGTTTTCTCTGGGTATATGCCCAGTAGTGGGATTGCTGGGTCATATGGTAATTCTATTTTTAGTTTTTTAAGGAACCTCCATACTGTTCTCCATAGTGGTGGTATCAATTTACATTCCTACCAACAGTGCAAGAGGGTTCCCTTTTCTCCACACCCTCTCCAGCATTTGTTGTTTGTATCTTTTCTGATGATGCCCATTCTAACTGATGTGAGGTGACACCTCATTGTAGTTTTGATTTGCATTTATCTAATAATTAGTGATGTTGAGTAGCTTTACATGTGATTCTTGACCATCTGTATATCTTCTTTGGAGAAATGTCTATTTAGGTGTTCTGTCCATTTTTTGATTGGGTTGTTTGTTTTTTAAATATTGAGATACATGAGCTGTTTATATATTTTGGAGATTGATCCCTTGTCCATTGATTCCCTTGCAAATGTTTTCTCCCATTCTGAGGGTTGTCTTTTTGTCTTGTTTGTAGTTTCATTTGCTTTGCAAAAGCTTCTAAGTTTCATTAGGTCCTGTTTGTTTATTTTTGTTTTTATTTCCATTTCTCTAGGAGGTGGATCAAAAAAGATCTTGCTGTGATTTATGTCAAAGAATGTTCTTCCTATGTTTTCCTCTAAGAGTTTTATAGTGTCCAGTCTTACATTTAGGTCTCTAATCCATTTTGAATTTATTTTTGTGTATGGTGTTAGGGAGGGTTTTAATTTCATTCTTTTACATGTAGCTGTCTAGTTTTCCTGGCACCATGTATTGAAGAGACTGTTTTTTCTCCATTGTATGTCCTTGCCTCCTTTGTCATAGATTAGTTGACCTTAGGTGCATGGGCTTATCTCTGGGCTTTCTATCCTGTTCCATTGATCTATATTTCTGTTTTTGTGCCAGTACCATATTGTCTTGATTACTGTAGCTTTGTAGTATAGTCTGAAGTCAGGGAGTCTGATTCTTTCAGTTTTGTTTTTTTCCCTCAAGACTGCTTTGGCTGTTCAGTATCATTTGTGTCTCCATACAAAGTTTAAGATTTTTTGTTCCAGTTTTGTAAAAAATGCCATTGGTAATTTGATAGGGATTGCATTGAATCTGTAAATTGCTTTGTGTAGTATAGTCATTTTCACAATATTGATTCTTTCAATCTAAGAACATGGTATATCTCTCCATCTGTTGGTATCATCTTTAATTTCTTTCATCAGTGTCTTATATTTCTCTGCATACAGCTCTTTTGTCTCCTTGGTAGGTTTATTCCTAGGTATTTTATTCTTTTTTTTTTGCAAAGGTAAATGGAAGTGTTTCCTTAATTTCTCTTTCAAATTTTTCATCATTAGTGTAAAGGAATGCAAGAGACTTCTATGGATTAATTTTGTATCCTTCAACTCTACCAAATTCATTGATGAGTTCTAGTAGTTTTCTGGTGGCACCTTTAGGTTAATGTGTACCATTTTTCTAGGTTCCATGTATATGCGTTAATCCTGAATCTTTAGGATTCTCTATGTATAAGATCATGTCATCTGCAAACAGTGACAGTGTTACTTTTTCTTTTCCAATTTGTATTCCTTTTATTACTTTTCTTTCTCTGATTGCCGAGGCTAGGACTTCCAAAACTATGTTGAATAACAGTGGTGACAGTGGACATCCCTGTCTTGTTCCTGATCACAGAGGAAATGCTTTCAGTTTTCCACCATTGAGAATGATGTGTGCTGTGGGTTTGTCATATATGGCCTTTATTATGTTGAGGTAGGTTTCCTCTATGCCCTCTTTCTGGAGAGTTATTATCATAAATGGGTGTTGAATTTTGTCAAAAGCTTTTTCTGCATCTATTGAGATGATCATATGCTTTTTACTCTTCAATTTGTTAATATGGTGTATCACATTGATTGATTTGCATATACCAAAGAATCCTTGCAAACCTGGGATAAATCCCACTTGATCATGGTGTATGATCCTTTCTATGTGTTATTGGATTCTGTTTACTAGTATTTTCTTGAGGATTTTTGCATCTATAGTCATCAGAGATATTGGTCTATAATTTTCTTTTTTTGGTATTATCTTTGTCTGGTTTTGGTATCAGGGTGATGGTGGCCTCATAGAATGAGTTTGGGAGTGTTCCTTCCTCTGCAATTTTTTGGAAGAGTTTGAGATGGATAGGTGTTAGCTCTTCTCTAAATGTTTGATAGAATTCACCAGTGAAGCCATCTGGTCCTGGACTTTTTTTGCTGGAAGATTTTCAATCACAGTTTCAATTTCATTACTTGTGATTGGTCTGTTCATATTTTCTATTTCTTCCTGGTTCAGTCTTGGAAGGTTATACCTTTCTAAGAATTTGTGCATTTCTTCCAGGTTGTCCATTTTATTGGCATAGAGTTGCCTGTAGTAGTGTCTTAGGATGCTTTGTATTTCTGTGGTGTCTGTTGCAACTTCGCCTTTTTCATTTCTAATTTTATTGATTTGAATCCTCTCCCTCTTTTTCTTGATGAATCTGGCTAGTGGTTTATCAATTTTGTTTATCTTCTCAAAGAACCAGCTTTTAGTTTTATTGATCTTTGTTATTTTTTTCTTTGTTTCTATTTCATTTATTTCTGCTCTGATCTTTATGATTTCTTTCCTTCTACCTACTTTGGTATTGTTTGTTCTTCTTCTCTAGTTCCTTTAGGTGTAAGGTTGATTGTTTATTTGAGATTTTTCTTGTTTCTTAAGGTAGGCTTGTATTACTATAAACTTCCCTCTTAGAACTGCTCTTGCTGCATCCCATAGGTTTTGGATCATTGTGTTTTCATTGTAATTTGCCTTTGGGTATTTTTTGATTTCCCCTTTGTTTTCTTCTGTGATCTCTTGGTTATTTAGTAATGTATTGTTTAGACTTCATATGTTTGTGTTTTTTACATTTTTTTCCCTGTAATTGATTTCTAATCTCATAGTGCTGTGGTCAGAAAAGTTCTTTGATATGATTTCAATTTTCTTAAATTTACTGAGGTGTGATTTGTGACCCAAGATGTGATCTATCCTGGAGAATGTTCAGTGTGCACTTGAGAAGAAAGTTTAATCTGCTGTTTTTGGATGGAATGTCCTATAAATATCAATTAAATCTCACTGATCTATTGTGTCATTAAAATCCTTTGTTTCCTTATTAATTTTCTGTTTGGATGATCTGTCCATTGGTGTAAATGAGGTGTTAAAGTCCCCCACTATTATTGTGTTACTGATGATTTCCTTTTTTATAACTGTTAGCAGTTGCCTTTTGTGTTGAGGTGCTCTTATGTTGGGTGCAAATATATTTATAATTGTTATATCTTCTTCTTGGATTGATCCCTTGATCATTATGTAGTGTCTTTCCTTGTCTCTTGTAACATTCTTTATTTTAAAGTCTACTTTATCTGATATGAGTATTGCTACTCCAGCTTTCTTTTGATTTCCATTTGCATGGAATATCTTTTTCCATCCCCTCACTTTGAGTCTGTATGTGTCCCTAGGTCTGAAGTGGGTCTCTTGTAGGCAGCATATATATGGGTCTTGTTTTTGTACCCATTCAGTGATCCTGTGTTGTTTGGTTGGAGCATTTAATCCATTCATGTTTAAGGTAATTATTGATATGTATGTTCCTATTACCATTTTCTTAATTGTTATTCATTTGTTTTTGTAGGTCCTTTTCATCTCTTGTGTTTCCCACTTAGAGAAGTTCCTTTAGCATTTGTTGTATCGCTGGTTTTGTGGTGCTGAATTCTCTTAGCTTTTGCTTGTCTGTAAATGTTTTTATTTTTCCGTCGAATCTACATGAGATCCTTACCAGGTAGAGTAATCTTTGTTGTAGGTTTTTCCCTTTCATCACTTGAAATATATCATGGCACTCCCTTCTGGCTTGTAGAGTTTCTGCTGAGAAATCAGCGTTAACCTTATGGGAGCTCCGCTGTATGTTATTTGTCATTTTTCCCTTGTTGCTTTCAATAATTTTTCTTTGTCTTTAATTTTTGTCCATTTGATTACTATGTGTCTCGGTGTGTTTCTCCTTGGGTTTATCCTGTCTGGGGCTCTCTGCACTTCCTTGATTTTGGTGGCTATTTCCTTTCCCATGTTAGGGAAGTTTTTGACTATAATCTCTTCAAATATTTTCTCAGGTCCTTTCTCTCTCTCTTCTCCTTCTTGGACCCGTATAATGCAAATGTTGCTGCGTTTTATTTGTCCCATAGGTCTCTTAGGCTGTTTTCATTTCTTTCCATTCTTTTTTTTTTTTATTCTGTTCCTCATCAGTGAATTCCACCATTCTGTCTTCCAGGTCACTTATCCGTTCTTCTGCCTCAGTTATTCTGCTATTGATGCCTTCTAGCTTATTTTCCATTTCAGTTATTATATTGTTCATCTCTTTTTGTTTGTTCTTTAATTCTTCTAGGTTTTTGTTCTTTAATTCTTCTAGGTCTTTGTTAAACATCTCTTGCATCTTCTCAATCTTTGCCTCCATTCTTTATTTGAGGTCCTGGATCATCTTCACTATCATTATTCTAAGTTCTTTTTCTAGAAGGTTGCCCATCTCCACTTCATTTAGTTGTTTTTCTGAAGTTTTATCTTGTTCCTTCATCTGGTACATAGCTCTCTGACCTTTCACCTGTCTCTCTCTGTAAATATGGTTTTTGTTCCACAGGCTGCATGATTTTAGTTATTCTTTATTCTGCTGTCTGCCCTCTAGTGGATGAAGCTCTCTAAGAGGCTTGTGCAAGTTTCCTGATGGGAGGAACTGGTGGTGGGTAGAGCTGGCTGTTGCTCTGGTGGGCAAAGCTCAGTAAAACTTTAATCTGCTTGTCTGCTGATGGGTGGGGCTTGGTTCCCTCCCTGTTGGTTGTTTGACCTGAGGTGACCCAACACTGGAGCCTACCCACTAATGGCAGATTCTGGTAGGGCTCACACCAAGGAGTACTTCCCTGATCTTCTGCTGCCAGTGTCCTTGTCCTCATGGTGAGCCACAGCTACCCCCCGCCTCTCCAGTAAACCCTTCAACACTAGCAAGTAGGTCTGGTTCAGTCTCCTATGGTGTCACTGCTCCTTCCCCTGGGTCCCGATGTGCATACTACTTTGTGTGCATGCTCCAATAGTGGATTTTCTGTTTCCCCCAGTCTGTTGAAGTCCTGCTATTGATCTGATTTTGAATCCTAAGGTAGAAGTCGAGTGGTGACCCTAGACACGATCATGGCATAGTCATGGAGAGAGGAAGGAGTCTCCACTTCCCAAACCTATTAGCAATTGCTGCATGTTCTTCACTCGCTATGCCAAGGAGCAACCTTCCACTACAAGGGATGGTGGGACATCCATGTTAGTCGGGAAGCATCTGGGAGAAATCCAGCATGAACACCCACAATTTCTGGCCATGCGAGCCTCTCCTCCAGTCGGACCCACAGGTGGCTGAACTGCTGGATCCGCTGCTTCCACTGCAGCTGCCTCTGCTTCTTCCAGAACTTTCATCGTGCCTTGCCTGGCAGGTCAGCATTTCGGGGTAGAGACACGTGGAGTGGTGATAGTGAGGGCCCTGCAGACCCAGCTTCTGGTACCAGAGTTGTTCTATATTGTTTTTCCCCCAATCCTTCTCTTTTTTTCTGTACCTCTTATGTGTTCATTCAGTAAACACTTACTGAGTGCTTTATTAGGGGATGATCCCCGTGTTAGGTATTGCAGATGTAAAGATGAAGAGACACAGTCCCTGGCTTTAACAAACTTCTAGAAGAGTCAGTTGGAACTGGAGAGGGGAGGCTCTTAGCCAATAGTCAGTAGATGAGAAAACCTTTTATTTGAGGTTTATATTAGGCAGTGTTTTGCCATCAGCCAGGCTCTGGAAGAGAAGGACCTTTCTTATGATTCCTTATTATATAATGGGGGTGGGGGAAGTTCCTCAACCATATTGAGCTTTAGATTTCTCATCTATTACATCAATAATTATCGTGGATTTATAAATTAGAGCCACCGTTATCTGAATAAACCTCTTGCTCTCTTCCATCTTTCTCAGTGTATCTAAAAATTTTGAAAACAACATAGATGGAGAATAAAGTAATTAATTCAACAAGGACAAAACTCTTGTCTCCTAGGGGCAGTGTTCATTCTTTGCCAAAATGCTCCAAGGACACTATAGGATAGTTCAATATTTTATGTAGTGTTATATTTGGATATGCTTATGTAGAAAAATGGCAGAACCTAAATCTTTGACACATCAAAGTGCTACAGAACCAGGTGTGGTCCTCAATGACACCTATTAGTAGACACTTGGGCTCCAGAATTCTATCAGCGCATTTAACAGAACAATTTTGTGAGCAGACCACAGAATCTGCACTTCTTACTTGAATCATATTACATGGAACCTCTCATGCCCTGGAGGAAAAATAGCCTTCATTGAATCAAACATCAAACGGAGGCTCTTAGTGGCTAATCCCATGGTTCTTCAGTGGTTACTTATCAACTCCATAGTCAGTGAATAATTTAAAACAGACTTCTTCATGCATTATTCAATAAAACCAAACCTGTAATACAGTGTGTGGATACCACATTTCCTGAAGGGAATTTGTTGTCTTTGATTATTTGTACATTTCCTTCCCCCAGATTCCCAAATATTCAGTTACAAGATTATCCACTGATCTGAATGACAGCTTTATTAATGTGCCAGTCCAATTGTATTGACATTGTTGTTTTCTGTGTTCACATATCTTCCGGATACCTCACATGATGGGCAGTTCATGAACATTCCTGTTGAATTTACAATGCTGTCCCAACTGGACCTGACACATGAGTGATTCTGATTATACATCTCTATATTTAGGCAAAACTCTTGCTTCACTTTCCCTCTTAGGAAAGAGAATTTTAGTTGACGAATCTTACAGCTTCAGTATTTTTAGTGGAGTACTTCTGAAATGGAAATTTTGATATCCAAAATACTTTTGGAAATAATGGCTAGGCAGTGAAGTATTTATCCTACTGATTGGATAGCATTCTGTAATATTGTAGGCTGAGGAATTTACATTATTGTGCTTAAAGGTGGCTCTTTCTGGAAGCCAGTCCCAGGTTTGGGTGAGAGCTCCCCAATCCAATTGGGCAAATGTTCATGAAAGTTTGTTCTCTGCTTTACTCTTTTTGCCTTGACTTCTGTTGGAGCAAATCATTAAGTCATTTCTAATTCTATCTGTTGTTGGCCAAAAGGTAAGTACTTCACCTGGAGGGGCATCTCCAAGTCAAGCTCACACTCTTTCCTGTGTAAACAACAAACAAACAAAAAAACAAACAAAAAGAGCTTTAGGTACCTAGGTCATTTCCAAACATGTTAATTTTGTTTCTTGAAAAAGTATACTGAAGAGGAAGGAAGAGTAGCTATATTAGTTTCTGGCTTCTAGAACAAATGACCACAAACTGGGTGTCTTAAAAGAGAAGAGATTTTTTCTCTCACAATTCTGGAGGCTAGAAGTTTGAAGTCAAGGTGTCAGCAGGGCCACATTCCCTCTAAAATTTCTAGTGAGGAATTCCCTGGTGGTTCAGTGGTTAAGACTCCATGCTTCCACTTCAGTGGTCACGGGTTTGATCCCTGGTCGGGGAAAAAAGATCCCACATGCTGTGTGGCACGGCCGAAAAACCCAAAGGAAACAAACAAACAAACAAACAAACAAAACAACCAAAAAAGGCTCTAGTGAAGATTCCTTCCTTGCCTGTTCCAGCTTCTGGTGGTTTCAGGCATTCCTTGACTTGTGGCTGCATTACCTCCAAACTCTGCCTCTGTCTTCACATGACCAGTTCCTCCTTCTTCCTGTATCTTCTCTTCTTTTTTGTGTGTATCTTACAAGGTCATTGAATTTTGGGCTCACTTGGATAATTCAGGATGATCTCATTTGAGGATCCTAACTTAATTACGTCTACAGAGACCTTTTTCTTTTTTAACATCTTTATTGGAGTATAATTGTTTTACAATGTTGTGTTAGTTTCTGCTTTATATCAAAGTGAATCAGCTATACATATACATATATCCCCATATCTCCTCCCCTTTGCATCTCCCTCCCGCTCTCCCTATCCCACCCCTCTAGGTGGTCACAAAGCAATGAGCTGATATCCCTGTGCTATGCAGCTGCTTCTCACTAGCTAGCTCTTTTACAGTTGGTAATATATATAAATCCATGCCACTCTCTCATTTCGTACCAGCTTACCCTTCCCTCTTTCCATGTCCTCAAATCCATTCTGTACATCTGCGTCTTTATTCCTGTCCTGCCCCTAGGTTCTTCAGAACCATTTTTTTTTTTTAAGATTCCATATATATGTGTTAGCGTACGGTATTTATTTTTCTCTTTCTGACTTACTTCACTCGGTATAACAGACTCTATGTCCATCCACCTCACTACAAATAACTCAGTTTTGTTTCTTTTTATGGCTGAGTAATATTCCATGGTATATATGTGCCACATCTTCTTTATCCATTCATCTGTTGATGGACACTTAGGTTGCGTCCACATCCTGGCTATTGTAAATAGACCTGCAATGAAGATTGTGGTACATGAATCTTTTTGAATTATGGTTTTCTCAGGGTATGCCCAGTAGTGGGATTGCTGGGTTGTATGGTAGTTCTATTTTTAGGTTTTTAAGGAATCTTCACACTGTTCTCCATAGTGGCTGTATCAATTTACATTCCCACCAACAGTGCAAGAGGGTTCCTTTTTCTCCACACCCTCTCCAACATTTATTGTTTGTAGATTTTTTTGATGATGGCCATTCTGACTGGTGTGAGGTGATACCTCATTGTAGTTTTGACTTGCATTTCTCAAATGATTATTGAGGTTGAGCATTCTTTCATGTGTTTGTTGACAAACTGTGTATCTTCTTTGGAGAAATGTCTATTTAGGTCTTCTGCCTGTCTTTGGATTGAGTTTGTTTTATTGATATTGAGATGCATGAGCTGCTTATAAATTTTGGAGATTAATCCTTTGTCAGTTGCTTCATTTGCATTTCTTTTCTCCCATTCTGAGGGTTGTCTTTTCATCATGTTTATGGTTTCCTTTGTTGTGCAAAAGGTTTTAAGTTTCATTATGTCCCATGTGTTTATTTTTGTTTTTATTTCCCTCTCTCTAGGAGGTGGGTTGAAAAAGATCTTGCTGTGATTTATGACATAGAGCGTTCTGCCCATGTTTTCCTCTAAGATTTTTATAGTGTTTGGCCTTACATTTAGGTCTTTAATCCATTTTGAGTTTATTTTGGTGTATGGTGTTAGGGAGTGCTCTAATTTCATTCTTTTACATGTAGCTGTCCAGTTTTCCCAGCACCACTTATTGAAGAGGCTGTCTTTTCTCCATTGTATATTCTTGCCTCCTTTATCAAAGATAAGGTGACCATATGTGCATGGGTTTATCTCTGGGCTTTCTATCCTGTTCCATTGATCTATATGTCTGTTTTTGTGCCAGTACCATACTGTCATGATAACTGTAGCTTTGTAGTGTAGTCTGAAGTCAGGGAGCCTGATTCCTCCAGCTCTGTTTTTCTTTCTCAAGATTGCTTTGGCTATTCGGGGTCTTTTGTGTTTCCATACAAAGTCTGAAATATTTTGTTCTAATTCTGTGAAAAATGCCCTTGGTAGTTTGATAGGGATTACACTGACTCTGTAGATTGCTTTGGTAGTATAGTCATTTTCACAATGTTGATTCTTCCAATCCAAGAAAATGGTATATCTTTCCATCTGTTTGTATCATCTTCAATAGAGACATTTTTTCTAAATAAGATCACATTCACAGATTCTGGGAAGTAGGATGTGAACATGTCTTTCCAGGGTCCGCTGTTCAAACCGCACTATAAGTCAAGGTTTTATTGCTAGCTATTTCACTTGGGATGTATATAAACCATTTAATGACCACCATTTGTTTCATCTTATCAGTCACATAACCTCTCAATTCACTGAAAAACCCTCTTATTTGACAGAATGAAGAAGTTTGTTTTCCTTTACAAGTACAGTTCAATATCAGTAATTTATCCTGGAGATATTTACACACACAGCTTGAAAATAGCAAAGCTACTTTTACCAACAGGTGCGTATTGTTTTAGGCAGATGAGTTAATGAAATTGACCAGCCACTCCCCCAGGAGCTTTGTTAAAATTTGAGAAGCCTCGTATTTGCAATTCACTGGCAGTCACCACTAGATGGCAGTCTTGGCTCATTAGAGAGCATCAATCTTGCCTAATAGTTTCTCCAGGAAGTGATTGCACTGAGACCACCACTTCCTAAGGCAGTTTTTGCTTCCCTTTAAATACAACACAGTTAAAATACTAACATACATGTTAATAAATTTATTTTTTAAAATTAATTAATTAATTAGTATATGTTTTATTTTTGGCTTCATTGGGTCTTCATTGCAGCTAACGTGAGCTACTCCTCATTGTGGTGCACGGGCTTTTCATTGTGGTGGCTTCTCTTGTCGTGGAGCACAGGCTCTAGGTGTACAGGCTCAGTAGTTATGGTGCACGGGCTTTTCATTGCGGTGGTTTCTCTTGTCGTGGAGCACAGGCTCTAGGTGTACAGGCTCAGTAGTTATGGTGCATGGACTTAGTTGCTCCACAACATGTGGGGATCTTCCTGGGCCAGGGCTTGAACCCGTATCCCCTGCATTGGCAGGCAGATTCTTAACCACTGTACCAATCAGGGAAGCCTGTGAATAAATTTATACTCCATAGAAAGAGAAATGAGACACTGAATTAAAAGAAAAATGCAAGGTGAACAGCAATCTCAGGCATTTGGAGAAATCGTCTTCAAGTTTTCTTTATTTTGGGGCTAAAGCTGTAATCATAAATCCAGTTTGCTTTACACATAGTCCCCGTTTTTTGGTGCCATGGTTCTCCACTTTGGCTGCACACTGGGGTCCTCTGGGGAGTTTGAAAAGTTACTGATGCCTAGGTGCTACATGAGAGATTCTGATTTGCCTGAGCTTTGGGAGCAAAGGCTGAAAAGATCCAGAGAGAGAGATAAAAAGCAGCAAGGTTCATGGGGAGGCATAGGGAAATGTGTTCTGGAGTAAACATACATAGTGAGGTAGAGAAAAGATGCAGTACTGAAAGGAAGAAGGCTGAGAAGGTAGAAGCCGACACAGGAGGAATAGCCATGTTACCCTAGCGACAGAGGTTCGATATCAGCTGTTGTTGAGTGGGACCATCTTGTGATTTGGAATTGACATTTCTCTTACTGTCCCAGGTGTCCATCTAATGAGTCCTCAAGACTTGAGACAACCGGTGAGACTCTGTTTCTTGCGACCACAAGAGCAGAGACACAGAAGAACTTCCACTGGGTAGGATGTGAACTCCCTGAGCTTTTCCCTATTTTGTCTCGTCCCTCGTATGTGGGTGCTCAGGGGACTTGAACAGAGTGGATCTGGCTCATCTTCCTCCTGTTGCTTAATGCTACCAGGTGACTGACTCATGGTCAGCTCAGGTACCAATAGATCCAGAACCACTAGAGCAGTGGTTCCCAGCTCTGCCCCTGCCTGCCCCAAATAGAGATTTCCTAAAAGTACTTTTGTGTTTCTTTTAAACATTAACTTTTATAAGTTTATGTCAAATAAAGCATCATAAGAGGAATTTCGTTGGAAGAGGAAACATAGATTGCTCAACTTCCCCTACTGCCCCCCACCTTTTCTGGGGAATTATATCATTTGTGTGACCACCAGTTGGGAACACAGTGCAGGAGATGAATAGTTCTCAGCCAAGGAAGGACAATGCTCCAGAGTCTCAGAAATGGAGGCTGGGTTTTTATTCATTCTTTGTCTAGAGCAAAGTAATAGGAACACTTTTCTTGGGCAAAGAGGAGAATCAGAGTATATGCCAGTCATTCTCAGCCTTGAATACATGTTGAGATCCCTTAAAAAACAAAAACTGATGTCTGGTTCTAGTTACACAGATTTTGATTTAATGGGTGTGCGATGTGGCCTGGAAATCAGAATTTTAAAAAAGCCTCTGAGGTTATACTAATGTGCAGCCAAGATTGAGAACATTTGGTGTGCACACTCTTCCTAATCCACACAATGACAGCTATCATTCTCTTTTCTTCTTTTTTAAAAAAAAATTAATTGAAGTATAGTTGATTTACAATGCTGTGTTGTTTTCTGGCATACAACAAAGTGATTCATATATATATATATATATATATTTTTTTTTTTTTTTTCTTTTCCATTATGGTTTGTTACAAGATATTGAATATAGTTACCTGAGCTATATAATAGGACCTTGTTGTTTATCTATTTTATATATAGTACTTTGTACCTGCTAATCCCAAACTCCTAATTTATTCCTCCCATCCCCCTTTCCCCTTTGGTAATGATAAGTTTGTTTTCTATGACTGTGAGTCTGTTACTGTTTTGTAAATACGTTCATTTGTATCATATTTTAGATTCCACATGTAAGTGATATTATATCATATTTGCCTTTGTCTGATTTATGTCACTTAATATGATAATCTCTAGTTCCATACACATAGCTGCAAATGACATTATTTCATTCTTTTTCATGGCTGAGCAGTATTCCATTGTATATATGTACCACATCTTCTTTATCCATTCATCTGTAGATGGACATTTAGGTTGCATCTATGTCTTGGCTACTGTAAATAGTATAGCCATCATTTTCTACATCCAACCAACACTCACAGATAGGAATGCTATTTAGACAGAGGAATTTATTTTACCTTATTTTCAAAATAGGCTTTAGAACAAAAATGCATTTAGAACATATACATATACATTATCCCTCAGATTATTTCCAGAATACACTTAGAGTTTATTTTTTTCTTCATTAATATTTCTTTCTAAAGTTAGAGGGAAGGTAGAGAAATATTTATTGATTTAATAAGTATTTATCTATCACCCGCTCTGTGCCCAGCACTGTTCTAACAGCTACTCATGCTGTGTTTTTTTTACACCAGCCATGGTGTAATCTCATGCTCTGTTTTCCATGGTTAATAATAGATGGAAACCACTATACTCAGAACAGTCACACAAGGTCCAAAACAAAGAATCAGTAAAACACCTGAACTTCAGTATACCCTATGGTGGTCCACAGGGTGCTTGACAAGTGTGGGTTCACAGATTTAAGTTCTCTCTGAATAATACAAAACATTTTAAACAACAGTAAACACCCTCCCAAACCTAACCAGTTAGCATTTTGCTGTTCCATGGAACTGGAAGAGTGGTTTGGAAAAATGTTCTTAGCTTATTGCAGGTGTTTATCATCAAAATGGAATCACATTTCCAAGTTTTTATTTTGAATCCTGGCATTCAAAAAGATTTCAGAGATGTTTTCTGGTGTAGTTCATTGCTTCACGTTACCAAAATTCATTTCACTTCTGTAAACGTATTTTGTTATAAAGTGATTAGCCACAAAGTGTTTGTAAAATGGCCAAGCTTGTTAAGTCATCAAGAAAGCAAATACCAAGTTAAAAACTTAGTTAACTAAGTTAAATTGAACTCACAAGATATTGGGTTGGCAGTGCTATGTTGACGTTTAACCTTTATAGCATTAGGCCAATATTTCTTAATAATAATCATCATCATAATAATAAAATCCTTGTAGAGGTACTGTTGTAGTCTTCTGTGGGTAGGGTGTCAGTGAAGCCCTTGTCTATGAGTAGTTAGTTAATGATTTTAGTCTGGTCTGGGTCCAAACTCCTTTTTATACATGCTCAGGAGCTATCATCCACTAGCTCTAAGCAGAACCTTCTCTATTTTAGTTCACATTTAGTCACGTCAGGTTTACAGACCTGCCAGTCTAGAGGCTGATGCAAACATATGCAGACTTGCTGTTGCTTAAAAAGTCTCTCCAATTATTCATTTCATCCATATGTTGGCTGATTTGTGCCAAATTTTAAGTAGGAATTGACCCTTTAGTGGCAAGAAAGAATGCACTCTAGAAACAAACTCACAGACATAGAGAACAGAATTGTGGTTGCCAAGGGGGAGGGCGGGTGGGGGAGGGATGGAGTGGGAGTTTGGAGTTAGCAGATGCAAACTATTTTATATAAGATGGATAGACAACAAAGTCCTACTGTATAACACAGGGAACTATATTCAATATCCTGTGATAAACCATAATGGAAAAGAATATTAAAAATGTATATATATATATATATATATATATATATAACTGAGTCACTTTGCTGTACAACAGAAATTAACACAACATTGTACATTAACTAGATTTCAATAAAAAAAGAAATAATTCACTCTAAAAGGAACTACTTACCCCTACCCCCATGCATTGTGAGCAATGTAGATTTTACTGATGCATTTGTAGAGGAAAAGGAGGAGGATTTTACACTTCAGGAAAATGTCCATAACATTTCATACATGTCCTTTCCTTGTGTCCTTTCTCTCAAGCCCCTCAAACCTCTGCCAATGGCTTGTCTTCCTGCCCTCACCTAGCTAGCACTAATCTTCCCAGCTTTACCCTGGGCATCCATATCTCTCCCTTTCATGTGAAGAGCAATTTAGTCTTAGCACCTCACAGCTAAACCCTCACTCTCACATCCTTATAGAGCAGGAGAGCAGTAAAAACAAAAGTTTCCTATCACCAGGGTTGCCAGATTCAGCAAATAATAATACTGCCAATGTGGCATCGGACATGATTACACCAAAAACGTATTTGATATTTGTCTGAAATTCAAATTTACCTGGATGTTTTGTTTTACCTGGCAACCCTAACTGTAGCCTTCAGAGCTTTTCTGATCTTTCACCACTCAGTATTCTTCTGGAGTTAAAAGCTGACCAAATTAGGAGCTTGGGATTAACATACACACAGTACTATATATAAAATAGGTAACCAACAAGGACCTACTGCATAGCACAGGGAGTTCTACTCAATATTCTGTAATAACCTATATGGGAAAAGAATCTGAAGAAATGAATATATGTATATGAATAACTGAATCAATTTGCTGTATACCTGAAACTAACACAACATTGTAAATGAACTATACTCCAAGAAAATTTAAAAAAAAAAAAAAAAGCGGATGAGTGTCATAAAAATTTGCCCTGAGCTACAATTTTGCTTTTTGATAGTTCCAAGCTTAGTACACAGGAGTTACGGTTTTATATCTTTTTGGCCCCTCGTCAAACTCTGGTGAAAAGCATCAATGTCCAGCCTGACCTGGCTCTTTTAAGAAATGGGAACATGCAGCAAAGAATATTCCCCTGTACATGGACTGAGACCCATCACTGCTAAGCCGCTGACACCAGTGGGACCCATCTTCCTGCTGTGCTTGACCACATCCTTCTGATTTTCGGTGTATGTTTGAATAGATCCAATGATAACAAACTGTTAAATGCAAAATTTAGTTAGATAACCCTGGGTGTCTTATCTATAGACATTCAAGATCTGGATGTTAGATATAAATTTTGAACTCATTTTTTCAGTGTTTAGAATTGGATATCTGGTAGAATGTAGAAAAAAAGTTTAAACATATCTTGTGGGGTTGCATCTGCATCTGGAATTATCTGTGGAATTGGAAATTGTAAGCATTAGACATGGCAACTTATTTCTCAGACTTTTGTTCAGACATTTGGCAGGGCAGCAAGAAAAAGCTTGAGTGTAAGTTTTTGTAAAACTTTCTAGCAAAAGAGGGCTTTTGGTTCAGGTCTCATTAACTGATACTCTGTAAAATTCTTATGAGGGCTTGACATAAACATATCCACAATTACTAAGTTAAATTATGTTATCAATTACTATTTTTAAGGTGTGGATATAAGAGGCACAGAAATTGGGATCTAGGCACACTCTGAATTTCTGCAAGGGTCCTATTGATTGGGTTTTGGAAGTAACGACATTTAAGTTGATCAATTAGAAAGTCAATTTTAGTTAAAGGCAGTGGATATTTGACCAATGTGTAAAATCCCAGCAACAAGTAGATATTTAGATTCTTACCAAAATGAATCAAGAAATTGTCTTTCACAAATCAACACAAGGAATCCTTTTGTCTATATGCTGATAAGCTGTGATTAATCACAAAAGGAAATCAAAGTGTGCTTTCATAGCCATATGGCAGAACCATAACTTGGTCTCAGGGTAAAGGGCTGGCGGGCTGTTTCCCACAAGGCTGGTGGGATGACATCATTGCCTTGGTAGATGTCATGTTTGGTCTGGCCTCTGTCTTAGAGGCTCTTAAATTGGATTTTGGCAGAACACTGAAAGCTGATCCATCTCTCATGAGCAGACTTGTTAAATAAGCTCATGAGACAGGGGAATAAAATCAGAATGTCTCTGCCTACAGCTCCAGCTGCATCTCCAGGCCTCTCCCCCATTGTTCCTTCTGCTCCAGTCATAGGAGTTTTCTTTTAGTTCTTGAATGTTCTATGCTCTTTATTTCCTATCAATTTATTTGTATGTGGTTCCCTTTTCCAAGGATGTTGATTTCTGCTATAAACACCCCCATCTCTCTTTCTCTGTCTCTTTGTCTCTCTGTCTCTTTCTCTCTCTCTCTCTCTCTCTCTCTCTCACACACACACACACACACACACACGAGCTTGGGTAACCTCTTCTCACCCTCTCAATTTTCAGGTTTAATCTTAAACTTACTTCCTTTGGGAAACCTTCATGGATACATTACCCCTGCCCCCTCACCCCTGTCCCAGGTTATGTTAGGTCCCCCTGTGCCATAACTCTTCTCATGCATGGCATTTATTGTCCTTATAATTGTTTCTTCAGTGTCTACCTCTCCTGCTAAGTTGTAATGTCCACGCGGGCAGACATGATCTAACATTGATGACAGCACTGTGACTACGGAATTCCTTGTGGTGCCTTTCCTCCAGAGTCCTCTATGCCCCTTGGCAGATTTGGGAACTCAGATCTCACTTCTATGAGATGAATATGTTGGCCATCAGTGGGCATCTATCTCAATGATTCTCAAGAAAGATCAACATTTTGTTTCTTGGTCAAATGTGCTCATTGAACAATTTCTGCTCATGCCCAAGCAGAGAGAGGAAATAGCAGTTGGCATCAGGACTTAAGTTCCTGATTATCTGCCAAATTATAGACTCTGGGGGTGAATGGTATCTAACATAGGTGCCCCCTGTCTTGGGCTGGCTCAGGTCTGAGCAGCATGACACATGCCTGCTAACGTGATTGAGCATTGTTACACCATAAACCAACTGGCCATCTGATTATTTTCATTAAAATTTTTTTAAATTTTATTTTTAATACAATTTTTAAAGGTTACACTTCATTTACATTTATTACCAAAAATTGACTGTATTCTCCGTGTTGTACAATATATCCTTGCAGCTTATTTTGTACCTAGTAGTTGATACCTCTTACTTCTCTACCCTTATATTGCCCCTCCCCCCTCCCCTCTCTCCACTAGTTTGTAACCACTAGTTTGTTCTCTTTATCTGTGGGTCTGTTTCTTTTATTGTTAGAGTCAGTACTTTGTTGTATATTTTAGATTCCACATATAAGGGATATCATACAGTATCTGTCTTTCTCTGTTTGACTTATTTCACTTAGCATAATGCCCTCCAACTCCATCCATGTTGCAGCAAATGGCAAAATTTCATTCTTTTTTATGGCTGAGTAGTCTATTCATCTATTGATGGACATCTAGGTTGCTTCCATATCTTGGCAATTGAACATTGGGGTGTATGAATCTTCAAATTAGTGTTTTTGTTTTTTCAAATATATATCCAGGAGTGGAATTGCTGGGGCATATGGTAGTTCTATTTTTAGTTTTTTGAGGAGCCTCCATACTGTTTTCCAGAGTGGCTGCACCAATTTACATTCCCACCAGCAGTGTAGCAGTTTATCCACATCCTCGACAATATTTGTTATTTGTAGACATTTTTGATGATAGCCATTCTGACAAGTATAAAGTGGTATCTCATTGTGGTTTTGATTTGCATTTCCCTGATGATTAGCGATGCTGGCCATCTGATTAGGAAGAAAAAAATTCTTAGGGGACCTTTTCAAAGACTTCCCTTTAACACCTGTATTTGTAAGCAACTTCCTTATAGTGCCTCTTCTTTCTAGGATGAGAAACCTTTGTTTTGAAAATCAAGTTAATATCAGAAGGTTTGTTTTGGTGAGGATGGAATAAGACAAAGCAGATCTCACAGACTTCATTCTGGCCTTGTGGGGAGCTAGAAGGAGCAATAGATGAAAGTAGACAAGTTCTGCCACTGATGGCCTTGTCTTGTCTGGGTCAGTTTCCTCTTCAACATGGTTTCTACAGTTCATTCTCCTTTGAAATTTTTCATTTAGTATAGTGGGAAGAGCATGTGCTGTGAAGGAGTCCAGGGTTCTTGAAATCCCAGCTCTACTGTTAATGTATATATGGCCATAGAAAAGTGACCTCAACATCTGAGCCTCAACATCTGAACCTCAGTTCTGTAAAATGGGATAATGTTGGCACTCACTTAACAGTTGTTGTGAGGCTTAGATGAGATAAATAATCCATTTGAAGTCTTAAGCGTAGTTTCTTCATACGAGAAACACTCATTAAATTGTTACTCATATTTGTAAAATGGGATCAGTGACGTCTTCTACTGGGGCTGTTATTGGGATCAGATAAGAAAGTACATGTAGATGCTAAGCTTCACGTCTGGCCATGTACCTTCCAATAAAAGTAAGTTCTCTTCTCTTCTCTTCCCACTTCCACTTCAGACAATGATATATTTTCCCGAAAACTAGAATGGGCCTCCTTCTTGCTTAAGATAGTTCCAAGAACACAAAATATTTTCTTCTTTTCAAAATTACTTTTTTTCCTTCCATCGAAACTGGTAAGTGATCATTATTGCCCAGATGTTTTAATGACCAGCCTGTAACCCATATCCTATGATTTTGCCTCATTTCTTCATCCTTTCCACTCTCGTATATTCCTTGTAGTGATTTTGGTCTTGAGTGATTCTGAGTTATTTTATTTGTGGGGCTCATCTACGTTATTTAGATCTCTGAAATCCCAAAGACAGTGATGGCTATTCTGATTTTTGCCTGTCTCTTCAATAATCTAGTTAGGGGGGTGCTCCTCAATTTTTAAACACGCTACAGGGACTTCCCTGCTGGTGCAGTGGTTAAGAGTCCACCTGCCAATGTAGGGGACACCCAGTGCAGCGTTCGAGCCCTGGTCCGGGAAGATCCCACATGCTGAGGAGCAACTGATCCCGTGTGATGCAACTCCTGAGCCTGCGCTCTAGAGCCCGCAAGCCACAACTACTGAAGCCTGCATGCCTAGAGCCCGTGCTCCGCAACAAGAGAAGCCACTGCAGAGAGAAGCCCGTGCACCACAACGAAGAATAGCTCCTGCTCGCCACAACTAGAGAAAGCCCAGGCGCAGCAACGAAGAACCAACACAGCCAAAAAATAAAGAAAGAAACTAATTAAAAAAATAAACACGCTACATTTTGAAATTTCTTTGATTGCTTTAATAAAAAATGACACTGACAATTCATTTGGTTGTTAATTTGATTCCCTTTAAGCAGAATAAATTTGAATTCTGGGCCCCCTAGAGAAGTCCCAGATCAACCTCCTCCGTATGTTTCATTTATTGGAAAATGAAGATCTTTACAGTACAAAAGCTTCTTTAATTATCATGGGTCTTTTAATATAGGACTAACACTGATATTATTTACATCTGTATCTGTGACAGCAAAGATGTTACTTCCAAGTTTTTTATTTACTCAGGTATATTTGTTTTGATTGAATTCTGTTTCTCCTAATCAGTTTTGGTCAATAAGTTTCATTACCAAAAGCCACTGCCAGTTTATAGTGTATTTTCCAAGAGAGGTTTTGTTTTCACTTTTTATAGAATTTGAGTTTTTATTTTCTAAAAGGAAGTTATAGGGAATTCCCTGGCAGTCCAGTGGTTAGGAGTCTGTGCTTCCACTGCAGGGGGCATGGGTTCGATCCCTGGTTAGGGATCTAAGGTCCCACATGCTGCATGGTGCGGCCAAAAAAAAAAAAAATTATAGTCATTCCTTCCCTTCTCCCACATTTGTTGTTGTGTTCATTCCTCTCTCTAAAGACTTTTAGGGTCATGACTCTGGCCTACAGGAATCCCACTAAGATTGACTGTGGTCCCATATGGATTCATTCTTTGATTCTGACACTGTGCTCCCTTCACTCAGAACAGCTTCCTGTTGCAAATAGAAAGAAATCTGTCATCTTGGAATAGATTGTAGTCGACGGCTCTCTGAACAGCTTTCCTCTACTTCTTTGCTTATGTAAGTCTGTAGACATACTTGCTCTCCAGTAAAGTTCTGTTCTTCTCAACCACCTCATGACAATAATTTTTAAAAGATTAGATCACTGGCTTTTTCAAATTCCACCTTGGAAAGATTTTTTTCTAATATTATGCTGTTCCCCATCCAAAAATAAATGGATGCAGCATCAAGAGAAGTCTAAACAAAAGAACTATCTACGTTTTCATTTTATATGTTTTTCTTTAGGTAATTCAAGCTTCTATCAACAATTGAAAGGCTTATGAGATGTTCTTTTTTTTTCAGCTTTTTTGAGTTATATTTGACAAATGAATCACAGATATTTAAAGTATACAATGTGATAATTTAATATATGTATACATCATGAAAAGATTGCCCCACTGAGTTAATTAACACATCTATTACCTTACATATTTCCTTTTTTTTTTGGTGATAACATTTCAGTTCTATTCTCTTAGCAAATTTAAAACATACAATACAGTGCTATCAACTATAGTCACCATGTTATATATTAGATCCTCAGAACTTAGCATCTTATAATTGAAAGTTTTGTAACCTTTTACCAATCTCTCCCTATTTCTCCCATCCCTCAGTCCCTGGTAATCAGTTTTTTTTTCTTTTTCTTTTTAATTTTTGAATTTTATTTTATTTATTTATTTTATACAGCAGGTTCTTATTAGTCATCCATTTTATACACATCAGTGTATACATGTCAATCCCAATCTCCCAATTCATCACACCATCACCCCCAGCCCCCAGCTGCTTTCCCCCCTTGGTGTCCATACGTTTGTTCTCTACATCTGTGTCTCAATTTCTGCCCTGCAAACCGGTTCATCTGTACCATTTTTCTAGGTTCCACATATATGCATAATATACGATATTTGTTTTTCTCTTTCGGAGTTTTCTACTCTTTGTTTCTATGAGTTTGCCTCTTTTTTTTTTCTGGCTGCACCGCATGGCTTTGTGGGATTTTAGTTCCCCGACCAGGGATGGAACCTGGGCCCTCAGCAACTAGAGCATGGTGTCCTAACCTCTGGTTTGCCAGGAAAGTCCTTTGCTGCCCTTTCGTTAAAATAACCATTATCTTCACAGAAACATTTTGAAAAGTAATTTTAATAATATCATCAGTTTTTCTTACATCAAAGTAATGTGTATCTGGCAACAGAGAACATCAGTATTTCTGGAAAATTACAGTTATATAAAGGGATATTAGATTAATTTTATCTTTTTGTGTTTTATTTTATTATTTATTTATTGACATATAGTTGATTTACAATATTATATTAGTTGCAGATGTACAACATAGTGATTCAATATTTTTATAGATTATACTCCATTTAAAATTATTATATTTAAAATTATTATTATGATTATAATGGTTATATTTCCCTATACTGTACAATATATCCTTGTTGCTTATCTATTTTATACATAATAGCTTGTGTGTCTTCATTCCATAACCCTATCTTCCTCTTCTCTCTTTCCCTCTCCTTACTGGTAACCACTAGTTTGTTCTCTGTATCTGTGAGTCTGTTTCTCTTTTGTTATACACATTCATTTGTTTTATTTTTGATTCCACATATAAGTGATAACATGGAACATTTGCCTTTATCTGTCTGACTTATTTCACTAAGCATGAGTCTCCCTAGGTTCATCCATGTTTTTGCAATTGGCAGAATTTTACAGTTTAAAAAAAAGATACAGTTCCCTGTGCTATACAGTAGGTCCTTGTTGTTTATTTTACATATAGTAGTATATGCTTGTTAATTCCAAACTTCTAATTTATCCCTCTCCCCTCTTTCCCCTTTAGTAACCATAAGTTTGTTTTCTATGTCTGTGAGTCTATTTCTGTTTTGTTAATATGTTCACTTGTATTGTTTTTGCAGAAGGCAGAATTTCGTTCTTTTTTGTGGCTGGGTAGTATTTCATTGTATATATATACCACATCTTATTTATTTATTTATTTGTCTGTTGATGGGCACTTAGGTTGCTTCCATATCTTAGTTATTGTAAATAATGCTGCTATGAATATTGGGGTACATGTATACTTTTGAATTAGTGCTTTTGTTTTCTTAGGATATATACCCAGCAGTGGAATTCTGGATCATGTGGTAATTCTATTTTTAGTTTTTTGTTTTTTTTTGTGTGGTATGCGGGCCTCTCACTGTTGTGGCCTCTCCTGTTGCGGAGCACAGGCTCCGGACGTGCAGGCTCAGCAGCCATGGCTCACGGGCCCAGCCACTGCGTGGCATGTGGGATCTTCCCAGACTGGGGCACGAACCCGTGTCCCCTGCATCAGCAGGCGGACTCTCAACCACTGCGCCATGAGGGAAACCCTATTTTTAGTTTTTTTGAAGAACTTTCATACTGTTTTCCATACTGACTACACAAATTTACATTCCCATCAAAAATATACAACAATTTACATGTTCCCTTTTCTCCACATCCTTGTCAACATTTCTTATTTGTAAGCTTTTTGATGATAGCCATTCTGACAGGTGTGATGTGATAATTCATTGTGGTTTTGAATTGAGTTCCTCTGATTAGTCATGTTGAGCATCTTTTCATGTACCTGTTAGCCATCTGCATGTCTTTTTGGAAAAATATGTATACAGGTCGTCTGCCCATTTATTTATTGGGTTGTTTGTTTTTATGATATTGAGTTGTATGAGCTTTTTATATATTTGGAACCCTTATCAGTCATATCATTTGCAAATATTTTCTCCCATTCAGTAGGTTGTCTTATAGAAAAGATAGATATAAATTATATTTCACTAAAACTTTTAAAAAAAGTTTTAAAAAGTTTTCTTGTGAAGTTTTTATAAATTAAGGATATTAAACTTTTTTCTATCACTTGTATGACATTTATTACCTAAGTCTTTTCAAACTATTAATTTCTCCTATTATGACATGCAAAAATTTAATTTTTCATTTAAGTATTCACATTTTCCTTTTGGATAGGGATAAGTTAATGTGGTTTAGTGAAAGCACAATGTAATGCATTTATTATATTATATATATTAAAAATATTAAATTAAATGCATGTATATATATATATATATATATATATATATATATAAAATAAGATATTGACTCATGCAATTATGGAGGCTGAGTAGTCCCATGATCTGCCATCTCAAGCTGGAGACTCAGGAAAGTTGATGGTATAATGCAAAGCCCTGAGAACCAGAGAGCCAATGGTATAGATTCCAGTCTGGGCCTGAAGGCCTGAGAACCAGAACTGCTGAGGGAAGAAAAAGATTCATGTCCTAGTTTAAGTAATCAGGAAGAGAAAGAGAATTCAAACTTCTTCTGCCTTTTTGTTCTATCCAGGCCCTCAATGGATTAGATGATGCCCACCCGTATTTTTTTTTGAACATAAAACAACTTTTAAATTTATTACTTTACACTTAAAAAACAAAGTATAGTATGCCATAAATAACATGAAAGGAAAATATAAAATTACAAAACACCCAAACACAAACAAAGATAGGGAAAGGAAAGTAAATTTCAAGTGGGGGAGCAGGTCGATGGTGTAGATCAGGAGCTGACAGTGATGGTGGCTGCAGAGCTGGCTCTGCCCATGGGGCTGGTGGATTTCTGAAAGAGCTCTGGGTCTCCTGCAAGAGCCTGAACAGGCTCTCCCTGTGGGAGAGGAGAGGGTGGTCATTGTGGTGGTGGTGAATTTTGACCTGGCTTTGAAGCTCCTGCAGGACCTGGTGCAGGCTCTCCCTCCTGTAGTAGTAAGTCATCATCTGGCTGTGGGTCTCCTGCAGGAGCCAGTGCCAGTTCTCCTTGCAGGGGTGATGCCCACCCATACTGGAGAAGGCCACCTGCTTGGCTCAGCTCACTAATTCAAATGTAATCTCTTCTGGAAACACCTTCATAGACACACCCAGAAAAAAATGTTTAGTGAGTTATCTAGGTCTCTCTTGGTCTAGTCAAGTTGACACATAAAATTAACCATCACAAGGTCCATTTCTTTGGCCTAAAATGCTTATAAATGTTGAGCATCAAACACAAGTATCTTGGACCAAGATATTTGGAAAATATTTTGGACACAGATATTTTCCTAATGTCATATATAAATTATGATATGCATATACCTTGATTAACAGATGCAGTTCAGTTCTCTATGTGTCAAGTAAAATAATTGAAATAAAGAAGAAAAATCACCAAAGGAATAAAGTCACTCTCAATTGAGACTACATTGTAAAGATTAAGACTATTCAATTTTGAAAAGTCAGAAGGGAGAATGATTAGGATGTGATAAACACAGATATTGATGTTTGAACACCCTTTACGTTTTGAATACGGTCGTTTTTGTATTGAGAATCTTAGGTAATCCTAATGGAACTGTACAGTAAAGCAGCGGTCCCCAACATTTTTGGCACCAAGGACTGGTTTCGTGGAAAACAATTTTTCCATGGACCAGGGTTGGGGATGGTTTTGGGATGATTCAAGCACATTACATTTATTGTGCACTTTATTTCTATTATTATTACATTGTAATATATAATGAAATAATTATACAACTCACCATAATGCAGCATCAGTGGGAGCCCTGACCTTGTTTTCCTGCAACTAGATGGTCCCATCTGGGGGTGATGGGAGACAGTGACACCTGAAGTGTGTTGCTTATGTCTAGTCTACTCCATAAGATGCAGCTTTATTGTCACTTTCCACTCACTGATGGGGTTTTGATGTGAGTCTGCAAGCAATTGATTTATTATGGTCTCTGTGCAGTCAAACCTTTCTGCTAATGATAATCTGCATTTGCAGCCGCTCCCCAGGGCTAGCATCACCACCTCAGCTCCACCTCAAATCATCAGACATCAATTTCTCATAAGGAGTGCACAAACTAGATTCTTCACATGTGCAGTTCACAGTAGGGTTCAAGCTCCTATGAGAATCTAATGTTGCCACTGATCTGACAGGAGGCAGAGCTCAGGTGGTAATGTGAGTGATGGGGAGTGGCTGTATATACAGATGAAGTTTTGCTCACTCGCCTGCTCTTCACCTCCTGCTGTGCAGCCCTGTTCCTAACAGGGCACAGACGGGTACCATTGGGGACCCTTGCAATAAAGGATTAACTTAGCAGGTTGTCCACACCCTGTACATTCCAAAGAAAGGTTGACCTTTGCCTTGTCCTTGGATGGTAACTTCTAAGCCCTTGGAGTATCTTGCTTGATAAGAGCATCTTTGTTCCCCTGGAAGATGTATTAGCTCAACCTCTAGAGGGACTGGAGACTGAAGGTCAGCCCAATGAGCAGTCAGACTGGGCATGAAGGATCAGGTGAGCTTCCCTGGTTGGTAATACTCTGTGCTTGTTGTCATACATTGCTGCTGGGAGAATTAAGCTGTCCACATAAATCTACTGCAAGAGGACAACTGGATGCTTATACCTAGTTTCTCCTGGAGTTTACCTTTCTCCAGTGCTGATTTTAATCTGAATCCTCTTGATATATAATAAACCATAATTGTGAGCATAACAGTTTTTTTGAATTGAGTCATTCTAATGAATCATTGAGGACCTCTGAACATAGGAATATACCTTGAAAACTCTAGCATGTCTTCATGAGTGGCCACATGTTCCATTTAAATGATGAAGGTGATCTTAGGGTTGGATAAATAGTTTACAAGACCCTAAAGTTAAAATAAATAGAATAAGAGGCATACAAAACTGCATTCTGATCTTCAAGAAGTACCCTGAATTGATAGGAAATTCATCTTTAGGTAGAAGTCAATCAGTGGAAGGGGGCTTTAAATTATAAATTGTGAAATGCTTCTTTAATATCTGCTAAACTGGCCTTCAGTGAACATAACCCATGTTCTTTGAGATAGGGCCTTGGGGAAAAAAACCCTGAAAAGTGAGAATAATAAAAGCTGTATTAGTAGAAGTTATTTAGGAACCAGAGAGTTAAAGGATCATGCTTTTGAGAAACTCTGAAGATCCATAAACATGATGATAAACCACCTGCTGTGTCAGTGAAAAACCTTGACTGCAGGTAAGTGTAGCCTGTCTGGAGGTCTTGCTGATGGATGAGTGATGTCATCAAGCAGTGATGTCACAGTCACAGCTCAGGAGCAATACTGAGAGTGGATCAAGAGCCAGAGAAGCAGGGTCAGATAAAAGGTCACCAAGAGGGGAGGATGCTGTCAAACAGCCCCAGAATAATGGTAGTGGTGGCTTAGAGGAATTCCTGAGTCCCCCAGGATTCTTCCAGGGAGTTGGGACTCAAGGGATTTGAACAACTAACTTCTTTATTACATAGACATAGAGTACTCGACTCACTGCTTACTATTTTAGTGAGTAAAACCTTAGTTCACTAAATACTACTGTTATCTTTTTGAACCTCAAGGTTTGAAAGAGCTTTAAAAGTTTTCTAGTCAGTCTTCCAAAGTTACCCAAGCAGAACCCAGTGAGGATCCCAAGCTTGTCAACGAAAGTTTAGCCACGTAGTGTATTGGAAAGTTTCAGTCAAGCCCATGTGAAGAGGATGAAAAGATAAGCTATAGACTGGGAGAAGGCATTTGCAAACCGCTATCCAACAATGGCTTGTATCTTTGAGTTTTGAGAATATTAAAATTCTCAAAATTCAACTAAATCAAGTAAAAATAATCCAATTAGAAAATGGCAAAAGACATGAACATTTTAGTGAAGAAGACATACAGATAACAAATGAGCACATGAAAAGATATTCAACATTAGTAACCATCCAGAAACACAAATTAAAACCACAATGAGATACCAGTGCCTACTTATCAGAACGACAACACCAAATGCTGGTGAGGATGCAGAGAAACTGAACCATTCATATGTTGCTGGTGGGAATGGCAAATTGTATTATGGGAATGTCAAACTTCTGAGAAGTTTGGCAGTTTCTTATAAAACAAAACCTGTAATTACCATATGACTTAGAAATTACACTTTCAGGCATTTACTGCAGAGAAATGAAACCTTATATTCATATGAAAGTGCTTATAGTTTTATTTTTAATAACCTAAAACTGAAATCTGTCCACTTGTCCTTAACAGGTGACTGATTAAACAAAATGTGGTGCATCCATACCAAGGACTACTATTCAGTAACAAAAAGGAACAGACTGTTGATACCCATAACAACTTGGACAAATCTCCAGGAAATTATGCTGAGTGAAAAAAGCCAATCCCCCAAAGTTGCATACTGTATGATATCACTTACACAGGCAGACCTCAGAGATATTGTGGGTTTGGTTACAGACCACAGCAATAAAGTGAATATCACAATAAAGTGAGTCACATGAATTTTTAGAAAGTTATGTGTACACTATAATGTAGCCTATTAAGTATGCAATAGTATTATATATAAAAATGTGCATACCTTAATTAAAAATATTGTTAAAAAATGCTAACCATCATCTGAGTCTTCAGCAAGTCATGGCAGTAATGTCAAAGATCACTGATCACAGATCACCATACCAAATATAATAATAACAAAAAATTTTGAAATATTGTGAGAATTACCAAAATGTGATGCAGAGACATGAAGTGAGCAAATGCTGTCAGAAAAATGGTGCCGATAGACTTGCCTGACACAGGGTTGCCACAAAATTCAATTTGTAAAAAACAGTATCAGTGAAGCAAAACAAAGTGAGGCACATAAAATGAGGTATGCCTGTATAGTATTTTGAAATTAACAACATTTTAGAAACGGAGGACAGACTAGTGTTTGCCAGGGGCTGGGGATGTGAGGCGGAGGGCAGGGTAAGTGAGGTGAGTGTGGTTACATAAAGACAATATGAGAGATCCTCATGGTGTCAAAGCTGTTCAGTATCTTGAGTGTGGTTGGATATATGAGACTACAGAGGTTATAAAACGATATAGAACTACACATACACATATTCACACATGAGTACAAGTAAAACTGGGGAAGTCTGAATAAGACAGGTGGATTGTGTTAGTGTCAATAACTGGTTGTGTTATTTTACTGTAATTTTGCAAAATGTTTTCATTGAGGAAAAATGGACAAAGTGTACAAAAGATCTCTAGGTATTATTTTTTATTACTATATACATTTATAATTATCTCAATAAGAATTTCAGTTAAAAAAAGTTCATCTTTATTCCCACTGATTTGAGATTCTAACTCTTTAATGTATTACATTTCCTATGTACTTGTGCCTATTCCTAGACATTCTATTTTATTCTTCTACTAATTTGTCTTATGTCTAGACAACATGAAGATTTTGAACTTGCTGTTTCTGAAAGATGGCTGATCTATACATAGAAATTTTGAAGACTTATCACATCACTACTGGAGGAAGATTGTTTCAAAAAATGGCTCCAATCATCTGTTTCATTCTACCTGCCCTTTCCTTCTCTCATCAAGAGGTGGTGTCTCTTTCTCTTCTCTTTGTGTCAGTACCAGCCTTGTGACTTGCATTGGCCAATAGAATGGTGGAAATCATGCTGTGTGATTTCTAGTCCAAGGCCTTAAAAGGTCTTGTAGCCTCCTTTTTGCCTTGTTGGAAACAAGTCACATGTGAAAGGGATCAAGATAGACTACTGAATTATGAGGGGCCAGATGGAGACAAAGTGGTTCCAGCCTTCCATCCATTCTTGCTGAAGCCCAGACGTATGGGTGATGCCATCTTGAACTTTACAGTTCAGCCCAGTCACCAACTGAATGTCGTACTGGATGAGTCCAGGTAAGGTAAGCAGAAGAACCACTTAGTCAATCTATAAAATTATGACAATAAAAAGTATTCTTTTAAGCAAATAAGTTATGCAACAATAGATATTTTATATATGTAAATATAAAAGACATAATTAATAGGCAAAGGTGAAAAGTCTTTTTCAATTAAATTAATCTGTATTGAATACCTACTATGTGACCAGCCAGAACACAGGCAATTTAAGAGACACATTAAATGAGATAATATATGTGAAGAATGTCTTTTAGGTAGTAAAGAAGTTTTCACATCTAAGGTCATTTGCACTGGCATCACTTGTAGTAGCAGGACTAGTTAAGGGAAAATAAGGATGGAAGAGGAATGGAGATGGAATAAAGGAAAAGATAGAGGCAGGGAGATGGGAGAGGTTCAGAGCAGAGAGCAAATGATGCAAAATTATTATGAAGAATGGTGAGGAGTGGGGAAAAAAGAGAAACTAGGAGAAGAAAAGAATAAGATATGTGAGAAAATATTGAGGAGGAGGGGGGACAGCTGCAGATAAAAAACAGGGGAAAGTGCTGAGATGAGCTTGGCAAAAGAGATAAACTACATTTCTCACATCTTGCATTTGTTTTGTGGATTTCAGAAAAAGTGTGTTTTGCCTTTTGAAAATTTTATATTCAAGAAAATTATATAAAATCTAGAAATTTAGGACTCTTCTTTTGTACTATTGAAATCATTTTCAAACATTAAATTATTTTACTTATTTTTTATTGAGATATACTATATTAGTTTCAGGTATACAGCATAAGATTCAATATTTGTGTAAGTTGCAAAATGATCACCATAATAAGTCTAGTTAACATCCATCCCTGAACATTGTTACAAATATTTTTTTTGTGATTAGAACTTTTAAGATCCACTGTTTTAGCAACTTTCAAATATAAAATACGATATTATTAACTATAGTCACTATGCTGTACATTACTTCTTTAGGACTTATTTATTTTATAACTAGAAGTTTGTACCTTCTGACCACCTTCACCCATTTCATCCACCATCACCCCTACCTCTGGCAACCATTGATCTGTTCTCTGTATAAAATTTATTTTTTAAAATAAAGGTTCTCATGGGATTTTGGAAGCCTCGTCCACAAGTAAAGATGCTATTTAGAATTTGGAAATTTGTTTTGGAATTTTAATGGTGTTTTATAAATACAAAAGCCTCATTAACTTTGGTGAGTAAATAAATGAATTCACTGGCTAGGCTTTGGAAAACCTCTTTGAAATCAAACACTGTTTGGTGACCTTTTCTTTCATCATTGGGAGGTCAAGACTGGTTTATACTCTAATAGAAAAGTCCTTCGTTTGTAACCAGTCTCCTTCCCCTGCCAAATGTGTTCTTTAATTCTGTTGTGACAGTTATTTGCCTACCCTAAGCCATCCCATCCCCTTTCCCTTGAGGTTTGATTTTGTCCTGGTGTCACCTTCTCATGAGTGCAGGATACGTGACAGTCTCTATGGACCCCAGGGAGTGAATTATGATTGGTTTAAGGCAATCATAATAAATTCATTCCCTTCACAGGTATTGATTTAGGGATGGGCGTGTGACTAAACCTAACCAATAAGACTTGATGAGAAACCAATTGGGGAACCTCTGGAAATTTCCTCGCTAAAAATAGTTAAGACACAGGCAGAAACTCCCCTCCTCCTCTCTACATATTGCTGTGTTTAAAGCTGCCATCTGATACTGCTGCAGCCATATTTTGGCTATAAAGGGTGTCACGTAACATACTGAGGCTGACAAAACTAAAATATAGAAAGAACCAGGGGCTTTGATATTAGTTATCCACTGAATCAAAGAATGCTGCCTTGCCCTATCACAAGTTTTCTTACTGTTTGAGCTACTTTAGATTGGGTATTCTATGACTTGCATCAACAACATTCTAACAGATATACCTAATGCTTACAGAAAACCAAAGAAGCACATTTTAGTGAAAAACGTTCAATAATAAATAGAATAACCACAGTCCACAGTCCTTTGCCTACTCTTTCTACACTTGTGTGAGTTTCTCCCACAATAGAGTTATACGCAGCAGCCTTGGATATAATGGGCAATTATCCTCTGAACTGCATCTCATTCTGTCCCTACTGTGAGGTGGGCTGAGGCAGCTGAACACTGCTGTGGCAGGTAAGCCCCTGGCTCTAGCCAGAGTTGCAGGGTTAAGAATGCAAATGAATAAAAAAAAAATGTGGTGTATAAACACACACACACACAATGGAATACTACTCGGCCATAAAAAAGAATGAAATTTTGCCATTTGTAACAACATGGATGGACTTGGAGGGCATTATGCTAAGTGAAATAAGTAAGAGAAAGACAAATACTGTATGATATTACATATGTAGAATCTAAAAAATACAACAAACTAGTGGATATAACAAAAAAGAAGCAGACTCACAGATATAGAGAAAAAACTAGTGGTTACCAGTGGGGAGTGTGGGGAGGGGGAATATAAGGTTAGGGGTTTAAGAAGTACAAACTACTATGTATAAAATAAGCTATAAGGATATATGGTACAACATGGGGAATATAGCCAACATTTTAAAATAACTATAAATGGAGTATAAACTTTAAAAATCGTGAATCACTCTGTTGTACACCTGTAACTTATATAATATTGTACATGAACAATACTTCCATAAAAATAAACAAATAAAATGTCACACAATTAAAAATGCAAATGATAAGGAACACTTGGGAATTTGCTCTGATTTCTTCTTCTACAAAAATAATCTCATAACATCTAAAAGATTTGTATGACTCTCGATATTTGTAAGCAGAATCCCAGCCACAAATTGCAGCCTGGGAGTGGTTTTCTTGATCTAGAACATCAGGTTTCAGGTCATAGAAAAACAACATCAAACCAGATTGGTGAGGCCTCGGCTTTGAGGGGGACGTGGTGGAGAGGCTGGTGCAAACTCGGTACAGCATGGCAACTGGGATTTCCCAGAGATGGTCACTGTCTCTGGATACATGTCTGCAATTACTCTTGCCGTGCATGGTTGGTGACCTTAGTCTGAATTATTTACATGATCTTAATGGCACAATGTATATTTTGAAATGCAATTACTAAAGTAGTCCCTGTCTTTGCTGAAAAACAAACTCTTCTTTCTCACCCAGGGCATATTCTGGATGAACATTTTCTGTTAAAACAATCTTTTAGATTTTTGAATATTAAAAGTTTGAATCTTCTATTAATATGCCCCTCATTTCTTTATACGAGTTCAGTTCTATATCCTTATTGAACTCTGTAATTCTAGTTGCTAAAGATGCCTAGTATGTACTATGGGCTCAAACATCATTTGTTGATAATAAATGAGGGAGCTACTGAGTGAGGGAACAAGTGGGGGAGTTTGAAACAAAGCATTTATAGAACAGTTTACCTTAATTAATTATTAGCTAGCTTGCCCGCAAGCACCTGAAGTCAGGCCAAATTGCCATTGCATTATTCACCCACTTGGACTTGTATCTGGTGCAATTCCAATCTGAGACAACATGCATCAGAAAATCTTTTGCTTATCTCCTGGCACTTACTGGAACTCAAAATTAAGACAAGAGAAGAGGAGGCACTAGAACTATTTGTCCTAACTGATTGAAGTTTGGGTTTCATAATTATTGAAATGCACAAACTGCTTCAAACAAATGAAGAGAACAAGTGAAAAACAATTTCTATCAGATCAAACCCAAACAGTTCAATTTCATGTAACCTAACCTTTGTTGGATGCTTACTAATTCCAGGCACCTTATCAGTTTCCTGGGATGTAAAATGTATAAGATCCTGTCTGTTCCACTGAAGATATTTTAACTCAGGTAGATGTAGACAAATAACTATAACATAAAGCAAAATGATCATTATAAAATGCTGAGTGAAGATAGATACAATGTCCTTGGAGCAAAGAGGAAGGTTTGGTTAATGCTGAGGAAGAATTAGGAACAGTTTCATGGATGAAAGTGGTATCTGAATTAGGTCTTGAATGATAAAGAGAATTTGGGGAAGGGGATAAAAGAACATCCCAGGATCAAGGAACTATATGAGCAAAATTTCCCAAGACATTATAATTTAGAAAGATATTAAATGAGGTCATAATTATAACTCATTCCAGAT
Organism: Mesoplodon mirus; assembly: GCF_964341445.2. Classification (NCBI taxonomy): domain Eukaryota; kingdom Metazoa; phylum Chordata; class Mammalia; order Artiodactyla; family Ziphiidae; genus Mesoplodon; species Mesoplodon mirus. Next base: position 131,153,369 of record NC_138982.1, on the reverse strand, counting down.
TTTTTCCTTTGACATGAAGCTGTTAAGAACAGCTTATTCTAAGGTATAAATAACCTCTACCCAGAATTGGATAAAATCTGGAATGATTTAAAAAAACTGACATAATGATTAATAATTCTTATGGTGTTAAGACACTGTAATGAGTTATCATAACCAGAGACCAGTCAGGAAGCATTTTAAACAAGCTGAATTTGCCCCATTAGAATATTTTAAAGGCCAATTAAAATATTTTCTTCAGTCGATAGAGTGCTTTCAAAGTTTACCTGTAAATCCTGTAATGTAAACAAAGATGTTCTCGACTGCAGTTGCCTTATGGTCTATCCTTTTCTGGTGTTTAGGGCTTGCTTAATAAGACATGGTTGGGACACATGTTTTATTACTGAAGTCTCTTGGATTTATCTTCTGACTAATTGGGCTTTGATTTCAGAACCACAGAGCAATGCATATTCTCCATATTGTCTTTTCTGTTATTGCAAACCCCAGAGACCACGCTGTTTGAGTGTGATGGAAATTATTTCACTTTCTCTTTTTCTTTAATTAATAGTATGTATGTATGTATGTATGTATTTATTTATTTATTTATTTTTGGCTGTGTTGTGTTTTCGTTTCTGTGCGAGGGCTTTCTCTAGTTGTGGCAAGCGGGGGCCATTCTTCATCGCGGTGCACGGGTTTTTCACTGTCGCGGCCTCTCTTGTTGTGGAGCACAGGCTCCAGACGCGCAGGCTCAGTAGTTGTGGCTCATGGGCCTAGTTGCTCCGCAGCATGTGTGATCCCCCCAGACCAGGGCTCGAACCTGTGTCCCCTGCATTAGCAGGCAGATTCTCAAACACTGCACCACCAGGGAAGCCCCACTTTCTCTCGATTTATGGTTGGTAGAGAGTATTTGAGACTGGCATCAGGTTACAGGCTTTTTTTTTTCCTCTTTCAACATTTCCCATTGCAACAGCATGCTCTAGGGTAACAACTCTCCCCACCCCCAAAAGCTTTCCTGGGATTAGATTCCCGGAAGAACCAGTCCTGAAAGTGATGGGTGTGGAAGTGACAGACAGTTGACCTGCTGGGTCACTGTTCCCAAAAGAGTGCTCTCAGAGCATTTTGTTCCAAGCCTCATTCCCCATCCTCTTCCCTTTGTCTGAAAAGAGCTAAAACTAAACAGGTGAGAAAAACAGAAGAAGAGCCTGAAGGGAAGGGAATAAGGGTGGCTATGGAAAGTTCCCTCTTCCCTACATCCCAAAGGGTTTTTTCCTATCAACTGTGAGCTCAGTGGCCCATTGAGGAGTAGGAGGTGGAGGAAGGATTATGGTGGAATGCACAAGAGTGGAGGAGCTGTCCCCAAACTCTGCCTCTTGTAGAATCCCTTGTGAGCTGGACAAGCCTTCTTCAACAACAGAAAACCTTGCTGCAGGCATAGCAAATAAAAAATCACTCATTTAGAGCAGGGGTCTCCAACTTCTGGGGGTTGAGTGGGGGGCAAGCGACCGAAGCTTCATCTGTATTTAGAGCCACTCCTCATCACTCGCATGACCGCCTGAGCTCTGCCTCCTGTCTGATCAGTGGCCGCATTAGATTCTCATAGGAGCTTGAACCCTACTGTGAACTGTGCATGCAAGGGATCTAGGCTGCGTGCTCCTTATGAGAATCTAATGCCTGATGATCTGAGATGGAGCTGAGGCTGTGATGCTAGCACTGGGGAGCAGCTGCAAATACAGATTATCATTAGCAGAGAGGTTTGACTGCACAGAGACGGTAATAAATCAATTGCTTGCAGACTCATATCAAAGCCCTATCAGTGAGTGAAAACAAGCTCAGGGCTCCCACTGATTCTACATTACGGTGACTTGTATAATCATTTCATTACATATTACAATGTAATAATAGAAATAAATTGCACAATAAATGTAATGCACTTGAATCATCCTGAAACCATCTTCCGGCCCTCTGGGTCCATGGAAAAATTCTTTTCCATGAAACCGGTCCCTGGTGACAAAAATGTTGGGGACTACTGATTTAGAGTATACTATAAAGATAAGTTCATTGCTCAGACAGTAGTTACTCTTGCCTTAGAAGTACTGCTCCATGGTGCCCAGCATGCTGGATGATAATTTTGATTCATCCAAATTTAGTTATTATTCAACCCATCACTTTAATGATATGCTAGGAAATTTCCATCTGGAATAGAAAACACAATGGAGTCCAAATATGGGTGTCCTAGTGTCCACATGTGGTGCTATTTGGAGCCAAACCTCATGCTTTGTTTTACTTTGTTAAATGTTCTAGTAGATCCTGACCTTCATTTTGGGGAAGACAACCAGGAGAACTTGGATATGTTACTGAGCTAAAATGTAAGTTCAAGTATTATGTTAGCTAACTCACAGCCCAGAATAAAATTTTGCAACTTTTCAATATTTCCTAAATATTTTCACATCACCCAGGGGGCAATGCCAGAAGCTTCAGGTCAGAGATTGGGTCTTGTTTTGGAACTTGGGGGTCCCAGATGGGCTTTAGATAACTGACCTTTGGAGGCATATCATATCTGTTAGTGGACCAGTCAGGATCCTTACCAGTGTATAATATGCAACTGGATCTTACAGCAATGGCGCTCACTCTGTCAAGAAATTAGTGGGGGAAGGAACATGGCCACCAACTTTGATACCCATTAGATGTACCAATGTACATTGGTTGTGTTCTAGAAGAGACTTAAGACTGAGGCTGCATCTTCCCTTCCCCCCTACCCCTATGTAGGAGTGGGTGGTAGGCTGAACATGAGAAGGGTACTTCTCGTATGAAAGATGGAACAAGGGAGAGCAAGGCCCAAGTACCTCTGAGCTAGGAAGTGGGTGTAGTTGGGTGATCTTTTGCTTCCATCAATCTCCAAAACATCCCACACCCCCATCGAAGCTTGGTGCATGGGTAACAGAGTGAAACACAGGGTAAGAGAAGTGTCTGCTATTTCAGTAGGGGAATGCCACATGAGAAATGTAATCTAAGGCAAGGTCACCTCTAGCTGTGAAAGGACCCTGTCCCTTGGAGATACAATGAGAGACAGATTCTCTTCTTCCCTTTTTCCACACTTTACTGATACCCTGATTGCTTACTCCTCATCCATAAAGGAAGCATATGGAACAGACAAAAGACAAGCATGTTGGAGGCTGGGTGAATAAAAAGGAGGACACTGGGCAGGGCACATAAAGGAGCTGAAGGGACTGAGGGTCCCTGGGAGAGATCATCCCCAGCAGCTTGAGACAGGTGGCCATGGGGGGAAGTTTCGTGAGCCAATACCAAAGAATCCGTGTATGTCAAGGAGTAGGGAAGGATAAATTCGAGAAAGGAAAGAAGCCACTTCTGAGCCCTTGAACTGTTGCATATGTACCAGCATTTGTGCATTAGAAGATACAATTTGAATATGTAGCAATGCCTATTTTATATGCTTTTCTAGGCTCTCTGTGTGGTTACAATGGATTACAATAAAGTCATTTCATGATAAATTTTACAACCCCTTTCTTTCATTTTTGAAAGCATGACAACAATTAGCACTATATTGTGGCTTTTGTCAGTTCTTTGACAACAACCTTTATTTAATCAGATAGGTTTACATGCAGACTGAAGTCCTGAGTTCTCCTTAGTTCTGGTCACTTCATGCTAATTTCACCGATTTTTCAAGAACATGATGCTTTTTTTAATCTCATACCTTTGTTTCAAATCATGGCTCTTTAACTTGTTATTGTTCACATTTCCAGCTTTCTCTAATTTTTCCTGAAGCTCAAGTGTGAGGAAAATAGAACTCAATGTATTGATATTTCCTTTTATTTGGAGGTTGATTCTTACCCACATCAGGCATAGTGGGACTTTTCTAGTTCTTCAGATCTGGCCATTGTCAGCGTTCCTTTTATCACCCACCCAAGAAGTTATGGTGGAAATCTTTTTGGTCAGTTTGACAGACCCCACATTCACTATAATGGGTTTTTGAATGGCAACAACAAATTCCACAATTTGCAGATATCAAGGTTTATTTTTTAGAACTTATTCAAGATAAACAGCACAATTCTTAGGACTAAGAATCTATAATAAGTCAACACAAGATTATAGTTAGCACGTTAATTATCTATTGCTGGCTAATAATATTACCACAAATTTAACAGCTTAAAACAACATGGACTTATTATTTCACAATTGCTATAGGTCAGGAATCTGGCATGGATTAGCTGGGTCTTCTAGTCCTCTGTTTACAAGGCTGCCATAAAAGTGTCAGCTGGGGCTGCAGGCTCATCTGAGGCTTCACTGGGGAAGGATTCACTTCCAAGCTGGTGTGGTTGTTGATAGAACTCAGTTCTTTGTGTTGCTGGCTGTTGGCTGAAGGCTCCCTCCAGCTCCTCGGCACATGGATCTTCCCAAGATAAGTACTTGCTTCCTCAAAGGCAACCAGCGAAAGAGGTTCCCTGCAAGACATGTTATAATCTTATGTAATGTAATCACATATATCCCACTATCTTTGTCATGTTATATTGGCAAGGCCCGGGTCCCACCCACACTCAAGGGGAAGAGATCACATTATGCATTGAATCCCAGAAGGATACTATGATTGTCAGGTGGACCATGAAAACCAGCTTAGAGTCTCTCTGCCAGTTAGCAATACTTAACAATACTTAACGAATAATACTCATGGCCGGAGTGAGAAGTAAATGTAGCAGTCATTGCACACTCACGCTTTGCCAAAGCACATGGGGGAAGAAGGTGGAATTATCATATTACCTGATCCTCAGCTACTCAAGAATGGCCCACCTGGAAGAGTGAACCTGTCCCCTCTCTTCCTTGATGGTCACAACCTACAAGAGACAGCATCTATTTGTATCTGCAAGTACTTCTAGGAAGGGCAATTTTGACTAGGGAATTTACCCTAGCAGGTAAATGCAGAGACCAATTGGCAGACTGCCAAGGGGACTCATTTCTTTATCTTTTAAAGGACTTGTGTAGGGGAATTTCCTGGTAGGGCAGTGGTTAAGAGTCTGCCTGCCAATACAGGGGACACAGGTTCGTGCCCTGGTCCAGGAAGATCCCACATGCCGCGAAGCAGCTAAACCCGTGTGCCACAACTACTGAGCCTGCACTCTAAAGCCCATGAGACACAATACTGAGTCCACGTGCCACAACTTCTGAGGCCCATGCACCTACAGCCCGTGCCCTACAACAAGAAAAGCCACTGCAATGAGAAGCCCGTGCACTGCAACAAAAAGTAGCCCCCACTCACCACAACTAGAAAAAGCCCACGTGCAGCAACGAAGAACCAATGCAGCCAAAAATAAAAAATAAATAAATAGAATAAAAATTAAAAAACAAAATAAAGGACTTGTATGTTATTTGTGCATGTCCTGATAGAAGATAGATGTGTTAGAGGTTAAAATAGGTTTCGTTGTTGCTTCTCTTTCTGTCCCTTACATTTCTTATTTATTCCAATGAGCTTTCCTGATATGATCTTCTTTTACTGCCTGTTGGGCCTCTGCACAAATATTTCCTGCTCAAGTTCTCTCTTGCTCTTAGAAGCTTCAGCCTTACTTTAGAAGTTTTCTATTTAAAGTTAACTTGCTCTAAACATTCTTTTCCACACAGTACACATGCATACACAACAACTTGCAAATACGGTGTGTCCTTCTGACATCACTCCCAGGCTTGCATCTTGGACTACGTGCTGGGTGTTTCTGCCTGGCTGTCTTGGGTTAGAGCCTTTCCAGTAGCAGATTCTAAAACAAGGATTTGAGTATAAGTAGTTTATTTGGGAGATGATTCAAGGAAATCACCTCCCCACTTGCAGGGAGTGGGGAGGTGAGACAGGAAAGAAAAGAAAACTATCAAAGGGTGTGATATCAAACAGGTTACTGCTGTGTGTGGCAGAAGCTCAGTTCTGTCAGGTGACACTCTAGAACTTGCTTCCAGAGTTGTTGCCCTTGCTCTCACTCCCAGGGCAAGGGAGCTGGGATTCTTCAGTCATTGGTTGAGGACTGCCTTTGAGGTGTATTAACTCCCTCTCATTTTTGGTGTGTTCCATGTGGTCTAAATGGGCTACAATGGCCAGCTATCACCTTAGGGAGAGAGAGGTTGGTGCTTGTAGTTGAAAGCCATTGGTTTAGAAGCCCCTGTCACATCTGCTTAACTGTTTCTCAATTCGTCCCCTGAAAAGAATGTGGTCATTCTCATCACCTCATTTCTTTCTATGTCAACATAGCTCCCCCTCTTAATGCCTCTGTCTGTCAAGCGTCACTACTCCTTGGTTATTGAGGCTTGAGTTTACTGGATTATTTTCACTTTTCCAGTGAGGAAGCTGCAGCTCAGAAAAGTTCAAGTGACTTGCCTAGAGATGGAAAGGGGCTGATGCAGATTTGCTTGCAGAAGCTCTGACTCTGAGAAAGTCCATGACCTAATCTAAGGCAACAGGGGTCACACTCTTCTGTGGCATTTCTCTCTGGACTTCCTGTTTGTGAACTTCCTTTTTCCCCCAAGCTGAAATTGGTGCACTAGCTCTCTCTAATTACATAGATGGTTTAATCATTCTTCTAAATCTTTGCTGTGCTACTAATTCCAATTCGTTCTGGAACCTCAGAACAAGCACATGCCTTCTTTAGATCTTATTTTTCTCACTCAGAAAATTTTGGGGACCCTTTAAATCCTAACAATCTGAGACAGGTGACAGAGGACTTGCTTTTTATAGTGGGCTAGATACAAAGGAAATAGTCAGCCTTACTTATTTTTCAGATAGACTGTGGTTTGTACAACCTTCATAGGTCAAGCAGAAAATATTGTAAACCTTTCCAAATATTCAAGGGCATGTCCTTTGTCTTCTTGTGCAAAGACTTAAAAGTGTGACAGGAATAGCTACTCATGTGATTAACCAAGGCCATAGCAGTAAAGGCTTGTGAAACGTAATGTACTAGAGATAGCATCTCCATGAGAGAAGCTGCATTCCTTTCTTCTTGCGTGAGTTCCCAAAGGTTGTCAGCAAGCTGAGGGCAACATCTTTACTTAGGACAAGCTAAGATATTCAATTTTACCCCAGAGCAAGTATCAAATGATCTGGGAGTGTAAGGAATACACAATGTAGAGATTTTATTTCTAATGAGTAGACACTGGAAACACATTTGGAAGTCTATCATGATGTTTCTTTTCCTACCTCAGTCTAGTGGTGTCATTGGGTTGAAATCTCTGTGGTTTGGTTTCAAACTCTTTTCATTCCTATCTTCATCTCTTTCCAATTTGCCACCCCATTTTATGGTCTACATCTCTCCTTCCAAGTTCTTGCTCCTTTTTATCTTCTTGATTCCTCATCTTTTTTTTTTAATTGAAGTATAGTTGATTTTCAATGTGTTATTTTCAGGTGTACAGCAAAGTGATTCAGTTATATATATATATATATTCGTTTTCATATTCTTCTCCATTATAGGTTTACAAGATATTGAATATTGCTCCCTGTGCTATTCAATAGGTCCTTGTTGTTTATCTACTTTACATATAGCAGTTTGTTTCCTCATCTTTTATTCAATCTGTTGCAAACCGCCACTGACCCTTACCTCCACTTGGTTTTTTTTTTTTTTTTGGTCACACCATGTGGCTTGTGGGATCTTAGTTCCCCGACCAGGGATTGAACCCATGTCCTCAGCAGTGAAAGCACAGAGTCCTAACCACTGGACTGCCAGGGAATTCCTTACCTCCATTTAGTTTTATAAAACATGTACATGTGGCAACTGAGGGGGACAGAATGGAGAGAGGCTGGTAAGCCTCTCCAAGCCCGGCTATATGGTTTTCCTTCAAGGCTTGCTATGCTCCTCCCAAGTATCAAATAATAAATTGAAGGAAATCTTTGTAGAGCAGATGGGGAAGAACAGTCACCAAGGAAGTAAAGGACTCGGTTAGAGTTATATGACATAGGCAACCAAAAGAACAAGCTTCAGATCACCTCATTCTTACTGTAATCTTTGATACATGAGATGACTCTTCCTTCTAGAGGAGGGGTTGTAAACTTCAACCCCTGAGCCAAATCCTGCTCACCACCTGTTTTTGTAATTAAAGATTTATCAGTCTACAGATAGGCCCATTTATTTATGTGTTACCTACTCCTGCTTTCATGTGTTATCACGTGTTATCATAGCAAGCTCAGCTGTTGCAGCAGAGATCCTATGAGCTGTGGAGCCTAAAATATGTACTCTCTGGTCCTTTATAGAAAAGGTTTGCTGATGCCAGAAGGTTATAAAACCTTGCATATCATGGGGTGGATATTTTTCATAATTGGCTCCAGAATATGGTATAAAGCTTAATTAAGGCTTCAGTCTACTTCTCTTGCCTTCAAGAAAGAAAAAGAAAAAAAAAAGGCAGGTCAAGATGGTGGAGTAGAAGGACGTGCTCTCACTCCCTCTTGTGAGAACATTGGAATTACAACTAACTGCTGAACAGTCATTAATAGGAAGATACTGGAACTCACCAAAAAATATACCCCACATCCAAAGACAAAGGAGAAGCCACAATGAGATGGTAGCAGGGGCACAATCACAATAAAATCAAATCCCATAACTGCTGGGTGGGTGACTCACAAACTGGAGAACACTTATACCACGGAAATCCACCCACTGGAGTGAAGGTTCTGAGCCCCATATCAGGCTTCCCAACCTGGGGGTCTGGCAACAAGAGAAGGAATTCCTAGAGAATCAGACTTTGAAGGCTAGCGGGATTTGATTGCAGGACTTTGACAGGACTGGGGGAAACAGAGACTCCACTCTTGGAGGGCAGACACAAGGTAGTGTGTGCATTGGGGCCCAGGGGAAGGAGCAGTGACCCCAAGGAAGACTGAACCAGACCTACCTGCTAGTGTTGGAGGGTCTCCTGCAAAGGTGGGGGTGGCTGTGTCACACCGTGAGGACAAGGACACTGGCAGCAGAAGTTCTGGGAAGTACTCCTTGGCGTGAGCCCTACCAGCGTCCGCCATTAGCCCCAACAAAGAGCCAGGGTAGGCTTCAGTGTTGGGTCGCCTCAGGTCAAACAACCAACAGGGAAGGACCCCAGCCCCACCCATTGGCAGTCAAGCAGATTAAAGTTTTACTGAGCTCTGCCCACCAGAGCAACAGCCAGCTCTACTCACCACCAGTCACTCCCTTCAGGAAACTTGCACAAGTCTTAGATAGCCTCATCCACTAGAGGGCAGACAGCAGAAGCAAGAAGAACTACAATCCTGCAGCCTGTGGAACAAAAACCACATTCACAGAAAGATAGACAAGATGAAAAAGCAGGGGTACATAGGTACATAGGTACATCTGGTACATAGGTACCAGATGAAGGAACAAGATAAAACCCCAGAAAAACAACTAAACGAAGTGGAGATAGGCAACCTTCCAGAAAAAAACCTACAAGCTTTAAAAGACACAATAGACCAGCTAGATTTAACTGATATTTATAGGACATTCCATCCAAAAACAGTAGATTACACTTTCTTCTCAAGTGTGCACAGAACATTCTTCAGGATAGATCACATCTTGGGTCACAAATCAAGCCTCAGTAAATTTAAGAAAATTGACATCATATCAAGCATCTTTTCTGACTACAGTGCTATGAGATTAGAAATCAATTACAGGAAAAAAACTTAAAAAATACAAACGCATGGAGGCTAAACAATACGGTACTAAATAACCAAGAGATCACTGAAGAAATCAAAGAGAAAATAAAAAAATACCTAGAGACAAATGATAATGAAAACACAACAATGCAAAACTTATGGGATGCAGCAAAAGCAGTTCTCAGAGGGAAGTTTATAGCAATACAAGCCTACCTCAAGAAACAAGAAAAATCTCAAATAAACAATCTAACCTTACACCTAAAGAAACTAGAGAAAGAAGAACAAACAAAACCCAAAGTTAGCAGAAGGAAAGAAATCATAAAGATCAGGGCAGAAGTAAATGAAATAGAAACAAAGAAAAAATAGCAAAGAGCAATAAAACTATAAGCTGGTTCTTTGAGAAGATAAACAAAATTAATAAACCATTAGCCAGACTCATCAAGAAAAATAGACAGAGGACTCAATAAAATTAGAAATGAAAAAAGAGAAGTTACAAAAGACACCACAGAAATACAAAGCATCCAAGAGACCACTAAAAGCAACTCTATGCCAATAAAATGGACACCTGGAAGAAATGGACGAATTCTTAGAAAGGTATAACCTTCCAAGATTGAAGCAGAAGAAATAGAAAATATGAACAGAACAATCACAAGTAATGAAATTGAAACTGTGATTAAAAATCTTCCAACAAACAGAAGTCCAGGACCAGATGGCTTCATGGGTGAATTCTATCAAACATTTAGAGAAGAGCTAACACCCATCCTTCTCAAACTCTTCCAAAAAATTGCAGAGGAAGGAACACTCTCAAACTCATTATATGAGGCCACCATCACCCTGATACCAAAACCAGAAAGAGGTACTACAAAAAAAAGAAAATTACAGACAAATATCACTGATGACTATAGATACAAAAATGCTTAACAAAATACTAGCAAATAGAATCCAAAAACACATCAAAAGGATCATACAGCATGATCAAGTGGGATTTACCCCAGGGAAGCAAGAATTCTTCAATACATGCAAATCAATCAATGTGACACACCATATTAACAAATTGAAGAATAAAAACCATATGATCATCTCAATAGACGCAGAGAAAGCTTTTGACAAAATTCAACACTCATTTAAGATAAAAACTCTCCAGAAAGTGGGCATAGAGGGAACTTACCTCAACATAATAAAGGCCATATATTACCAACTCACAGCAAACATCATTCCCAATGGTGAAAAACCGAAAGCATATCATCTAAGATCAGGAAAAAGACAAGGATGTCCACTCTCACCACTATTATTCAACATAGTTTTGGAAGTCCTAGTCATGACAATCAGAGAAGAAAAAGAAATAAAAGCAATCCAAATTGGAAAAGAAAAAGTAAAACTGTCAGTGTTTGCAGATGACATGATACTATACATAGAGAATCCTAAAGATGTCACCAGAAAACTACTAGACCTAATCAATGAATTTGGTAAAGTTGCAGGATACACAATTAATGCACAGAAATCTCTTGCATTCCTTTATACTAATGATGAAAAATCTGAAAGAGAAATTAAGGAAACACTCCCATTTACCACTGCAACAAAAAGAAAAAAATACCTATGAATAAGCCTACCAAGGAGACAAAAGACCTGTCTGCAGAAAACTATAAGACACTGATGAAAGAAATGAAAGATGATACCAACAGATGGAGAGATATACCATGTTCTTGGATTGGAAGAATCAATATTGTGAAAATGACTATACTACCCAAAGCAATCTGGAGATTCAATGCAATCCCTATCAAATTACCAATGACATTTTTTACAGAACTAGAACAAAAAATCTTAAAATTTGTATGGAGACACAAAAGACCCCAAATAGCCAAAGCAGTCTTGAGGGAAAAAAGCAGAGTTGAAGGAATCAGACTACCTGACTTCAGACTATACTACAAAGCTACAGTAATCAAGACAGTATGGTACTAGCACAAAAACAGAAATATAGATCAATGGAACAGGATAGAAAGCCCAGAGATAAACCCACGCACCTGTGGTCAACTGATCTATGACAAAGGATGCAAGTATATACAATGGAGAAAAGACAGTCTCTTCAATAATTGGTGCTGGGAAAACTGGATAGCTACATGTAAAAGAATGAAATTGGAACACTCCCTAACACCTTACACAAAAATAAACTCAAAATGGATTAGAGACCTAAATGTAAGACGGAACACTATAAAACTATTGGAGGAAAACATAAGAACACTCTTTGACATAAATCACAGCAAGATCTTTCTTGATCTGCATCCTAGAGAGAGGGAAATAAAGACAAAAATAAACAAATTGGACCTAATGAAACTTAAAAGCTTTTGCACAGCAAATGAAACCATAAACAAGACAAAAAGACAACCCTCAGAATGGGAGAAGATATTTGCAGATGAATCAACGGACCAAGGATTAATCTCCAAAATATATAAACAGCTCATGCAGCTCAATATTAAAAAAAAAAAAAACACCCAATCCAAAAACGGGCAGAAGGTCTAAAGAGACATTTCTCCAAAGAAGACATACAGATGGTCAAGAAGCACAAGAAAAGCTGCTCAACATCACTAATTATTAGAGAAATGCTAATCAAAACTACAATGAGGTATCACCTCACACCAGTTAGAATAGGCATCATCAGAAAATTTACAAACAACAAATGCTGGAGAGGGTGTGGAGAAAAGGGAACCCTCTTGCACTGTTGGTGGGAATGTAAATTGATAGAACCACTATGGAGAACAGTATGGAGTTTCTTTAAAAAACTAAAAATAGAGGTACCATATGACCCAGCAATCCCACTACTGGGCATATACCCAGCAAAAAACATAATTCAAAAAGACACATGCACCCCAATGTTCACTGCAGCAGTATTTACAACAGCCAAGTCAAAGAATCAATCTAAATTCTGACAGACGATGGGATAAAGAAGATGTGGTACATATATATAATGGAATAATACTCAGCCATAAAAAGGAACAAAATTGGGTCATTTGTAGAGACGTGGATGGATCTAGAGATTGTCATACAGAATGAAGTATGTCAGAAAGAGAAAAACATATATCGTATGTTATGCATGTATGTGGAATGTAGAAAAATGGTACAGATTAACTGGTTTGCAGGGAAGAAATTGAGACACAGATGTAGAGAACAAATGTATGGACACCAAGGGGGGAAAGCGGCGTGGTGTCAGAGTGGTGGTGTGATGAATTGGGAGACTGGGATTGACATGTATACTCTGATGTGTATAAAATGTATGACTAATATGAACCTGCTGTATAAAAAACAATAAACAAACAACCTAACAAACTAAAACCTCAGAAGCCTGAAGATGGCAGCTGCAGAGTGCAGGACCCATCTAAGCACAGGGCCACATGAAAATGCACAGGTTTTGTCCAGGGAGCTGGCCTTGATCCTGGGACTTTGGAGTGCAAAACAACATCACAGGTCACCTATTCATAGATGATGACTGTTGCAGTTTGAAAACTGGCTACACCACACTTCTCAGTTGAGTACCTGGAATAAGCATGCAGCCAACTTTGGCAGCTATTGAGAGAGGTCCCACCAGGAGTGCATGCTTCTCCAACTTGGCATGACTTGCTGCACTGTGAACTTTTCTGGATCTAAAGAGCATGTCTGGATCCACAAGCCACTTGGCTCTAGCCTCCGCCCAGCTCTCCCCAGTACATGCGGATTATTTTTAGGTGACCTGTGGTGGAGAGGTTTGGCTTGTAATTTTCATGCCTAAGCTTTGGGTTTCACAGGAAATGTTTGAAAGAATTTAATATTGATACAATGCAACACACACATATTAACAAGGGCATATTGGTTTTGTTCTTGTTGCCTAACCATTAAGAAATTCTATTCTTAGTCTTTTTCTCTTCTCCCTGCTCCTTATCAATTCAATCTTCTCCACCTTCACAATTCTCTCTTTTGCCAGTTTCTGAATGTCTCACTGACACACGAATTTCCTTTCCCTCATCTACTGCCAACCCCACTGGTTCTCTATGATGAATGAATTCTTGTTGTTGCCAACTTCCTTTCAGTATTTTCCAAACTCTTTTCTTTTTGCTCTGATCAGATTCTCCTCTGAATTTTTAGACCCGGAATCTAAGTACTGACTTTCTCCATTTGTTCCTCTGAACTGATAACACAATGCAACTCATATTTAATCATCACTCCTGCCTTCCATGTCCCTGTCATTTCCTTCATTTTCTAGTCCTTCTCTTCAATCTTCCATCTTCACTGGATGGCTAAAATATCAAGAAGTAAGTGACCGACCAGTCTGAATGCCCTAGTTCATTCATCTTTTGTCTTCGTTGTACTTACCTTCCCAACTTCTTAGAAACTTACTTAGTTTATACGTCCAACACTCCCATACTGTTGAGAGCAAAAGAATCCACTAGACTCTCCTGCCTTAAGTTAAAAAAAAAACTGAGCACATGGTATATGCAAGATTTACCTGCATTGGAAGGCGCAATGAGGAGGAGATTGGAAGTTAAAACACATAGTGCTTTAATCACCAGGTGGTGCTAATGGCAAAGGTCAGCTTCGTTATGGTGTTAGGTGGGCCAAGGGTGGGCAGGTGCCCAGCTCATAGGAAATGCATGATTGAACAATACATCTGTTGCTCGGAATAATTAGGTAAAACACTATGGGCATCGGTAATGAATCAAATGCCAAATTTGCCTTGTGTCCTCTTGAGTTACGGACAATATTCCTGTAAACTGTGCCAATGATCAGAATTTACTTGATTTCTTTTTCTTTTTTCTTTTTTAATATCTTAATTGGAGTATAATTGCTTTACAATGGTGTCTTAGTTTCTGCTTTATAACAAAGTGAAACAGCTATACATATACATAAAATCCCCATATCTCCTCTCTCTTGTGTCTCCCTCCCACCCTCTCTATCCGACCCCTCTAGGTGGTCACAAAGCACCTAGCTGATCTCCCTGTGCTATGCAGCTGCTTCCCACTAGTATCGATTTTACATTTGGTAGTGTATATATGTCCATGCCACTCTCTCACTTAGTCCCAGCTTACCCTTCCCCCTCCCCATGTCCTCAAGTCCACTCTCTACATCTGTGTCTTTATTCTTGTCCTGCCCCTATGTTCTTCATAACCATTCTTTTTTCCTTTTAGATTCCATATATATGTGTTAGCATACAGTATTTGTTTTTCTCTTTATGACTTACTTCACTCTGTATGACAGACTCTAGGTCCATCCACCTCACTACAAATAACTCAATTTCGTTTCTTTTTATAGCTGAGTAATATTCCATTGGATATATGTGCCACATCTTTTTCATCCATTCATCTGTCAGTGGACACTTAGGTTGCTTCCATGTCTTGGCTATTGTAAATAGAGCTTCAATGAACATTTTGGTACATGACTATTTTGGGATTATGGTTTTCTCAGGGTATATGCCCAGTAGTGGGATTGCTGGGTCATATGGTAGTTCTTGTTTTAGATTTTTAAGGAACTTCCATACTGTTCTCCATAGTGGCTGTATCAATTTACATTCCAACTAACAGGGCAAAGGGTTCCCTTTTCTCCACACCCTCTCCAGCATTTATTGTCTCTAGATTTTTAGTGATAGCCATTCTGACCCATGTGAGGTGATACCTCACTGTAGTTTTGATTTGCATTTCTCTAATGATTAGTGATGTTGAACATCCTTTCATGTTTGTTGGCAATCTGTGTATCTTCTTTGGAGAAATGTCTATTTAGGTCTTCTGCCCATTTTTGGATTGGGTTTTTTGTGTTTCTGATATTGAACTGCATGAGCTGCTTGTAAATTTTGGAGTTTAATCCTTTGTCAGTTGCTTCATTTGCAAATATTTCCCCCCATTCTGAAGGTTGTCTTTTCATCTTGTTTATGTTTTCTTTTGCTGTACAAAAGCTTTTAAGTTTCATTATGTCCCATTTGTGTATTTTTGCTTTTATTTCCATTTTTCTAGGAGGTAAGTTAAAAAGGATCTTGCTGTGATTTATGTCATAGAGTGTTTGGCCTGTTTTTCTCTAAGTGTTTTATAGTGTCTGGCCTTACATTTAGGTCTTTAATCCATTTTGAGTTTATTTTTGTGTATGGTGTTAGGTAGTGTTCTAATTTCATTCTTTTAGCTGTACAGTTTTCCCAGCACCACTTATTGAAGAGGTTGTCTTTTCTCCATTGTATATTCTTGCCTCCTTTATCAAAAATTAAGTGACCATAAGTGCGTGGGTTTATCTCTGGGTTTTCTATACTGTTCCACTGATTTATATTTCTGTTTTTGTGCCAGTACCATACTGTCTTGATTACTGTAGCTTTGTAGTATAGTCTGAAGTCAGGGAGCCTGCTTCCTCAAGCCCCATTTTTCTTTCTCAAAATTGCTTTGGCTATTCGGGGTCTTTTGTGTTTCCATAGAAAATGTGAAATTTTTTGTTCTAATTCTGTGAAAAATGCCACTGACAGTTTGATAGGGATTGCATTGAATCTCTTTCATCAGTGTCCTATAGTTTTCTGAATCAGGTCTTTTGTCTCCTTACGTAAGTTTATTCCTACCTATTTTATTATTTTTGTTGCAGTGGTAAACGGGAGTGTTTCCTTAATTTCTCTTTCAGGTTTTTAAGCATTAGTGTATAGATGTGTAAGAGATTTCTGTGCATTAATTTTGTATCGTGCTACTTTACCAAATTCATTGATTAGCTCTAGTAGTTTTCTATTCGCCTCTTTAGGATTCTCTATGTATAGGATCATGTCATCTGCAAACAGTGACAGTTTTACTTCTTCTTTTCCAATTTGGATTGCTTTTATTTCTTTTTCTTCTCTGATTGCTGTGGCTAAAACTTGCAAAACTATGTTGAATAATAGTGGACATAAGAGTGGACATCTTTGTCTTGCTCTTGATCTTAGAGGAAATGGTTTCAGTTTTTCACCACTGAGGATGATGCTGACTGTGGGTTTGTCATATATGGTCTTTATTATGTTGAAGTACGTTCCCTCTATGCCTACTTTCTAGAGGGTTTTTTCATAAATGGGTGTGGTATTTTGTCAATAGCTTTTTCTGCATCTATTGAGATGATTATATGGCTTTTCTCCTTCAGTTTTTTAGTATGGTGTATCACATTGATTTATTAGCATATATTGCAGAATCCTTGCATTCTTGGGATATTCCCACTTGATTATGGTGTATGATCCTTTTTTTTTTTTTTTTTTTTTTGCGGTACATGGGCCTCTCACTCTTGTGGCCTCTCCCATTGTGGAGCACAGGCTCCAGACACGTAGGCTCAGCGGCCATGGCTCACGGGCATAGCTGCTCCATGGCATATGGGATCTTCCTGGACCGGGGCATGAACCTGTGTCCCCTGCATTGGCAGGCGGACTCTCAACCACTGCATCACCAGGGAAGCCCTATGATCCTTTTAATGTGCTGTTGGATTCTGTTTGCTAGTATTTTGTTGAGGATTTTTGCATCTATGTTCATCAGTGCTATTGGCCTGTAGTTTTCTTTCTTTGTGATATTTTTCTCTGGTTTCGGTATCAGGGTGATGGTGGCCTCGTAGATAGAGTTTGGTAGTGTTCCTACCTCTGCTATATTTTGGAAGGGTTTGAGAAAGATAGGTGTTAGCTCGTCTCTAAATGTTTGATAGAATTTGCCTGTGAAGCCATCTGGTCCTGGACTTTTGTTTGTTGGAAGATTTTACATCACAGTCTCAATTTCAGTGTTTGTGATTGGTCTTTCCATATTTTCTATTTCTTCCTGGTTCAGTCTCGGAAATTTGTGCTTTTCTCAGAATTGTCCATTTCTTCCAGTTCAAACGTTTTATTGGCATATAGTTGCTTGTAGTTATTTCTCATCATGTATTTCTGCAGTGTCAGTTGTTACTTCTCCTTTTTCATCTCTTATGCTATTGATTTGAGTCTTCTCCTCTTTTTTTCTTGATGAGTCTAGGTAGTGGTTAATCAATTTTGTTTATCTTCTAAAAGAACCACCTTTTAATTTTTATTGATTTTTTAGTGTTTATTGATTTTTTATTGTTTCTTCCATCTCTTTTACATTTATTTCTGGTGTGATCTTTATGACATCATTCCTTCTGCTAACTTTGTTTTTTTTTTTTTGTTCTTCCTGCTCTAATTGCTTTAGTTGTAAGGTTAGGTTGTTTATTTGAGATGTTTCTTGTTTCTTGAGGTAAGATTGTATTGCTATAAACTTCCCTCTTAGAACTGCCTTTGCTTCATCCCATAGGTTTTGGGTCATCGTGTTTTCATTGTCATTTATTTCTAGGTATTTTTTGATTTCCTCTTTGATTTCTTCAGTGACTTCTCGGTTATTTAGTAGTGTGTTGTTTAGCCTCCATACGTTTGTATATTTTTACAGTTTTTTTTCCTGTAATTGTTATCTAGTCACAGTGTTGTCGTTGGAAAAGATACTTGATACGATTTTAATTTTCTTAAATTTACCAAGGCTTGATTTGTGACCCAAGATATGATCTATCCTGGAGAATATTCCATGAATACTTGAGAAGAATGTGTATCCTGTTTGTTTTGCATGGAATGCCCTATATATAACAATTAAGTCCATCTTGTTTAATGTATCATTTAAAGCTTGTGTTTCCTTATTTATTTTCATTTTGGATGATCTCTCCAATGGTGAAATTGGGGTGTTAAAGTCTCCTGCTGTGATTGTCTATTTCCCCTTTTATGGCTGTTAGTATTTGCTTTATATATTGAGGTGCTCCTATATATTGGGTGCATAAATATTTACAATTTTTATATCTTGTTTTTAGATTGATCCCTTGATCATTATGTAGTGTCCTTCTTTGTCTCTTATAATAGTCATTATTTTAAAGTCTATTTTGTCTGATATGAGAATTGCTCCTCCAGCTTTCTTTTGATTTCCATTTGCATGAAATATTTTTTTCCATCGCCTCACTTTTAATGTGTATGTGTCCCTAGGTCTGAAGTGGGTCTCTTGTAGACAATATATATATGGGTATTATTTCTGTATCCATTCAGCCAGTCTATGTCTTTTGTTTGGAGCATTTAATCCATTTACATTTAAGGTAGTTGTCGATATGTAAGTTCCTATTACCATTTTCTTAATTGTTTTGGGTTTGTTATTGTAGGTCTTTTCTTTCTCTTGTGCTTCCTGCCTAGAGAAGTACCTTTAGCATTTGTTGTAAAGCTGGTTTGGTGGTGCTGAATTCTTTTAGCTTTTGCTCGTCTGTAAACTTTTGTTTTATCCATCAAATCTGAATGAGATCCTTGTTGGGTAGAGTAATCTTGGTTGTAGGTTTTTTCCTTTCATCACTTAAATATGTCCTGCCACTCCATTCTGGCTTGCAGAGTTTCTGCTGAAAGATCAGCTCTTAACCTTATGGGGATTCCCTTGTATGTTATTTGTTGTTTTTCCCTTGCTGCTTTAAATTTTTTTCTTGGTATTTATTTTTTGATAGTTTGACTAGTATGTATCTTGGCGTTTTTCTCCTTGGATTTATCCTGTATGGGACTTTCTGTACTTCCTCGACTTGATTGACAATTTCCTTTCCCGTATTAGGGAATTTTTCAACTATAATCTCTTCAAATATTTTCTCAGTCTCTTTCTTTTTCTCTTCTTCTTCTGTGACCCCTAGAATTCGAATGTTGGTGCATTTAATGTTGTCCCAGAGGTCTCTGAGACTGTCCTCAATTCTTTTCATTCTTTTTTCTTTATTCTGCTGTACAGTATTTATTTCCAGTATTTTATCTTCCATGTCACTTATCCATTCTGCCTCAGTTATTCTGCTATTGATTCCTTGTACAGAATTTTTAATTTCATTTATTGTGTTGTTCATCATTGTTTGTTTGTTCTTTAGTTCTTCTCTGTCCTTTTTAAACTTTTCTTATATTTTCTCCATTCTATTTCCAAGATTTTGGGTCATCTTTAATATCATTACTGTGAATTCTTTTTCAGGTATGCTGCCTATTTCCTGTTCATTTGTTTGGTCTGCTGGGTCTTTACCTTGCTCCTTCATCTGCTGTGTATTTCTCTGTCTTCTCTTTTTGTTTAACTTACTATGTCTGTGGTCTCCTTTTTGCAGGCTGCAGGTTCGTAGTTCCCATTGTTTTTGGTGTCTGCCCCCAGTGGCTAATGTTGGTTCAGTTGGTTGTGTTAGGCTTCCTGGTGGAGGGGGTTGGTGCCTCTGTTCTGGTGGATGAGGCTGGATCTTGTCTCTCTGATGGGCAGGACTGCATCTGGTGGTGTGTTTTGGGGTGTCTGTGACCTTATTATGATTCTAGGCAGCCTCTCTGCTAATGGATGGGGTTGTATCCCTGTCTTGCTATTTGCTTGGCATAGAGTGTCCAGCACTGTCACTTGCTGGTCGTTGAGTGGAGCTTGGTCTTAGCGCTGAGATGGAGATCTCTGGGAGAGCTTTCACCATTTGATATTACATGGAGCCACGAGGTCTCTGGTGGACTAATGTCCTGAACTCGGCACTCCCACCTCAGAGGCACAGGCCTGACCCCTGGCCAGGGTACCATAACCCTGTCAGCCACACGGCTCAGAAGAAATGGGAGAAAAAAAGAAAGAAAAAAATAAAATAATATAAAATAAAATAAAGTTATTAAAATAAAAAAAATTAGTAAAAATAAAATATTAAAAAATAATACAAAAGAAAGAAGAGAGCAACCAAACCAAAAAGCATATCCACCAATTATAACAAGTGCTAAAAAAGTATACTAAAAAAAAAAAAAACCCAAAATGGAGAAACAGAACCCTAAGATAAATGGTAAAAACAAAGCTATACAGAAAAAAATCACACAAAGTCCACCACCTCAAATTTGGGATGATTCATTTTCTATTCCAGTATTCTAGGGATGCAGGGTACATCAAGTTGATTGTGGAGATTTAATCCACTGCTCCTGAGGCTACTGGGGGAAATTTCCCTTTTTTTTCTTTGTTTGCATAGCTCCTGGGGTTCAGCTTTGGATTTGGCCTTGCCTCTGCTTGTAGGTCACCTGAGGGCTCTGTTCTTCACTCAGACAGGATGGGGTTAACGTCGCAGCTGATGAGGGGAGAGGGAGGGGTACGGAATGCCATGCGAGCCTGATGCAGTAGAAGCCAGCATGACCTTGCAATAGCCGGAGGTGCACCGTGTGTTCTCCTGGGGAAATTGTTCCTGGATCACGGGACCCTGGCAGTTGTGGGCTGCATAGCTTCCCAGGAGGGCTGGTGTGGATAGTGACCTGCGCTTGCACACAGGCTTCTTGGTGGCTGCAGCAGCAGCCTTAGTGTCTCATGCCCATCTCTGGTGTCTGCACTGATAGCTGCAGCTTGCACCCATCTCTGGAACTCGTTAAGGTGATGCTCTGAATCCCTCTTCTCGTGCACCCCCAAACAGTGGTCTCTTGCCTCTTAGGCAGCTCCAGACTTTTTCCTGGACTCCCTCCCAGTTAGCTGTGATGCACTAGCCCCCTTCAGGCTGTGTTCACGCAGCCAACCCCAGTCCTCTCCCAGTCCCTGCCTGCACCAGTAGGTGAGCAGACAAGCCACTCGGGCTGGTGAGTGCTGGTTGGCACCAATCCTCTCTGCAGGAATCTCTCTGCTTTGCCCTCTGCACCCCTGTTGCTGTGCTCTCCTCCGTGGCTCCAAAGCTTCCTCCCACCTCCCGTCTCAGCCAGTGAAGGAGCTTCCTAGTGTGTGGAAACTTTTCCTCCTTCACAGCTCCCTCCCAGAGGGCAGGTTCTGTCCCTATTCTTTTGTCTCTGTTTTTTTTTTTTTTCTTTTGCCCTACACAGATACGTGGGGAGTTTCTTGCCTTTTGGGAAGCCTGAGGTCTTCTGCCAGCATTCAGTAGGTGTTCTGTAGGAGTTGTTCCACATGTAGATGTATTTCTGATGTATTTGTGGTGAGAAAGATGACCTCCACATCTTACTCCTCCACCGTATTTAAGATCTTGACCTGTTGTGTCCTACTTAATTTCAGTTGCTACAATTCAGGCCTTAGAAATGTAAGAATTGGGCTTACACATTTATTTTAATATTTAGTTCAATGATCTTTTTTTGCTAGAACGTATCATTTGTTTTCTTTCTATCACTTTCTTTCTTAGTCATCTTAATCCATTAATAGATGGACCAATCATTTCTTCATAAAGAAATTTAAGCAGCACCATTTCTTCACAAAGAAAGGTCATTGCTCTGGGAAGAACATTGCTCTTATTTCAGTCTTACTAGCTAATTTCCAGCCATGATTTTCATCATCTCATATGTGTATAGACACAGGGTACTGAGTCACTGCTTGTGGATTGACTATGTAATTGCCCTTCATAGTGACATCTATCTGGTGTTGTCAAAACTTGGCAATCCACTCTATTCATAAACCCTGGGTTGTTCTCTATCATTTTACAGGTAAAAATAAAGGTAATTCCTAGGCAACTCTCTCAAATCTCTGACCACCCAAGATATTTTACCTCTTGGGTTTACTCCCCTGAACTCCATGGTAGAAACATGGTTGGAACCATGAGTCACAGCTTTTTGGTAAATCTCTTAGGGGTGTGAGATACCTAAACTAAAATCCAGGACCAAGAGGATTTGGGTTGCTGAAAAAGAAAGAATGACTGTGAGACAAAGTGCCTAGAATGAGATGTACATACATTTTCATTTGTGTGTACCTGTAAATGATACCCAGAGGACAGCTCTTTAACTTGTCCCCATGTTAGGGTTAAGCCTTGTTTACCTCCAGTATAAATCATCACTCTTATGGTTTTGGCCATTTTGTAGAAATTATATTTTCCCTCTTGTTTAGAGACGGCTCCACTGTAGTACATTTCTTTGATTGCAGAGATTGTGGGAGCTATGATTCTGGTGCCATTAGCCTTCTCATTTCTGGAAAACTTATCCCCTGTGATAAGGAAGAAACTTGAAGATTTCACATGAATTTTTCTAATGCCCTGTGCTTTCTATATTTGCATACTCATGCTGTGCTTTCCCCAGCTCTGCCTGGGTAACTCTCCCTACTCTTAAAGGACCAGATCAAAATGCCTCTGTCCTCAAGAAGCCTTTGCCAAACCTCACCAGCAAAATTAATCCCTTCCTTGACTCTTCTAGCTCTTGCTTTATGCCTCTTCTAAAGCATGGATCATGGTTTCATAGCCCAAGAGCAGCTCATTCCCAGGAAAGGTCTCAACTTTTGCTGCATTGCAGGCAAATTCAAAGTGAGGATAATTACGTTTGACCTTGTGTTCCCCATGGAGCCCGACAAAGTGCCTTGCACGTAATAGGTTCTCAATAACTATTTGTTGAATTAAATTAGATTACATTTTATAAATGTTTGTAAATGAGAGAGCATTGCCTTACATGGCTTATAAAAAGAATCTGTTGGGATAAAAATAGTCAAGTAAGAACTTAAGTTGAAGGGTTACATGTTACACAATGAGGTTGTGTCATTTTGGATTTTTGGAAAACCTCTCAGAATTTATGCTTACTAAAGATCCTGCAGCTTTAGCATTTTGCCCACAGGCTAAAAGGCAATCAGAATGGATATTGATAAAATGGAATATTTTTATCCATGCTAATCAGCCTGGCTCTGGCCAAATTTTTGGCCTTCAGTATGTGCTGCTGAGTAATGTCAGGCGCTCACAAGTACACACACTGACATTTACAAGGCATGAGATGGGCTCAGCCAAGTTCAGAAACAAAACACCCCCCTTTTGATTGGTTCACCAGAACTTCCTCAGATACATTTAGTCTTTGCTACTAGAGGAACTGACAGGCTGCTGGTACCAAGTGACTTTCCATTCATTTCTTCACTCCAGGAAATAACATTTGCATGTGAGGGTAAGGTACTCTGTGAAGTTTTGTATTCATGAGGTTACACGTCCAACTGTGTGAAGGGGACCTTGGGCTGCTCTGGCATTCACACTAAGAGAAGATGCACGTAGGATTTGAGTTGTTTTAGAACCTCTGATGTGGGATTCATAGAAATGAAAGTGAACAGGACTGCACTCCAAACACGTCCTGGATGATCTTAGAAAATGCCAGATAAAAATCCAAGAGGCCTACTTTCTTCTTTCATAAAAAAATATTATACTAAAAAAAAAAAAAAAAAAGAAAGCGCTACTTTATTTTCGTGCTCCATAAGAATATTAGAATATATTTAGTAACGTGTAATTCCACTGACGTTTTTAGATGGATCCCAACAGGCAGGATCATAGCTTCCCGACCAGGGATTGAACTGCACCCCTTGCAGTGGAAGCACTGTGTCTTAACCACTGTACCTCCAGGGAAGTCCTGAGGCTCTGTCTTTAGATGGGGTAGATGCACCCAGGATCATGGAAGCATGTGTCTCTAATTGAAACACTTCCTTTTTTTTTTATAATATAAGAAAACATGTATCTATATTGTAAGAATAATAATTTTCTAGACTTGCTTTTGGAAGAATCTTCAATATCATGATGATGATGATGATGATGATGATTTTTATTGACTATTTAGATTACTTCTGTTTTTTTATTATTATAATAATGCTATTAAGAGCATCTTTATATGTAAATCTTAGTCTACATTTCCTATAATTTCCTTTATATAGATTCTCTCTCTCTTTTTTTTTTCTGAAGCTTCAAGATTATTACAGGACATTTCTATGCCCAAGTTATGATTGGAACCCAGTCTCACAACTAAGTTAAAAATGTCTTCTAAGGACTTTATGACATCAGAGACAAGGCACAGCCTGGGGAGGGGTTATTTACTGAAAAATAAGCTGTTTATTTGGTCCTTTTAATGGTCATGAGGATCAGAGGATTCATTTCTGGTTGTTGAGATGACCCAGGTAACCAGACTGGTGATGCTACTTTCAGTTATTTCAAATTCTATTTGTTTCAGCTCTGTTAAGAGTGAACTTTTTTGCTTAGCCTATTTACTGGCAAATGGGAGCTGAGAAAATGTAGATTAGAAACTGGTTTCAGGAGTTAAATGCAACAATTTAATTTTAGAGATTAAAATAATTTGAGTGGGAACCAGTCATTTTCCAAATAATATATCAGAAACTGTTCTTAGACTTAAAGAATTCTATGTTCTGCTCTATTTATTACTTTCCTATATCCTTTCTGTGAACTAAAGTTTTTAAACAAAACGTTTGCTCATGGTGGTCATAAACAGAACAGAGGTGTTGAAAATTGGCTTTTTAATTTTTTCTGTTTAAATCTTGAGTGTAACATCTCTCTGCCCTTAACTGATGGCTGGTTTTAGTCACATGATTTCAAAAGGAAAAGGAAAAGAAACATATTTTTAGTCTACTCCTTCTAGAATAATCTATGGTGGAGTTTTTAATTAGTGCATGGTACCTATAATAATCTTCCTCTTTCAATCATGCTAAGCTCAATGAAGTCCCTTTGAACAGCAGATAATTTTACAAGCATCGTCCAAAATAAGGGCTCGTTATTTTCAATAACATTTAAAAATTCGTAGGTCTGCTAGGAAGCCAACAGCCCTTAGAAGTATTAGGTGAAGAATGTCTCAGGATTTCCCTGTGTCAAGATAGTGAATCAATGTATCTTAAGACTCTCTGAAGTCTCCAAACATGGCGAGTTTGGAAGAGCTGGCTGAAAAGTGGTGTAACTAAGAACTAAGGGTTGGCTCTATTTTGGTTGTCAAGAAGTCTTTTGTTTTTTTATAAGAGAAACTGAACAAGGTTCTAGTCTTAGCCCTGATACCAGTGAGCAGTAATGACCTGGAAAGTTATGTAACTTCTCTGAGACTTTGTTTTCTAATCTGTAGAATGGGTTTGGCCTAGTAGACATCAATGGTTATTTCCACAGTTATTAAATTAATCTACTAAATTGTCATATACTGTACTGTGATGTTCTATACAACAGTGGTACACAAAGTGAGAACCTTACAGCTAGAAATGAAAAAAAATATTAAGGAAACCTAATTTCATACTTACTTAGAAGATTTTTCTTTTTTTTCCAAAGCTCATTCTATGATAAGATTTCCATGTGCTTTTCTTTTTCTTAATTTAACCTAATATATGCCTGAATCCCTTCATATATTAATGTATTTATTCACTGAGTTATAAATACTATAAGTTCATACACTGTCTATTTCAGAAATATTTACTTGGCCATTAGTCCTTCTACATTCAAGGTGAGAATAGATTATCTACTTCTTAACAAAGCAATGGTCCATTCGACCAAGTTAGTTAAAATAGCAGTGATAAAATGACTGACTTATTGATTATTTCTATTTCTCAACTAGTTATTTTGGTGTATAAACATACAGTTTGCTATTTTGTTAGAAATTATGCCAATTTTTGGAAGAAAACATCAATGTTATGAAGCCATAAAAACACCTTTGATGCTCTTGTAAAAGATGCACAATCTCTTTCTGGATATACTCTTTCTAATTTCTTGGTAGACGGACCAGTTAAATTGGCTGAGAGCCGTATCCTCTTAGCCATTCTCTGTTTTAATCATCTCACTTCTGAAAATGCCATCCTCTTGGTACTATGAACAGAGACCCTGTTATAACAGTAAGATTGCCTCTTAGAGGGGCACACTCTGAAGGTCAAGTTCAAAGTTGCCAAATGCTTAACAATATTGGTATTCACACCTCTTGACTGGAATCTTAAACTTAAAAAAATACTAATTTGTTTAGAGCAGTTTTAGGTTCATGAAAAAATTGATAGGAAAAAAAGAGTTTTCCCATATACCCTCTGCCCCTACATATCCATAGCCTCATCTGTTATCAACATTCTCCACCAGAGTGGTATGTTTGTTATCACTGATGAGTCTATGTTGGGAGGTCATAATTATCCAAAGTCCATAGTTTATCTTTGGGTTCACACTTGGTTTTGTGCAGCCAATGGGTTTGGACAAATGTATAATGTCATATATTCATCTTTATCATTTCATCTAGAGTATTTTTACTGCCCTAGAAATCATCTGTGATCCACCTATTCATCTCCCCCCATCTCAAGCTTCCAACACCTGGCAACCACTGATCCTTTTAGTGTCTCCATAGTTTTGCTTTTTCCAGGAAGTCATATCATTGGAAACACATAGTACATAGCATTTTCCGATTGGCTTCTTTCACTTAATAATAGGCATTTAAATTTATCCATGCCATTTCATGACTTAATGGCTCATTTCTTTTTAGTGCTGAATAATATCCCATTGTCTGGCTGTACCACAGTTTATTTATCATTCACCTACTGAAGGACATCTTAGTTGCTTCCAAGTTTTGGCAATTATGAATAAAGCTGCTATAAATATTCATGATCATGTTTTTGTGTGGACATACATCTTTACCTCCTTTGTATAAATACCAAGGAGCATGACTGCTGGATTGTGCAGTAAGAGTATGTTTAGTTTTGTGAGAAACTGCTGGATTGTGCAGTAAGAGTATGTTTAGTTTTGTAAGAAACCACAAAACTGTCTTCCATATTTTGCATTCCCATCAGCAATGCATGAGAGTTCCTGTTGCTTCACATCCTTGTCAGCACTTGAAGTTGTCAGTCTTTCAGATTTTGGCCATTCTATACTTTTAAACTTTATAAAAGGTGACATGCCATTAGAAATTCTGTGTGAAATTTTGGCTGCATTTCCTTTATTCCAAGAAACAGGTTTGTGCTCTCAAGATTCTTAAAATGGACTCTGGAGGCAGGCAGCTCTGAACTTGAGAAAGTTATTTCAACTTTCTTTGCCTCAGTTTCTTCTTCTGGAAAATGGGACAATAACCTTGTAAGTTATTGTGAGAATAAATGTGTGGAACAGTGTTTGGTACATATAAAACACTATATAAGTATCTACTGTTATGATTATAAAGATATTGATCATTACTTTTACTTTGAGAAACAAATCATGTTCTTGTTTCTGATGGTGGCATAGGGTTTCAAGGAGGTAGATAGTTCAACCTCTTGGCCAATGCCTGAATCTCCAACAATAGGAATATTAGAAAGTAGAGCCAACTTGGATAGATGAATACAGCCCACTACTGGGTGCACAAATTAACACTGCAACAGGACTCTAAAGTACCAGGTCTTCAAAAGTCTTAAAAAATTAGATGACCAAGTGTATGGTGTTTATTTCACAACAAGGTTTATCAAAAATCTAAATCAGGTTGCTCAAATATAGATGATTTGGTAGATTTGGTAACATGAATAATTCACTTGCCTCCAAGTATTTGGAGAAAGCAAACCAGAAAGTGGAAATTCTATGAAAGTTCTATGGAACAGGGCAGGAATATTCCCACCCCACTCTGACAGTCTCCCTCTGACAGTGGAGAGAGGGACCAAGTTTTATTTATTTATTTAAATTGGAATATAGTTCATTTACCATGTTGTGTTAGTTTCTGGTGTACAGCAAATTGATTCAATTATATACGTATATTCTTTTTCAAATTCTTTTCCATTATAGGTTATTACAAGGTGTTGAATACAGTTTCCTGTGCTATAAAGTAGGAATTTGTTGTTTATCTATTTTACATATAGTAGTGTGTATCTGTTAATCCCAAGCTGCTAATTTACCCCTCCCCCTCCCCTTCCATTTGGTAACCATAAGTTTGTTTTCTATGTCTCTGAGTCTGTTTCTGTTTTGTAAATAAATTCATTGTAGCATTTTTAAAAATTCCACATATAAGTGATATCATATGATATTTGAGGGACCAAGTTTTAAGTGGAGCTTAGTTTCATATAATTGATAATCTGCATGTTTTCTCAGAGGATGGAATATGTCTTTCCATTTTGTATTTCTAATTCCCTATGTTCAGAATCTTTTTGATTCCCTGGAATTTTCTTTAGGAAACCCAGATATCCCAGCAACAATTCTCAAACCTCACAGAAACCTCTAAAAATAACTTGAGGAAAAGAATTGAGCCCAATAGGTCAAATACTTGATGGAAACTCACATACAGAACAACGGCAAAGTCAAGTGAAGAAGAACTAATTAAAAGTGTCTATGTGGGAGGGACCTTCAATATGGTAGAGGAGTAAGATGTGGAGATCACCTTCCTCCCCACAAATACATCAGAAATACATCTACATGTGGAACAACTCCTATAGAACACCTACTGAATGCTGGCAGAAGACCTCAGACTTCCCAAAAGGCAAGAAACTCCCCACATGCCTGGGTAGGGCAAAAGGAAAAAGAAAAAAAAAACAGAGACAAAAGAATAGGGATGGAATCTGCCCCTCTGGGTGGGAGCTGTGAAGGAGAAAAAGTTTCCACACACTAGGAAGCCCCTTCACTGGCTGAGATGGGGGGTGGGGGGTGGGGGGAAGCTTTGGAACCATGGAGGAGAATGCAACAACAGGGGTGCAAAGGGCAAAGCAGAGAGATTCCCACAGAGAGGATCAGTGCCAATCAGCACTCACCAGCCCAAGAGGCTTGTCTGCTCACCCGCCGGGACAGGTGGGGTCTGGGAGAGGAATGGGGCTGGCTGTGTGAACACAGCCTGAAGGGGGCTAGTGCATCACAGCTAGCTGAGAGAGAGTCCAGGAAAAAGTCTGGAACTGCCTAAGAGACAAGAGATCACTGTTTCAGGGTGCACGAGGAGAG
Source organism: Mesoplodon mirus (assembly GCF_964341445.2). Taxonomy (NCBI): domain Eukaryota; kingdom Metazoa; phylum Chordata; class Mammalia; order Artiodactyla; family Ziphiidae; genus Mesoplodon; species Mesoplodon mirus. The sequence goes on along the minus strand of NC_138982.1, from coordinate 131,124,253 downwards.
AGGATTCAGAGCACAGCCTAAACCAGCTCCAGAGATGGGCACGAGGCGCGGCTATCGGCATGGACACCAGAGATGAGCATGAAATGCTAAGGCTGCTGCTGCTGCCATCAAGAAGCCTGTGTGCAAACACAGGGCACCATCCATACCTCCCCTCCTGGGAGCCTATGCAGCCTGCCACTGCCAGGGTCCCGTGATCCAGGGAAAACTTCCCTGGGAGAACACACTGCACACCTCAGGCTGTTGCAACATCATGTTGGTCTCTGCTTCCACAGGCCCGCCCCACATTCTGTACCCCTCCCTCCCCCCAGCCTGAGTGAGCCTGAGCCCCTTAATCAGTTGCTACTTTAACCCTGTCCTGTCTGGGCAGAGAACAGATGTCCTTAAGCGACTTACATGCAGAGGTGGGGCCAAATTCAAAGCTGAACCCCCGGAGCTGTGCAAACAAACAGAAAGGGAAATCTCTCCCAGCAGCCTCAGGAGCAGTGGATTAAATAGCTACAGTCAACTTGATGTACCCTGCATCTGTGGAATACCTGAAAAGACAACAAATTATTCCAAAATTGAGGTGGTGGACTTTGGGAGCAACTATAGACTTGAGGTTTGCTTTCTGCATCTAACTTGTTTCTGGTTTTATGTTTGTCTTAGTTTAGTATTTAGAGCTTATTATCATTAGTAGGTTTGTTTATTGATTTGGTTGATCTCTTCCTTTTTTTAACATATATATATATATATATATATATATATATATATATATATTTCCTTTTTCTGTTTTTGTGAATGTGTATCTGTATGCTTCTTTGTGTGATTTTGTCTGTATAGCTTTGCTTTTACCATGCATCTTAGGGGTCTGTCTGTCCTTTTATTTTTTTACTATATTTTTTAGTGCTTGTTATCATGGGTGGATTTGGTTTTTGGGTTGGTTGCTCTCTTCTTTCTTTCTTTCTTTCTCTTTTTTATTACTTTCTAATTTTTTATTTTTAATAATATTTTTTATTTTAATACCTTTATTTATTATATATATATATATATATTTCTTTATTTCTTTCTTTTTTCTCCCTTTTCTTCTGAGCCATGTGGCTGACATGGTCTTGGTGCTCTGTCCAGGTGTCAGGCCTGAGTCTCTGATATGGGAGAACTGAGTTCAGGACATTGGTCCACCACAGACCTCCTGGCTCCGCGTAATATCAAATGGTGAAAGCTTTCCCAGAGATTCCCATCTCAATGCCAAGACCAAGCTCCACTCAACGACCAGCAAGTTACAGTGCTGGAAACACTATGCCAAACAACTAGCAAGACAGGAATACAACCCCACCCATTAGCAGAGAGGCTTCCTAACATCATAAGGTCACAGAAACCCCAAAACACACAACTGGACACTGTCCTGCACATCAGAAAGACAGGATCCAGTCTCATCCACCAAAACACAGGCACCAGTCCCTTCCACCAGGAAGCCTACACAATCCAGTGAACCAGCCTTACCTACTGGGGACAGACAACACAAACAATGGGAACTATGAACCTGCAGCCTGCAAAAAGAAGACTCCAAACACAGTAAATTAAAAAAATGAGAAGACAGAGAAATACACAGCAGATGAAGGAGCAAGGTAAAGACCCACCAGACCAAACAAATGAAGAGGAAATAGGCAGTCTACCTGAAAAAGCATTCACAGTAATGATATTAAAGATGATCCAAAATCTTGGAAATAGAATGGAGAAAATACAAGAAACTTTTAAGAGGACCTTGAAGCACTAAAGAGCAAAGAAACAATGATGAACAACAAAATAAATGATTTAAAAATTCTGTAGAAGGAATCAAGAGCAGAATAACTGAGGTAGAAGAATGGATAAGTGACCTGGGAAATAAAGTAGTGGAAATAACTATGACAGTGCAGAATAAAGAAAAAAGAATAATAAGAATTGAGGACAGTCTCAAAGACCTCTGGGACAACATTAAATGCACCAACATTCAAAATATAGGGGTTCCAAAAGAAGAGAAAAAGAAAGGGACTGAGAAAATATTTGAAGAGATTATAGTTGAAAACTTCCCTAATATGGGAAAGGAAATAGTCAATCAAGTCCAGGAAGCATAAAGAGTCCCATACAGGATAAATGCAAAGAGAAACATGCCGAGACACATATTAATCAAGCTGACAAAAATAAGTATACAGAAAAAATATTAAAAGCAGCAAGGCAAAAACAACAAATAATATACAAGGGAATCCCCATAAGGTTAAGAGCTGATCTTTCAGCAGAAACTCTGCAAGCCAGAAGGGAGTGGCAGGACAACCAACATTACTCTACCCAGCAAGGATCTCATTCAAATTTGACAGAGAAATCAAAACCTTTACAGACAAGCAAGAGCTAAGAGAATTCAGCACCACCAAACAGCTTTACAACAAATGCTAAAGGAACTTCTGTAGTCAGGAAGCACAAGAGAAGTAAAAGACCTACAATAGCAAACCCAAAACAATTAAGAAAATGGTAGTAGGAACATACATATCTACAACTACCTTAAATGTAAATGTATTAAATGCTCCAATGAAAAAAACATAGACTGGATGAATGGATACAAATACAAGACCCATATATCTGCTGTCTAAAAGAGACCCACTTCAGACCTAGGGACACATACAGACTAAAAATGAGGGGATGGAAAAAGATATTCCATACAAATGGAAATCAAAAGAAAGCTGGAGTAGCAATTCTCATATCAGACAAAATAGACTTTAAAATAACGACTATTACAAGAGACAAAGAAGGACACTACATAGTGATCAAGGGATCAATCCAAGAGGAAGTTATAACAATTGTAAATATTTATGCACCCAACATAGTAGCAGCTCAATACATAAGGCAAATGCTAACAGCCATAAATGAGGAAATCGACAGTAACACAATCATAGTAGGGGCCTTTAACAACACATTTTCACCAATGGACAGATCATCTAAAATGAAAATAAATAAGGAAACACAAGCTTTAAATGATACATTAAACAAGATGGACTTAATTGATATTTATAGGACATTCCATCCAGAAACAACAGAATACACATTCTTCTCAAGTGCTCATGGAACATTCTCCAGGATAGATCATATCTTGGATCACAAATCAAGCCTTGGTAAATTTAAGAAAATTGAAATTATATCAAGTACCTTTTCTGACCACAATGCTATGAGACTAGATATCAATTACAGGAAAAGATCTGTAAGAAATACAAACACATGGAGGCTAAACAACACACTACTTAATAACCAAGAGGTCACTGAAGAAATCAAAGAGGAAATAAAAAAATACCTAGAAATAAATGACAATGAAAACATGACGACCCAAAATCTAAGGGATACAGCAAAAGCAGTTCTAAGAGGGAAGTTTATAGCAATACAATCTTACATTAAGAAACAAGAACCATCTCAAATAAACAACCTAACCTTACACTTAAAGAAATTAGAGAAAGAAGAACAACCCCCCCCAAAGTTAGCAGAAGGAAAGAAATCATAAAGATCAGATGAGAAATAAATGAAAAAGAAATGAAGGAAACAATAGCAAAGATCAATAAAACTAAAAGATGGTTCTTTGAGAAGATAAAGCAAATTGATAAACCATTAGCCAGACTCATCAAGAAAAAAAGGGAGAAGACTCAAATCAATAGAATTAGAAATGAAAAAGAAGTAACAACTGACACTGCAGAAATACAAAGGATCACGAGAAATTACTACAAGCAACTATATGCCAATAAAATGGCCAACCTGGAAGAAATGGACAAATTCTTAGAAAAGCACAACCTTCTGAGACTGAACCAGGAAGAAACAGAAAATATAAACAGGCCAAGCAGAAGCACTGAAATTGATTAAAATCTTCCAACAAACAAAAGCCCAGGACCAGATGGCTTCAAAGGTGAATCCTATCAAACATTTAGAGAAGAGCTAACACTTATCCTTCTTAAACTGTTCCAAAATATAGCAGAAGGAGGAACACTTCCAAACTCATTCTAAGATGTCACCATCACCCTGATACTAAAAGCAGAGAAAGATGTCCTTAAAGAATAAAACTTCAGACCAATATCACTGATGAATATAGATGCAGAAATCTTCAACAAAATACTAGCACACAGAATCCAACAACAAATTCAAAGGAGAAGACAACATTATCAAGTGGGGTTTATCCCAGGAATGCAAGGATTCTTCATTATACGCAAATCAATCAATGTGATACACTGTGAGAAGAAATTGAAGGAGAAAAACCATATGATCATCTCAATAGGTGCAGAAAAAGCTTTCAACAAAATTCAACACGAATTTATGATAAAAACCATCCAGATAGTAGGCTTAGAGGTAACTTACTTCAACATAATGAAGGCTATATATGACAAACCCACAGCTAACTTCGTTATCAATGGTGAAAAACTGAAAACTTTTCCTCTATGATCAGGAACAAGACAAGGTTGCCCATTCTCACCACTATTATTCAACATAGGTTTGGAAGTTTTAGCCACAGCAATCAGAGAAGAAAATGAAATAAAAGCAATCCAAATCAGAAAAGAAGAAGTAAAACTGTCCCTGTTTGTAAATGACATAGTCCTATCCATAGAGTATCCTAAAGATGCTACCAGAAAACCACTAGAGCTAATCAATTAATCTGGTAAAGTAGCAGGATACAAAATTAATGCACAGAAATCTCTTGCATTCCTATATACTAATGACAAAAATCTGAAAGAGAAATTAAGGAAACACTCCCATTTACAATTGAAACAAAAAGAATAAAATACCTAGGAATAAACCTAACTTTGGAGACAAAAGACCTTTATGCAGAAAACTGTAAGACACTGATGAAAGAAATTAAGGATGATACCAACAGATGGAGAGATATACCATGTTCTTGGATAGGAAGAATCAACAGTGTGAAAATGACTATACTACCCAAAGCAATCTACAGATTCAATGTAATCCTTATCAAACTACCAATGACATTTTTCACAGAACTAGAGCAAAAAATTTCACAATTTGTATAGAAACACAAAAGACCCTGAATAGCCAAAGCAATCTTGAGAAAGAAAAATGGGGCTTGAGGAAACAGGCTCCCTGACTTCAGACTATACTACAAAGCTACAGTAATCAAGACAGTATGGTACTGGCACAAAAACAGAAATATAGATCAGTGGAACAGTATAGAAAGCCCAAAGAAAAACCCACACACATATGGTCACCTTATTTTTGATAAAGGAGGCAAGAATATACAGTGGAGAAAAGACAGCCTCTTCAATAAGTGGTGCTGGAAAAACTGGACATCTACATGTAAAAGAATGAAATTAGAGCACTCCCTAACACCATACACAAAATAAACTCAAAATGGATTAAAGACCTAATTGTGAGGCCAGATACTATCAAACTCTTAGAGGAAAACATAGGCAGAACATTCTATGACATAAATCACAGTAAGATCCTTTTAGACCCACCTCCTAGGGAAATGGAAATAAAAACAAAAATAAACAAATGGGACCTAATGAAACTTAAAAGCTTTTGCACAGCAAAGGAAACCATAAAAAAGATGTAAAGTCAACCCTCAGAATGGAAGGAAATATTTACAAATGAAGCAACTGACAAAGGATTAATCTCCAGCATTTACAAGCAGCTTATGAAGGGCAATATCAAAAACACAAACAACCCAATCCAAGAATGGGCAGAAGACCTAAACAGACATTTCTACAAAGAAGATATACCGATTGCCAACAAACACATGGAAGGATGCTCAACATCACTAATCATTTGGGAAATGCAAGTCAAAATTACAATGAGGTATCACCTCACATGGGTCAGAATGGCCATTATCAAAGAATCTACAAACAATAAATGCCTGAGAGGGTGTGGAGAAAAGGGAACCCTCCTGCACTGTTGGTGGGAATGTAAATTGATACAGCCACTATGGAGAACAGTATGGAGGTTCCTTAAAAAACTAAAGATAGAATTACCTTATGACCCAGCAATCCCACTACTGGGCATATACCCTGAGAAAACCACAATTCAAAAAGAGTCATGTACCACAATGTTCATTGCAGCTCTATTTACAATAGCCAGGACATGGAAACAACCTAAGTGTCCATCGACAGATGAATGGATAAAGAAGATATGGCATATATATACAATGGAATATTACTCAGCTATAAAAAGAAATGAAATTGAGTTGTTTGTAGTGAGGTGGATGGACCTAAAGTCTGTCATACAGAGTGAAGTATGTCAGAAAGAGAAAAACAAACACCATATGCTAACACATATATATGAAATCCAAAAAAAAAAAAAAAAGGTTCTGAACAACCTTACGGGCAGGACAGGTTAAAGACGCAGAGGTAGAGAATGGACTTGAAGACACGGGGAGGGGAAAGTGTAAGCTGGGACGAAGTGAAAGAGTGACATGGACATATATACACTATCAAATGTAAAATAGATAGCTAGTGGGAAGCAGCTGCATAGCACGGGGAGAGCAGCTCAGTGCTTTGTGACCACCTAGAGGGGTAGATAGGGAGGGTGGGAGGGAGACGCAAGAGGGCAGAGATATGGGGCTATATGTATACATGTAGCTGATTCACTTTGCTATACAGCAGAAACTAACACAACATTGTAAAGAAATTATACTCCAGTAAAGATGTTAAAAAATAGTGTCTATCAGTCCACAAGTGGATGCTACTTCTGTTGTCTAGAGGGATTTTCTCTCTAACGTTTTCAGAATTACATAACTTAAAAATTCATTTTAAACCAGTAATGTGGTAGCAGTATTGTGGCTGCAGAATGTAACTTCATTTATGGACATTTCCTTTGAAGGTTAAATACAGTTGTGTGTGTGTGTGTGTGTGTGTGTGTGTGTGTGTGTGTTTGCACAGGATCACCCAAAGTAAGCTAATGTGTAGTTTTATCATTACTCATGGGCTTGTAAGGTTTTAAACCCATTCCGTACAAACTGCAATACATCCCACATGGACTCAGAGAAGCTGTGCACAGGGGTCTGGTCAGCACTTTTACAGGTGAGCACAGTGGGGCTCAGCATGGTTTAGTAGCTTGACCACAGTCACATGATCAGAAAGACGGAATGGGCTTCCCCACCTCGGTCTTGCAACATAGCACTGGGTTTACCGCCCTTCCTCATAAAGTCTTCCTCCCTAGGCCAAAGTAATTCCCTATATCCAGGCATTATTTTCAATTTGTCTCTTCCCCCTTCACTTCCATATTGAAAGCATCAGCTACATCTGTAGACTCCATGGCCACAACATACGTGACAGATCCTTCTAGAAGTGTCCATCCTCATTACTAGCTGAAGGCATCTTCACATCCTGATGCACTCTTTTAAGTGATTTTTGACTGGGTATCCTGCTTCCTTCTATTCTCTGCTCCTTTAAACCTTTCTCCACAGGCAGACTGAGTATTCTCTTCTCCTTCACACCTTTCTCCACAGGCAGCCAGGTGATTTTTATAGTAGTCTTGAAGCCTTCCAAAAGCTTGTCTTCTCACCTACTATAAAATCCCCATGTGTGGAATATTGCAGACCCTCTATGGGTCAGCCATGCCTGGCTTTCAGACCTCTGTCCTCCACCCTTTCCCTCCCTTTCTTCACTCCTGACAGTGGGGCTTCTTTGTGCTTTTCAAGCAAGTTGAGATGCTTCCCTCCCTCAGGGTTTTTGTACCAGCTCTTACATCTTTCTGGAATGCTCTCTCTAATTCCACAGAATTTCATATAGTTAGATTAAATTTTTAGATTGGCTCTAGCTTAATATTACCTCTTTCCGACCGCCCAATATAAAACAGCTTCTCAGACACTTTCTATCACATCACTCTACTGTGATTCTCAATATAGCTATCTATTTTATCAGCTCTCCTTATCACACATACATTCCTTTATTTTAAATGCCTATTTTCTGTTGATCTTCTTCATATCTGCATGTATGGTAGTGAGCAAGGCTTTGCTTATCTTATCCACCTCTGCTTTCTCAGTGCCTAGCAATATTTGTGAATGAACACAGGGGTGATGCTAGGTCTAATTTTTCCTGTTTCATGCATCATGCTTTTTCGTTATCATCCAGCTTACTGAAATGACAGGCGTTCACCCCGTGGCGAGGAATGTGGACTCTGAAGGCAGATACACACGGCTCAAATCCAAGCTTGACTAGTCACTAGCAGGGGAACTTTAGACAAGTGAGTTTCTCAGAATCTCAGTGTCTTCCTCTGTAAAATAGAGAGAGCTAATAATAGTATCCACCTCATGGAGTTGTTGAGACAAACGTGTAAACATGACAACAATGATAAAGTACAGAGAACCCTGCCAGCCACATAGTAAACACCTTATGTGTTAGCTGTTCTTACTGTAGGATGTGTATATATAATCCAGGTCATATAGTTTTGTTATATATAAAAAACAGGATGTTTATATGCTTTTGTTACTTACATATATCTACATTATAGATGTAATGTTAGCTATTTTTCTTATTCTATTATTTGATAGAGTAGCAAATAGAAAGTGTTACAAGATTTGTGAAATACCATAAAATAGATGCCAGCCAGCCACTCTTTTCTTAGCTGGCTCTGCTACAAGATTCAGATAGGTTCCTCCTGGAAGCCAGCCTTCCTTTCTTCTTTCCTTCCTCCCTCCCTCCTCACCCTCCCTCTGTCTCTCTATTTCAAATAGCTTTTATTTATTTATTGTAAGAACACTCAACATGAGGTCTACCCTCTTAACATTTATTGAAGCGCCCAGCACAGCACTGTTAATAGGCACGAAGTTGTACCACAGATGCTAGAACTTAAAACTCTGTGTAACAGTTTTGATGAAGTAAACATCTCCGGTAGAACGTGCAGTTACGGCAAACTTCCTGAAGGTGACAGCAGAGGTCTAAGGTTTGGAAAAAGCTCCAGGGTCCTTGCAGACACCCTGTATGATTTGAAGGGGTGAGAAAAGTTATCCCATGGGTCTGCTTTCCTATCTTAAAATTCCCTTTCATTATTATTGCTGGGAAGGGGTGTGTCATGGTATTTCGGGAAGCTTCTCTAATGCAAATGATATCTGGGAGGCGGGAGCTTTCTGTTATTCATCAAAACCTCAGGCAAAATGAGAGCACTGGTGCATTAATAGGATGCAAGGCAGTGGAACTGGGGGTGGACGTGAGATAGTGGCGGGTAGCAGGAAGAAAAAGGCTTGCGTTTGGGCGCGTCCCAGAACGCCTTGATCTGCAGGGAGGGGCACAGCCAGGAAAAGCCAGAGCTGAACCCTCTCTAAATCATGGGGCCAAGCAGTTCCCTCTTGGCCGGGTCTAAGGTTTGAACACCTAGAAAAACGTCATTTATAAAGTTTAAATAACATGTAGGTTCCACAGTGTTTATGTGTACATATCAGGTTCTCTGTATTTATTAGAGATCAGAGGAATAATAAAATGGATAAAAGGAGACCAGGAATATTGTCAAGGGTTCAGATAGTGACTCTTTTTTTTTTGTGTGTGTGTGTGGTACGCGGGCCTCTCACTGTTGTTGTCTCTCCCGTTGTGGAGCACAGGCTCCGGACGCGCAGGCTCAGCGGCCATGGCTCACGGGCCCAGCCGCTCCGCGGCATGTGGGATCTTCCCGGACCGGGGCACGAACCCGTTTCCCCTGAATCGGCAGGCGTACTCTCAACCACTGCGCCACCTGGGAAGCCCAGATAGTGACTCTTTGCAATTAAATGTGAAGTACTTAGTATGCACCACTAGAGAGCGGTATTACCCCACAAAATGTTGACACCAAAGGGTTCCATCTTGTAAACCAAGTGGACCGCCTACTACCACGCGTGTTCCCCGTTTGTAGCAGTGATTGGAATTATGCCTATAAGGAGCAATTATTCTTTATTTGCGCTTTTTCCCATAAATGAAAAATACATCTTTTTTTTTTGGTTGTTGTTGCTAATAGTGTCTGCTTTAGGTATACTTCAGTCATTGTCTGGGATTATTAGATGGGGGCCTAATTGTTGTATTGTCTGTGACTCTATGCATTTTATGATTCGAAATTATCAGTGGGGAAAAAAAAAAAACAACTAAGCAACATGTGAACTGATGTCTAAAACCCTCACGGCCAGAATATATCAACTGCTGCAAAATTGCAAGACAAAATAACATAAAGCTGTTCAGTTCATAATTTACTCTTTTTGATTTACAGTCTATGCCTTTTCCTAATAGCATAAAACAAAATGGTTACAAAATATCATTCATATGGTTTACACATTTTATGACCACTTGTGTATAAAACAGCCCTCTGTAAGTGCATTTAGTGGTTGAAGAGTTTGCCAAGGTGATTATCAAATAAGATAATGTATGCAAACTATCTAGCTCAAGTTGTACACATAGCAGGGATCATAAAAAGTGGAGGCTGCTGCTCCATTTATTAAGAGAAACAATAGATTAGGGAATAGGTACAACAGTCCTTTACTACGGTGGTACAGGAGCAGCCAAACAGTGAAATATCAGGCTGATGCTTTAGCGGAAACCACTATATCAGGGCAGGAAAAACAACAAAACATGTTATCTTCAAGAGACACTGCAGACCACAGTGCTCAGCAATGAACTGCTAACACCTCTTGAGAAGAGCAAATCTATATTTTTCTATTTTGCTCGATTTGGATTAAATCTCCAGGGAAAACTTAAAAGAATACTTCTGGGGGCAGTTTTTGCTGGGATCTGCTGAGTGTCTGGTTTCTTGGACAGCTTCAGAGCAATAGAATATTTGGTAGCCATAGTGACATTGCAGCTTCAAGACACTATTGGACTGTATAGGGCATAACAGGCAAAGATGAGTGGACTTAATGGCTGGGATCATCCAATTTTCACCATCTTCTCTTGCTTTAGACTTCTTCCTCCTCCTAGTAGGTATAGATGGGGGGAGTCCCTTAAGTAAGGTCTCTTGTTTGGACCAATTTAGACTCTAGCCATTCTTCAAGCTTCTTCCTCCCTCCCTCCCTCCCTCTCTTCTCTCCTTCCTTCCTTCACCTCCCTCTCTCCCTTCCTTTTTTCTTTCTGGGCATCCTAATGCCTTGTTTCTTATTGTATTCTCTTCATTTTAGATCCAAACATTAGAAGCAAAGACTTTATTTAACCTATTTCCTGTTATGGAATGAATTGTATCCCCTCTTTCCATATATATGTTGAAGTCCTCACCCCCAGTAGCTCAGAATGTAACTGTATTTGGAGACAGGTCTTTAAAGAGTTATTTAAGGTTAAATGAGGTCATCAAGGTGGCCCTAATCTAATGACTGATGTCTTTATAAAAAGACATTGGGACACAGACACACAGAGGGAAGACCCTGTGAAGACACGGAGAAGACGGCCATCTATAAGCCAAGGAGAGAGGCCTCAGAAAAAAACCAAACCTGCTGACATCTTGATCTTGGACTTCCAGCCTCCAGAACTGTGGGACAACAATCTTCTGTGGTTTAAGTGGCCCAGTCTGTGGTACTTTGTTACAGCCGCCCTAGCAAATGAATATATCCCCTTAGAATATACATAAATAATGGAACACTTCAAGAATGTGTCCCTCATCCCTGCTCAGGAGCCGTGCTGATCTTCTCCATATCAGTCTAATTTTAGTATATGTGCTTCTGAAGATAGTATTCCCTGTAGATTCCTTAACCCCCAAATTTACCAAAGGTTTTTTTTTTTTTTTTTTTTTAAACTGGGCTTTGCTGGAGTTAGGGTCTCACCCCTGCTGTGGCCACATCCCACCCGTTGCTGCCCACTTAGCAGTTTCATGAGTGTGAGCCGGCACCGAATCACAGTATTTCTGAGCAGTTTCAGGGCCCCTCTACTAGGTACAGCACGTTGATTCACTTTCAAATTTAACACCACCACATGTGCAAAAGCATCATCAAGAAACGGAACAAACTTAAAAATGGTATGTGTGGGTGGAAAGGAATCGGGACCGTGACTAAAGGGAAAATATTGGTCAAAAACTTTCTCTTACTGTTGTGTTGGCAAAATGTTTCTCCCTCAATAGAATGACCACATGTCTATAGAGCTCATTAAAATTCCCCTGTTTGGGTGAAAATACTGAAATAAAATACTGCAGATGGCAGCATGACATTACACATGATGATTTTGGAGCAAAGCCACTGCATCATTGTCCCACTTTCTTTTTTTTTTTTTTTCTAGTGGGTAAGTTACTGGAACATTTTAAAAAATGATTATTTATGGTGAAAACTTGGATAGGCAATTATGCCTGTTTTTCAAGTTCACTTCCATGGCCTGTACGACAAAGTACCAATCAGCAACATCCCCTTGAAAAGACTCTAGGCAAATACATTGTTATTCTAGCTACCCACCAGGAGAATCCCAAGTTTAGATTTCAACCTATTTTGAAATTCAACTTCAGAGATGTGCCCAACCTTCTTTGAAGTTCCTAAAGATAAGTTTACCAAATGTTAACAAAGAAATAATTGTTCTCAGAACTTACGGCAACAAAGTGATGAGACTGAGAGCTGCCTTTTAGACTGATGCACACATGGTACTCTGTAAGGGACATACAGACACAGTTCAATGTTCCCCCCATTCTTTTTTTTTTTTTTTTTTTTTTTGCGGTACGCGGGCTTCCCACTGTTGTGGCCCCTCCCGCTGCGGGGCACAGGAGGCTCCGGATGCGCAGGCTCAGTGGCCATGGCTCATGGGTCAAGCTGCTCTGCGGCACGTGAGATCCTCCCGGAATGGGGCACGAACCCGCGTCGCCTGCATCGGCAGGCGGACTCCCAACCACTGTGCCACCAGGGAAGCCCCCCCACATTCATTTTTAACCAGAAAAAATAATTGCTTTGGGAACTCCAATAATGACTGTTTTCAGAAAAATCTCTAGACACCAGGTCAGCAATTTTTTTCTCTTCACGTTCAGGCAGTAAATATTTTCAGGTTTTGGGCCACATGACCTCTATCATAACTCTGCCTTATACCCGAAAGCAGACATGGACAATATGTACACCAACTGGTGTGGCCATGTTCTAATAAAACTTTATTTATAAAAGCAGGTGGACAGATTTGGCTGTACATAGTTTGCCAATGTCTGCTCTAAACCTGGGCTTGCTAACTCTCTGTGGAAGACTCCCTGTATTAAGTTTGAATTCATCTATGGACATTTTGCCCTCCCTCATTTTTTTTTTTTTGTTTGTTTCTCACACTTACATGCTGCTACAATTCATATATATTTCAAGCATGACCTTGTGTCATTTTTTTTGAGCTAAAATGTTGAGCTTGAGACACGTTTAATCATAGTGGTGGCCTGGGCTTATTTCATTTTTTCTTATTTCTTCCCATGGGGCCCATCTGGCTTGGATTCAACCTTAGGAATAAGGGTTTGGATCTGTGTCTGTGCTTGTTTCGAAACTGGCCCAGTAAGTGTAAAGGTAATGGAGCAAATGCTCTTCAGGTATCTTGGAGGTAAAGCATGTGTCTAGTAAGCAAACAACCAGCTTAGGGAGTTATTTACATTGGTAATTATATTAGAGGTCACATAAACATGCATTTATGAACAGTGCCCTGTATGTAATAAAATGCACTAAGCAATTTTCAAAAAGGTGATGTGTTTACTAATATGTTTATCAACAGTCAGGTTCCATAGGAGGCTAAATCCAAATACAGTTCACTCAAGGCCAATGTCTAATCTCTGGTTGAAGATGGTCCAGGTGTTGATAATGATGATGAGTTTGTGGAAATCAGCAAACATGATATCCTCAAGTCTGCCTTAAGGCAGACCTGAACCCTGGTTGGCCCCAGACTGTCTTCCTTCTTGAAGGGATTCCCTTGAAGGGAATTGAGCCGCTAGGCTGTTTCCCACCTGCCCAGACTGGAGCAGACCCCAGAAGAGTAAAGCAAATCATTTCCAGGAACTTCTTCTGTGGAAGGTATATATGGAAGGATGCTTTTGATAGCTTCTGGCCTCACTTTAATTCTAAGGTTATAAGAACATTCTAGAAGTGATGACCTTGGGCATGAAACTGAAGCTAGTTAAGGATATCTCTTCTGTCACATAAAATCCACGCATACTACACTTGATATACATTGTATGGATTAATTTATGAATAAACTCCATCATACATATGTGGACTATGATACCCATGGACTGAAAAGTGGGTAGAAATCTGTGGTTGGCCTTCAAATCTTGACCTGGAGTCATTTGAATTCCTGCTTTGTGTCAGCTCTCATAGGAAAGTAAAGACATTCCAGAGGCTTACCTGTACAATAAAGGACTTTGTCTGTTTTTATCTTTCTTGCCAGTTTGGAAATCTTATTGCGTGGGCTGAGTTGCAGAAATAGACAAAACTACGTAGACAAACCTGCTTCATGGAACAGCCTTGGAAAGTGTGGTTAATAAGATATAGATAGGCTTTATGTAAGGGGAATTTCCATTATAAATATACTCAAAGGACCAGAGAAATGAATTCACATGAAAAACATACATAGGGTGCTTGGAAAGTGTACTTTCTATGGATAGGTTGTGTAAAATCATATCAAGGGAATTCTCCAGGGGAAGACTCAAGAATTTGTTCAAGGCGTTGGTATAAAAAATTCTGCTAACTTGTTTTAATTATTGGCTGAAACTTGATGGAAAGAGGAAAAAAGTCCTTCAAATGATACAAAGTGGACCTTTTTTCCTCATGCTCCACAGAAGTTTTTTGGAAACATTTTCCATTTCCACCCTTATTTGGCAAGCTTTGAATATGTATATTTAGTGCATACCTAAATGTCTTTCCTAGATTCTGGAACTGTGCTGTCCAATAATGGTAGCCACTAATCAGGTTACTCTTAGGCACTTAAAATGTGGCCACTGCAACTAAGGAACTGAATTGCTAATTCTATTGAATTCTAGTTACTTTTATGGAATTTCACATGCGGCTCTTGGCCACCTTATTGGGACATCACAGGTATAGAACATTTCCATCATTGCAGAAAGTTCTATTTAGACTGTGCCCAGTTCTAGAGTGTGACAGGTCAATATTTTGCTCATAGAGTTGTTTTTAATATTGAAGACTTTGTTTTCTACCAACTGACAAAGTTTAAAAGAGAGTGCTGTGGAAAAGACAACTTAACTCCCATTTTATCCAAACCTTCTTAACGTTTGCTCAAACTGCTTTCCCCCCACTATTCTGAGTAATTCTGTTTGTTCTTGTCTGTAGCATTTTATATTTAGTTCTTTCTAATGTAGTTAAATACAAATATACAAATATCAGGAAACACTTCTTTAATTAGCTGTGCTTGAAATGTCCTCAGGAATCCTTCCTGCAGTAACTGAGTGACCCATTCCATATTCTCAGTGGGAAAAACAAAAAAGAGAAAGACCTGTTTTCTTCATTCATGCCAAACAGGAAAATGCTGTGGTTTGGCAATAGAAAATTAAGAGAGAGGAAGCTTTTTAGGTCTTCAAAATGTAGTAACAAAACATGTCTGTCAACTTATTTTGCTCTTCTTCCTAATTTCTCAAGAGAGTATCTATGAATACCTAATTTAGCTTTTTTTGAGTTCTCACTTTAAGACACATTAGCTTCAGGAAAAAAAGACCTTTACTTATTTTTTAATCATGGTTTACAACCTAGTGTGGGTATATTTCAGGACGTAGCTGATGTTCTCAAAAAGGTCGTATACCATCAAAATGGTCATTTTCTGATAATGCTATCGAGAAAAACTAATGGAAAGAAAGATGCATTAAAATTACTAGAGCCCAAGATCTTTGAGGGCACCAATCCTGTCTGTTTTGTCCCCATGGTAAACCCAGGTGCCCCCAAGTGCTTGTGCTATATGGGGCTTCTATGCCATTTCTTTTTCTTTCTTTCTTTCTTTTTTTTTTTTTTTTTTTGTGGTACGTGGGCCTCTCACTGTTGTGGCCTCTCCCGTTGTGGAGCACAGGCTCCGGATGCGCAGGCTCAGCGGCCATGGCTCATGGGCCCAGCCACTCCGCGACATGTGGGATCTTCCCTCACCAGGGCACGAACTCGTGTCCCCTGCATCGGCAGGTGTACTCTCAACCACTGCGCCACCAGGGAAGCCCTGCCATTTATTTTCTTAATAACTTTTTTTTACATCTTTATTGAATTATAATTGCTTTACAATGTTGTATTAGTTTCTGCTGTACAACAAAGTGAATCAGCTATATGTACACCTATACTCCCTCCCTCTTGAGCCATTTAAATGTGAGAGTCAGTTTGTATATTATTACGGGATAAGAAATGCTACTACTGCAGAATGTTGGGGATCAGGGTCATCTCGGAATGATTTTCTTAGGTCCTAGACCCTCCTGTTTGGGGGATCAGGCAGCAAGTTGGGATAAGTAGCCCCAAGAGTAAGGGCCCAGGCTCCTGGCCTCTCCATGTAACTGTTTCCTGTGTCACAGAAAGGTGTCTCAAACACAGACCCAAGTGTCAGAGATGGACAGATTTAACTGTCTCAACTGGCATTTACACTTTAAAGAGATATTCAACTTACTGTCTTTTTTCCTTCCAGATTTACTGAGCTGTTATTAACATACAGCACTGTATCAGTTTCAGATGTACAGCGTAATGATTTGACTTACATATATCATAAAGTGATGACCACAGGCAGTTTAGTGAACATCCATCAACTCATACAGATACAAAATTAAAGAAATGGAGCAATTTTTTTCCTTGTGGTGAAAACTCTCAGGATTTACTCTCTTAAGAACTTTCATATATGACATGGAAATGTACTCACTTTCTTTTTTTCTTTTTCATAGTTTCAACTTTTATTTTATTTTTAACATCTTTATTGGAGTATAATTGCTTTACAATGGTGTGTTAGTTTCTGCTGTACAACAAAATGAATCAGCTATACGTATACATATATCCCCATATCCCCTCCCTCTTGCGTCTCCCTCCCACCCTGCCTATCCCACCCCTCTAGGTGGACACAAGGTGCTCATCTTTCTGACTGATGTGAAATAGGAAGACAGAGAGAGGGGAGTCCTCCCTAGGCCCATATCAACAAACAGTTTTCCATTCCTTTCCTATATTGTCTCATCCTTACATTGTCAGAAAAATACATCAGCAACATTGCACCCTACTAAAAGATTGCCAACACCTTTTCTACATAATAGCTATCAACATACTTAATAGACTTCAGCTGTCTTTTTGGGTGATCTGGCAATAAACCTAACAAAAAAAAAGTCAATTTCTAAAAAGAAATTCTGCTTTATTGCTTAAATGTGGAAATAATACAGACCACCAGCTAAGCTAATAGATTTTTGAGAACGAAAGTTGAACACACACATAAAGGGAAGGTGACAAAATGGATTAATGCATAAAAAGGGGCCCAGATCTGCTGGCAAATCATTGCTATTCTGAACTCTCCACCCTCAACAATGATCTGAAGAAGCTAAAGAACAATCTGTAAAACCTCTAATAATGTTATCTTCAAGTAAATAAAAACACAGTTCAATTCACTTTTCCATGTCTCTCTCCAGCTGTTCTTGACTGCATTTCTCCCTGAAAATGACTCTTTACTTTGAGCACCCCTCTTAGTCTTCTTGGATGCTGGGTATACATTACTGGCTAGAGTCCAATCAGCAATGGAAACTTCTGAGCATTTTGGCAGACCTGGATTGAGGAATTATGCATAGCTTGGTAAATTTAGCCATTGAGCTGAGTTGTTAGAGCCGTAAAGTGGTGTATATAGAAAAAGACACAATTCTCAACAGCTGTTGAACGTCCTTAAAACAAATATATGTTCCCTACAAGCTTTTATTTCTAAAGTTGGTGCACATTTCCAAGATGGCCCAGGAATCACACAGCAGCTCATATTTTTTTTTTCTTAACATTCTCCGAACTAATTAAGCTCTGAAAAACCATTTAAACACAAGTAGGCCCAGATTTCAACACTTCCAAAAATTAAAAAAAATAAAAAAGAGGCTGATATTGAAATCTTGTTTTCCCTGGCCCTGCCCCCAAAGCCTCAAAAACATTTAGAAATAAGTAGAGGACTGAGGACAGAAAATCTTTTTTCCCTCCTAAAAATCTTTTTGTATTAGCTTTGTATTAGTTGGGACTCTTGTCTCTTTCTACTTCTGAGTTTATGGGTAGCCTGTTCAAAACATCCTTAACTCCTCAATTTTGCACATGGAAGGGAGATGAGGATTCTGAGGACTTATTATAAAGATAAGATTTGAAACTCTGTGAATCTTGAAATATCAGTAAGGGAAAGGAAATCTATCTGCCAATTTTGACTTTCTCATCTGGACTGGTTGTGGCTTTTATTTCCTTTGCACCTGCCTCTCTCATTCTTTTCTTTGGGAACAAATGCAGTCAGCAGGATTTCTAGAAAGGATATTAGTGTACTCAGGTTTCCAGTTTGGGAACAGCAAGTTCCCCCTCTTGGTGCCCCTTGAAGTGAGGTGTGAAAGCATCCTGGTGTTTTATTGCACTGATGAGAGATCAGGAGGCAAAGATAGATTAGGCTTTGTGGAATGGAGTAGCCAGAAAATAAAGGTGGCTGATCTACTTCTAGGGACAGTGTGGGTCTGACATTTACTGCCTGCCCATCCATATTCTCATGCTTGGAAGTAGAAATAGGCTTGCTCTCTAGGTCACCTCGTTGCAGCAAGAACAATTGAGGTGTTGCTGCTAAACTCTGTAAGCAAGACTCATGCATGCTGTCTGGGACAGATTGCAAGAGATGGTCTCAACCCTTTACCCCTCCTTGTGTCTATGCCTCCTTGCAATATGACTTTGCAGTTCCTTCCATCAAAAGGTAGCATCTATTTCCCCACTGTCTGCATTTGGGCTGACCTGCTTTGGTTTTTAGAATCTGGTAGATGTGCTGATGAGCCCGTGGAGCCTAGACCTCTACCACAGGCAGAATTCCGTGACCTGCAGCGACCCTCACCCTTGTGTAATCCTCTTGCCTTGACTGCTTTCAGCACCTGTGACAATGATGAGCCATCGGTCTTATGATTGATTATAAGAGGGATTTTGCAGATAAAATTAACTTCTTAAATCAGTTATCCTGAAGAGGGAGATTATCCAGGTGTTCTTGATCTAATCAAGTAGCCCTTAAAATCTGGGTCTAGGGCTTCCCTGGTGGCGCAGTGGTTTAGAGTCCGCCTGCCAATGCAGGGGACACGGGTTCGTGCCCCGGTCCAGGAGGATCCCACATGCCGCGGAGTGACTGGGCCCGTGAGCCATGGCTGCTGATCCTGCGCGTCCGGAGCCTGTGCTCTGCAATGGGAGAGGCCACAACAGTGAGAGGCCTGCGTACTGCAAAAATAAATAAATAAATAAATAAATAAATAAATAAAAATCTGGGTCTAGAGATCAGAGACAGGGGAAGTCAGAAATCTGAGGCATGAGGAGGATTTGAAGTGTCCTCACTGGCTGGAGTGAGCCTTGTGGTAAGGAGTGTGGGTAGCTTCTACTTGCTGAGAGTGAACTCTGGCTGATGGCTAGCAATGACACGGAGACCCCAGACCTACAACTGCAAGGAACTGAGTTTTGCCGACACTAACAATGAGATTGGAAGCAGACATTTCCACCCAACCACCCCCACTCCCACCCCCAGAGTTTCCAGACAAGAACTCAGTCTGGTTAGTTTTCAGCCTTGTGATGCCCACAGCAAACAGTCACGTGCTGAACTCCTGATTCACAGAACCATGAGCTAATAAAGAATTGTGTTAAGGTGCTAAGTTCATGGTAATTGTTACATAGCAATAGAAAGATAAGATAGTCTCAAAAGACCTGTGCACTTCTAGTCTCTCCTGGAAACTTTCCAAGGTCATGAGACAATGCCTGGACTAGCCTACCGGAGACTGAGAGGCCCCCTGGAGCAGAGCTGAAGAACCCCTGCTGACAGCTGGCCAACTTCTAGAAGCAGAGCCATGTAACAAACCCATATTTGACCCCAGGTGTCTGAGGCAGCTCAGCCCATTGTAAAAACATTCAGCTTATCCTAGTCTAGGTCGCTGTCCTGCAGACTCATGTGTGCTGTGGTCTGAACATCTATGTCCCCACCCAGATTCACATGTTAAGTCCTAACACCCAGTGTGATGGCATTAGGAGGTGGGGTCTTTGGGAGGTGATTAGGGCATGAGGGAAGAACCCTCAGGAATGGATTAGTGCTCTTATAAAAGGGGATCCAGAGAGATCCTTTGGTCCTTCTGTCATATGATGCAATTTATGAATCAGGAAGCAGGTCCCCACCAGATACCAAATCTGCCAACACTGTGGTCTTGGGCTTCCCAGCATCCCAAACTATGAGAAATAAGTTTTTGCTGTTTCTAAGCCACCCAGTCTGTGGAATTTTGTCAGAGCAGCCTGAATGGATTAAGACAATGAACTATATAAAGGATTGTTATTTGGGCCATTCTGTTTTGGGATGGTGTGTTACACAGCTGTGTCTAATTGATACATTGGCTACCCTCATGAGCAGGCACTATACGTTTTATGTCTGCACTTAAAACTAACATGTACATTATTACATTAGAAAGGATGGAAGCTGCTGTGCTGAAGATATGCAGCTTTTCTCTGCCTGGTGATGAGACCTCATTTCAATGAGCCATTCATATGTCATTCTACCTTAGAGCAGATGAGAACGGTGGTATGGTTTGATCAGGATTACTGCACAGGCTATGCCAAAATTCCTCATTGTCTCTCTAATTCATGGTAGATACATGATCAATTTATAAACATTCGTTATGATCAGGAGCTCAGGGTACATTATTTTAACAACTCAACTTTTTGCAATTGTAAATATGATTGCAAATTGTAAATATGTGAAAAAAAGCAAATTGTCTTGCTGAATTTCTGATTATTGTCAAAAACAGACAGGCTACTACAAAAATGTAAAAATGTAAAAGAAATGTAAAAGATGAAGATGAAAAGATTTCAATGGTGCACTAATATTGGAGTTTAAATTTGTATGGACATTTAACAATAAATGCAGTGTCTCTGTGTGTGAGTCAGAATTGTCCTCAATAAACTCAAGCACGCTGTTTTGAAAACTTGGGAGTCTCCTTCAAAAGGACACAAGCCTATTTTGTGTTCCCTAGATAAACAGGTAGGTCTGTGAAGCAAAGATATGGGTTGCTCAATTTCATTTTGAGCTCCAGATACAGATATCTTGGTTTCAGAAATTGCCATTTCTGTAGTATTTCAGTAATAGGAAGACTGCTACAGCATCTAATGCTACTATCTCCATCAAGGAGATATGGTCATGGCTTACCTCAACCCCCAAATTAACCAAGAAATGAGAGAACAGGCATCTGTGGATGGAGGTTGCTGTAAGACTAGTGTGAAGGAGGAAATAGATCAGCAATAGGGCTGCCATTGCTGGGAGATTGGGTGGGGAGAGTGCTGTGACATGGGAAAAATAAACAGTGGCTTAGGAACAACAACAAGCAGTCTATTAAAAGGTTGAACAGGGAAAAATGTCTGTGTGTGAGAAAACCGGGGGTAGGGAAGTGGGTAGGGAACTTAATTCAAAACATTAGTGACTCATAGAGAAAGGAGAACAAAATGTAAGGTGACGATAGAGGATATGTGTTCAAGTTAAGTTCAACGGCAGAGATGCTGTGATTGCATCACTGATTTCACTCATATGGGGACTTGCAGGGGTGCCTCAGGGAAGGCTATCTACTGGATGCTTCATGTGCTTGATGGGATATTCAGATGGAGGCTGTTGTGGAGGCTTAGATGAGAAACAGAGTCAATGTTACCTAAGAGGAATTCTGCTACATCCAGGTAAATGAAGACTGTGGAATTTGTATAAACACTGTTGCTGTACATTTGTACCGTTTGTGTCAGTCAAGGGGGAGGTAATGAGAAGGGGGGCAAGCCAACCCCTAGGAAAGCCTCCATCTTGCATAGACCCTATTCTAGAAGAATCTGGGTATTGCCAAGAAGCAACATTCGTTCTTGAGGGAGAGATAGGTTTCTGGGGGACACCTGGAAGAGGGGGATAATGACTAGGACTTAGTTAAAGTTTAGGTTTTGCTTGTGCAGATGGAATCTTTCTCTCTGGAGTGTGGAGAATCTCAGAGGATTTGGGTGTATAGGAAGGCTGTTGAGAGTCATCCATTCCACTGGTCTCTCTAGGAAACATTATTCACACAAGCTCCATTATCTTGACTTGTGGACCCCCGTCTAGTCCCTTTCCGCACCCCAAACCTCATGCCTACAACCTTCTTTTGTTCTGGGCAAGGGAAAAGAAGCTTATTGAACTGGGTCTCAGAGAGATGCACAGGTATGTCCATGACTCAGAGTCTTCTGCCTCTTGAATCCCCTTCACACGTATAGCCCCTCCTCGGAGACCCCAGGTGACCTGAGACATCCCTTTACGATAGCACTCATTGCATTGTTTTTGTTAATCCACTTGTTTTCTCCTCACACTGGACTGTGTTCCTGGCACACAAATTCTCTGTTTTATTTATCTCCTACCCTCATCACACATCACAGTGCCTGACACACAATGAGCACTCAAATATCCATTGAAAAAAAGAGACTAAGTATGGAATTACACATGTGACCATAATTTGGTTAACATTTTTCTTTTTGTCCATTTCCTTAGGATGTGAAATCTTGAACACACAAAGGTCTACATGGATTATATTTCCGTGCAGCATGTAAGGCTAGAAATAGCTGTTGTACAGACCTGGTACTTCAAAGGCAGCAGGAAGTGAAGTGTCACCATCTTTGATCTATAGCCTATATCAAAGAACAAAAGGGCAGGGGAGACTGGGTAGCTGATGAAAGCAATTATCTTGTTTCAAGTTCAAAGCAGAGCTTTTGTGACATGTTATCAGGAGTGACACATCCCACCCATGAACTCTGGACAAACCTTTGGATGTCACCATCTTTGTCTGGGCTGCAAGTTATTGGTGAGTCTCGGGCTGGAAGCACCAGCTACATGGTCCTGAGGTGTTCTGCAGCCTTCCCTGGCAGGAGCTGTTGACACCAGTGACTGCTTGCTTCTAAGCCAGGTGCATATTTTATTTTCTGGCAGAGCTATTGTTTCATCACTGTCATAAAACTTCAGATTTAGGGGACATTTCAGGACATGGAAAGAACAATCAAGTTTCATTCCTGAAAACTTTTCACTGACAAGTATATCTTCTTCAAATAGTTGGTTCCAATCAGATTTTGAATATGGGGAGGTATGTATACTTATAGTACGGAGTAAGGCACTTTTTCAGGGGTTGGGTATTTATAGATTCTGGCTCCATCATGTCCTATCTACATGACCTTGGGTTACTCAGTCTCTCTAAGATTCAGTTTCTTTATATGTAAAATGGACATCATATATAAACAGGTTATTGTGAGTGTTGGGAGCTGCTTATTCCTTCCTCCTGATGTTTCTTGCCATTTGGAGTGACCTCCTCCTTCCCCTTCCTCCCCTCTCCATGATTAGCCCAAGGCTTATAGCCTCTTTCCACTACTACATACTCATTCAGAATTTATTGACCCAACGGGTAGGTGTGAAAGAACATGTGTAGTATACCCCTTCCTCTATCATTTCTCCTGGGGGCAAGCTGCTTTTAGGAAGTGGATGTTTTTTTCTGCTGGGATGGTGGAGAGAGCCCTACTGCTCACCCACAGTGCTGTCTGATGTGTCTGTCAATGTGAGCTGCTTCTGAGAATGTTCCCTACGATCTCTGTCTCATGGTACTCATGCCCTTTTTAAATCTCTCCCCCTTGAGTGTGTGCTGAACCCAGTGACGTGCTTCTAACAAACAAAATATAGCAAAAATGATGGGATATCACTTCTGAGATGAGGTTACAAAAAGATTGTGACTTCTGTCTTGCTGGCCCTCTCTTTCTTTCTCTGGTGGAGCCCTTGCTCTGGAGGGAAGCAAGCTGCTATGTTATAAGTAGTCCTGTGGAGAGGATCATAGAGCAAGGGACTAATGTCTGTGGCCAGTAGCCAGTAAGGAACTGAGGCCCTCAGTCGAACAGCCTGTGAGGAACTAACTCCTACCAGAAGCCAGGGAGCCTGGAAGCCAATCTTTTCCCAGGTGAGCCTTTAGATGACCACAGCCCTGGCCAACACCTTGATTGTAGCCTTGTGAGAGACACTGAGTCTGATGACCCAGCTGTGCTGCACAGATTCCTGATCCACACAAACTGTGAGATAATAAATGTTTGATGTTTAAAGCAGCTAAATTTTGGGGTTATTTGTTACACAGCAATCAGTAACTGATACAGCTGGGCAGGTCTGTCTAATTCTTGTGTTCAGTTTTAGGAAGCCCTTTGTCCCTCAGATGTAAGTGTATTCTCCAGCTTAGCCTATATTGGTCATAAACATGATAGTTTGCTCCCCATCTGCATTTTTCTTTTTGCCTTATTTCCCACGTATTTATTAATTAGAAACCTGGACAAAGGAGAGGTGGGTTATTTATTACCTGTAAAAACCTCAACATTAAGGCTCTCCAGAGATGTCACTTGCCTTCAAGAACTGCTGTAGGGTTTGCTGCAAGTGAAGTAGGAGGAGTCCAGCTTTGCCTGAGACAGCATATTCCCAATGCTATCAATAACAATGTATGCACTCTTTCTAGGAACTGTTCCTGGAATTGACAGAGGCTTATGTACTTTGAAGTCCCTTCATTTCCAAACCCAATTCACAAACTTTGCACGGCCTCTGTCTTGGCCTTGTCATTTATTCCCATCAAAAACATCCCCACTTGAAGCCTAAATCCTAGGAGTAGATATCTTAAGTTCATGGAAAGCCCGTGTAGGCGGGATGTGGAGGCTTAAGCAGCTGCTTAACTTTGAGGTCACTTCAGGAGAAGGACTGGCTTTTCCCCGCCTGGTCATTGTGGCCCATGTTACATAGGGGAGAAGCAGAGGGAGAAACTGAACTTATCATCGAATAAAGAGTTTCCAGAAAGTGTTAACAATGACACAAACATTTGGCATTTGGCTCCCTTGGCTTTTTCTCACTTGTTCTTTTTCAGTTCAGTGAATTTAAATGAGTGCACACTTAATTCCAAGGCTTTGGCCACTCCTGGACATTTTTTAAACATGGTCTAGGACAGAACACTGTGTGAATAGCCTCTCCCTAAGAGTCCCAGCTCCCTGGAAGGCAGGGAGTGGGCACCTTTTGGCCCCCTCTGGAGGAGAAGAGGGAGACATACGTGACCTGGCAGCTTGAGAAGGTTAAAATGTGCTGTTTCAATTTCTTCCCTTGTGTCCTATTTCAGATTCTATTATTTTTTTAAAAGTATTTAAAAACAGAAAAATAGCATTTGGATTTTATAAAATACAACAGATCAATTCCTACTTGTGGTTTTTCCCTGGAGCCTGGCATGAAGAACAGTCTTAACAGATATTTTTCAAAAATCATTAGGCTCTCTAAAATTCATGCCCATGACATTTGGATTGGATCCATTTTTTAAATCTAATACTTTTCTACCCCCAGTGGTCTCTGGCCTTTCATCCTGCTCTTTACATCATGACTTTAGGAAAAAACAAGTATTTTCCCAATGAAAATATATGAGTTCTTTCATGTTCATTGATTTCTGGGCAAACAGGACTGCTTGAGTAGGAAAGAGAAGCATAGCTGATAAATTCTCTGCCCTTTAGGGAGGCTCCATGATTTTTAATAACCCCCAATTTCTGCTCCCCACCTCTCTCAATTTCCTTTGTACCTACTCTGATGATAAACTTACTTTCATATCTGCGTTAGATTACCTAGGGTTATCAAAAGTCATAAGTGATAATTATTTAAGAAGGATTTTATTTTATTTATTTAAAAAATTAAAAAAATACAATTTTTAAAGGTTACTTTCCATTTACAGTTATTACAAAATACTCCTATATTCCCCATGTTGTACAGTACATCCTTAAGCCTATCTTACACCCAATAGTTTGTACCTCTTACTTCTCCACCCTTATACTGCTTGCACCTCCCCATCCCCCCCCCCCCCGAACTGGTAACCACTTTTGTTCTCTATATGTGTGATTCTTTTTTTGGTTATATTCACTCGTTTGTTGTATTTTTTAGATTCTACATATAAATGATATCATACAGTATATGTCTTTGTCAGATTTATTTCACCTCGCATAATGCCCTCCAAGTCCATCCATGTGGCTGCAAATCGGAAAATTTCATTCTTTTTTATGGTTGAGTAGTATTTCATTTTATCATCTGTCTGTCTATCTATCTATCTATCTATCTACCACAGCTTCTTTATCCATTAATATGTTGATGGACAGTTAGGTTGCTTCCATACCTTGGCAATTGTAAATAAACTGCTGTGAACATTGGGGTGTGTGTATCTTTTCGAGTTAGTGTTTTTTTTTTTTTTTTTTTTTTTTTTCAGATATATACCCAGGAGTGGAATTGCTGGGTCATACGGTAGTTCTTTTTTTTTTTTTTTTGAGAAACCTCCATACTCCTTTCCACAGTCACTGCACCAATTTACATTCCCATTAACAGTGTACAGGGGTTTCCCAAAAGGATTTTATTTTAGAAGTCATTATATGATTTTAATGTACAGTTAATATGTGATATGCCTACATAGTTAATTTGTAAAATACCTGTCATTTCACTAGGAGACTGTATTTGTTTCCTATTGCTACTGGAGCAAATTACCACAAACTTAGTGTTTAAAACAATATACGTTAAAAAAATTTAATTCATTTTTGGCTGCATTGGGTCTTCGTTGTTGTGCACGGGCTTTCTCTAGTTGCGGAGAGCGGGGGCTACTCTTTATTGTGGTGCACGGGCTTCTCATTGTGGTGGCTTATTTTGTTACAGAGCACGGGCTCTAGAGTGCAAGCTCAGTAGCTGTGGCACACGGGCTCAGTAGTGGTGGCTCATGGGCTCTAGAGTGCAGGCTTAGTAGCTGTGACCCACGGGCTTAGTTGCTCCACAGCATGTGGGATCTTCCCGCACCAGGGCTCGAACCCCTGTCCCCTGAATTGGCAGGCAGATTCTTAACCACTGCGCCACCAGGGAAGCCCAACAATATACATTTTTAATCTTACAGTTCTGGAGGTCAGAAGTCTGAAACTGGTTTCACTGGGCTAAAACTAAGGTGTCAGCAGGGCTGGCTTCTCCTAAAGACTCTAGGGGGGAATCTGTTTTCTTACCTTTCCCAGTTTCTAGAGGCTGCGTGCATTCCCTGGATTGTGGCTCCACATCACTCCAGTCTCTGCTTCCTTCATCATACCTCCTTTGACTCTGACCCTTTCACTCTTTGCCTCCTTCTTTCGCTTTTAAGGACCTTTAGTGAGTACACTGGGTCCACTCAGATAATCCAAGAAAATGTCCCCATCTCAAGGTCCTTGACTTGATCACATCTGCGAAGTCTCTTTTGTCCTGTAAAGTTAACATATTCATAGGACATCTTTCTGTGAAAAAGGGCCAATATTCTCTTTACCATAGGAATTTTCAGAATACTTACTTCTGTGCCATGATAGAAAAGGGTCCCATACTGTCTCTATCTGTTTGTATCAAGGCCAGGATGAGACAAAAGACTACAGTCTTTATCATTATTATTGCTATTGTTTAGAAAAAGATACAAATTTTATTGCTGTTCTTTTTTGAATTCCCAGGTAAAACTATGGTAATTCAACACTAACAGACCTTTTGCCCTACTATGGAAGGAATCACCCTAAATTCAATAAATAAACCATTCGGTAAATAAATCATTAGTTTAGGAACCAATTGGCTCAGACTGTGTGAAACTACACATGTATTGTTATAATTAAATCGTTGCATACTGTTTCAGATTATTATATGTATGCATACACGCTACACATAAAATAAAGGCACATTTAACATTCACACAAATCTAAACCAATAGCTGGAAAGTTTACACAAAGGATAGTCCTGCCAGGCTGTTTTATTGAATTTATCTACCTATGGATTTTATTTGATTCCCTGACATAGGGCAAGTGGAATAAAATCCGGACCACTGGTCCAAATTTCATCAGCCGTAATGAATGCTACAGTTCATTAAAGATGGCCATTTCATGTGATCCCCTGACCCAGAAATCTCCATTGATTCCTTGCTGCCCCCTTTAACTTTTCCTGTATTGTCTCCACCTTGTCTGTTACATGAACATCACCAAAGCTGTTCTTTACACTTTTCCCTGACATCCTTAGTGATTTCCAGCATCCCTGTCTTTTATTATCTTATATTGCCCTCTGCTAGAAGATGCTCCCTTTTCTTCTCCATTAATCTTAAATCACCAACAAATCTACCCACAAATCAAATTATTCTGACTTGGTGATTCCTATAGCACACAGGATGCACCTTATTCACTTGTAATTTTGAGCAAGCTCTTTTTATTTGTGGCAAGGCGCAACATTGAAATGTTAACAAATGTATTTTTTTTCCTTTTCTGGTAACTACTTGCCCCCTCCTTTTGAGGCAGCTGCCAGGGCGTTAAAGTTTTATTAACTTGTCCAAAGGGTGCAACAGCCAAACCAAAGAGTTAGTTCTCAGTTTTGGGGTTTCAAAAACTTGGTCCTTTGGGGCTTCCCTGGTGGCGCAGTGGTTGGGAGTCCACCTGCCGACTCAGGGGACACGGGTTCGTGCCCCGGTCCGGGAAGATCCCACATGATGCAGAGTGGTTGAGCCTGTGAGCCATGGCTGCTGAGCCTGCGCGTCCAGAGCCTGTGCTCCGCAATGGGAGAGGCCGCAACAGTGAGAGGCCTGCGTACCGCAAAAAAAAAAAAAAAAAAAAAAGCTTGACCTTTGAATTTCACACAGCAAGGTTCAGAAGGACTTGGGGGTCAGAAAGTCTATTCCAAAACCAGTGAACTGTAAACTGGTGTGTGTGTGTGTGTGTGTGTGTGTGTGTGTGTGTGTGTACCCTGGGGGTTCACAGACTTCCAGATCTTCTAATTCCCTAGGTCCTCTTCTCAAACTTATATGTCTATAGACACACTTACCACCTGCAGGGTTTCTTGTTTACTTTTTCCACTTGTTCTTTTCCCACTTCCCCTCTTATTCACTCCTATTCTTGCTATGATGGAAAAACTCCAGAGAGCCAAAGCAAGGGACCCTGTGAAATACTGATGTTGAGAAAGCAAAGTGCTCTGATGACTGGCAAACACATCCTTTTCAACTCAGATGGCTTCTAATTTTTTACCCTAAACAAAATTGATCTAAAATTATCATGAGACTTACTCAAGATTATTCCAAATAATCTTTGATGATAGACTACTATGTTATGTTTAGAATGTGACTCCAGAAAAGTTCAAAGAACTGAAGGCTGTTGCTATAACAAAATCTGTTTCATTCCCAGCTACTTATTATTTTTTGAAAAGTTCTTTCAGTGCTATTTATTAAGATGAGGAATAACACTAAAGCTGACCTTTGTCTCATTCTAGTAATAAAATAATATTCCTTTATGAAGAGATGAACTGATTAGGAAAAACAAACCAATCCTCTCCATTTTATTGACATGAATTTCTGCTAACATTTGAATTATTCTGTTTATTTATCAACATTAAAATATATTTGTATTGTTTTGCTTAATTGTGTACTAAATGAGAAGTGTTATGAGAACTCTTCAGAAGAAAAATTAAAAAAAAAACGTTTGAAATGTATGGTCATAGGAAATTTTTAAAAATGTCAATTTATATCCTTTTTTGAGGGAATTATGATAAGCGTATTTAGCAAAATTCTTTCAATTATAATGTTACAGTATTAGGATAAAGTTCTATGGGGAAAATGGAATGGAAATAGACTTCAAGGAACATTATAAAACAAGATACACGTACATTTATATTTTTAAATGGACAATGGTGAGTATCAAATTCCTTTGGAATTTAGATTCAGTTGGAAACATTTAAAGGAGTGGAGTAACAGTTTTATTTTGGACTTTCAATATTTACATTTCACTGAAAGTCACATCTAGCAACCACTTAAACTTTTGATAAAAAAAAACATATAAATAACTTAAAAATATGTTGTAACTAGTGGGTATAACGTCTTGAAATTATTTTAGGAACTAGATGAGCAAAAATGTTGAAGACCAGATCATAAGAGTCATTCATAATGATTTAAAAGCAAGAATTCACATGAGATTAACAACCTATAGGTTGTGGGTAACAGAGAATGCTGATTTGAAGAGTGACAGTGCCTAGACTTGCCTCTGACAGTAGGTGGGAACTGGGGTCAGGCGATGATAGAGCTTGCAGTGTCTAACCTGAGAATTGGCAGAATTTAAGTCGTCACTCTAGTCTGCAATTCCTGGGTAGCCAGTGATGGGTGGATAAGAGCAGGAGAGTAGAGATGGCTGCGTGGGAGAAACACCTAGTATTTATGAAGTTCCATTCATATGGTTCTTCCTAGTGTCCCTCTGGGTCTGGAGCCCAGTTGCCCCACAGCACTTACCCATCTCATTAATGTACACTGTTTAGCTCACTTCCCTTCCCTAGCTCATTTTCCACACTGCCTGACTTGTGCTTCCAGAGACCACCCCCCAAAAAAACTACCTGCACCCAAGCTCTGTTACAGGATCTGTGCCCAAACCAAGATATGTGCCATAAGTTACTTTCTTAAATGGAATAAAATTAATTTCAAATCAACTTAGCATGCATTTATTGGGTGCATGCTAGATTGTCTCTAGGGATACCCTAGAACTATTAATTAATTAGTTAATTAATCAGAATGGAGTTGTCAGTAGTATCAGCCGATTGATTCTCTGTACTGTGTGTACATAAAGATATTTGGGAAAAACTGACCTTGAAGAGATTAATCTTAAAAAGAGACGAAATGTGTAGTGAGAAGCTGCTCTGTCAAAAGCCAGAAACCAAATGCAGAGACATAATAAAAGTTGAATATTTAGTGCACTTCTTTTGGAATAACCACAATTTTTCATTAAACATTTTTTCCTTATGAAATTTGCTGCTGTTCCCTCATGGCAACGAGGAACCATAAAAGAACCCAAGTGTAGTGTCTGGTTTTAAAACAACGGCTAAGCTTTATTTATAAGGGCAAATGAGAGTCATGTTCTATTATGGAGTTAATAGGAAATAAGCAAGATTTCCCTCTTAACTTCCATTATGGCTCATACGAATGCTAGTAATGCAATTATGTAAATGTCTGGCTGAGGTTTGGAGCGCTGCCTTTATTATTTAGCTGTAAAATTATAAAATGTCTAATTTACATTTTTTTTTTTTTTTTTGCAGCCGTGGTCTAAAGCCTATAAACAGGGCTTTATTTTTCAGAGAAGTTTCTTAAAACAGAGGCTTCTGGCAGTGAGAATATATAGTCTTACCCTGCATTTGGCCTTGAGCTTTGAGCAGGGAGATATGTTTATAACTCCAGTTGGAGAAAACCAAAATTAAAGAGAAATAATAAGCATGTTAATAACTTTATAAGTTATTAATGAGTAGAGCCAGAGGGCTTGGAGGGGGACCTGAGTTTCGAAACTCTCTTGGATAGTTTTTCTACATGTGTGATCTTGAGCAGAAAACATGGAAGCCTCTTGTGACACTTAGAATCATCACTGAGACATTAGTTTCAGTTGGTTTGCTTTTTGATGCTCGAAATTACTAAGTTCTTCCTTCACTAAAACACTGCAGTGTTTTAATAAGGAACAGACGTGGGTCAGGAAAACAAAAAGACACAGCATGGAAGACAGGGCTGGCTGCTTATATATCCATAGACTGTCTAAGCTGGAAAGAAGCTTTAGTATCATCTACTGTTTAAAAAAATCACTTTTTGGCTCTTACTAGGCACAGTTCTAGACAGTTACAAAGATGACCTCATTCTATTGTTTTATCTGTCCTATGAAGTGAGCATGATTATCTCCATCTTTTAAAAAAATTTTTATTTTATATTGCTGTATAGTTGATTAACAATGTAGTGTTAGTTTCAGGTGTACAGCAAAGTGATTCAGTTATGCATATACATGTATCTATTCTTTTTCAAATTCTTTTCCCATTTAGGTTATTACAGAATATTGAGCAGAGTTCCCTGTGCTATATAGTAGGTCCTTGTTGATTATCTATTTTAAATACAACAGTGTGTACATGTCAATCCCAAACACCCAATCTATCCCTCTCCCCACCCTTCCCCCCTAGTAACCATAGTTCCTTCTCTAAGTCTGTGAGTCTGTTTCCATTTTGTAAATAAGTTCATTTATATCATTCTTTTTTTTTGATTCCACATGTAAGCTGTATTATATGATATTTGTCTTTCTCTGACTTACTTCCCTTATTATGATAATCCCCAGGTCCATCCAAGTTGCTGCAAATGGCATTATTTCATTCTTTTTAATGACTGAGTAATATTCCATTGCATATATGTACCACGTCTTCTTTATTCATTCATCTGTTGATGGACATGTAGGTAGCTTCCATGTCTTGGCTACTGTAAACAGTGCTGCAATGAACATTGGGGTGCATGTATAGTTTTGAGCCATGTTTTTCTCTGGATATACACCCAGGAGTGGGATTGCTGGACCACATGATAGCTCTATTTTTAGTTTTCTAAGGAACCTCCATACTGTTCTCCATAGTGGCTGTATCAATTTACATTCCCACCAACAGTACAGGAGGGTTCCCTGATTTTTTGATGATGGCCATTCTGATTGGTGTGAGTTGATATCTCATTGTAGTTTTGATTTGCATTTCTCTAATAATTAGCGACGTTGAACATCTTTTCATGTGCATCTTGGCCATCTGTATGTGTTCTTTGGAGAAATGTCTATTTAGGTCTTCTGGTCATTCTTGGATTGGGTTGTTTGTTTTTAAGA
Organism: Mesoplodon mirus; assembly: GCF_964341445.2. Taxonomy (NCBI): domain Eukaryota; kingdom Metazoa; phylum Chordata; class Mammalia; order Artiodactyla; family Ziphiidae; genus Mesoplodon; species Mesoplodon mirus. The sequence continues at coordinate 131,091,555 of NC_138982.1, read as the reverse complement.
TATTGAGCTGCATGAGCTGTTTGTGAACTTTGGAGACTAATCCTTTGATTATCTCCATCTTATAGAGTGCGAGAGGTAATGTGGCCAAGGTCTTAAACTAGAAATCAAAGAGCAAAGATTTATTGTTTTTTAGTAGCTTTTGCTTAATTTTTGTTAGATAATTTTATTAATTGTTATATAACTGTAGGGTGAATTTTTATTTCATTTCATGGTGGCAAGAACACAACATGAGACCCATCTTCTTAAGTTTTTAAGTGTATAATACATTATTGTATATCACTTTAGGTATAATGTTGTTCAGCAGATCTCTGATTCCTCTTCCTTATCTGAAACTTTATGCCCATTGATTAGGAACTTCCCATTTCCCTCTCCTCCTTGCCCCTAACAACCACTATTCCTTCCACTCTTTGATGCTATGAATTTAACTATTTTAGGTATCTCGTATAGGTGGAATCATGCAGCATTTGTTTTTCTGTGACTGGCTTCTGTCACTTAATGTCCTCAAGGTTCATTCATGTTTTTGCATTATTGCAGAATGTGCTTTTTAAAGGCTGAATTACTGTAGCATGTATTGATATATACCACATTTTCTTTATCCATTCATCTTTGATGGACACTTGGGTTGTTTCCACATCTTGGCTGTTGTGAATAGTGCTGCGATGAACATAGGAGTGCCAATATGTTTTTTGAGATCCTGATTTCAATTCTTTTGGATAAATACCCACAACTGGGATTGTTGAATTGTATGGTGGTTTTATTTTTCATTTTTGAGGAATCTTCATACTGTTTTCCATAGTGACTGCACCATTTTTTTGCATTCCCACCAACAGTGCTCAAGTGTTTCAATTTCTCCACATCCTTGCCAACATTTGTTGTCTTTTTTTTTTTTTTTGATAACAGTCAGCCTCACTGGTGGGAGGTGACATCTTATTGTGGTTTTGATTTGCATTTCCCTGATGATAGTCATATTGAGCATTTTTCATATACTTGTTGGCCACTTGTATGTCTTCTTTGGAGAAATGTCTATTCAAGTCCTTGACCCCTTTTTTATCCAGGTTATTAGTCTTTTTTTTAAAAAAAAACTAATTGAGTTATTGTTGTCTGATTTTTAACCACTATATATTTGTCTTCTTTTTCTTCTACACTCTCTTTTTTGATATGAAGCCTTTGGAAACTCTATGATGTTCCAAGATCCCCGGGGTTATAAGTGACAGAGAAGGACTTAGAATGTAGTCTTTGACTCCCAGGCAAGTGGCTTGGTGCTGTACCACCTACCACCACCCCAGGCTTCCCTGTATGGCAGAGGAGATGGCTGAGATGCAAGTGTGTAGTAACATGTAGACCAATTGTTACCAGAATTTAAAAATAAAATCTCCAAGACTTGTAGCAGGTTTTGGAGATGCAGATGTCTGGAGTATACAAGGGAGTCGAGTCTTCTTCACTACCTCTCACGGACGCCTTCCTTCCCAGAAATAACCAGGACAGAAACGATTTTAATGTCCTTTGGCTGATAAATGGAAACTCACCCAAAGACTTTTCAGATGACTTTCAAAAAAACAAACAAGAAATTTTATACAGGAAGCCTTGGTAGTTTTGTTTTACAAATGCCCATTTCATTCATTTAGCAATTTTCTGCCTTTTCCATCAGACTCCTATTCCTGTTGACTTAGCTTTTCATTTACCTAGAAAAGCTTAGTTCATCTAAAATTGTGGGACTTCACAGTATACTACTTTTTAAAAGTTTTTGTTAAATATTATCCTTAAACTTCACTTCTTTAAAAATTTTATTTAGTATTCTCTTTTATTATTATTATTTGCTCTTCTTTTTTTGCTGTTTCTTCTTACTTTTTCTTGAGTCCAGTTTTACTTTATTATTATCGTTTAAAATTTTTTATTGGAGTATAGTTGATTTACAATGTTGTGCTAGTTACAGGTGTACAGCAAAGTGAGTCAGTTATACATACACATATATCCACTCTTTTTTAGATTCTTTTCCCATATAGGCCATTACAGAGTACTGAGTAGAGTTCCCTCTGCTATACAGTAAGTCCTTATTAGTTATCTGTTTTATAAATAGTAGTGTGTATATGTCAATCCCAATCTCCCAGTTTATCCCTCCACCCCTCACCCCCTGGTAACCATAAGTTTGTTTTCTACATCTGTGACTCTATTTCTGTTTTGTAAATAAGTTCATTTGTACCTTTTTTTTTAGATTCCACATATAAGTGATATCATATGATATTTGTCTTTGTCTGACTTACTTCACTCAGTATGACAATCTCTAGGTCCATCCATGTTGCTGCAAATGACATTATTTCATTCTTTCTTATGGCTGAGTATTATTCCATTGTATATATGTACCACATCTTTATTCCTCTGTTGATGGACATTTATGTTGCTTCCATGTCCTGGCTATTGCAAATAGTGCTGCAATGAACATTGGGGTGCATGTTTATTTATTTATTTATTTATTTATTTATTTATTTATTTTTGCATGTTTATTTTTGAACTATGTTTTTCTCTGGGTATATGCCCAGGACTGTGACTGTTGGGTCATATGGTAGTTCTATTTTTAGTTCTTTAAGGAACCTCCATACTGTTCTCCATACTGGTTGTACCAATTTGCATTCCTACCAACAGTGTAGGAGGGTTCCCTTTCCTCCACACCCTCTCCAGCATTTGTTGTTTGTAGATTTTTTTGATGATGACCATTCCGACCAGTGTGAGGTGATACCTCATTGTAGTTTTGATTTGCATTTCTTTAATAATTAGTGATGTTGAGCATTTTTTCTTGTGCTTTTTGGCCATCTGTATATCTTCTTTGCAGAAATGTCTATTTAGGTCTTCTGCCCATTTTTTTTTTTTTTTTTTTTTTTTGCAGTATGCGGGCGTCTCACTGTTGTGGCCTCTCCCGTTGCGGAGCACAGGCTCCGGATGCGGAGGCCCAGCGGCCATGGCTCACGGGCCCAGCCGCTCCGCGGCATATGGGATCCTCCCAGACTGGGGCACGAACCCGTATCCCCTGCATCGGCAGGCGGACTCTCAACCACTGCGCCACCAGGGAGGCCCTATGCCCATTTTTTGATTGGGTTGTTTGTTTCTTGATGTTGAGCTTCATGAGCTGTTTGTATATTTTGGAGATGAATCCCTTGTTGGTTGCTTCATCTGCAAATATTTTCTCCTATTCTGAGGGTTGTCTTTTTGTTTTGTTTATCGTTTCCTATGCTGTGCAAAAGCTTTTAAGTGCTTCTTCTTACTTTTTGACCTCTGCTTCTACACTAGTTCTAGACTGAAGATGAACCGTTACCCTAAAACTCATGATGATTCATCATTTCCCCCTTGCAAAATATTAACTTTTGGAACTTAATGACTTTCTTTTCATCTGTTTATATCTTCAGAGAATGCCACTGAAGGCATAAACCATTTTTTCTTTCTACCAATAAGTAATTTTTATTTCAAGGTTTTGATGATCATGTCAAATAGACATTTATTTGTGTGTGTGTGTGTGTGTGTGTGTGTGTGTGTATGTAATGGTTAAGAATGTGACTGCTGATTACCTGAGTCAAATCTGGCTCAAATGTGGTGCTACCTAGGGCAAGTCACCCAATCTTTCTTTGCCACAATCTTCTAACCTGAAAAAGGAGGAAAGACAGTAGTATATATTCCAGGGAGTTCCTGTGAAGGTTAATTAAGTTGTACTCGGGAGAGTGTTTGGCTCAGAATAAGTAGGAGATAAGTGTTAACTACTATGTAGTAGTATAAATTCTCACCACATGGCTATTGGTTCTAGATCAGCACTGTGTGATGCAAGCATAATGTGGGTCATATATGCAATTGATTGATTGATTGATTGACTGATTGCTGGGCAGGGTCACAGGCCCATAATTCAGGCTTTATTTGCATAACTGAATCTCTGCATCTTCTACCTTTTGGTAAGTGAGCTATTATTTTTGGCAGAGGGATCTTCAATAGGAGTCTTGGATAAGATTGATCATTTTTTAACCATCAGGCAGTCTAAGGAAGTATTTTAAAAGGGATAATTGAATATCTTCATTTATACATTATTAAGACACCTAAATTTTTGGTGTTTACAGTATACAACTTTACTGCTATATTTTAGTATTTATTTCATTTTTCACAACCATGATATTAGGTATTAAGTGACATAATTCTTTCTCTACTAATGAACTGATTTATCCATTTTGCAGACTCTAAATTGAGATCTTGTGAAAAGGAAATAAATAATGTGGGAACACAGAGAAAAATATATTGAAAATCAATGGAAGTATTGTTAACTGCAGTATCATAAAATATAAAAAGGTTCTAGTAGCCACATTTAAAAAAGGTAAAACATAAACTGGTGAAATCATTTTAATAGTACATTTTATTTAACCCACCATATAAAAATGTTCCAATATGTAATCAATATAAAAATTATTACAAGATATTTTACTTTTTACAAAAAATCAACGGTGTTTTTGAAATCAGGGCATATGTTACATTGCCAGTACCTCTTCATTTGGACCAGACAGTCTTATGCTCAGTGACCACATTTGGCTGGTGGATCCTGCACTGGGCAGTGCAGGTCTAGATTGTCAAACACTAAGATGAAAATTCTGATACAATGCCTCATTTGCCATAGATATTTTATGTAGCATAGTGTCCAGACTAGTAATACTATTAATCTAGGAATAAGGTTGGGCTCAAGAAGTGTTGAGAAGAACTCAAAGTTTGTCTCCAGAGTTCCAGCTCCCAAGTTCAGGGCCTTCCTCCCATCTGGCACAACACTCCCTGCCCCAGGCAGGATCTCATGGGGAAGCCCACCCAAACCTACACTCCAGGGCTTTAGGTTTTTTTTTTGTTTTTTGTTTTTTTTTGCCCACGCCGTGTGGCATGCATCATGTGGGATGTGGGATCTTAGTTCCCTGACCAGGGATCAAACCCGTGTCCCCTGCATTGGGAGTGCAGAGTCTTATCCGCTGCACCACCAGGGAAGTCCCAGGGCTTTAGGTTTTGACATTACTGTCCATTCTGTGTCCTAATCCTCAAGGACTTGAATGTGATGAAGCTATAGTTGATTCTTGTTATTTATGGTAGTTATGTTTTATAAAGTCTCTGTGAACACTGGATTAACAAATACTAAAGTGTTGCTCCTGGGGACGTACAGGGTTAAGTTCTTGAGCCACTGGTCACCATATTTTCATCAATCATCCAATGTATAACCTTGTAAAATGTATTTCTGTTTAAATATACCTTATTTAGCATATACTGTTGATTATTGAACATTGAACTCATGGCCAACAGCACAATTACTCATGCTTAAATGAAATTTATTCAATACACATACTACACAGTACTTCAGCACTAAGCTTGGGGAGCCATTCTATATATTTATTGATTGACTGATTTCAGTTTTATTGAGATATAATTGACCTACAGCACTGTATAAAATTTAAGGTATACAGCATAATGATTTGACTTATATATATCATGAAATGATGACCACAGTAAACTTAGTGAACATCCACCATATCATATAGATACAAATTAAATGAATAGAAAAAAATTTTTTTTCCTTGTGATGAGAGTTCTTAGGATTTATTCTCTTGACTTTCATTTATAACATACGGCAGTGTTAATTATATTTATCATGTAGTACATTACATCCCTATACTTATTTATCTTATAACTGGAAGTTTGTACCTTTTGATCAACTTCATCCAATATTCCTAATCCCCCACCCCCCCTTCCCTGCCTCTGGTAACTATAAATCTGTTCTCTTTTTCTATGAGTTGTTTGTTTGTTATTTGAATTATAATTGACTTAAAACATTATGTTAGTTCCTCATGCACAACATAGTGATTTGAAGTTTCAAAATGATCACCATGGTAAGCCTAGTTACCATACAAAGATATTACATTATTATTGACTATACTGTATAGTCAATGTACTGCCTATGCTGTACATTTCATTTTAAACAGTGAAATCACCAACTAAAAGCACAAAAATACAAAAGCATGGCAGTAACTAGACTGCAAAAGGACACTTGTTTTATAGTATGAGAGCTTAAACAAGAAGGCAGAGTATTGTCTTGATTGTCTTGATTGACCTCAGCTGGGAATGTATATGTGGGGAAACAAATTTTTTGCTGCTCTGTGCATATCCATGAATGGCCACAAAAGTTCCACGAATATTGATTTTGACGTTACAAATAAATTTTAGTGCATAGGCAAATTTGGGAATAATTGAGATTGGCTATATTCCTTTTTTTGACAGCTTCTGCATTTTCAGAGATGCTTCTAGTGGATGTGGGTGGGCAGTTGGGAAGCTATGGTGTTCCTTCAAACTTCATTACATGGATGAGGGCTCATACATGGTGAACTGCCCACTCCCAGGGAGTGGAGCAGCTGCTAAGTGAGAGTACCTTGGGGCTTGATTGGGCAGAGTCAGCTACAAGCAAATAGAGCCAGAGAATGAGCAGAGTTGCACCTTGGGAAAAGGTAAAAGCACAGAAGCCCCAAATCTAGTGATCTTCAAGTGCAAAGCAAGGGCAGGGGTGGGAGATAAATTCAACTGATGAGGAGGCCATAAGAGAAAGTGAGATGAAAATGTCAAGACTCTTGGGTGAGTAGAGATGGGGTGTCTAGAGTTTCCTTTTTTGGGGAACCAGTTATGTGGGGCATAAGTAAATTTCTCTGGGATAAAGGCACAGGGCTTTGAGTGAGCACAGTACCCGGCTCACACCTAAGCTTACTGTACATAGTCAGTGACAGATTATGCAAGAAGTGTTGGTATTTCCATCTACTCTTTTGTCTCATCATTAATCAAGACCTGAATTTCTTAATTTACTGGGCCCTCACTCTTTGTAGCTTCAAACCACTTTTTGTTAGAAACAAACAAAGTATATGTATATATTGTAAGTGATCCTAATTTCATCAAGAAAACAGCAGCACATTTAAAATATATAGTGATTCTGTCATTATACAAGTTTATCCATTATATGGAACTCTCTTTTGGGTAAGTCTTCTCAAATAATTTATTTTCTTTTTTTAAAATAAAGATTGTGTTTAGCCTCTTGTGTATTACTCAGTCCCATGTCACAGTAGACATTCTTTAACCATGTTTGTTCTTTCAACTAGGAATATTATCTGGTTTCATTGTTTCCAAACGGGAACTGATTTTTCCTAATCTTTATTCTACATAAAATTCAGCCTCATCACATCACCTCTTCCTGCCCTTATTCCAAAACACTCTCCACACCCTACCTGTCCAGGAAAATATATTTTGAACAAAATTGACAAGGCTTAGTGGGTGTATTTTCCTACTTTATTGCAGCTTTGTAAAAATTAGGAGATCACATAAGCAAAGAATAGGAAAAATATATCTGGAATGATATAATATGGTATAGTGGGAAGCCAAATAACCAAGTTGGAAAAGGATGCTAGGAAATTAATCAATAAACTAGAATCTGGATAAGATAAAGCTTAGGAAACTTAACCATCAAGTAAAAACATTTTTGTTGAAGAGGTGTCAGGAGAATGATATAATGGAAAATTTCGAGAAATGGAAAAACGATCCAATAACTCAATACTAACACAACTCCATAAATGTTACCTACTATCATTTTTTTTTTAAATTGAAGTATAGTTGATTTACAATGCTGTGTTAGTTTCAGGTATACAGCAAAGTGATCCAGTTATTCTTTTTCAGATTCTTTTCCCTTATAGGTTATTAAAAAATAATGAGTGTAGTTCCATGTGCTATATAGTAGATCCTTGTTGGTTATCTGTTGGTAGTAGTAGTATTTGGTAGGAGTATCTGTTAATCCTAAACTTCTAATTTATCCCTCCCACCCCCTTTCCCCTTAGGTAACCATAAGTTTGTTTTCTATGTCTGTGGGCCTATTTCTGTTTTGTATATAAATTCATTTGTATCATTCTTTTTAGATTCCACATAGAAGTTATATCATATTATAGTTACCTACTATTCTGTCTTGCAGTATAGGGTGGTGGCTAGGAGTGTCAACTCAAGTCAGACAGCCTTGAGAATAAATTTCAGGTTCATCATTACTGACTAAAAAAGTTATTTAAGAGTCTCTCAGCTTTAGTTTTCTTAGCTGTATATGGGAATAAAGAGATAAAGCATCTAAAATGATTAACAAGATACCTGGGGCAAATTAACTTATTAAAATAATTTTTAAACACATATTTCTTAAGCCTCTGCTATGTACCTTCTTCATAGACCTTATGGTCAAGAGAGGGAGGCAGACAATCAAATAAGCACACAGGTAGGTAATGGCAGATGGAAAAGGAAAAATACAGAATGTTAGGAGAGCAACTGACAGAGAGATCTGGCCTGATATGGGGGGCCAGGGAAAGTTTCCTGAGAAAGTGATGTTGGACTGAGAAATAGAGGACAATTGGGGATTAAATAAGGAAAGAAGGAGGGCCATGTAGGATGTATATATCAACAATAATTTAAAGTTTATTTCAGATCTAATTCAGGTTAATCTGATTTAATGTAGCATCACATGGCAACTTTCTTAGTTCATTCTTGAGATTACTGTTGTACTTATCTCTGTTTTATAGATCTGTGTAATCTCTGGCCCTAGTGGGTAATCTGGGTTTGGATCACAAAGCAGGGAAGAAATGGATATATAGATCCTTTTTGACCCACCTGCTAGAGAAATGGAAATAAAAACAAAAATAAACAAATGGGACCTAATGAAACTTAAAAGTTTTTGAACAGCATAGGAAACCATAAACAAGATGAAAAGACAACCCTCAGAATGGGAGAAAATATTTCCAAAAGAAGCAACTGACAAAGGATTAATCTCCAAAATTTATAAGCAGCTCATGCAGCTCAATATCAAAAACACAAACAGCCCAATCCAAAAATGGGCAGAAGACCTAAATAGACATTTCTCCAAAGAAGATACACAGATTGCCAACAAACACATGAAAGAATGCTCAACATCACTAATCATTAGAGAAATGCAAATCAAAACTACAATGAGGTATCACCTCACACCAGTCAGAATGGCCATCATCAAAAAATCTAGAAACAATAAATGCTGGAGAGGGTGTGGAGAAAAAGAACCCTCTTTCACTGTTGGTAAGAATGTAAATTGATATAGCCAGTATGGAGAACAGTATGGAGGTTCCTTAAAAAACTAAAAATAGAACTACCATATGACCCAGCAATCCCACTCCTAGGCATATACCCTGAGAAAACCATAATTCAAAAAGAGTCATGTACCACAATGTTCATTTCAGCTCTATTTACAATAGCCAGGAGATGGAAGCAACCTAAGTGTCCATCATCGGATGAATGGATAAAGAAGATGTGGCACATATATACAATGGAATATTACTCAGTCATAAAAATAAACAAAATTGTGTTATTTGTCGTGAGGTGGATGGACCTAGAGTCTGTCATACAGAGTGAAGTAAGTCAGAAAGAGAAAAACAAATACCGTATGCTAGCACATATATATGGAATCTGAAAAAAAAAAAAACCAACAGTTCTGATGAACCTAGGGGCAGGACAGGAATAAAGTTGCAGATGTAGAGAATGGACTTGAGGACACAGGGAGGGGGAAGCATACGTTGGGACGAAGTGAGAGAATGGCTTTGACATATGTACACTACCAAATGTAAAACAGATAGCTAGTGGGAAGCTGCCGCATAGCACAAGGAGATCAGCTCGGTGCTTTGTGACCACCTAGAAGGGTGAGATAGAGAGAGTGAGAGGGAGACTCAAGAGGGAGGTGATATGGGGATATATGTATACATATAGCTGATTCTCTTTGTTATGCAGCAGAAACTAACACAACAATGTAATCAATTATACTCTAATAAAGATGTTTAAAAAATAGAACTTTAGAAATAGTTAAAGCAGGAGATCACTGTGATTTTAGACTAGCAAGACAACTGCTGTCATTATTTATAATATTTGGATTATACATTCTTATTGTAAATGCAACCTTAGGTGGTTTGAAGGGGTAGTCTGCAGGAAATGAACTGTCAACAAGAATACACTACCTTGATATGGGCCATGATTAGGTCCCATAGTGGCTTGACAATGACACATATGATCTCCAACTGGACCAGCTGTACAGGCAAAGCCCTCGAGGTATTGGGGGATTAAGGGTTTTTCTGGGGAATTGAAAGTTGGCCAGTGTGGCTAGATGGCATTGAAAGAGATGAGACTGAATAGGTGGGCAGAGGCCACATCAAGCTGGACCTTTATCCTCAGGACAGTGGGGAACGAATGAAGGACTGTAACCTGAGAAGGGAGACATGATGGGCTGTGAGAATAGAGTGAAAGAGGGGCAAGGGTGAATGTTTGCTTTCTGTCCTTACAGTGAAATCTGATTGATGGTGGCTGAACCGAATGGTGACATGTACAATTGAGAGAAATGGAGAGATATGGGAGGTGAAATTGACAGGACTTTGATGGGCTTGGTGTGGCCACTGAGGAAGAGGGAGATGTTAAGGATGAGTTCTGGTCTTCCAACTGGAAACTGCCTATGTGGTGGTGCCATTAATTGCAGTGGGCAATACCAGAAAAGTACCAGCTTTATAGAGTAGCATGCTATTTACATGCAGACATATTTCACAAATCTGAGACCATAATGTACATTTTGCCTAACAACTTACTTTTATTCATGAAAGAGCATCAAGATTCATATGCTATGCAAACACACATACACAAAAATATTAGCTTTGCCACAATTGGTCTATACTAGCCCAAACCTCCATTTAGCTGTATTATAAACTTAAGAAATGTGAAAAATTTACACTATTTATACTACTTCTGAAAATCTGTCTTGTATGTTTTGCTCTTAGTCTTCCAAAGAACTGCAATGTATTAATCCCCTGGTCAAACAGTTATTTTTCTCCCCAGACAGTGAAATTTATGTTTTGAGGATTTAGCATCATATTCAAGATTCTGAACCACTTTCCTGCCTCATGTACATTATTTTCCTTCTCACCCTGGGTGTATAGTATTTTTTTATTTGTTTGTTTTTATTCTGTTGGTCCTTCTGCTTCGAATGTCCTCTAAACACTTCTGCCCCAGCTGAACTCATATTCATCCTTCAAGCCCTCTTTGAAACATTACCTTCCCTCTGAAGCTTTTCTGGATCCCTGTCATATTGTTTCTAACCTGCCTCGTTCTGGTGTGAGCTTATCTCATAGACAGACTTGCATTAAAGTGAAGTCGTTCCTATCAGTCTTCTCCTTTAGGTCAATAGTTTCTAACACTTTTTTGATGATACTTTCTGATTTAAGTTGGGCTCTCCCAGAAGCAGATCCTGAGATGAGGATCTGAGTGCAAGTCATCTATTTCGGGAGGGAATGGAGTGGGGAATGGAGATAGGGAAGGGAAGAAAGCTGGTATGAGGTGGGTTACTGAACAAGTAACCCCTGCAGGCACCCAGGGCTCCTTCTCTCTGGGACCTCTGAGAAGCTGTGTAGAGAAGGAGTCCCCAACCCCTGGGTCGTGGACCGGTACCTGTCCATGGCCTGTTAGGAACCGGGCCGCACAGCAGGAGGTGAGCTGCTCCCCATCACCCACATTACCGCCTGAACCATGCCCCCCGCCCCCCTCTGCCCCCCACTAGTTAGTAGAAAAACTGCCTTCCACGAAACTTGTCCCTGGTGCCAAAAAGTTGGGGACCGCTGGCGCAGAACAGGTCTCAGGGCTATTGCACCTGAAGGCAAGGATGCTGGAGAGATTTTCCTCTAATGTCAGTTAGTCAGTGGTTGGTTGAAGACAGCTCCAAGGGACCTTGACTCCCCAGTGCTTCTGCTCTGGCCTGCTCTGCTTCTGGGCCAAATACACTCCAGCAGCCAGAGGACCCCTCATACAGCAGTTGCAGATATTTGCAGTTGGTGAATAGGGAAAAGTGAGTGCTGAAGGCACTGATGATATCTGTAATGCCCTCTGTATATACATGGAATATTTTCTTACTTCTAAATCATATGCAACAGTGAAAGCTTCTCCCTTCTCCTCTGAAACAATTAAGAGGACATTTATCTGAGAAGGAAAAGAGGCTATTAGAGAGGGAAGAGTGGTAAGGACCTGTTTTTTCTTTCTTTGTTTAAATTAAATGTACCTAGAGTTTTTAACGAATATATTTGAATATGAACATATTAAAAATTAGGGTTTAGAGTTTATAGTGGCTGTAGAAGAGAAGTGAAAAATAACAAGGCTCTGGAGTCTGAGTGTTTTTAGTGTGAAAGTGTCACCAGCACAAGGAAGGGGTTATAAAACCTTATCATGAAATATGGGAAGCATTAACCACATAGTTTAAAAAAGGTTAAAAAAGGAGAATTTTCTCATGAACAATGTAACATAAAGCCTGTTTAATGAAGAACTTGGAATTTGGATAAGGCTTTTGTTTAGGAATGTGTTATCTGAAAGTCTTAAAAAATAGCAAATGTATTTTATGTGAAGCATACACATGGAAGCGAGCTTATTTGATTTTTTCCCAGCAGAAAAAAAGAAAACTGGTTCTTTTCATTCCATTTTCCATATGTTTGTAGCACTCACTATCCTCTGATTCTTTTACATTGTGTTCTCTCTTCACTCCTACTGTTATTCCTCCTCGCTGGTACTGACTGCTTTTTAAGGTGATGTGATTTCTGGATTTGTAGAGTATATTAATTTTTCAGGAAACGAATCAGTATGGAATTGCACAGTGTCCAAATTATTGAGGTGATCAAAAAGTTCCTTCGGGTTTTTCGTAAGATGTTATGGGAAAATCTGAATGAAATTTTCGGCCAAACCAGTATAAAGTATTTAGTTGATTTGTGGTCCCTACACATATGGAGAAAACATATATAGATTCTCTTATTTGTTTGCACGGTTCTTATCACAAATAACATTTTAAAAGCAAAGGGAGGTGAAAGTCTTGGTGGACTTGTGTTACTTTATATTACTTTCAAGAACAAAATCAGACCACTCATTGGCTGGTTTTTCTGTTGCCAAATCATATTCCCAGCAGAATGCCAATCCAGACCAGCAGTTTAATTCATTATTATGCAAAGTCCAAGTGAGTGAAATTTTAACCTCTGTTTCTAACCACTTCGTGTTTGTTTTATCTATAATTAACGTAGTGAAAGGCATCTGATGACAGATTCTTCCTGTGCTCCAGTTACCTAACTTATGAGGCTCTCCAAAGAGTTTAATTTAACCACTTTATACTGAAAAGTGTCATGTGGTAGAGCAGGAATATTAACCAAGAATTCTAGGTGTTTTAACAAGGAATCCCAAAGGGCATTATTGGATGAGCCCACAGGGAGAATATTTGTAAAATGTGGTTGGTTATGTCTGAGGCATATTGTGGTCAAAAGAACACAGTACCAAAACCAAAATTAGCTCCAAAGTAACTAAAATCCCTTACATCTCTGGAAACCAATGTTTTTTAAAATTCCTTTTCCCACCCTTCTCCCATCCATGATGCATTGGCCTTTATTTTTCAAATGCCCTTCACCTGGGAAAACTCCTCCCCTAGCCCCAGACACTCCAATTTCCCATGCTCTTCTCCCATGACACTCACCTGATTCTGTCTAAAAAAAGCCCTAAAGAATCAGTTTAGCAAAAGTGAGAGCTCCTTAGAGGGCTGAAAAGAGGAAAACAGACTAGGTAAAGCTAGAACCCTTTTTATAGGGCAGTCAGAATTGCTCACAATATTCCAGGTGTATGAGCCAATTTTGTATGAGGAACGACAGATTTCTATGATTTACTTTTAGCATTATCCCCCCGCCCCCTTTTGAAAAATTTTGGCCATTTTTTTCCCACTGTACAGCGCAGCATGCAGAATCTTAGTTCCCCGACCAGGGATCAAACCTGTACCCCCCTGCACTGGAAGCACGGGTTCTTAACCACTGGACCACCAGGGAAGTCCCAGCATCTTTTTTGATAATTCCAGAATTATTTTTGTTGTTATAGCTTCTCAAAGGACTAATAGCTTTATTTTTTTATGGGTTATATCAAGTTTATTCTGTAACTCTTCTTTGTTTTGTAAATTTTCCTTTACAGATTTATTGAGATATAATTGATATACAAAAACTTCACATCTTTAATGTATACAATTTGATGAGTCAGACATATGCATATACCCATGAAATCATCACCAAAATAAAGGTAACAAGCATACCCATCACCTCCAAAAGTTTCTTTGTGTCCATATGCTTTTTGAGGGCGGTAATATAGGAAGAAATCTTTATTTACATGGAGTGTCCTGACTTATTTTGACTTAAGGAAGAGTCACAAAATGAAAGCTTGAGTTTGCTTATCAAACCACTGCAGCTAGCAGACTATAGAAGTGGGATTTAAAGGGTGGTCTGGGAACTCCAGGGGTTCCCGAGAGAAATTCAGAGGGTCTGGAAGGTCAAAACTATTTCTAATACTAAGACATTATTTACCTTTTTTTGGTTTACATTCTCTCATGAGTGCACAGAGTATGCAAAGTTCATTGCAACTAACCTTTGAAAAATACACTTGCTGAGTTTTGGTGTAGTATCAAAGAAGAAAATCCACAATTATCTGAAAACGTTACTAAAATATTCCTCTCATGTCTAATTACATCTCTGTGTGAGGCTGAATTTTCTTTGCATATTTTAACCAAAACAACAAATTGCAGCAAATTGAATGCAGCAGCAGATATGAATATAGTTGCTTTCTGTTAAGCCATGCATTAAAGAGATTTGCAAAAATGTAAATTTATGTTACTCTTCTCAATATATTTTTTTGAAAACTATAGTTATTTTTCATAAAAATATCATGTATGTTAACATTTAATGGGTTTATTATTATTTTTAAATGAATAAATATATATTAAAAATTCTCAACTTTAATTTCTAATATAAGAAATATCAATTAACATAACCCATATAAACAAAAACCCCTTGAGATCCTCAGTGATTTTTGAGAGTGTAAAGGGATGTTGAGGCCAAAAAGTTTGAGAAGTGTTGGACTTTGGAGAATCCAGATATCATTCTACATTCTTTGTGCACATGAGTTATTACTTCTTCCAAGGGTTGTGTTATATTTCCTTCACTCACTGGGGTATTTATATTTATTTTAGAGCATAGAGTAATTTCCTAGAGGCTTAGAGTTCCAAGGTAGAATAGGGTACATATAACAGCAAGAAAATACAGTAGTAATAGTATGGTAAAAAGAGTAATGTCAATTTTAACATTTGTGGTTCAGGATAAGTATCTAAAAATTCAGTATTTAGCCTCCAAATAATAATTTTATAATCTGGGCTAATTATCCTTAAAATGCAAGCCTTCCTTTTTGTGTGGTGGTAATGGCCATAAAGAGGAAAAAATAGTGTGAAGTCTGGGAAAGTCATCTAATTCTTAAAAAGTTTAGAAAATTCTGAACTTTCAAAGATGAATGCGATGAGACCTCAAAATTTTAGAGAAAATTTAACAATGTAAGAAAGAAAATTTATGAAAGTAGCTAAATTTTCCTGCTTCCAGGATGAGTAAAATTGACACCCGTGGAGACATCTGATGGCCAAATTGTACGTGTATTTTGATGAAAGCCTTGCTTTCCATTTCAAGCTTTGTAAGATTTGCTGGCACAATAACCATTCTACACTCAGTTAAACAAGAATTTAGAGAGAGTTTATTGAATTAACAAAGATTACAGAATACTGTAATAATTTAGAAAAGAATAGTATAACTAACTGAGAAAGAATAGTAAAGACAGAGGTTTATACATCACTGAATTGGGGAAGCACCTACATCCAGATCCAAGCAGCGCTGGGAGGTCCCTTGAACAGCAATCTGGAGTCCCAGTTGGGAAGGTCCTGGGCTGTGCGTCCACCCCATGGATGAGACTTCAGTTTGACATTCGAAGGAGCCCGGGTTTTAGCACCAGGCTGCAGGCTGATAAAAATCAGCCTACTTGCAAGTTTGCATCTCTGGTTGTTGTCATAAATGCCTTGGTTTTAACTCGTAAGTTTTGGAATGTTCTTGATCTCCGGGGGCTGGCCAGACCCTCAAGGTGCAAGAAGTCCCATGACTAACTCTCTATCTTATCTAGCATCTTATCTAGTGGTGTCCACACGTTTGTCCTCTACATCTGTGTCTCTATTTCTGCCTTGCAAACCGGTTCCTCTGTACAATTTTGCTAGATTCCACATACATGGGTTAATACACAATATTTGTTTTTCTCTTTCTGATGTACTTCACTCTGTATGACAGTCTCTAGGTCCATCCACGTCTCTACAAATGACCCAATTTCATTCCTTTTTATGGCTAATATTCTATTGTATATATGTGTGCTGGCACCATCCCTTGCTGGCCTGGGTGTAGCTCAGCAGTTTGGCATGCAGCCAGCTTTAGCGTCATTGTCTGGTCAGAGAGAGGCTTGGTGCCGCCTCTGAAGCCTGAACAAGGCTACGTTACTAGCTTCCCCAACAATATGTACCTCTCTTCAGTCTATGGGTGAGGTAAGACACGAACAGCACGTGATTGAGAACTAGCAAGGACCAGCAATTTCTCAGAAATACAACCAGTTCCTGCAGAGTCTTTAGATGTTTTTCAAGTGGAAACCAAACATTGCATAACAGGTTAAATGTTATTGTGGTTGCAACTGCCTGCTTTTGAATGCTCAAAGGTATACACCAAGGAACTCTTCTATGTGAAAATAGATGGCATTTAGAGACAGATTTGAGATTTCCTATGAAAAGTTAGATTTACTGCAAAGTAAAACAATTAACCTATGACTTTGCCTGTAGGGAATGGAGCACTGATAGCTGGTGTGATAAGCAGAATAACAGCCTCCCAAACATATCTATATCCTAATCTCCAGAAAGAACCTGTGAATATGTTACCTTACAGGGCACAAAATAACAACAGCAACAACAACAAACCAAAAAAACTTTGCAGATGTGATATTAAGGATTTTCAGATGGGGAATTTATCTTGGATTATCCAAGTGGGCCTAAGCTAATGTTTGCAAAAAAATTAATTAATTTTAATTAATAGATTTAAAATTATAATTAATTAATTAATTAGGGCTATTTCTGTTTTATATTTTTATTTTCACTTTTATTATTTTTTATTTATTATTATTTTTTTATTGGGGTATAGTTGTTTTACAGTGTTGTGTTGGTTTCTACTGTACAGCGAAGTAGAGTTCCCTGTGCTATATGGTGGGTTCTCATTAGTTACCTATTTTATATATATTAGTGTATATATATCAGTCTCAATCCCCCAATTCATCCCAACCCCCTTCCCCACCCCGCTTGGTGTCCATACGTTTATTCTCTACATCTGTGTCTCTATTTCTGCCTTGCAAACTTGTTCATCTGTACCATTTTTCTAGATTCCACATATATGGGTTAATATACAATATTTGTTTTTCTCTTTCTGACTTACTTCACTCTGTATGATAGTCTCTAGGTCCATCCACATCTCTACAAATGACCCAATTTTTTCCTTTACATGGCTGAGTAATATTCATATATATATATATATATATATATATATATATATATATATACCACATCTTCTTTATCCATTTGCCTGATGATGGACATTTAGGTTGCTTCCATGACCAAGCTACTGTAAGAAGTGCTGCAATGAGCATTGGGGTGCACATGTCTTTTTGAATTATGGTTTTCTCTGGGTATATGCCCAGTAGTGGGATTGCTGGGTCATATGGTAATTCTATTTTTAGTTTTTTAAGGCACTTCCATAGTGTTCTCCATAGTGGCTGTATCAATTTACATTCCCACCAACAGTGTAAGAAGGTTCCTTTTTCTCCACACCCTCTCCAGCATTTATTGTTTGTAGATTTATTGAGGATGGCCATTCTGACTGGTGTGAGATGATATCTTACTGTAGTTTTGATTTGCATTTCTCTAATAATTAGTGATGTTGAGCATCTTTTCATGTGTTTGTTGGCCATCTGTATGTCTTCTTTGGAGAAATGTCTATTTAGGTATTTGGCCCATATGTGATTAGGTTGTTTGTGTTTTTGATATTGAGCTGCATGAGCTGTTTATATATTTTGGAGATTAATCTTTTGTCTGTTGATTTTTCTGCAAATATTTTCTCCCATTCTGAGGGCTGTCTTGTTTATGGCTTCCTTTGTTGTGCAAAAGCTTTTAAGTTTCATTAGGTCCTATTTTTAAATTTTTATTTCCATTACTCTAGGAGGTGGGTCAAAAAAGATCTCACTGTCATTTATGTCAAAGAGTGTTCTTCTTATGTTTTCCTCTAAGAGTTTTATAGTGTGGTCTTACATTTAGGTCTTTAATCCATTTTGAGTTTATGTTTGTGTATGGTGTGAGGGAGTGTTCTAATTTCATTCTTTTACATGTAGCTGTCCAGTTTTCTCAGCACCACTTATTGAAGAGACTGTCTTTTCTCCATTGTGTATCCTTGCCTCCTTTGTCATAGATTAATTGACCATAGGAGCATGGGTTTATCTCTGGGCTTTCTATCGTGTTCCATTGATCTATATTTCTGTTTTTGTGCCAATACAATATTGTCTTG
This sequence comes from Mesoplodon mirus, assembly GCF_964341445.2. Taxonomy (NCBI): domain Eukaryota; kingdom Metazoa; phylum Chordata; class Mammalia; order Artiodactyla; family Ziphiidae; genus Mesoplodon; species Mesoplodon mirus. The sequence goes on along the minus strand of NC_138982.1, from coordinate 131,073,028 downwards.
ATTAATGTAGCTTTGTAGTATAGTCTGAAGTCAGGGATTCTGATTCCTCCAGCTCCATTTATTTTTTTCCCCTCAAGATTGCTTTGGCCATTCAGGGTCTTTTGTGTCTCCATACAAATTTTAAGATACTTTGTTCTAGTTTTGTGCAATATGCCACTGGTAATTTGATAGGGATTGCATTGAATCTGTAGGCTGCTTTGGGTAGTATAGTCATTTTGACATTAATGATTCTTCCTAACCAAGAACATGGTATATCTCTCCATCTGTCTGTGTCATCTTTGATTCTTTCATCAGTGTCTTATAATTTTCTGAGTAAGGTCTTTTACTTCCTTAGGTAGGTTTATTCCTAGATATTTTATTCTTTTTGTTGCAATGGTGAATGGGATTGTTTCCTTGATTTCTCTTTCTTATCTTTCATTGTTAGTGTATAGGAATGCAAGAGATTTCTGTTCATTAATATTGTATCCTGCAACTTTTCCAGATTCATTGATTAGCTCTAGTAGTTGTCTGGTGGCATCTTTAGGATTCTCTATGTATAGTATCATGTCATCTGCAAACAGTGATAGTTTTACTTCTTCTTTTCCAATTTGGATTCCTTTTATTTCTTTTCCTTCTCTGATTGTTGTGGCTAGGACTTCCAAAACTATGTTGAATAAGAGTGGCAAGAGTGAATATCCTTGTCTCGTTCCTGATCTTAGAGGAAATTCTTTCAGTTTTTTACCATTGTGAATGATATTTGCTGTGGGTTTGTCTTACATGGCTTTATAATGTTGAGGTAGGTTCTCTCTATGCCCACTTTCTGGAGAGTTTTTTTTTTAAATCATAAATAAGTGTTGCATTTTGTGAAAAGCTTTTTCTGCATCTATTGAGATGATCATATGGTTTTATTCTTCAGTTTGTTAATATGGTGTATCACATAGATTTGCATATATTAAATAATATATTTTTTATTGAAGTATAGTTGACTTACAATGTTAGTTTCAGATACAACATAGTTATTCAAAACTTTTATGGATAATACTCCATTTAAAATTATTATAAAATATTGGCTATATTCCCTGTGTTGTATAATATATCCTTGTAGCTTATTTATTTTATACATAGTAGTTTGTACCTCTTAATCCCTTCCTCCTATTGGGCCCCTTCCACCTTCCCAGTACCCACTGGTAACCACTAGTTTGTTCTCTATATCTGCAAGTCTGTTTCAGTTTTGTTATATTCATTCACTTGTTTTATTTTTTTGATTCCACATATAAGTGATAATGTACAATATTTGTCTTTCTCTGACTTATTCCACTAAGCATAATACCCTTCAGGTCTAGATAGATAGATAGATATGGTATATATATATATATATATATATATATATATATATATATATATATATATATATATATATATATATATATATATATATATATGGTATATATATATATATATATATATATATATATATATATATATATACCACATTTCTTTATCCATTTATCTGTTGATGGACACTTGGTTGCTTCCATATCTTGGCAATTGTAAATAATGCTGCTGTGAACATTGTTTTGCATGTATCTTTTCAAAGTAGTGTTTTTATTTTCTTCAGATATATACCCAGGAACTGGATCATATGGTAGTTCTATGTTTAGAATTTTGAGGAACTTCCATACTGTTTTCCATAGTGGCTGCATTCACATAGGTTTTTAAAAGCAGAGAATCTTTCCTGGCTCTGGTCAAAGCAAGGGAAATGTGGCTACAGCAGAATGGTTAGAGATGCAATATTGCTGGGTTTGAAGATGGAGGAAAGACCCATGAGTGATGGAATACATGTGGCCTCTAGGAGGTGGAAAAGGTGAGGAATGAATTTATCTCTAGAGCCTCCAGAAAGAAATGCAGGCCTGCAGACACCTTGATTTTGTCCCTGATTGGACTTCTAATGTAAGAAATGTTAGATAATACTTTGTGTTGCCTTAAACCTAACTTTATGGGTTTTTTTTACAGTGGAAAATGAACATAGCAAGATTGAAATTGATAACCCAACCCCCAGCTCTTTATTTTCTCTTCAGGTACACTATTGTGTGGACTAATAATATTCCATCTAAATCCGCTGTCCAAATAATAAAATAGGAAGTCAACAAGGCACATGTTGCCTTTCTATTTCTTTCATGAAGTCCTCTTTGAAACTAATTTTTAAGTCTATATCAGAGTGAGTAAAGAAGAAAATCAGTCTTATGGGAAAATCATTCTAAATTTGTGCCTTTCTTTTTGTGGAAAAAGGGAAGAGAATTAATGAGGAGTCTTAAAAATTACTTATATCAACTAAATAATTTATTGTGGTTATTTAAGATCAAGAGATATATAAATATTAGTTTACAAAAGATAAAGTTACCATATGATCCAGCAATCCCACTCTTGGGCGTATATCTAGGAAAGACAAAAACTCTAATTGTAAAAGATACGTGCACCCCAATATTCTTTGCAGCACTATTCACAATAGCCAAGACATGGAAGCAACCTAAATGTCCATCAGCAAATGAATGGATAAAGAAGATGTGGCATATATGCAATGGAATATTACTTAGCCGTAAAAAAGAATGAAATAATACCATCTGCAGTGACATGGAAGGACCTGGATATTATCATAGTAAGTGAAGTCAGACAAAGAAAGACAATATTATATGATATCACTTATATGTGGAACCTAAAAAAAGAGATATAAATGAACTTATTTACAAAACAGAAATAGACTCACAGACATAGAAACCAAGCTTATGGTTACCAACAGGGAAGGGAGGGGAAGGGATAAATTAGGAGTTTGGGATTAACATACACACATTTTTATATATAAAATAGATAAACAACAAGGTCCTACTGTATAGCACATGGAACTATATTCAATATCTTATAATAACCTATAATGGAAAAGAATCTGAGAAAGAATATATATATATATATTCTTATATATATATATGTGTGTGTGTGTATATATATATATATATATATATCTGAATAATTTTGGATACACCTGAAACTAACACAAGATTGTAAATCAACTATCCTTCAATTTAAAAAAATTACAGAGGAGAATGGATCCAAAGAAATGTTAAAAATTATTTGCTAATTTTAAAGCTTTGGCCCCATAGTAGGACAGTGGTAGAGGAAAGGTCAAGGTGGGATACGAAAAAAGAAAAGAAACAGCAATTTATAAGCTGCTTGGAGAGAGAAGAGCTCTTTCTTTTTCTTTACCCTTAGGGCCAAAGATGCCTAAGAGAAGACCAGAACATACAAATGGTAGCAGCAGTGAACAGGGAATAAGACAATGACTCTGGATATAAAATTAGAAGTACCAAAGAAGTTTGAAGCCAGCCATGAAATTTGCCAAGATTTGAAAACATCAGTGCTTACTGCCTTTACATGTTCCACCTGGTATGGGGACCAGGATAATATTTACATTTAGCATTTTTATTTTGAAACTTTGTATACTTTGTCACTGATTTTTATTTAAAACCATTTATTTTAAATGATTGGCACTCATTACTTAAGAGTAATTTTTGGTGTCCCTTAGGTCCAAGAGTTTTCCTAGGAGATAACAGCTGGAAGTGGGGGGAAAATAAGGCTTACCTGAAAGAATTTGATTTTTTTTTCGGTACGCGGGCCTCTCACCGTTGTGTCCTCTCCCGTTGTGGAGCACAGGCTCCGGACACGCAGGCTCAGCGGCCATGGCTCACGGGCCTAGCCGCTCCGTGGCATGTGGGATCTTCCCGGACCAGGGCACGAACCCTTGTCCCCTGCATCGGCAAGCGGACTCTCAACCACTACACCACCAGGGAAGCCCGAGAATTCGATTTTTTAGACAACTTTTCCCCACTGTGTCCATTCAACGCCTACTTGCATTTCATAACTGTAGTGGAAAGGGAATAATTCTTTGCCAAAACCTCCTAGAACATGCTGAACATCATGGTAAAAGGAATATAACATGTAGTAAAATTGCTAAGCAAGGAGTTTAGACTACATCCCTAATCAATTGTGTTATCCAGATGGTGTCCCAGATGCAATATACATTTCCAATATAACTTTTGCAAGGAAAGCAAAAACTTTAAGAAGCTGCATATTGTATTTGAAGTCTCAGGGCACTTAGAAATTGCCTCATGAGTATAAGGAGGTTTAATTGCAAGAGGGATCAATTTGGAGGGCTGACAAAGAACCAGAATGGGAAGAAAAAGAATTTCTATGTGGTCTGAATTATACTCCCCAACTAGGTTTAGCTTATAGAAAGTCAGCATTTTAACCTACTCCTGTCTTCCTTCTACTGTTCTAGGAAGATTCCATTAACTTAGTTAATTTCCAAGACACGAGAAGCTTCCATGAGTTCAGTCCTCCAGCTGACATTTGTATGTGGAGGGTTCTTTTTCTTCTGTCTCTTAAAGTCCCAAATATTACTTTGGACAGTATTTTTGCTATAAGGTGACATTGGCAGACACTGTTTCATAGATTCATGATATCAATTACCATTAACCCTGACCAAATAAGCCACTGATCCATGAACATGGGGTAAAATACCGGTGTCCTGACCTAGGAGAATAATGTCTGAAATACCAAGAGAAGGTTGAAAAAAATGTAACACCCCATTAAATATAATGTTATTACACTGTGATTTTTTTTAAATGTAACTAGCTCTAAATCAGAGTATCCAATAAATTTTACACAGGGTGAATGTACTTCTATTAAAAACCATGTTTGTTATGTGCAGGAGGATGCTGACTAAAATGCAGAGGGTGGGGAACGTTAAGAAGTGCACTGTAGTGGAAATTGCCACAGGAAAGAGCTGTCTTTATCTTGGACCCCTGGATAGAGCAATAAAACAGAAGTCAGGAGGCTTGGATGTCAGCTTTTCTTCATTCCTAGCTGAAAGATGAATAAGGTACTTAATTCCTCACTGGGCTTCTTCCTCTGTAATGTGGTGTCAGTAACAACGACACAGGATTATTGTAGACTATATTAGAAACAGGAAGAAAGACATCCAATATAATACCTGACACACTGGTGCTTAATGAGGTGGGCTTTCCTCTTCCTTTAGCCTTAATCTAGAAAACAAGGATAATAATGCTTATTTTATACCTTACCCTAAGCACTCCCTCTGTTCAGCCAGAGATTCTTCAGAAAAATTCCCCCCATTCTCAACTTTTCTTTTTTTCTTTTTATGAGAAAGCTAAATATAATCAACACTTCAAATACGATTGATCATAATGAGGATAGTTGTCTTAACAGTGAAAGAGTTGAGAGAACAAAGTCAGGGGCAAAGGAGGAATAGGTCAGGGAAAGCTACACCCTGGAGGTGACACTGGTCCTCCAGTGGCCTCCCACTGGAAAAGGGCTGCAGACACCCTAGGGACAACCTTCTCCTCCATGATGTTTTCCTCAGGCTCGAACACTTTAGTGGCCAGGAGCTGGTGGCACTACTTCTTTCTCACTTTAAGGATCAATGACTGGTTAATTTAGCATTTAGATGTTTTGGGGAAAAGAAAATTGGTATTAACCTATTAAATACAGTTAAATAACATGGAGAACATGCTTAATATTTTAGGGATGCAGCAGGAAGATTCTATGAAATTAATTTGAGCGAGGATCCCTGGCACATGAACGAAGTGTTTACAGTTCCTGTTTCACCAAGCATGACAAGCCCTATCTGACCTATCTGTTCCTGCATAGTGTGAGCAGTCTCAGACTTGAAAAGAGGACAGACGTGTTTGTGCTTGCAAACTTTTTCCTTCAATACATTTAACGAAAAACTTACATACCTGCCTTTGACTCTCCATCCTTTTACCGATGATATATTTTTGGCAGACACATTTCTCTGAAATTTGATAAGACCTGAAACAGGACTAAAGTTCAGTGTATGCAATTTTATTTTTACCTTTCTCAAATCTCAAAATGTTAATGGTACTTAAACATGCATTCTTTTCTTATTTTTGTTTGGTACATATAAATCCTTCTAAAAAATACTCAAACTCAGCAGGCTGATCCACTTAGCTGTAAATTCTGGCCAATTTATTACTTTTAGAATCTTCCTTGGACAAATATTTGTATTTCATATTTTTCCTAAAGGTGGTTGTAGGGTCATCTACAGCCATCATAATCGTTTTTTGTTTCACTGTGTTTCAGGATTCTCTGTGGTAAACGTCCATTGACTTTGACTTCCTAAGTTTCTTTCAGCTTTGAGAAATGAGTTTTAAAAGAACATTTCCAGCACTAGAATAAGAGTACTCCTTGTGAGTGTGTGTACTTTCTTGAATTCAATTTATCTGAGATCTGCTGATTCACTCTTCCATTTAGATTGCAAATGCTTCATAGCACAATTACATCACTGATCCTGATAGAGCTGGGTGTTTGTTTTCACTTTCCACTCCCCATAACTCAGGTTATTATGGTGATGATATATCATCTGCCTTTAGTTACCTGCTTATTCAGTGAGAGGACTAGTGTATGTTCTACCACATAGAGATAAAATGTTCTGTATAAATAATAAGAAGAATGGTTCCCTGGAGTCAAAGAGAGAGGGGTGGCATGAATCCTAAATATTAAAGGTATAATGAATTGGTTTCACTTTCAAATTATCCATTCACTTTAGTTCCTTTTTCCCCCTGCTCAAAAAGTAGCATTTTGGTCAGTTTAAACCAAGTTATAAAGCAGTAACGAACAAACCTAAAATCTCAGAGGCTTACAATAACAAAGAGGTATTCCTCAGTTGTTTAACATATTGGATGTGGCTTGGTTATAGCTCTGTCCCATGTCTTCATTCTGAAGGAGCAGAGAGCATAGATCAATGGTAGAACCACACAATGGCTTTGAAAGGATTTGTTCAGAAGTGAACCATGTTACTTACACTCACATTTCATTGGCCATTGCAAGTCACATGGCTAAGCCTGATGCCCATGGAATGAGTAGTGTAATCCTCCCCCAAGGAGAAGACCAATAGGAAGGGAGCCACTAGGAAGGAACTGGATGAAGAGCAGCAAGTAATTTTTTTTTTTTTTTTTGCAGTACGTGGGCCTCTCACTGTTGTGGCCTCTCCCATTGCAGAGCACAGGCTCCGGACGCTCAGGCTCAGCGGCCATGGCTCACGGGCCTAGCCACTCTGCGGCATGTGGGATCTTCCCGGACCAGGGCACGAACCTGTGTCCCCTGCATCGGCAGGCAGACTCTCAACCACTGTGCCACCAGGGAAGCCCATCAGCAAGTATTTTGAAAAAGTAGTTCAATGTACTCTCTAATGCTTGTTAATATCTCCTTATATATATACACGTATAACATTTACAAACAGTGTGGGTGTAAAGTAATGAGCACGATTTTCCTTAAAACAATTTTATCTAAATTTTTAGTCTCTGAGTAACAGATGTCTTTTTGACAATTTTTTAAACTTCTCCAACATTATTCAAAGGTCTGTGAACATTATTTGTAGTCTCAGTCCTTTGAGGGTGGTTTGAAATTTGGAAATGCCTAGCACTCATTTCTAGTCAATCTGTGTAATTTACTTTAAAGTACTTACTGCCTTTGTGACATTTGGTATGTGTCTGTTAGTCAAGTTTAACATTTTTTTCAAGCTTTAACTTCTCAAGAGTATAGGATGTATCATATGCTATTTTATTAAATAGTTCATTTTAACTAAAATTTTAGATTTTCTTCTATTGTTTATAAAGTTATACTGAAGGCCATTTCAAAAAATGAATTCCAACAATAATTTGAGCAATGGTTGTATGGATTAAAATATGTGCCTAATATTAGGTGGTGAACACTTCAGAGGTAAAAAAACTCACTTGGATCCTTACTTTTTGGTTGACTTTATAAATAATACAGCAAAACCACGAGACAGTAAGTTTTGGCTAGGGCCTCTCATTCTCCACCCAAGGGGTGGGGTTTTGTTGGGGTAAGTATTTAAGATTCAGTGCCTTAAAAAATAATTGGTCTGTTTATGACACATCTAATAAAATAAAAATATTTTTGTTCAAATAGTTACTAGAAGATAAAGTGGAAAAAATTGGTTTTCATTAACTTTGCAATAATTCAATCTTAGCTTTTGTGAGCTTGCAAGTTTTGGATAATACTTACAGCTTTTGGTTCATTTCCTGTATTAGTTACAACATTTTATAATCATTTCTCATTTGTTTTTATCTTCTTTTTTCTTTTTTTTACAAGAATTTTAAGTTCCTTGAGGAGATGAAACCAAGTCTTCATATTCCTGGCACACACCTTACAATACTAGTAATTATAATTACAATACCAATAAGACTAACATTTATGAATTATTTATAATGTGCTCAGCATAATTTTGAGCAATTTCTCATTTAAACTTATTTAAAGCCATGAGGCAGTCAATTTATATTATTTCCAGTTTATAAATGAGAAAACTGAGTCAAAGAGAGGTGAAGAAACCTGTTCTAACAGCACAGCTAGTAAGCATTTAAGTTCAGCTGGTTCCAGAGCCCATGCTGCCACTAAAACTACATATGCTGCTGAACATATGTTTGTTAGTTCATTATTCATTCAATTAGAAAAAAATATTAAGCGCAAGCAGTATCTTGAGCAAAGGAAAGATAAGATAAAAGATTGTGGTATTGGCCTTCATATCTGACTCGGACCAGCTAATTAGGAAAGAAAGATGAATGAAGTTTTCCAATGTTGAATCTTGAGCAAGAAAGAATTACTCAGAGAACCGGGAAGAGATAGATGTCCCAGCAGAGAGAAGAAAATATTAAAAAATTAGAGAAGGGAGATTAAACATTTGAGAAATGTGAGTACAACTACATTCTAGAGTGTGTCACGTAAAGTGGCACGAGGACAAGAAAGCTAAGCAGAGGCCAGAGGATGGCTGGTTTGAACCATGCTAAGGATTTAAGACTTTAACCAGAAGTGGTGGAGGGAGGCTCTGGAGAATTTTAAGAAGAACTTATAATGTGGATGACTTCTTTTTTTTTAAACCCCACATTTGTTTATTTATTTTTGGCTGTGTTGGGTCTTCGTTTCTGTACAAGGGTTTTCTCTAGTTGTGGCAAGCGGGAGCCACTCTTCATCGCGGTGCACGGGCCTCTCACTATCGTGGCCTCTCTTGTTGCGGAGCACAGGCTCCAGATGCACAGGCTCAGTAGTTGTGGCTCACGGGCCTAGTTGCTCCACGGCATGTGGGCTCTTTCCAGACCAGGGCTCAAACCCGTGTCCCCTGCATTGGCAGGCAGATTCTCAACCACTGTGCCACCAGGGAAGCCTGGATGACTTATTAGTGCCATCTTAAATGATCTCCTGTACCTTTCATTGTTGTTTTCTGATAGTACTTAGAATATTCAAGGATGACGTGTATGCTAGTTAAACAATATGGTGACACAGAGACCTAAGACATCCCTGCAAGTTAGGTCAAAGCAAATTTTGGAGGTTGGACAGTCTTCAACTCAAGGCAAAGATGTACATTAACCATCAAAAGAATGGAAAGAAAACAGAAAATGAACCAGAGCATGTAACTGGTATAAATGTTCAACAGGCTTGAGGAATGGAATTACTCAAGAAATTGTTGACCAGGCTGATGGCTAAAAAAGTGCATCCTTTGTTGAAAAATCTACCTATGGAAATATACTTGTAACTGCATCATAATAGCTGAGAAGTTGTATTTTTGGTAACAATTCAATGTTTTGTTCATACCATCCACTACCTCTAGGTTTGTAAGTGAATCTTTAAATGGGCACATTTTCTGAAAATATTTTGAAAAACATTTCACTTTTGATTGTGTAGATGAAGAAGTGAAAAGTCCATGTTGAATTCTACTTGAGACAAACACTGATTAAAAGAGACAAAATTAGAGCTTTCCTTCATTCTTTCTAACAGTGTATGAAAAGTGATTGATACATGTGCATCCGAGATGGATGAGATTGCAAACATGTGGCAGCCATGCTTAAGGCAAATTCCATTATGTAAACCAACTGGACTGCTGAAGGCTCACTGTGCTTTACATGATAAATAAGGCATGCTTTTCTGCACGTTCTGCTAAGACAAAATGATGTGATTTCCAAAAGATAAAAATGCATTTACACTCGGCAGGCTTTGGCATGCCTGGGTATCATTTTGACATTACTTCTGTGCAAAGGAAATTTAGAAGGAGAATCAGAGATTTGGGTTAAGAAACAGACATAAAATCTACAAAATTCCTCATTTCTTAGGGGGCTTATCGATACCTGATATTTGGCAGAAAGTTTTAGCCTCGAGTTGGGTTGGCTTAAAAATGAATCCTTGTTAGGTTAAAAATGTTACAAATCATATTAGCCAAGTCCTTATTGCTATTATGACATTAGCTTTAGTAATTTGCCATGCTTGCTAAAATTTGGGGAGCTGTTGTCACACTTTCACATTGAAGACCCCTCACAAATGCCACCTTCTTTGTAGACTTTGTAGATTCCTTCCAGCTTCTCATTTGTATAGATCTCTATAAAAGCTACACATTTATTGAATGAATTATTTACTGCTCACAGTAAATATGATATGCATATCTTTTCATTTTTAATGGAGATATAATTCACTACCATAAAATCAGTGTACATTTCAATGTTTTTTAGTGTTTGCGCAAAGTTGTGCAATCATCACCACTATATAATTCCAGAATATTTTCATCATCCCACAAAGAAACCCAGTTCCCATGAGCACTCACTCCCCAGCCCTCTTTCTCCCCAGCCCCTGGCAATCACCAGTCTATGTTCTACCTCTATGGATTTGCCTATTCTGGACATTTCACATACATAGAAGCATGTAAAATGTGTCCTTTTGTGACTACCTTCTTTCACTTAGAATAATGTTTTCAAAGTTCATTAGGTTGTAACGTGTATCAGTATTTCATTGTTTTTATTGTAGAATAACATTCCATGGTACGGATATACCCATTTTATTTATTCATTTATCAGTCGATGGATATTTAGGTGGTTTGCACCTTTTGACTATTATGCATTGTGCTGCATAATATGAATGCTATAAACATTCATGTACAAGTTCTTTTGTGGAACATGTGATATATTTAAATATATTGCATTATAATGAAATATTTACTTTTAATATTTATTTATTTTATACATTTAAATATATTTTATTAAAATTAAAACATTATTCACATTAAAAAATTTATTAAAGAATTAATTCAACATTAAAATATTTAAAATACATAAAAACATACTATTAACATTTTGGTTTATCTTTTAGACTTCTCTGTTTACTTTTAGATGCCTTTGTTTAAAAAAGCCAATTTAGTAACAAAATATGCATACTGTTTGATATTTTACTATTTTTACTTTACTTTCCCCATAGTAAAGTATTATGGTATATATATTTCTAGGATATAATTTTTAATAATTTTATATATATATATTATTTTAAATATTAGGTTATCTTTCTGTACATGATAACTGCAATTTTTTTCTTTTTTTTAAATTAATTAATTAATTTTTAATTTTTGGCTGTGTTGGGTCTTCGTTTCTGTGTGAGAGCTTTCTCTAGTTGTGGCAAGTGGGGGACCACTATTCATTGCTGTGCACGGGCCTCTCACTATCATGGCCTCTCTTACTGCGGAGCACAGGTTCCAGAAACGCAGGCTCAGTAGTTGTGGCTTATGGGCCCAATTGCTCCACGGCATGTGGGATCTTCCCAGACCAGGGCTCGAACCCGTGTCCCCTGCATTGGCAGGCAGATTCTCAACCACTGCACCACCAGGGAAGCCCCTATAACTGCAATTCTTGAGGGCAGTTACTTTGCTTTATTCTTCATCCCTTTTTCTCCTTCCACTAGTAGCTAGCAAGTATCATCCAGAGTAGTAGTCTCTCAAATATTTGTGGAAATTAATTTAAAATATATATGGAGTTATAGAATTTCAGGTTTGAAAAGAGTCTTAGGGGTCATCTGGTACCATGAATAATATGGATGATATGCTTTTTGAGTTAAAAGTGGATTTAACTAGTGACTATAATTTTGACTTTTTAATTTGCATATTTAACCTCTATACTGTGTTTTTTGATTAAACCATTTGGGAAGATTGAAAGAAGAGTAAGAGGAAATTTGCTCCTATGTCAGATCATGAGTAATGTTTAACAACATCCTGGATTCCTGTATGATAAAATTTGAAACTTGGAGAGAGTTGATGAATGATTTTTTTTTTTGCAAATTTAAAACTACATTGGTAAAAATAAATATTATTTTTTAAAGGTATGAAATGTTCAACAAAGTCATTAAAAAATCTCAGCCACCTCCAGTGTTGTCTTGTCAGATATTCACAGGTTGTTTCATAAAAGCAAAATGTATTTGTTTTGCATGTTGGGTTCAAACTTCATATTCTAACATTACTTTTGACACTTTATCTATTGTTGAATCACAGTAACATCACTAACTGTATATTGCCAAGTTGAACTGGTTACAATATTTAAAAAATATCATTAATCCCAGCACCTAGATTGTGGTATTGAAATCGTACTTCTCACTTTAGGAATCTAGGGCTTCTTGGAGGAATAGCTGATTCCAGGTTCTGAGGCAGGATATGCACAAAATTAGCCAACTTGTGCCAAATTCAAGGAAGCCATCAGGGACCACCAGGAGCCAACTTGAAGAGGCCACCTCACTAGTAAAGGATGAGATAATCTGAGCTTTAATAAAGGTTTGAATTGCCATGGAGTGAACCTCATCAAAATATTTCAATCCTTAAATTCATAATTAAAAAACATAATTGGTCATTTTTGGAAGATAATAGAGAATCAATTCATTGTCTTGAAAACTCATTTCAAAAAGGGAAGGCTCAAGCATTTGTTGTTTTTCCCACATGAAGTGTTCCATTCGATAACAAATAGTAGATGAGAAGCATCTCTTTATAAAGTGTATTCCAGTGAATAAACAAAAAGAACTGATAGAATTATCACCAGTTAGCAACACACATGAAATACAGATCTAAGCATTGAGTTGCTGTCACAAGAGAGAAAGCCAGACATGACAGACCTTCTGATGAAAGAATTCATCACCACCTATAGTCTTGCCAAATGGCTCGAATCTGAGTTTGATCAGGGCTTTGGAACCCACTGCTGATTTGCAGGAAGTAGAGAGGGCAGAGAAGCTTGGTGAACTGCACTGTGAATACGTAATCAACATAATTCAGACTGAGGGAAACTCTGCAGGTTAAAGTATCTGTGTTCTTCACAGATAAACTGAAAGGAGAAGAAAAGGATGAAGAGGGACACTGTAGATTTGAAGTGACTTAGCAGATATGTTTGCTTTTAAAAAAAATTTGCTAAGACTAAACTATAGAAAATATTTAGAACTTATCACATTCATGATAAGACTCTAAAATGCAAGGAAGCAATTACTGTAATGGCAAGAGAGAGGTGGCTGTGTTCGGGATGGGCCACATGGAGGGGCTTTTAGATGGCTGGCAAAGCTCTATTTCTTGACTCAGGTGAGGGTTTCAAGAATTGTATTAGTTTCCGATTGTTACCATAGCAAATTACCAAAAAAAATTAGTAGCTTAAAACAACAAAACTTATTATCTAACAGTTCTGTAGGTCAGAAGCCCAGGTGAACTTGACTGGATTCTCTGCTATGGGTCACAAAGCTGAAATCAAGTTCTTAGTCAGCTGGGCTCTTATCTGGGGTCTCCAAGCTGATTCACACTTTTGGAAGAATTCAGTTCCTTGTGTCTGCAGGACTGAGGATCCTGTTTCTTTTCTGGCCATCAATCATGGGACCCTCTCAACTTCTCAAGGCTACCCCCTTTCCTTATTCCATTGTCCCTCCATCTTCAAACAGCAAGAGTGGGCTGCATTCTTTTTATACTTTGAATCACTCTGATTTCTCCTTCCCCTGCCACTCTTCCACTTTCCTCTTTTGTTTTTAAGGGCTCATATGATTACATTGGTCTCACCTTGATAATCCAGGATAAGCCCCCTATTTTAAGGTCAGCTGATGAGGACATTTAATTCCATCTCCAAAGTCACAGCAGTACCTAGATTGGTATTTGACTGAATAACTAGGGGACCAGAATCCTGGAAGGATGTCTTTAGAATTCTGCCTGCACAGGTGTTTTTACCTTATACATTTGTTTTGTGTAGTTTTTTTGTATTTGTCTTTTATTTTACAAATATAAAGGCTAATGAGTCATTGAGACAGGCAAACTGGAGCCTTCTTGTGATATTAGAAAGATACTTACCAAAAATGTTTACCTTTCTTTAGAGAAAAATCAAAAAAATATTATTTTTTTCTTAGCAGAAATAATTTGGACTTTCACTTTGTCTAAGAATAGTAAAACATGTAGGTATGAAAAAGTAAATTCTGGAATTTGCTGCTTTTATTAATGTAAGTAACTCTAAAACATTTGCAGTAGAAGATCATGCCTTAATAAAACATGATTTGGAGTAATTAAGGGTGGTTTTAAAGGTGCATTCTTTATAGTGGGTTATGGATTCTTAGGATATGACTGCTTGAATCCATTTTGGCAAGAGCTTTTATAACAGCTGATATTATGGTTTTCTTGCCATTTTATAATTACCTTTTGGTATAGTTACCATTACATTTTTTGCTAACTTAATTGATATATCAAAGTTGATCTACACTAAAGGTGGACAAACTTTGTTTTTTTTTAAAGGACAGATAGTAACTACTTTCATTTTTGTAGGCTATATCACCTCCATATTCAATTCTGTCACTGTAGCCCAAAAGAACATAGATGATACCTAAATTAATGGGCATAGCTGGATTTGGCCCATGAGCCATAGTTGGCAGAGCCCTGGTGTGTGTGTGTGTGTTCAGTATTTTGCTAGTGAGATTATTTTCACTGTATTCATTTGTATGAGTATATCAGACAAAAATAAACAAAATAGAGGCAGCCACAAAAACCTATATTTTCCTTTAATTGTAGCATAAAGATTTCAGTCTTAGAACAAGTTTTACGAGTATGTGTAATGCACATATCTGGATTCTTCTCTGAGATTTGATAATAAAGCTAAGTGTGTATATATATATATATATATATATATATATATATATACACACTTAGCTTTATTATCAAATAATAAAAAATATATAAATATAAATAAATATATATTTATATAAATATATATATATATATATATATATTTTTTTTTTTTTTGCGGTACGTGGGCCTCTCATTGCTGTGGCCTCTCCTGTTATGGAGCACAGGCTCTGGACATGCAGGGTCAGTGGCCATGGTTCACGGGCCCAGCCACTCCATGGCATGTGGGATCCTCCCAGACCGGGACATGAACCTGCGTCCCCTGCATTGGCAGGCGGACTCTCAACCACTGCACCACCAGGGAAGACCACGCTAAGTATATTTGTATCAACCTTCTTATTCATTAATCCATTTAACAAATATTTATTGAGCACATGCGATGTGCCAGGCAGTATTCTAGCTGCTGGAGATAAGCAGTTAACCAAAGTCCCTACCATCAGCATTCTAGTTGGTCTGATGTTGATAATGTCAAGAGTCCAGGATATAATAAGCTAACAGTTTTTAATAGTTTCTCTCCGACTTGCAATGGAGCAGTATATGAATACAAATGTTAACACACTTTTATTGTTAGATATAAATATTGTTTGCAGGACTTCTCTGGTGATGCAGTGGTTAAGAATCTGCCTGCCAATGCAAGGGACACGGGTTTGAGCCCTGATCTGTGAAGATCCCATGTGCCATGGAGCAACTAAGCCCATGTGCCACAACTACTGAGCCCATGTGCCACAACTACTGAAGCTCGCGTGCCTAGAGCCCATGCTCCACAATAAGCCACCACAATGTGAAGCCTGCACACTGAAATGAAGAGTAGCCCCCACTCTCTGCAACTAGAGAAAACCTGTGCACAACAACGAAGAGCCAACACAGCCAAAAATTAAAAAAATAAATAGATAAATCAATACATTTATAAAAAATTAAAAAATATATTGTTTGCCTATGCTCTCCTATAAATTGACTATTCAATTAATGTTGAAAAATATCTGTGCACTCTAATGTTCATTGCAGCACTATTTACAGTAGTCAAGACATGGAAGCAACCTAAATATCCATCAACAGATGAATGGATAAAGAAGATGAGAGATACACACAAACACACACACACACGTGCACACAATGGAATATTACTCAGTCATAAAAAAGAATGAAATAATGCCATTTGCAGCAACATGAATGGACCTAGAGATTTCATGCTAAGTGAAGTAAGCCAAACAGAGAAAGAAAAATATCTCATGATATTGCTGATATGTAGAATCAAAAAAAAAAAGGTACGAATGAACTTATATAAAAAGCAGAAAAAGACCTACAGACATAGAAAACAAATTTATGGTTACCCAAAGGGAAAGGGGGGAAGGGATAAATTAGGAGCTTAGGATTAACATAAACACACTACTATATATATAAGCTAGATAGCCAACAAGGATGTACTGTATAGCACAGGGAATTATACTCAATATTTTGTAATAATCTATAAGGGAAAATAATCTGAAAAAGAATATATATATTCAGTTATATATAACTGAATCACTGCTGTACATCTGAAATTAACAACATTGTAGATCAATGATACTTCAATTAAAAAAAAGAAAAAGAAGAAAAAAATCTGAGACTCTATGTTATATGTTCACTGTACTTTGTTTCAGATTTATACTGGAGCATGCTAGGATTCAAAATTATTTTGCAAAATTTTACTGTGTAACACCCACTGAAGTCCTGGGCAATGTACCATCACACTTTGTTGTCTTCAAGATGTATTGTATAAATTTGAGAGATGCTGCTTTCATTGGACATACTGCTGTGATTGAAACCAACCCTAGTTGAAGAATCAGCTGGTGATAATTGGACATGTGGACAGTTTAACTTGAGAGTCATCAGTTTATCATAGCCATCAATAACTTTTATTTTTAGCTGGTGATGCATATCCATTTTTGGTTTTCGAGGAATTTATTCTTCTTACCTGGGGAAAAGAAAAAGTTAACTAAGAAGACCCCAAGACTTTTAATAACTCTATAATGAAAATAAAAAGTCAAACTTTAGCTAGAACTTACAAGTGCCAAAGTGTTGGGCATCACTATCTCTTGCATAACTGACAGTTATGCTGTGGTGAGACCCTCTCTATCCTTAAGACTTTCCTGGAATCTGAGTGAATTACATGTGTTCTGCAGTCATGTCCTTCCTAACGTACTCTTACATGAGTTAACGTGCATAGGTCTAAATTTAAAAAAATGTTGAGCTACGACTTATCTCCTCAATCACATTTACAATATATTTATATATCATTTACAGATATGGTTAGGGAAACTTTATTCTAAGATCTGGATAAAAACAAGTTATTCTGGTAGCACTAGTTTCTACTCTGTTTAATTTTGGTGGATGTATACATGCTTGTGGACACATAGTATTTTCTTTTCTTTCTTTCTTAAAAAATATATTACAAATAGCTAAACTACATGAAAATATGAATCACAAGTTTGTAGAATTCCTGGAGCTCCTCCATAAAACCCTAAGGTCCTGTAGGACAAATCTGAGATATTCGATCTATCAATTCCTTTATTTTTCTGTATAAGAAATAGAAGCCCAAAGAGATGGTGCATCCAATGTGGCAGCTCTGAAATCAGACCCAGGGGGCCTACCCCTTGGTGTAGTGCGTTCTCTATTGCTATGGCATGAATTTGCATTAATAGACATTACAATCTCTGTAATTTACTTTAAAGTAGTTACCATTCTTGACATTTGGTATGTGCCAGTTTGTTAACCTTTAACTTTAGCCCTGTCGTCAGGTACACTGCTAGAAGGATATCCATGGTGACAGGTGGTGTTATATGAGAGTGGACCCACTCTGGAAGCAGCTTCTACACACTCTTTTGTTCTATATCCTTTTAAAAAAACAATCTGTAAATGATTTTAAAAAATTTTATTGGAGTATAGTTGATTTACAATGTTGTGTTGGATTCTGGTGGACAGCAAAGTGAATCAGTTAAGCATATACAATTATCCACTCTTTTTTAGATTCTTTTCCCATATAAGCCATTATAGAGTATTGAGTAGTAGAACTATACAGTAGGTCCTTATTAGTTATCTATTTTATATATAGTAGTGTGTATACATCAATCGCAATCTCCCAATTTATCCCACCCCTGTCTTACCCTCCGGTTCGTTCTATATCCTTTTGATTAACTGTGGATGCTTTATGAATTAGCACATTGATTCCAAATTTAGGTTTACATTGCTGAATCCTGTGTTTGTTCATTAGCATGATGTTTGTCAGAAATAGACTTTAACTCTCACGGATGAAATCAAACAAATTTTTAACATATGGATTGGCTTCCACTCTTTTGAACAGGGTATAAGCCTCCATAGACGTCTGCACTAGTCTTTTTGGGGTGGCAATCATGTCTGATTCCTTAATGGGTTCTCAGTCCAGACACTGGTTTAGGAGGACTTCTGACTATATGGTGCCCTCTGGGCATAGATTCCTGCCTCTAAAATCTTGCTGAGTCTGCTTCAGGTGAACTTTTCATAACATGACCACTAAAAGGGCTTTATTCAGTGTGTAGAACAAGTTGTATAAACTCTTTTACACTTTCTGTTGCTAAGTATTTATTAATAGATGTCTGTCTGTATGATGGAATTTGGACTGAGATTTGTTTTCATTAAAATCACATAATCAGGGGACTTCCCTGGTGGTCCAGTGGTTAACACTCTGCACTTCCACTGCAGGGAGCAAGGGTTCGATCCCTGATTGGGGAACTAAGATCCCGCATGCTGAGCAGTGTGTCCCACACACAAAAAAATAAAAATAGCAAAGCCAGGTGTGGGAGAATAGTATACTCTTGCTGTCTCAGCCTTCTTTAGTATCCAAGAATCTAAGAGTGCAGGACCAAACTAGCTTAGGTATGTTTGTGACTAGAGGTGACACCTAATTTTGAGAGTCAGTGGGTTCTTAAGTCTTCTGCTCCCTTAGTATATTTTTTCCTTCTTCCCTTTACCACAGTGCTTTGCTAAATTTACAAGAAAGTGGGAGTTGCCTCTCTGGTTCTTTGTGACTTCCTGGGAAGTGATTGATTTTGTTGTCCTTCAACTTCCTTCCCTTGCTGGTACTATTGCTTTTGGGACACAAAGGCCATGACCAGTCAAGTTCCCAGCACCATTCCTTGTAGAATTGAGTCAGATCCACAGGTAGTTTGTCATCGGGGTGGGGAGTGAAGTTTACCTGGGGACTTAAAACTCTGGTGAGTTAGTGGTCCACTGGAGATTCCAAGTGCTATGGGCTGAATTGTGTTCTCACAAAATTCATATGTTGAAGTCCTATCAGTACCTCAGAATGTGACTGTTTTGGATATAGAGTTTTTAAAGGGGTAACTGAGTTAAAATTAGGTCTGTAGGGTGGGCCATGGTCCAATATGACTGATATTCTTACAAGAAGAGGAGATTAGGACACAGACAGTTATAGAAAGAAGACTTTAGAAAGACACCAGGAGAAAGCAAACATTACAAGCCAAGGAGAGAGGCCTCAGAAGAAACCAACCCTGCTGACATCTTGATCTTGGACTTTCAGCCTCCAGAATGGTGAGACAATAAATTTCTTTGGATGAAGCCATGGAGTCTGTGGTACTTTGTTAAGGCAACCCTAGAAAACTAATGCAACAGGTAAGTTTGTTCCCGATTCTACCTGCCTGACTCCTCTCCTTGATCTGTTGCTGCTGCTTCGGACCTGACTCTGAAAGCTCACACACTGGAATTGGCGTTAAGACTTGTAACATTCCATTTTGTGTTAGAGTGAGTCCCAGAAGGCAGTGTAGTGTCCAGCCGAGCCTGCAGGATGAGCTGGCTTTGGAAAATAAGGCACCTCAGACTCGCAAATGAGAAACTTCCAGCTGCAGCTCCAGGCCCTGCAAGGAATTGCTAACAGAGATGTAACATTCTGTATTATTTTTATTCTCCTCTCTGCAGGTGAGGAAAATTCTCTCTGGCTCCAAGTTAAAAACACATGTTCCAATACCACAGAACTAAGATGAGTTTTCAACTTTCTGTTGTCATCCCCAAGGATGAACTTATGTCCAAGGTTTGTGCCTTTCCTAGCTCCGAACTAGATTATCTATCCCTGAAAATCAACCCTATTAGTTGGAAAGCAAGCCATAAAGAAACCCCCAATTGATACTGAGATTGGGAGGAGAAAGTTATATATACCTACTTCCTTTAAAATGCATCATCAATCGTTATAATATATATATTTTCTTTTTTTCTTTTTGGCTGTGCAGCACGGCATGTGGAATCTTAATACCCCGACTAGGGATCACACCCGATCCCCTGCAGTGGAAGCATGGAGTCTTAACCACTGTACCACCAGGGAAGTTCCAATCCTTATAATCGTAAAGTCATGTCCAGAGCAAGATTGGGAATGTATTATGTCTGTTTCTATTTTGTAGTATTTCTGTTCAGCTTGCTCTCTGTCCTTTGTCAGTGATGGATACCTTGCCCCCACCACTGACAATTTTGTTGGCAGTTACTTTGGATATCCAAGACACTTAAAAACAGCTAAATAAAACATAGGTTTTCTGAAAGATGGACCCTGGGGTGGGATGAATCAGACTATGGTCTTCCTGACGTAATTTGTACATCTGCCAATTTGGGACCTATCAATTTTCTGTCTGGAACATCACATTTAAAGAAATATATTGGTTATGGCAGTAAAAGTTTACTATTTAACTTCTGTGAACCTTACCTATAAAACTAGAGTAACCACCTGTTCTATCCTCTTACACGTGGTAGACATGGAGGAACAGCCAATAGTTTTGAAACACTTGATAAACAGGCTAAAACCACACATAGAGTGTAAGCTTCCTATAATTTATCAATGCAGTCTAGCTCCCAGGGCCCTATGTTGTCAGTGAATCATTCAGAGTTACTGGGTCTCGTAAAGAATTCTCAAGTGCTGAAATCTGGTGATAAAAAAGACTAAAAAAATGCAAGTGGGTAAACAAGGAGCTACATGGTAGATGAACTTCTTGTTTATCTCTAGAAGGGCCAGAAATCTTACTCAGGGAATCATTCTGTTCTCCTACCTGAATGAGTTAGGCTCCTGTGAAACCTACATATTTGAGGTCACTGGTCAGACGTATCCTTCAAGTTATCTGAGTGGGTAAGGCTAATGAATGGTTTCTCTTCAAGTCTTGAAAGACATTAGCAATCATGATGCAAGAGACACTTTAGCATTTTCATATATTTTTTTTTCCGCTTATCTAGTTTCTTTAAGTGATATAAATGGTTTGTATCTGAGCTAAGCGTTTGAGTTAGGGCTGGTGCTGAGGGTACCAATGTATCTTAAATTCATTTCTGGAGTGAGAAAGTGGAGTTAAATCCACTTACAAGAACAAGAGAGAAATAGTGTCAGACAAATTTCTGATTGGAGAAAATAGTAATGAGGGATCTGACTTAAATGGTAAAACACTTAGATGATCTTTATTTTTTCTTTTCTTTCTTTTCTTCCCTTTTCTTTTTCTTTCTTCTTCTTCCCCCCCCCTCCTTCTTCTTTGCCTTTGGTGTGTGGAAGGAGGAATAAAAATGCCAGGGTCAACTAGTTATAAAGGAGATATCTTTGTTTGCTCAGTTGAATCAGGAAATGTGAGATTAAGGGAACAGCTGAGATTTAGTACACATCTGTGAGAGAAGCTTTGGGGTTTTAATTTCTTTAATTAAAACAAACAGGGAGAAATGGAAAGAGAGGACAGGAGCCAAGGAGAGAAAAAATAAAACAGGACATCCTGGTGCCTTGAACCACCTGGGTGCCCTGGACAGCCTGGGAATGTGGCACCTTACACCACTCATCTTTAAATATTTGTCCTATATTTATTTTAGAGGAGGGGCTGCATACTGCTTGGGGGACAACAGAGGAGGAGGGCTACCTCATGGCAGAGCCGACTCTCTTCTCTATTGGTAGGGGATTTAGCTCTGGCTCCAAACTTCCTTGTCCTCTTCTACCAAATGAGAGCCCTGCACTGCCTGGGGGACAGTTGAATAAGCACTGAGAACTAAAATATCGTCTGCCGTGTCAATAAACAAAGGATGTTGCAGCCATCAAGCCATCACATTACAGCCACCTGGATGGTGAGCCCTGAGAGAGCTCAGGATAGAGATAAATGGGCTGTCCACTGCCAAGTCCATCTGGCAGTCAGCCACTGCAGCCATCCCCAACGGTGCACCCGAAGGGGACTCAGAATGAGAAAACACAGGATACTGGCCTCAGATAGCTGAGGTGCATATCAAAAGAATGAGTTCAGTGAGCCCAGACTCTTGCACCTTCCCAAACACAGAAAAGTGCTAAATTCCTTAACTTGAGAGATATACGATATTCTTTTTTTTTAAGAAGATGTTGGGGGTAGGAGTTTATTAATTAATTAATTTATTTTTGCTGTGTTGGGTCTTCATTTCTGTGTGAGGGATTTCTCTAGTTGTGGCAAACAGGGACCACTCTTCATCATGGCGCGCGGGCCTCTTATTATCGCGGCCTCTCTTGTTGTGGAGCACAGGCTCCAGACACGCAGGCTCAGTAGTTGTGGCTCACGGGCCTAGTTGCTCCACGGCATGTGGGATCCTCCCAGACCAGGGCTCGAACCCATGTCCCCTGCATTGGCAGGCAGATTCTCAACCACTGCACCACCAGGGAAGCCCTACGATATTCTTTTATTAACAGTAATCTTTTGACTACCTGGTTTTGTTGCAATAACTCTTATATATCTTGCTCCCTTCCTCTTTGGAGCAGCTTCTCAAAGTTATTTGAGACTCTGTCTCCTGGGCTTGAAGTCCTAAGAATGTCTGCCAAATAAAACATAACTCTCAACTTTTAGGCTGTGCATTTTTTTTCAGTTGACACCACCTATGTCTAATTCTAGGACTCACCTAGAGCCTTCTTGGTCACAAATAATACAGTTCATCTAAACATATGTAGTCCTATCCTTGGAAAATGCTGTTTTTTCCATCTTCTGAAATTTCTAGTGGAGATTTAGTGCCTCAGTGATTTATAGCATCTCCTATAGATTGTTACATGGGGCACTTGTCAATCTGAGTGAGGATGAAGGTGGGAGAAAGCCAGAGGAAGAGACTTTGTGGAGGACAGGACTCGAGGAAAGGAAGTTCCAAATGATTTAAAATTTGTTTTAAAGAGTGAAAGAGAACTAGAAAATGTTTAAAATGTAATAGTAATAAGAATGGTAATAATTTGAGCTTCTGCTTCCATCTTGGGAGTTTGCTTTGCAAGAGGGACTACTCTAATGTCTGTGCTCTGCTCTTTGAAAAACAATGTACACCTTGAAAAATGGATATGAATCATTTTTTTAAAGATTTAACATATAAGAAATATCATATGATATAGATGAACTTATATACACAAAACAGAAATAGACCCAGAGACATAGAAAACAAATTTATTGTTACCAAAGGGGAAAGGAGGGGGGGATATACTGGGAGTTTGGAATTAACATACACACACTACTGTATATAAAATAGATAATGAACAAGCACCTACTGTATAGCATAGGGAACTATACTCAATATGTTGTAACAACCTATAAGGGAAAAAATCTGAAAAAGAATATATATATATATATAAATATATATAAAAATATAAATTAAAAAATATATATATAATTGAATCATTTTGCTCTATACCTGAAACTAACACAACATTGTAAATCAACTATACTTCAATTACAATAAAGAAAAATGGATATGACTGCTCATATGATTGATGGACCTAGAGTTTTTATGGTCCACTATAGAATGAATAAGTCACCGACTTGAGTAATTTTCTGATTTCCAGTGAAATGATAGAAAAACCATCTATTGGCTTAAAGATTTTGCAAATTAAACTATAAGTATTAGTACTAAGACCAAATTTATGTGTGACATTAAAACCAACATCTTCAGAGAGTGGAAATGATTCAGAGGATCATGTTTATGCTTGTGGAAGCAGCTGCCAAATGTAATTAAAGAAGCCAAGGGTCCTAGTGACTAAGGGTATAAATGAGATTTATGAAATGATGATGTCCCTGACACCGCTGTGCCAAACTTAGCCTTTTGGGAAATAGCATTAAGCACTCTGAGTCTTCTAAGGACATTGTAAACAGTAGGTAATTCACCTTCTTCCCCCCACTGCCAGTCCTCTAGGTCAGGGGTCCCCAACATCGGGGCAGTGGCAGTGGACCAGTATTGGTCGGCGTCCTGTTAGGAATTGGGCTGCACAGCAGGAGGTGAGCAGCAGGTGAGCAAGTGAAGCTTCATCTTCCGCTCCCCATTGCTCCCCACCGCTCCCCATTGCTCCCCATTGCTCACATTACTGCCTGATCCGCCCCCCCCCACATCCATGGAAAAATTGTCTTCCATGAAACCAGTCCCTTGTGCCAAAAAGGTTGGGGACGGCTGATTTAGGTGGTATTTATCACTACAACATTTCAGATTGGGAAATATCTTCATCTAATCTCATAAATTGTTGATTTCATATAGAATGAATACAGAGTTAGTCTTTGTTTACCTCCAGGGCTGGGCACCTACAGGAGACTCTTCCTCTTCCAGTTACCAGAGGAAGAGTTTGCCTGCAAAGGGAGGAAAAGTGCTATAATTAACCTGCTGCCTTCCACTCATAATTAGGGCTCACATTTTGCCTTGAGTTTTGAGACAGGATCTGATTGGACCTTTATTCTTCTTTACTCCAGCCCTCTATTTCCCTCCCTCTTTTCCTTACTCCAGTCCTTTATTTCCCTCCACTGACTGTTTTCATTTCTTTCCAAGATGTGATGAATAATTCCCACATTCTGGTGGGCCCCTCAAAGGGTAAAGGTGAAGCACAGGAGAAATACATGAATCACTGGAAAGACCCAAACTGGCTGCAACCCCTGAGGCCTCAGCCTCTTCATGAAGGTTCCACCTTGGTCCGTATGATGATGCTTCTCCCTCCTCCATAGAGAGGTGCTCCCACGAACTCCAAAAGTCCAGAGACAAGCTCAGACACAAATGACAACTGGTTACATCACCTTCTAACAGGAAAGATTTTCCATTACTCTTACTGGACTCACTAGCTTAGTAGAAAAATCATCACCATATAATGTCAACTTCCATGAATTTTGGGGTGATAAAATCTGTCTATATTTGAGAAGTTTTTCATGAGTAGTTTTATTGAATAGAGAGAAATCTTAAGACCTGAAACTATTAGACAGCAGCAAGAAAGGAAAATACACTTGGGAGTTTTAAAAGGTATCCCACTTGGCAAAAGTGCTAGGTTGGGTGGGGGAATAAATGCTGCTTCAGGTTTTTATTTCATTTTAACAAAATAATTTTTAAAAATCATGTGGGACCAAGTCATTTGCATCAGACTTTTGCACATTTAGATGGCAGGCACGGTTTCTCAAGACTATAAATTCTGTATTCAGTTTAAGAAAGTGTATTTTTGATTGAGGTTAACACAGTATTTAAGTTAATGGAAAACATGCTTCCATTGCAGAGTATTTCCACCAGAATTGCTGGATTCTGTACAACAATCTGTTTCTATTTTGAAGAAAATATGTGGTGCTGTTGTATGACCTAAATATTCCTTTTCCTCCCTCTTATTTCACTGTTCTACATTCACGTGCTTTCTTCTTCAGGTATATTCAAATAAATAAATGGCATAGTATGAATTCAGAAGAAAATGTTTCCTAGTTCTATATATCTTTAATGTTTCAGAGAAAAAATATTTTGCTTATAGTCTGAGCTTCATTTCAATATAGAGAGGCATGATTCCCACTACTGCTACCCAAATGACTTTGGAATTGCGAAGAGAGACGTAGTGTCAGAAAGTGACTCTTAAACTCTGTGTGAATTAAATTTTTCTGAGTAACAAACCACTCCAACATGCATTGGCTCAAAATAGCAATCATTTTTTTCTTTCACACCTATGATTTTCAGGTGGAGGTTGGTTGATCTGACTTGTCTAGGCAGCTCTGATTCATTTTGGGTTCAGATGGGCTTGGGTTCTTTCTTGGGCTTAGTCTGTAAATGAGTGCTAATTCTGGGGTTCAGTCTGGAGAGGTAACAGCTACCGGGGGATGCTCTTCTCAAGCATGAAATTCAGATGGTCGAGCAGGAACATGATTTAAATTTGGAACTGGCACTTTGTTATTTTTTAAAACTTTTAAAATATTTTTTAATTATATTTTTTACATTGAGCATTTCAGGAAAAAATAATTACAATTATTCAAATGTATGAATGTTTCAAAATCAAAATACAATCCCTGGATTCAATAAATATCACCGCTCAAACTGGCACTCTGTTACCCAT
Source organism: Mesoplodon mirus (assembly GCF_964341445.2). Lineage (NCBI taxonomy): Eukaryota > Metazoa > Chordata > Mammalia > Artiodactyla > Ziphiidae > Mesoplodon > Mesoplodon mirus. The sequence goes on along the minus strand of NC_138982.1, from coordinate 131,046,698 downwards.
ATATCACTGCCCAAAGTGGGTCACATGGCTAAGTCCTACATCAACAAGGTGGGAAAATTTAGTAGGAGGAACTGCAAAGTCAAGTGGCAGGGTGGGGGAAACCAAGAGAGGAGAAGAATCAGGAGCCAATAATTCAATCCATCAGAAACCCCAATTCAGTCTCTTTTCTGCAGGTGGGAATGTTGCCATTGTGTTATCCTTCCTTCTCCACTGGGGCAGCAAGACATAAGAGGGAGGCAACTTCAGTCAGTCATGACTTGCTCTGATCTCCATGTACAGTTTTCCCTGGGATTCTTAAACTTTGGTGTATGATGTGATTACTGGTGAGGTTGGTAACAATGTAGATCCTGAATCCCGTTTTCAAATTTATTAAATCATAACAGGTGGTGGCAGGGCCAAGTCATTTATATTTTTAATGAGTTCCTCTGTGATTTTGATGCATTTTGACTTTTGAGACTCACATCGGTAGAATAAGGTTGATTGAAGTGGTCAGTCTGGATCTTGAACTTGATGGAACCCTAGCAGTACGGCAAATGTGATAGACTTCATTATTGTTCAGCAAATATTACATCCTCTGCACAGGGGGAGATTACTTCCTTGTTCCAAAGTTGTAGGATGTAGTTATAATATTGATTTTGGCCAATGGGATGACATACTTCTTGTTCAAGTAAGGTTTTAACTTTGTTTATATTGTTAGACTTTGTCTCTTGTGTTCCTGCCCTCTGCCATGAGAAGAACTTATCCCAGGCAGTCATGGGTGCATCAGCCTGTGAAGGATGTTGTACATCCCAGAATGAGGGAACCAGATGTATAGTCTGGAACATAGTCACTGCAGCTGCCTCATAGACTCATGTGTGAAAAATAACTGTTAGTCGTTATAAGCCAGTGAGATTTTGGGATTGTATCTTATACAACATTATTGCAGCAAAAACTGACAAATACAAGTTAACCAAACAAGGTAAACGAGGCATATATTAAACTGGGACAAAAACATACTACTCTCAGATTTTAAAATGCCTTTTGAAGACATATTCGAGGATATCTTTAGTGTTTGCTTTATTTTGACTTAACCTACATGAAAATGCTAGAGAAGGAGAAAATTGGCTTATAAAGAGATTTAGTCAGGATCTAGAACACTCTCAGAATTGGTCTTGATTCTGAATTTTCTTCCTTAGGGTCTCTATGTGTTTTTCCCAGACAGAGTAAGAGGTTTTGCATTTTTGCTGTTTGTTTGATCAACAATAATAACAACTAATAATAAATGTTAGTATATGCCAAGTGACATCCTAATTACTTTCCATGTATTAATTCACTTAATTCTCCAACAACTCTGTGAGGTAGAGACTATTATTATCCTCATTTCATGGATGAAGAGCTGGGCTCACACTGACCACACAGCCAGATGATGTAGCTCTGATAAGTCTAACTTCAGAAACTATTCTCTTGACCACTTTGTTGTTGCCTCTATAAGTTTTCAACACATGCTACCATTTTTTATTTAAAACCACATTAATGTTCCTCCTAGAAAAGCAAGTTGCCTAATCTCCATCTAGAACAGAAAGATTTCAGACGTCAGCAGTAAAATGTGGGTACAACATTTCCTTGAGAGAAGACTATCTGTTGCAATATTTGTTCTTTTTTCCACTGCCACCCCCATTTTGGTCTAGAATATTTCTTTTTCCACTTTTAATTCCCTCATCAGAGAAACAGAAATTATGGCTTTTCATTTCATTTTAACCCAGAAACCTGAAGGCAGATTATACAATTTCCAGCAAAGCACTTCATTAGAATAAAAATTCAACAAAACAACACATTTTTACATATTCCATGAGTTCATGGCAATGAGATGCAACTTGCACAGGGTAAAGTTACAATTTAAAATTTGTGTAAAATAATAGCATCTGTTTATTTAGGACTTACTCAGAGGCATTTTCCAGATATTAGCTTTACTTCTAATAACAAACCTGCAGATAAATTATGATTATCTTCTTTTGTGGGCAAGGAGGTTGAATCTTAATAAAATCACACAGCTATGTAATAGAACAACAGTGGAGACAGATTTTTATGATTCCAAATTGTGTTGTCTGGTCTCCACACCTCATCACTTCTCTTACTTTGAAGAAATACTATTTTTAAAACCCTTAAATTACCACATAAAAACTAGTTTTTCCTATTTATTCTCATACTATTTAAATCTCTGAAATAGATTTAGCTCTCAATCTCTTTTCTACATAGCAAGCTCAATTGATTGAATAAGTACTAATAAATATAATCTCTCCTGAGTACACATTATTATTAGATGAGTGGTAAACAGGATTTAAATACAGCAAGAGAGCTCTCATTCCTAAAATCAAAAACAAAAACAAAAAACAAACAAACAAAAAACCTGTTCTGCTTTTTACTGCCCTTTTAATTTTTGTTCCAGCCTGGGCAAATCTATTCTACATCTGTGGGACAATCTGTTCTCTGCTTCCCTTAATGGTTAAGTGGAGGACAGATTCTTAGCTGTCTCCTCTAGCTGATCTTATCATTTAATGTCTCTATTTAACACAGTGTAAAACACTTGTTTCATCTACAAAATTGTTCCTAAATCTGTTTACCTATCACACTAACATTGTAAGAAGACAATATCCCTAGAAGAGAATCCTTTTATGTTTGCATACCAGATTATTCAAAGACATATATTAGCAACCTCAACTCTTTTTCTGGTATAAAGAGCACAATAAAAATTGCTTGAAAAAAGTTGCTTTAAAGAATCTTCATATTATACTCTGAAGGGAATAAAACAGTTAAATGCAGAAAGTGCATTCTATAATTTTCTCACAAAAATCACACATTTTCCTACATATTAAAAAAAAAGATAGATGGGAGGCAGAGTAAGAAGAAATTGATTTCCAATCTGTTTCTATTCAAAGCTCAGACAAATGGAAACAAAGATCCAGAGCCATAGGAGGAAAAACATGGGTGTATCAGTTCTCCAGAAAACCAGGATGATCAGGATGTGTATATATAGAGAAAGAGATTTATGATATGGAATTGGATCATGTTATTATGGAAGTTGGCAAGTCTAAAGTCTGCAGCCTGGGCCAACAGGCTGGTGACCCAGTAGAGTTCCATTCTGAGTTCAAAGGCAGTGTACAGTAGAACCAGGAAGAGCTGAAGTGGTAGGCAAAGTTCAAAGATGGTCTGATGAAGAAATTCTTTCTTGCTGGGGTGGAGTGGGGCAGAACCAGTCTTTTGTTTTATTCATGCTTTCAACTGATTGGATGAGGCCCACCCACACTAAGGAGAGCAATCTGCTTTACTCAAAGTCCACTGACTTAATCTCATCTAAAACATCCTCATAGGAATATCTAGAATAATGTTCAGCCAAATATCTGGTCACCCTGTGGTTCAGCCAAGCAGTCACATTAAATTTACCATATCATTGAACATAAAGAGGATCCAGTATTTCCTTCTTTCTTTCTCAGGTTAAGAAATCACAGTAAGCTGAGAAGATATCCTGAAGTATTACTGCAGGAGATAACTTCAAAATTTTTTGAGAAGATTAGTTATTCAGTGGGCAAGCATCTTTCAGGCTAAGGAAAATTTATAATTAAGAATAGAAATGTTTAATAGGGCCAAGTCTACAGTAAGTATTTCACTTGAGAAGACTCTGTTACATTGGTATTATAAGTATTTATAATAGTTAAGAGAATTTGGTCTATGTATCACTCAGGATAGGTGTGGTTATGCTATGATAACAAATAACTCTCACATCCTCAAGGATAGGTAGGAAAATATACTTTTAAAAAGTTTAACTTATTTTTTCCAGTTTCAATGAAATACAGTTTACATGTAACATTGTGTAAGTTTAAAGTGGACAGTGTGATGATTTGATACATATATATACACACACACACACATATATATATATATACACATATATATATATACACACACACACACACACACACACATATATATATATATATATATATATATATATATATAGTAAAATGATTACAACAAAAAGGTTAGTTTACACCTTCATCACCTCACAAAATTAGCACTTTCTGTGGTGAGAATATTTAAGATTTACTTTCTTAGTAACTTTCAATTATATAATTCAGTATTCTTAACTATAGCCACCATGCCGTATATTAGATCCCATAAATTATTCACCTTATAGCTGGAAGTTTGTACACTTTGGCCAACATGTCCCAGTTCTCCCAACTTCCTGGCCCTTCACAACTACCATTCTACTTTCTAATTCTATGAGCTTGGCTTTTTTTGTTTTAAACATCTTTATTAGAGTATAATTGCTTTATAATGGTGTGTTAGTTTCTGCTTTATAACAAAGTGAATCAGCTATATGTATACATATATCTCCATATCTCTTCCTTCTTGTGTCTCCCTCCCACACTCCCTATCCCACCCCTCTAGGTGATCACAAAGCACCGAGCTGATCTACCTGTTCTATGCGGCTGCTTCCCACTAGCTATCTATTTTACATTTGGTAGTGTACATATGCCCATGCCACTCTCTCACTTTGTCTGAGCTTACTCTTCCCCCTCCCCATGTCCTCAAGTCCGTTCTCTACGTCTGCATTTTTATTCCTGGTCTGCCCCTAGTTTCTTCAGAAACATTTTTTGTTTTTTTAGATTATGCTAACACATATATATGTGTTAGCATACAGTATTTGTTTGTCTCTTTCTGACTCACTTCACTCTGTATGACAGATGCTGGGTCCATCCATATCACTACAAATAACTCAATTTCGTTTCTTTTTATGGCTGAGTAATATTGCATTGTATATATGTGCCACATCTTCTTTATCCATTCATCTGTCAATGGACACTTTCATTGCTTCCATGTCCTGGCTATTGTAAATAGAGCTGCAATGAACATCGTGGTACATGATTCTGTTGAATTATGGTGTTCCCAGGGTATATGCCCAGTAGTGGGATTGCTGTGTCATATGGTAGTTCTATTTTTAATTTTTTAAGGAACTTCCATACTGTTCTCCATAGTGGCTGTATCAATTTACATTCCCACCAAGAGTGCAAGAGGATTCCCTTTTCTCCACACCCTCTCCAACATTGATTGTTTGTAGATTTTTTGATGATGGCCATTCTGACTGTTGTGAGGTGATAACTCATTGTAGTTTTGATTTGCATTTCTCTAATGATTAGTGATGTTGAGCATCCTTTCATGTGTTTGTTGGCAATCTGTATATATTCTTTGGAGAAATGTCTATTTAGGTCTTCTGCCATTTTTGGATTGTGTTGTTTGTTTTTATTTGATATTGAGCTGCATGAGTGGCTTGTATATTTTGGAGATTAATCCTTTGTCAGTTGCTTCATTTGCAAATATTTTCTCCCATTCTGAGGGTTGTCTTTTCATCTTGTTTATGGTTTCCTTTGCTGTGCAAAAACTTTTAAGTTTCATTAGGTTTTAATTTTTAATTTCATTTATTGTATTGTTCATCACTGTTTCTTTGCTCTTTAGTTCTTCTAGGTCCTTGTTAAACGTTTCTTTTATTTTCTCCATTCTACTTCCAACTTTTAAGTTTCATTAGGTTTCATTAGGTCCCATTTGTTTATTTTTGTTTTTATATCCATTTCTCTCAAATGTGGGTCAAAAAAGATATTGGTGTGGTTTATGTCATAGAGTATTCTGCCTATGTTTTCCTCTAAGGGTTTGATAGTGTCTGGCCTTACATTTAGGTCTTTAATCCATTTTGAGTTTATTTTTGTGTATGGTATTAAGGAGCGTTATAATTTCGTTCTTTTACATGTAGCTATCCTGTTTTTCCAGCACCACATATTGAAGAGGCTGTCTTTTCTCCATTGTATATTCTTGCCTCCTTTATCAAAAATAAGGTGACCATAAGTGTGTGGGTTTATCTCTGGGCTTTCTATACTGTTCAATTGATCTATATTTCTATTTTTGTGCCAGTTCCATACTGTCTTGTTTACTGTAGCTTTGTAGTATAGTCTGAAACCAGGAGCCTGATTGCTCTAGCTCCATTTTTCCTTCTCAAGATTGCTTTGGCTATTCTGGGTCTTTTGTGTTTCCACACAAATTGTGAAATTTTTTGTCCTAGTTCTGTGAAAAATGCCATTGGTAGTTTGACAGGGGTTGCATTGAATCTGCAGATTGCTTTGGGTAGTATAGTCATTTCAAAACGTTGATTCTTCCAATCTAAGAACATGGTATATCTCTCCATCTGTTTGAATTATCTTTAATTACTTTCATCACTGTCTTATACTTTTCTGCAAACAGGTCTTTTGTCTCCTTCGGTAGGTTTTTTTCTCATGTATTTAATCTTTTAGTTGCTGTGGTAAATGGGAGTGTTTCCTTCATTTCTCTTTCAGAGTTTTGATCATTAGTGTATAGAAATGCAGGAGATTTCTGTGCATTATTTTTGTATCCTGCTACTTGATAAAATTCATTGATTAGCTGTAGTAGTTTTCTGGTAGCATCTTTAGGATTCTCTATGTATAGTATCATGTTCTCTGCAAACCGTGACAGCTTTAGTTCTTTTTTCTGATTTGGATTTCTTTTATTTCTTTTTCTTCTCTGATTTCTGTGGCTAAAACTTCCAAAACTATGTTGAATAATAGTGGTGAGAGATGGCAACCTTGTCTTGTTCCTGATCTTAGTGGAAACGTTTCAGTTTTTCACCACTGAGAACGATGTTGGTCCTAGGTGTGTCATATATGGTCTTTATCATATTGAGGTAAGTTCTCTCTCTGCTTGCTTTCTGGAGGGTTTGTATCATAAATGGCTGTTCAATTTTGTTGAAAGCTTTCTCTGCATCTATTGAGATGATCACATGGTTTGTATCCTTCAATTAGTTAACATGGTTTATCACATTGATTGATTTGCATATATCAATGAATCCTTGCATTCCTGGGATAAACCCCACTTGATCATGGTGTATGATCATTTTAATGTGCTGTTGGATTCTGTTTGCTAGTATTTAGTTGAGCATTTTTGCATCTATATTCATCAGTGATATTGGAATGTAGTTTTCTTTTTTTTTTTGACATCATTGGTTTTGGCATCAGGGTGATGGTGACCTTGTAGAAAGAGTTTCGGAGTGTTCCTCTCTCTGCTATATTTTGGAAGTGTTAGAGAAGTGTTCTTCTCTAAATGTATGATAGAATTCATCTGTGAAGCCATCTGGTCCTGGGCTTTTTTTGCTGGATGGCTTTTAGTCACAGTTTCAATTTCAGTGCCTGTGGTTTTTCTGTTTATATTTTCTATTTATTCCTGGTTCAGTCTTGGAATATTGTGTTTTTCTAAGAATTAGACCATTTATTCCAGGTTGTCCATATTATTGGCATAAGTTTCATGTAGTCATCTCTCATGATCCTTTCTATTTGTGAGTGTCAGTTGTTACTTTTTTTTTTTTTTGCAGTATGCGGGCCTCTCACTGTGGTGGCCTCTCCCATTGTGGAGCACAGGCTCCAGACGCACAGGCCCAGCAGCCGTGGCTCACAGGGCCAGCCGCTCCGCGGCATGTGGGATCTTCCCGGACCGGGGCACGAACCCGTGTCCCCTGCATCGGCAGGCGGACTCTCAACCACTGCGCCACCAGAGAAGCCCTATTACTTCTTTTTCATTTGTAATTGTATTGATTTGAGTCATCTCCCTTTTTTCTTGATGAGTCTGGCTAATAGTTTATCAATTTTGTTTATCTTCTCAAAGAACCAGCTTTTAGTTTTACTGATCTTTGTGATTGTTTCCTTCATTCTTTTTAATTTATTTCTGATCTGATCTTTATGATTTCTTTCCTTCTGCTAACTTTGGGGTTATTTTTGTTGTTGTTCTTCTTTAATTGCTTTAGGTGTAAGTTTAGGTTGTTTATTTGAGGTGTTTCTTGTTTATTGAGGTCAGATTGTATTGCCATAAGCTTCCCATTTAGACCTGCATTTGCTGCATCCCATAGGTTTTGGATCATCATATTTTCATTGTCATGTGTTTCTAGGTATTTTTTGAGTTCTTCAGTGATCTCTTTGTTAGTTAGTAGTCTATCATTTAACCTCTATATGTTTGTATTTTTTACTGTTTTATTCCTGTAATTGATATCTAGTCTCATAGCATTGTGGTCAGAAAAGATGCTTGATACAATTTCAATTTTCTTAAATTTACCAAGGCTTGATTTGTGATCCAAGATATGATCTATCCTGGAGCATGTTACATGATCACTTGAGAAGAAAGTGTATTCTGTTGTTTTTGCATGGAATGTCCTATAAATACCAATTAAGTCCATCTTGTTAATGTATCATTTAAAGCTTGTGTTTCCTTATTTATATTCATTTTGTATTATCTGTCCATTGGTGAAAGTGGGGTGTTAAAATCCCCTACTATGATTGTGTTACTGTCAATTTCCCCTTTTATAGCTGTTAGCATTTGCCTTATTTATTAAGGTGCTCCTATGTTGGGTGCATAAATTTTTATAATTGTTATATTTTCTTCTTGGATTGATCCCTTGATCATTATGTATTGTCCTTTTTGTCTCTTGTAATAGTCTTTATTTTAAAGTCTATTTTGCCTGCTATGAGAATTGCTACTCCATCTTTCTTTTGATTTCCATTTTCATGGAATAACTTTTTCCATCCCCTCACTTTCAGTCTGTGTGTGTTCCTAGGTCTGAAATGGGTGTCTTGTAGACAGCATATATATGGGTCTTGTTTTTATATCCATTCAGTCCGTCTATGTCTTTTGGTTTGAGAATTTAATCCATTTACTTTTAAGTTAGTTATCAGTATGTATGTTCCTATTATCATTTTCTTAATTGTTTTGGGTTTGTTATCATAGGTCTTTTCCTTCTCTTGTGTTTCCTGTCTAGAGAATTTCCTTTAGCATTTGTTGTAAAGCTGTTTTGGTGGTGCTGAATTCTCTTAGCTTTTGTTTGTCTGTAAAGGTTTTAATTTCTCCATCGAATCTGAATCAGATCCTTGCTGGGTAGAATAATCTTGGTTGTAGGTTTTTCCCTTTCATCACTTTAAATATGACCTGCCACTCCCTTCTGGCTTACAGAGTTTCTGCTGAAAGATCAGCTGTTAATCTTATGGGGATTCCCTTGCATGTTATTTGTTGCTTTTCCCTTGCTGCTTTTAATATTTTTTCTTTGTATTTAATTTTTGATGGTTTGATTAAGATGTGTCTTGGTTTGTTTCTCATTGGATTTATCCTGTATGGGACTCTCTGTGCTTCCTGGACTTGATTGATTATTTCCTTTCCTGTATTAGGGAAATTTTCAACTATAATCTCTTGAAATATTTTCTCAGTCCCCTTCTTTTTCTCTTCTTCTTCTGGGACCCCTGTAATTCGAATGTTGGTGCTTTTAATGTTTTCCCAGAAGTCTCTGAGACTGTCTTCAATTCTTTTCCATCTTTTCTGTTCATTCTGCTCTGCCATCATTATTTCCACTATTTTATCTTCCAGGTCACTTATCCTTTCTTCTGCTTCAGTTATTCTGTTATTGATTCCCTCTAGAGAACTTTTAATTTCATTTATTGTATTGTTCATCATTGTTTCCTTACTCTTTAGTTCTTCCTGCTCCTTGTTAAACGTTTCTTTTATTTTCTCCATCCTATTTCCAAGATTTTGGATCTTCTTTTCTATCATTACTCTGAATTCTTTTTCAGGTAGACTGCCTATTTCCCCTTCATTAGTTTGGTCTGATGGGTTTTTACCTTGCTCCTTCATCTGCTGTGTGTTCCTCTGTCTTCTCATTTTCTTAACTTACTGTGTTTGGCATCTCCTTTTCACAGGCTGCAGGTTCTTAGTTCCCATTGTTTTTGGTGTCTGCCCCCAGCGGGTAAGTTTGGGTCAGTGGATTGTGTAGGCTTCATGGTGGAGGGGACTCATGCCTGTGTTCTGGTGGATGAGTCTGGATTTTGTCTTTCTGGTGGGCATGGCAATATCTGGTGGTGTTTTCTGGGTTGCATGTGACCTTATTTTGATTTTAGGTAGCCTCTCTGCTGATGGGTGGGTTTGTGTTCCTCTCTTGCTAGTTGTTTGGCATAAGGTGTCCAACATTGTAGCTTGCTGGTTGTTGAGTGGGGCTTGGTCTTAGCCATGAGACAGAGATCTGTGGGAGAGTTTTTGCCATTTGATATTACATGGAGCTGGGAGGTCTCTGTTGCAGCAGTGTCCTAAACTCTCAGAGGCATAAACCTGACACCTTGCCAGAGCAGCAAGGCTCTGTCAGCCACACTGCTCAGAAGAAAAGGGAGAAAACAAGAAAAAAGAGAGAAAAAATAAATAAAGTTATTAAAATAAAAAAAATTATTAAAAGTACAAAAATAAAAAAGTAATTAAAAAAAGAGACAGATGGAACCTTAGGACAAATGGTAAAGCAAAGCTTTACAGACAACCCAATGAAGCCTACACATACACACTCACAAAAAGAGAAAAAGGAAAAAATAAATCTATATATAAAAAAGAGTAAGAGAGCAACCATATCAATAAACAAATCTACCAACGATAATAAACTGTAAATACTAAAGTAAAATAAACGTGAAAAAGTAAACAAATTAGATGCAGAGAGCAAGCCCCAAGTCTACAGTTGCTCTCAAAGTCCACTGCCTTAATTTTGGGATGATTCATTGTCTATTCAGGTATTCCAGAGATTCAGGGTACATCAAGTTGGTTGTGGAGATTTAATCCACTGCTCCTGAGGTTGTTGGGAGAAATTCCCTTGTTTTCTTTGTTCACACAGCTCCTGGGGATAAGCTTTGGATTTGGCCCTGTCTCTGCATGTAGGTAGACTTCAGGCATCTGTTCTTCTGTCAGACAGACAGGACAGGGTTAAAGGAGCAGCTGATTAGGGCACTCTGGCTCACTGAGGCTGGGGGTAGGGAGGGATACGGAATGCAGGGTGAGTGTGAGGCGGCAGAGGCCCGTGTGACATTGCACCAGCCTGAGGTTTGCTGTATGTTCTCCCATGGAAGTTGTCTCTGGATCACGGGACCCTGGCAGTGGCAGGCTGCACAGGATCACTGCAGAAGTGGTGTGGATAGTGACCTGTGCTTGCACACAGGTTTCTTGGTGGTGGCAGCAGCAGCCTTAGCATCTCATGCCCATCTCTGGTGTCCACGCTGATAGCCGTGGCTTGCGTCCTTCTCTGGAGCTCGTTTAGGCTGTGCTCCGAATCCCCTCTCATCGCACACCCTAAAACAATGGTCTCTTGCCTCTTAGGAAGTTCCAAACAGTTTCCTGGACTCCCTCCCAGCTAGCTGTGGCTCACTAGCCTCCTTCAGGCTGTGTTCACGCAGCCAACTCGAGTCCTCTCCCTGGATCTGACCTCCAAAGCCAGAGTCTCTTCTCCCAACCCCCACCCGCCCCAGTGGGTGAGCAGACAAGTCTCTCAGGCTGGTGAGTGCTAGCTGGCACTGATCCTCTCTGCAGGAATCTCTCCACTTTGCTCTCTGCACCTCTGTTGCTGTGCTCTCCTCCATGGCTCTGAAGTGTCCCCCTGCCCACACCCCATCTTTGACAGTAAAGGGGCTTTCAAGTGTGTGGAATCTTTTACTCCTTCACAGCTCCCTCCCAGAGCTGCAGGTACTGTGCCTATTCTTTTGTGTATGTTTTTTCTTTTGACCTACCCAGGTACTTGGGGAGTTTCTTGCCCTTTGGGGAGAAAGAGGTCTTCTGCCAGCATTCAGTAGGCGTTCTGTAGGGGTTGTTCCACATGTAGATGTATTTCTAATGTATTTGTGGGGAGGAAGGTGATCTCCATGTCTTACTCCTATACAATCTTGAAGGTCTCCAAGCTTGGCCTTTTTTAAAAAACGATTCCACATATAAGGAAGAGTATGCACTATTTGTCTTTCTCTGTCTGATTAATTTCATCAGTATAATGCCCTCAAGGCCCATCTATGTTGTTGCAAAAAGCAGGATAGGAAAATATGCCTCATTTTGTCCTCATCAGGGTCTGAGCCTGATGGAGACACCACCATCTGGAGCACCGTTGGTAAACATTTCTGGGGGAAGAGAACATAGCACTGGCTCTTGAAGTTTTCTAACTAGAAAGGGACACGTGTTGCTTCTGTTCATATTTTATTGGCCAAACCAGTCACATGACCAGACCTAACTTCAATTGACAGGGAAGCACATTCTTACTACGAATATGTAAGAAAGGACTGTGAATTATTGTTATTAACCTTAATGCATTAAGCCATTAAAATAGCATTAGATGAGGATTCTAATTTTTTCCCAGGTTTATTGAGAAATATTTGGCATACGCCACTGTATAAGTTTGAGGTGTACAGCATGATCTTTTGACTTACATATATTGTGAAATGATTATCACAATAGATTTAGTTAACATTCATTATCTCATACTGATACAGTAAAAAGAAAAGAAAAAATTTCATCTTGTGATGAGAACTCCTGGAATCTACTCTCTTAACAGCTTTCCCATATACCATCCAGCAATGTTAACTATAGTCATCATGCAGAATCACATCCCTAGTACTTATTTATCTTATAATTGACAATTTATACATTTGACCACCTTCCTCCAATTCCTCACCCCCTCTCCTGCCCCCTGGCTCTGGTAACCACAAATCTGTTCTCTTTTTCTATGAGTTTGGTGGCTGTTTTTTCAGACTCCACAATAAGTGAGATCATACAGTACTTTTCTTTCTCTGTTTGATTTATCATAATGCCTTCAAGGTCCATCAGTACCTCAGATGATAAGGTTTTCTCATTTTTAAGGCTGAATGATATTCCATTGTATATGCATATACCACAGTTTCTTTAAGTAATTCTAATTTAAAATATGCAATCTGCAAAATCAATTTAGACTTGTGATTTTAAGGTCAAAGTTTGAAGTTTATGAATAATATTGGAAAATTTAAGAGAACTTGATATCCATAATATGTATAAGTTTAATTTGTTACATATAGAAGAATTACTTAAACATTTGGAAAGTTTTTTTTCTATAAATTGGACAATTAAGTACCTAAATATACAAATGCAACTATGAAATATTTAAAGAAACCTAGGTAAATTTTAAAATGTGATTATAAATTAATCTCAGTCTCTTTAAAAGTGACTTAATTTTTCTTGGAGTTATGAATGGAGTAATAAGCTTTTTATGTTGAAGTTAAAGGTATAAGAAGTAATTAGGTTTTTGAATTTATTTTACTCTAATAAGTAAATATTAATATTTAAAACTAAAGTAAACTTTTCAAAAGAAGCCACTCTTTTTGGGGTATCAGAATATCCCATTGAATATGTAAATGCTACTATAATCTAAAGGTCTACTTTATTTTCCTTTCTGAGCATTTAAGCCTGTGAAATGATTATTATTAGAGACTTAAACATGAAGGATCTCTAAAATGTAGAGCATGATAGAGGAAGACCTGAAGATGCAGTCTGCTAGGTTTCTAGCAGAGTGATAATCTTTTCTCTTTAGCTTACATAAATAAATTAAAAAAAGACAAATTTTAGGAAGGAAAAATCATGTTTTCAATACTCTCTAATGTTCCTCTTTTACAAGTACAAACTGCTGTGCAGGTAAAGTTGATGATAGTTCATGTAGGTAAAGTACTTACTTGAATTGGTTGGAAGTAAAACAGGAAGAGAAATACTGTTTTTGATGAAATCCACTGTTTACAGTACCTTCAAAATGTGGACCTATGTAGTGATTTACTCCTGATGAGTAAGAGCAAGTAAGATATTCAAAAACATATGACAATTTATACAATGTATGTACATATATTTATTTATGGCTTCATCTGCACCACACAAGAAAATACAATGGCTTTGCAAAGACCGCAGATCTTTTGCATACAACTCAAAGTGTCTATTCCATGTGGCTTAGGAAAATGTGTACAGCTTCCATATGGGTAAAAAAGATTTTCTGACACTCAAACAAAAAGAATCAACCATCGAAGAACCTACTGAAATGTTTGACAAATATCACAGCACTCTGAACTCTAGTTTTAATGTCTACACATTTTATTTTGCAATATACTTTGTCATTTTGTAATAGAGCTGTACAGAAGTTTCTGCCAAAGACCATGGGATTTAATGGATTATTATCCTATATGTACAATGCATACATGTATATGTGTATATATATTGATGTTTATTTCAATATGTCTCCAGTTTACATAGCCTACTAGATATCCCAATGATTGACCATTTCTCTCATGGTGAAACTAAAGAGGTGCCAACTCTCTTGAAGTAAATTCCAAAACCTCAGAATAATGATTAAATATTTGATTTATACAGAGTGTTCATTTTAAATTAACTCCACATTGAAGGGAGTGATCATCTTAGTGGTCAACAGTGCTAGGTTAGGTTGACTTGGTCTTAACGTCATCAGTGACCATAACCAAAAAAGAAAGAAAAGGAAACAAAAGAAAGAACAGAAAAAACCTTACATGAGAAGTCAACATTGCATTAAAATTTGGGTTATCACATAATGTTGAACTAGGCTGTTCTTTCCTGTGGGCCATGTGATGTGATACTTGAGGTCCCTATATTCCCGCAGATCCCCTTTCATCTGCAGGCTGCACTGCAGAAGTCCCAAACCACAGCCACAGGCTAGATTTGGCCCATCTCAGTGTTTCATTTGGCTTATACAATGTTTAAAACTTCTGTGAGCCAACATTTTGAAATTGGAGGCTTTCACATAAAAATCCAGATTTCTGGCATCTCTCAGAAAATTAGGAGATCTGGGAAATGGACTCATATTACCACATTGCAGTCTCTGGCTGGTTGGGCAGCTACTGCCCCCTTTAGACGGGCCTGTACTTTCCATGGTCCCCACCAAATCCTGCTGCTTCCTAACCATTTAGGTGTCAAGTGTCAGTCCCCACTTACTGCACTCACTCTGTTTCTTTTTCAGGAGAAAACATTTCTCTCTACCGGCATCTGTATAAAAAGTATGGTACAACTGAAACTCACACAACATTATAAATCAACTATACCCCAATACAAAATTTTTAAAAAGTATATAAAAATATTGCAGCATTTAAGTCAGGTTGTTCTTTGTGGATTCTCTTCTCCTTTTCTCTCGCCTCCATTGAGGGCTAATTTCTCTCCCCTATCTCTCACTGTAATTGAAACAAAGATTTAAGAAACTGTTGATTAATTTTAGTACTGAAAGGTTCTCAGAGGTATATTTGTTTGCTTTTTCTCCCAAAGACCATATAAGATTGGGTTTGGGGAAAGTAAGAGAGACGAGGAGAAGGGAGAAGAAAATAAAAGAGTGTGCCAGTTTTGGCTCTCAGCTTGGAAAATACCCTCCTCTATAGTAGGCTTGGTGATGCTGGGACCTGGACTCTGCAAGCCACCTTTTCCTTGTGCTGTTAGGCTTTGCCAGCAGACAGCACAAAGAGGGGCACAAGAGGGATCACAAGGCTGGAGGAGGCTGAAGGAGTTTGCTTCTTGTTGGTTCCCACCAGCTTCCTGTTTGCTTGAAGTTCTTGTGAGCATGGCCTAAGCAACACTCCTTCACCCTGACAGTAGCACTTCCTTCATGACATGACAGTGGAATACGATTTGAAGTTTCTCCCACACTTGCCAAACCAGCTTCATCATGTGGTCCTCTTATGCCCACCCCTATTCCCTCTTCAGAGGTCTAAGTCTTAGTTCATGTGGGCCTGTCCTCCAAACTTCTAAGTTTACATATTCTGGAGTCTTTTTGTTGTTGTTGCTGTTGTTCCCTCAGTTCTAGGGAAGGGAAGATACTTCCTGCAGTTGCTACTTTTGTGATGCCTTATAGTTCTCTTTCTTTCTCTACTTAACAAATTTATAGTTAATTATTTATGCTACTTTCTCTCTGTTCAGATAACTCCTTCCTGACTGGATCCTGACTAACAGACAGAAGAAAAGTTGCTTGGGTGTGCAACCCAATATGGTAGACACTAGTCACCTTAATAGCTTAAATGTAAATTTAATTAATTAAAAATAAATATAATTATAAACACAGTTTCTCAGTTTTATTAGACACATTTCAAGTGTTCAATAGCCACATGAGGCTACTGGTTGCTGCATTGGACAGTGCAGATATAGAACATTTCTGTCATCACAGGAAGTTCCCTTGGGTAGTGCTGGGATAGAGAAATGAGGGGTCCTCAAAGTAGAGGGGAAACATGAATGGAAGATCTTCTTTAGAACCAGGAAATAACTGGAAGATACTGAGGATGAGCTCTTCTCAAGAAAGACTGAAAATTAGAGATTCTCTGATCTCAATGCAATTAACTTAAAAACCAATAAAAAAGAAAACCATCATATATTTGAAAGTGAATGATATGATAATGAAATTATAATGAAACATTTCATATCTAAATTGAAGGTTATTAGCAGCATATGTGGAGACAACTAAATATTTTAGAAAAGAAGAAAATATGAAAATTAATAAATTAAGCATCATCTCAAGAAGCTAGAAAGAGAACAGCAAGTAAAATGCAAAGATGGTAGAAATTACAAAACAAAAAATAAAAACAAAAAACAGATAAGAACAGAAATTAATCACATACAAATATAATAGAGAAAACTAAGAAAGTCATGAGTTAGTTTTTGTGACAAGATTAATAAAGTTGGTAAATCCCTCAGAAGATTTATCAGGAAAAATTAGAGAAGACACAAATAATAAATGTCATATAAGAACAAGAAAATATTACTATAGATCCAGTAGACATTAGAAAGGCAATAAAAATATTTTGAGTATTTCAAGACCAATAATCTTGAGAATTTAGATGAAATGAACCTATTCCTAGAAAAAATAATTTACTAAAACTAATCCTAATAAAGTAGAAAATATGAATGGTCTTTTAACTATTAAACACTTGACTCAGAATTATAGATTTTTTCCTTCAAAGACAGCTCCAGGCTCACATGGCTTCCCTATTTCTGTCAAATATTTAAAAAAGACTTAGTTACAGTCATTCACAAATCCTTCCAAGAAATAGTAATGGGGAAAAAATCTCATTTTATGGAAGTTTTCTAAACCTTGTTACCAAACCAGTCAAAGGATGAAAATGTACAGTACGATTTTACACTAACAAATGACGAAAAATCCTAGACAATATAATCACTAACCAAATCTAGCAATATATTATACCATGACTAAGTTTTTTATATTCTAACTTCTTCTGACATTTTGTGAAATGTCTTGGATGAAGATAGAGGTGCTAAAAAACTAGAAATGAGTGAATGCTGACAAAATAAATACTAACATCCTGAAATGAAAACAAATAGATTTTGAACACTATGGATTGATGAGCTTGATTATCAATTTGGGGCAAAATATTCCAACAGATTAACTCAAAGATTTCTTTTGATCCTTTTGGAAAACTGGAAGTACTTGCTACAAGTGATTATGAATTCACTTAGAATAAGCCTTTCAAATGTCCAAAATTCCTTCTTTGAATAAAGCTTCTAGGTTGACTGATGAGGAAGAAAATGTTACAGATAAGGATATTCCTGGTGGCACAGTAGTTAAAAATCCGCCTGCCAATGCAGGGGACACGGGTTTGAGCCCTGGTCCAGGAAGATCCCAGATGCCACTGAGCAAGTAAGCCCGTGCACCAAAACTACTGAGCCTGCACTCTAGAACCCGTGAACCATAACTACTGAAGCCTGTGTGCCACAACTACTGAAGCCCATGTGCCTAGAGCCAGTGTTCCAAAACAAGAGAAGCTACCGCAATGAGAAACCCACGCAACACAACAAAGAGTAGCCCCAGCTCACTGCAACTAGGGAAAGCCCACGCCCAGCAACAAAAACCCAATGCAACCAATAAATAAATAAATAAATAAATAAATAAATGTTACAGATACACCAGCTTGTTATGGTTTAGAAATAATACCTTTGTCGACAAAAAAGAAAAATGTGGTCAGGATCTTTGAATACAAGGTTGACCTATGAAAAGTAATCAGTATCTTTGAATGTCAGAGAATCTCTGGTTACATGCCACAGGTGTTTAAGACTCTGCCTACTCAATATTGTGGATGTGCTTAGGAAACACGAAGTTAACATGGAGTTTGGAGGTTTAGCTAATATATTGGATGACAGAATTGGGATTCTGAATCAGGTTGAAATAAAGGACCAGGTTTAACAAGATGAAATGTAATAGGATTAAATAAAGATGTCACAATGATTTCAGAATCAACTGAACAAATATAGACTAGCCAAGATGTGCCTTAACATTAATTTCCATGAAAAGGATTGAGGGTTTTTTTTTTTGTCATCCATGTACTCATGACAAGTCAATAATGTAATGGGTCTGCCTAAAACCTAATTCAACCTTAGATTTCATAGGTAGTTAGGTAGCCACAGTGACAAGGAGGTGACAGGTAGAGTAATAATAACCCACTAACCATAT
Source organism: Mesoplodon mirus (assembly GCF_964341445.2). Taxonomy (NCBI): domain Eukaryota; kingdom Metazoa; phylum Chordata; class Mammalia; order Artiodactyla; family Ziphiidae; genus Mesoplodon; species Mesoplodon mirus. The sequence continues at coordinate 131,028,352 of NC_138982.1, read as the reverse complement.
CTCACATTGTTTGTCACACTATTTGGATGCCACACTGAGAAGGTGATACTGATAAAGTGAAAGTTTTTCAAGGAAAGGCATGCAGAATAAAGAAGGAATTTGAAACCTAAATAATATTAAGAAAAATTGCATGCATTTAGCCTAGAGGAAAGAAGACATGGTGTCATTTCAGGAGTCCTTATCAAATAGAAAAGTACTTTTATTCAGTTTTCCAGGAGGTAAAATTAGAAAGAGTGGGAGGTAGATATGTATGTCTTCGCTATAGATGGAAAAGTTTGCAGCCATTAGAAATGTCCTAAAATGAAAGGGTTTCAGTTACCATAGGAGAAACTCTGGTTTCAAAGTGTTTGGGTTAATATTATTTTTTCTCATAAGTCCTGTTATTTTAGTGTTAGAGCCAAATGCCATATTGAGGTTAGGTGATATTTATTTAAACAGTTTATATTTTTGGAACGTTGATTTTTTTGAATGATAAACATGATTTTAAGCATTCTACACTTTCCAGGATTTTTGCACACAGAGCACACATAGCAAAAAATGGCTTAACTCAAAGAACTGCTGTTCAAAAAGTCCATGTCCTCATTTATTCAAAATTTGAGGTATTTGAAGAGTTAATCTCATTCACTTACATTTTGTGTTTGCCTTTCCCCCCTCAGTATGTCTGTTACACAGTCAATAGCCCTAGGGTAAAGAACTGTTTCAATCCAAGTCTGTCTAGGAAATTTGGCCTAAGATAATGTCATTTATGGTTAAGAAAGATCTTTGTTGTGCTAAGTAATTTTTCGTGGTTGGCAACCTTAAAAGTTGGGATTGCTGGCTTCTTTTTTGGACATTATATCATAAGTATGGATGAGTTGCAGTACAAACATTGAAAAACCTTCAGTGTGCTTTGTCCAAATAAAAGAATAACCATCTAAGCTATGAAAAGATACATCTCAAATATTCTGAATGCCACAGATTTTTTTGTGGTCTTTTTCTCCAGTTATAATTTTTCATGGTGTTGTAGCCTGCCAGGGTCAACAAATTTGTGTCTTCTGGTAGGATAATTGAGTTGAGGTTTTTCTCCTTTGACATGAAGTCAGAGCATTAAGTTACAAACCTATGGGTTAGATCGTTGTAGTAGGGAAAGCTGATTCCTCCTTGAAGTCACCCCTGCCATAATTTAGATGCAACAGGACTGCTGATTTTTTGAGTAAACAGTTAATTTCTTATTATTCAGGAGCTGATCTTGCAATCTGTATATGATTCAGATCTTTAGCCTTTCCTTTTCTCAGATTTTGCTGCCAACTCTTGACTGTTTAATCACACTCTTCTGTATCTTTATATTTAGACTACTTAACCAGGAACAAGAAATTGATCATTTAATTTTGGAAATTTCATCAAATGTTTCTTTTAGAAAGTTTATGCAATATGAAAATATATACATAGTTGGGTATGAAAACAATTTAATATAGTGTTGAGCATCAGGAAAGGTTATCAGGGAGAAATGTTTACTTATCCATGCCACTTAAATATTGATAAGAGCTAATACTTGCTGAGCACTTATTATGAGCTAGATATTTCATGTTTGATAATACAGTAGTCTTAAAAAATAGGCTTTCTAAGTTTTCAACTGGAGAAGTTAAGGCTCCAAGAAGTACATAATTTATCAGAGGTCACCCAATGGTCAAATAGGAGTGCCAGGATTTGAACTTAATAGGACTTTCTTACACAGAAGTCCTTGTTTTACATTGCCTTTACTTTGTATTTTAAAAGAATGAAATTAGAACACTCCCTAACACAACACACAAAAATAAACTCAAAATGGATTAAAGACCTAAATGTAAAGCCAGACACTATAAAACTTTTAGAGGAAAATATAAGCAGAACACTCTTTGATATAAATTGCGGCGAGATCTTTTTTGACTCACCTCCTAGAGTAATGAAAATAAAAACAAAGATAAACACATGGTACCTAATGAAACTTAAAAGCTTTTGCACAGCAAAGGAAACCATAAACAAGACAAAAAGACAACCCTCAGAGTGGGAGAAAATATTTGCAAATGAAGCAACTGACAAAGGATTAACCTACAAAATATACAAGCAGCTCATGCAGCTCAATATCAAAAAAACAAGCAACCCAATCAAAAAATGAGCAGAAGACCTAAATAAACATCTCTTCAAAAAAGACATACAGATGACCAACAAACACACAAAAAGATGCTCAACTTTACTAATTATTAGAGAAATGGAAATCAAAACTACAGTGAGTTATCACCTCACTCTGGTCAGAATGGCCATCATCAAAACATCTACAAACAATAAATACTGGAGAGGATGTGGAGAAAAGGGAACCTTCCTGCACTGTTGGTGGGAATGTAAATTGATATAGCCAGTATGGAGAACAGTATGGAGGTTCCTTAAAAAACTGAAAATAAAACTATAATATGACCCAGCAATTCCACTACTGGGTGTATACCCTGAGAAAACCATAATTCAAAAAGACACATGCACCCCAATGTTCATTGCAGCACTATTTATAATAGCAAGGACATGGAAGCAACCTAAATGTCCATCAACAGATGAATGGATAAAGAAGATGTGGTACATATACACAATGGAATATTACTCAGCTATAAAAAGGAATGAAATTGGATCATTTGTAGAGACATGGAAGGACCTAGAGACTGTCATACAGAGTGACGTTAAGTCAGAGAAAAACAAATATCATATATTAATGCATATTTGTGGAATCAAGAAAAGTGGTATAGATGATATTATTTGCAAAGCAGAAATAGAGACACAGATGTAGAGATCAAACATATGGATACCAAGGGGAAAGGGGAGGGTGGGAGGAATTGGGAGACTGGGATTGACACGTATACACTATTGATATTATGTATAAAATAGATAACTAATGAGAACATACTGTATAGCACAGGGAACTCCATGTAATGCACGGTGGTGACCTAAATGGGAAGGAAATCCAAAAAAGAGGGGACATACGTATATGTATAGCTGATTCATTTTGCTGTACAGTAGAAGTTAACACAACATTCTAAAGCAACTATACTCTAATAAAAATTAATTTAAAAAATGTATTAGCAGTGATGTGGAACTTTTGTCTATCTCCTCTTCCATTGGATGATTAGAATGTCATTGGTTGTATGAAGATTAGTTGCATTAATTTAGGTGGAAGCATGACATCATTCTCTTTATTTGGAAGTTTAAGATAGTTATTGTGATAGGATGGATGCTGAGTTAATGAGTTAACAGGATATTGTATGGACTGTGTTGGGTTGGTTGTGGTTGTTTCAACTTGGCACCATCACTAACAGCCCCTTCTGAGGCAGTGAAACACATTTCCCTGAATCCCTTTCCCTGGTGCTGGGTTAGAATTTGCCAGTAAGAGGAACTTGAGTGATATTTGAAAGGTGTAAGTGAAGTAAAACTTTTATCCTGGGAAGGTCCTGATGGTTAGATGCAGCTGGTGTCTAGACCTTTCCACAAGCTTCCACTTGATCGTTCTGGAACTGTTTTGGACGTCTCCAGATAGTGATTTCTCTAGGTTGTGGTAGAGGAAGTGGTTTCCAGATTTCTCTACAAGGTCCCACTTCATAGCTGTGGCAGCTTCTCAAATTTCCTAGGGATCAATGGTTTTTCCCAACATCTTCTAAAACCTTCAATGCTGCATCCTTTTATATTTGTGTACTCTTAATTTCTATATTTCATTTATTTCCTTGTAATGTTGCTGTTGACTTTGTTTTCCTGACTAAACCCAGATTGGTTTGTAAAATGTGACTTTTCATACATTTAAAAAGATTGTAATGATACACTAATTTTCCATTTTGATGTAGGAGTGATTGGGAAGATAGGATAAGTATAAATGAGAAACTGGAAGCAATCTAAAGTTTAGAAGAATCTAAAGTTGAAAAAAAGCCCCAGTAATTGTCATAATTCCTTATGTAATAGTACATATTTCACAGCATAGATATAGTTCCAATTTTATTTTGTTCAGGAAACATCCATTGAGTAAGAACTATGTAAAACCCTGAGCTGGGAAATCCATAGAGAGCAAATACTTCTTGAGAACTTACCATGGATCAAATACTTAAATTTTCAATTCACACCACAACCCTCATCAGATAGATAGTATTATCCTTATCTTACAGATGAGAACTTCACACCCAGAGAGAATAAGTAACCTAAGAGAGCTAACAAGGTGGTTTAAAACGTGGGCTACTACTCTGATCTATTTTCAAATCTGTTCTATCCACTGGTCTAAGCTGCTTCCTGTCCACAAAGAATTTTTAATTCAATGGATTTGGAAAAGAAAACATATCCCCTACTCTCCTTGACAAATTCAAATGGATTATTTTAAAAACGACTTAGGGTCAGATTCAATTTTTTCCTTATTTATAATAAATTTTTATTCATTTAGGCACTATCATGCTTCCAAGCAATTGCATTTAGCCAAATACTTTTTATTCATTCATTTTCCTCCCTGTGTTGGTTTGTCAAAAGCAAATTTCAAGTGAAGAACTTTTGTACTCACTGAAATTGGTGAAAAATAGAGGAGACAAGTACAGGAAGGCAAAGAACCTGTGTATTTCCCAACACAGAACATTTTGACTCAATATTTCAAAAGAGAAAAAAGACATTTCTAAGGCATATTAGGTCCAAAATGTGCCTTAGGAACACCTGTAATTTTTCTGTAGTATCTGTCTACTGATTGAAGTTGTTTGGCAAATGTTTGAATTCAAAGTGAGCTAGCTTCCAGGTGAGTTCAGTAAACTCTAAAGATGGATATTTATATAGCATAAGGTGAGTGATGAAAGTAAAAAACAATATTTTCATCAAGTACATATCTTTTACACATGGGCCAAGTAGATAATGAAGTAAGCAGTTGGAAATTGGCTTATATACATTAAGCATTTCATATCCTTGGTATAAGGAATTTTAGGCTGCAAAACTTGTGTTCTCAGAAACCTACAGTAATTCTGTTGCAAAGAACATATAACCTAGCATATCAAACTAACATGCAGAAACACTTTTCTAAAATTGGGAACTTTATACTAAAACTATGAATTGCAAGCAGATTTTATTGACTTGTTCCAATAAGTCTGAACCTGTGGTAAGGTTTTGGTTTGGGCAAACCTGGGTTTCTAGAAAAATGGAAGGTTAAGACGAGTAGGTTAAAAAGTGTACATTATATTTCTTCTTCTTTTAAAAAAATATCTTTATTGGGGTATAATTGCTTTACATTGTTGTGTTTGTTTCTGTTTTATAACAAAGTGAATCAGCTATTTCTTCTAAATGGATGGATGGTGGTCCTGACAAGTTCTACTTGAGAGAACATCTGTTCACGAAAAATTTTCAGGCATTCCTTGATGTGAGGGTGAGAAAAATGGTTTCAGAAATCTCTAATTTTTGTGCATATTCCACTATTAAAAATATCCTCATTTGCCTGAGGCTAACATTCACTCTCCTTCCCTTCCAAAGTGAGTAGTGAAGCAGAGAAAGAAATCACTGCAGAAAACCATGGAAACAGTTACTGGACATATCTGCTTTTCAGAGTGTGTACAGGCAGAGATGACTCCTACTTGCACAAAATATTTGTCTCTTTTTAAAATTATTAAATTGATGGCTTATAAAGATAATGATCATGATAGATAGCTAACTCAATCCTCTTTCACTATAAGGACCTGTTTTGATTGCCTAAGAGCAAGACAGTGAGACCACTGCAATCTTATATGAAGTAAACCCACATATTTTCACAGAGTTTCATCTGATCTTCCTCTTCATGGTTGCTCTACTTTCTGCTCACTCCATAATTATGACATGATTTTTGTTAATGGCTTTCAAATACCGTTCATTGGTCAAAAACAACTCCAACTGGTGAACACAGTTCCAATGTAAGTCAATGTCTGGAACTGTCTTTTATCTCATTGGTCTTTCTGACTTAAAGCTAATGACTCCAAGGGATAAGCTAGTTTGGACAATTTGTTTTTCTTTTACTTTTTCTTTCTTTCCTTTTTTTTTTTTTGTTAATCATGGAAACATATTTTCTAATGATCATTTGGGCTTAGGCATTTTTTTACATGATATCTGATTCTATTGCAGGTACATGCATTAGACTGAGTCCAATGACATTTGGGATTTCCAAACGCCTTATCATATGCCTGAACTAAGCACAAATGAGTACATTTATCTGGGCCTAAGATATCTACTGAAGCAGGGATGCTTTCATTTATTTATTCATTTAGTCAAATAAAATAATAAACAAACAAGAAAACTGTCAAATGGTATGAACGTTTATGCAAAAGAGATAAACAGTTGGCTGAGAAATTATTTTAGCTTGGGTGATTGATGGAGGCCCCTGCGAGGATGTTTTATTTTAAAAAAAGATTGGGACCACCAGTCCCTCCCAACAGGAAGCTTGCAGAAGCATCTTAGATAGCCTTCATCCACCAGAGGGAAGACAGCAGAAGCAAGAAGAACAGAAGCAAGAAGAACTACAGAAGCAAGAAGAACTACAGAAGCAAGAAGACAGCAGAAGTGAGAAGAACTACAATCCTGAAGCCTGTGGAACAAACACCACATTCACAGAAAGATAGACAAGATGAAAAGGGAGAGGGCTATGTACGAGATGAAGGAACAAGATAAAACCCCAGAAAAAGAACTAAATGAAGTGGAGATAGGCAACCTTCCAGAAAAAGAACTCAGAATAATGATAGTGAAGACGATCCAAGACCTTGGAAAAAGAATGGAGGCAAAGATCGAGAAGATGCAAGAGATGTTTAACAAAGACATAGAAGAATTAAAGAACAAGCAAACAGAGATGAACAATACAATAACTGAAATGAAAAAACACACTAGAAGGAACGAACAGCAGAATAACTGAGGCAGAAGAACGGATAAGTGACCTGGAAGGGAGAATGGTGGAATTCACTGCTGTGGAACATAATAAAGAAAAAAGAATGAAAAGAAATGAAGAGAGCCTAAGAGACCTCTGGGACAACATTACACACCCCAATATTGGCATTATAGGGGTCCCAGAAGGAGAAGAGAGAGAGAAAGGACCTGAGAAAATATTTGAAGAGATTATAGTCAAAAACTTCCCTAACATGGGAAAGGAAATAGCCACCCAAGTCCAAGAAGCACAGAGAGTCCCATCCAGGATAAATACAAGGAGAAACATGCCAAGACACATAGTAATCAAATTGATAAGAATTAAAGACACAGAAAAATTATTGAAAGCAGCAAGAGAAAAATGAGAAATAACATACAAAGGAACTCCCATAAGGTTAACAGCTGATTTCTCAGCACAAACTCTACAAGCCAGAAAGCAGTGGCATGATATACTTAAAGTGAAGAAAGGGAAGAACCTACAACCAAGATTACTCTACCTGGCAAGGATCTAACTCAGGTTTGATGGAGAAATCAAAAGCTCTACAGACAAGCAAAAACTAAGAGAATTCAGCACCACCAAACCAGCTCTACAAAAAATGTTAAAGGAACTTCTCTAAGTGGGAAACACAAGAGAAGAAAATGACCTACAAAAGCAAACCCAAAACAATTAAGAAAATGGTCATAGTAACATACGTATAGATAATTTCCTTAAATGTGAATGGGTTAATGCTCCAACCAAAAGACACAGGCTTGTTGAATGGATACAAAAACAAGACCCATATATGTGCTGTCTACAAGAGACCCACTTCAGACCTAGGGACACATACAGACTGAAAGTGAGTGGATGGAAAAAGATATTCCATGCAAATGGAAATCAAAAGAAAGCTGGAGTAGCAATATTCATATCAGATAAAATAGACTTTAAAATAAAGAATGTTACAAGAGACAAGGAAGGACACTACATAATGATCGAGATCAATCCAAAAAGAAGATATAATAATTATAAATATATATGCACCCAACATAGGAGCACCTCAATACATAAGGCAACTGCTAACAGCTATAAAAGAGGAAATTGACAGTAAAACAATAATAGTGGGGGACTTTAACACCTCACTTACACCAATGGACCTATCAACTAAAGAGAAAATTAATAAGGGAACACAAGCTTTAAATGACACAATAGACCAGCTAGATTTCATTGATATTTATAGGACATTCCATCCTAAAACAGCAGATTACACTTTCTTCTCAAGTGCACACGGAACATTCGTCAGGATAGGTCACAGCTTGGAACACAAAACAACCTCAGTAAATTTAAGAAAACTGAAATCATATCAAGCATTTTTTTGACCACAAGGCAATGAGATTAGAAATCAATTAGAGGGAAAAAAAACGTAAAAATCACAAACATATGGGGACTAAACAATATGTTACTAAATAACAAAGAGATTACCAAAGAAATCAAAGAGGAAATAAAAAAATGCCTAGAGACAAATGACAATGAAAACACGATGATCCAAAACCTATGGGGGAGAGCAAAAGCATTTCTAAGGGGGAAGTTTATAGCTATACAAGCCTACCTAAAGAAACAAGAAGAATCTCAAATAAACAATCTAATCTTCCATGTAAAGGAAGTAGAGAAAGAAGAAGAAACAAAACCCAAAGTTAGCAGAAGGAAAGAAATCATAAAGACCAGAGCAGAAATAAATGAAATAGACACAAAGAAAAAATCGCAAAGATCAATAAAACTAAAAGCTGGTCTTTGAGAATATAAACAAAATTGATAAACCGTTAGCCAGACCCATCAAGAAGAAGAGGGAGAGGACTCAAATCAATAAAATTAGAAATGAAAAAGAAGTTACAACAGACACTGCAGAAATACAAAGCATCCTAAGAGACTACTACAAGCAACTCTATGCCAATAAAATGGACAACCAGGAAGAAATGGACAAATTCTGAGAAAGGTATAACCTTCCAAGACTGAACCAGGAAGAAATAGAAAAGATGAACAGACCAATCTCAAGTAATGAAATTGAAACTGTGATTAAAAATCTTCCAACACACAAAAGCCCAGGACCAGATGGCTCCACAGGTGAATTTTATCAAACATTTAGAGAAGAGCTAACACCCATCCTTCTCAAACTCTTCCAAAAAATTGCAGAGGAAGGAACACTCCCAAACTCAATCTATGAGGCCACCGTCACCCAGACACCAAAAGCAGACAAAGATACTACAAAAAAGAAAATTAAAGACCAATATCACTGATGAATATAGATGCAAAAACCCTCAAGAAAATACTAGCAAACAGAATCCAACCACACATTAAAAGGATCATACACCATGATCAAGTGGGATTTATCACAGGGATGCAAGGATTCTTCAATATACACAATCAATCAATGTGACACCCTATATTAACAAATTGAAGAATAAAAACCATATGATCATCACAAAGGATGCAGAAAAGTCTTTGACAAAATTCAACACCTATTTATGATAAAAAACTCTTCAGAAAGTGAGCATAGGGGGAACCTACCTGAACATAATAAAGGCTATACATGACAAACACACAGCAAACATCATTCTCAATGGTGAATAACTGAAAGCATTTCCTCTAAGATCAGGAATAAGACAAGGATGTCCACTCTCACCACTATTATTCAACATAGTTTTGGCAGTCCTAACCATGGTAATCAGATAAGAAAAAGAAATATAAGGAATACAATTTGGAAGAGAAGAAGTAAAATTGTCACTGTTTGCAGATGACATGATACTAATCCTAAAGATGCCACCAGAAATCTATTAGATCTAATCAATGAATTTGGTAAAATTTCAGGATACAAAATTAATGCATAGAAATCTCTTGCATTCCCATACACAATTTATGAAAAATCTGAAAGAGAAATGAATGAAACCCTCCCATTTTCCATAGCAACAAAAAGAATAAAATACCTAGGAATAAACCTACCTAGGGAGACAAAAGACATGTATGCAGAAAAGTCTAAGACACTGATGAAAGAAATTAAAGATGATACCAACAGTTGAAGAGATAAACCATGTTCCTGAATTGGAAGAATCAATATTGTGAAAATGAATATACTACCCAAAGCAATCTACAAATTCAATGCAATCCCTATCAAATTACCAATGATATTTTTTACAGAACTAGAACAAAAATTCTTATTATTTGTATGGAGATACAAAAGACCCCAAATAGCCAAAGCAGTCTTGAGGAAAAAACACAGAGCTGGAGGAATCAGACTCCCTGACTTCAGACTATACTACAAAGCTACGGTAATCAAGACAATATGGTACTGGCACAAAAACAGAAATATAGATCAATGGAACAAGGCAGAAAGCCCAGAGATAAACCCACGCACCTGTGCTCAACTGATCTATGACAAAAGAGACAAGTATATACAATGAAGAAAGACAGCTCTTCAGTAAGTGGTGCTGGGAAAACTGGACAGCTACATGTAAAAAAAGAAATTAGAACACTCCCTAACACCATACACGAAAATAAACTCAAAATGGATTAGAGACCTTATGTAAGATCAGACACTATAACACTCTTAGAGGGAAACATAGGAAGAACACTCTTTGACAAATCACAGCAAGGTCTTTTTTATCCACCTCCTAGAGTAATGGAAATAAAAACAAAAATAAATAAATGGGACTTAATGAAACTTAAAAGTTTTGCACAGCAAAGGAAACCATAAACAAGATGAAAAGACAACCCTCAGAATGCGAGAAAATATTTGCAGACAAATCAATGGACAAAGGATAAATATCCAAAATATATAAACAGCTCATGCAGCTCAATATTAAAAAAAACAAACAACCCCATCCAAAAATGAGCAGAAGACCTAAAGAGACATTTCTACAAAGAAGACATACAGATGGACAAGAATCACATGAAAAGCTGCTCAACATCACTAATTATTAGAGAAATGCAAATCAAAACTAAAATGAGTTATCACGTCACACCAGTTAGAATGGGCATCATCAGAAAATCTACAAACAACAAATTCTGGAGAGAGTGTGGAGTAAAGGGAACTCTCTTGCACTGTTGGTATGTATGTAAATTGATACAGCCACTATAGAGAATAGTATGGAGGTTCCTTAAAAAATTAAAAATAGAATTACCATATGATCCAGCAATCCCACTACTGGGCATATACCCAGAGAAAACCATAATTCAAAAAGACAAAAGCGCCCCATTGTTCATTGCAGCACTATTTACAATAGCCAGATCGTGAAAGCAACCTAAATGCCAATCGAGAGACAAATGGATAAAGAAGATGTGGAAATATATACAGTGGAATATTATTCAGCCATAAAAAGGAATGAAACTGGGTCATTTGTAGCCACGTGGATGGATCTAGGGATTGTCATACAGAGTGAAGTAAGTCAGAAAGAGATAAACAAATATCATATAGTAACACATATATGTGGAACCTAGAAAAGTGGTACAGAAGAACTGGTTTGCAGGGCAGTAATTGAGACACAGATGTAGAGAACAAACGTATGGACACCAAGGGGGGGGAAGTGGTGGGGGTGGGGGTGATGGTGTGATGAATTGGGAGATTGGGATTGACATGTATACAGTGATGTGTATAAAACGGTTGCCTAATAAGAACTTGCCATATAAAAATACATAAATTAAAAAAATTTTTTTTACAAAAAGATCGGAATTAAAAGAAGACATTAGCCATGAAAAGATTATGTGTTGAAATTTCCAGGAGCGATGAATATCTAGGGCAAACGTCCTTAACTTGGATACAAGGGGAGAGCATTTGAGGCAAAGAAAAGAAGTCTAGTGTAGCTGGAGTCTAGTGAGTGTGGAAAGAGTGTTCGGACATGGTTCAAGGGGTATGAAGGGGACAGACCACGTAGGGTAAACCAGGGTAAGGGGATTGGGTTTTATTCTGAGTGTGATGGAAAACATTGGAAGGTGTTGAATAAGTGATATGATCTTGTTTATATTTTAGGAAGGTCACTCTGGTTGCTGTGGGAAGTATAATACAGATTTTAGAGACAGCAGCTAGAAGATAATTATGGGATTCAGGTGAAGGATTATTATGGTAACTTGGATTAAGGTGATACTAGAGGAATGTTGCAAATTAGAGGAATTTAGGATGCTTGTGAATGTTAAATCTTATTGACTGTGAGACTAAAATTGTAGCTGGTGCCATAAGGAAATGGCATATCTTAAAGGAGTATGTGTTGTTGGCATGTTAGGCCCTGGGGATTTTAGTCATAACTTAGTTAGATTATATTTGGTACATAATTTGGCTTTAGCCTGCCTCTATGTCCTCAAATACATTAGAAATATGTCACCTAAATGTGATGAAAGAATAAAGTGAATACACAGTGCTGTTTTAACTTAAGAGTTTAGGTAAATTACAAAATTACTTGAGAAGCTTTTGGCTGTATATAGCAGATAATCTCAAGCCAAATATATTTAAACAGAAAGGACATTTATTTTCTTCCATTTTCGGTAATCCAAAAGGTTAAGTGGGGTCTAGGTATAATAAACCGTAGTTCAATGGAGTCATTGAAAATTCAGGATTTTTTTCTGTAACTCTGCTCTGCCATTCTTGATCCTAAGACTGGTTCTCAGGGGAACCAAGATGGCTCTCTGTGACATTTGGGACATTATTTTCCTTGCTGGTGTCTATTAGGGAAAGATGGAGTTTGATTGTTTCATTTTAGGTCATAGGCTCATCCCGGGACCAATATCATTTTCCTGGGCAATGATAGGCTCACCATTAGGCTAGGCTAATTAGGATTTCTCCAGGGAAGAGGGGAGGGTGAATGCCTGAATAAAATCATGGTTCTGATAGGAAAGAAGGAAGACTTGTTGGGTAGGTAATCAACAGCATCTATGACAATTACCTAGCATTCATTTTAATACTTTAATAAAATCAGTAAACACTATTTGCATTTTAAGATCTTAGAGGATCAAAAATGTGGTGTGAATAATTCTTGAAATAATAAAAAGCTTTACCTTATTAGGAAAAAATGTAGTGAAACAACCTCAGAGACACAGTTATTGAAATCAAGTTCAAAGATCTTAAATCACAGAAATGTGTTAACTTAATTTTCTACTCCAAGCTAAAGGAAAATTTATGAGACAGGTATAATGTACTGTGTTGTGGACTGTTGGAATCTGAACAAGTTGTCTTCCTTGATTTTCACATTTTGATATGTTTTTCTTCCCATTCCCACCTACCTCTTTTTTTGAAATTCCTGTTAGATTTTTCTCTTTTGCAAAATAATGGCACATTAATAACGTGGCAGACCTCATTTTCTATTTCTCTGTAATGACATTAGCAGAGGTCCTCTGAAGTGATTGATGTTAAGATAGAGTCCAAGGAAAATGCTGTGTTTGAAAGACCATGGTCTGACCTTCATGATAACGCACCATGCAAGATACTACGTCAGTGTGGTAATTATACTGTGCAGACAAAAATGAAATCTATTGTTTTGATAGGTATTAATTTTGATTGAGCTCAGATTACAACTTGCAATTAAAAATTCATAGATGATCATCCATTCAGGTAACAATGGTTAGAAGCTAAATAACACTACTTTGTATCAATTGTATACATAAGACATGCATGCCACTTTCTATTTTGTTCAAAGTACCCTATTTTTAGTAAACTCCTCTTATTTATCTCCTTAATTTATCTCTCTAAAAACCTTAATTTGACTAAACATAAGCAGAATCTTTTTATAGTGTTTCTTTCAAATCACTCTTCTGGTGGATTCCTATTATAGGTAAGTTCAAAAGTACAGTTACTTATTAAATTGCTACCTTATTTATTCATCATTTACATGAAATTGGGAAGGGAGGGGGAAAGGAATACTTCTAACTGTGAACTTGGTCCTTATTTTAATTTAAAAGTGCTCATATTTGAAAGTGGGCAAAGCTTTCATTGGAGCAGAAAACTATGCATTTTGGCACAATTTATATTTATTTTCAGAATAGCAATGTATCCTTAACTATCCTTCTGGATAGAATTTGGTCAATCTACAGAAATAATAATTATACAACTCCAGCTATGGTCTACTCTCTTCTTGACAGTATTTTTGACACTCTTGATTCCCTTCTTCTTTTTTCATCCAATTACTTCTGACAAAATACTTTCTTCTGATTTCCCTCCTACCACTATACATCCCTTTTAAGTATGCTCTACTGGCTCTTTTTTGTTCTGTCACGCCTTAAGTGAAATTGTTTCCTAAGGTTCTCTTCTACTCGTCTTACCTGCCCTCTTCTCTTCAACCTTCTGTTTCTTCAATCCCCTTCCTCTTCTGAGTAACCTCATCCATTCCCACGGATTTAACTCTTATTTATATGCTTATGACGTCCACAACTGCATCTTTACCCCTTCCTTCTCAAAACCAGGCCTCATCTCCCAATAGCTGGCCAGACAGCTCTCCTTGGCTATTCCACAGATGTCTGACCCTCTAGATATGACCTACATTGAACTCATCTCAAAGAATTGCTCCTATGCATGTTAACTACTGGTTCCCCCTCCACCACTACCCAGAAACCATAAAGTTTTCTGACCCCTCCCCTCCCTCAACACTTACATCTAATTGGTACCTACACATATTATAATCCCATCCCTGAAATGTCCCTTAATTCTCTCTCCTCCTTTCCTAGACCAGTGCCACTCTGCTACTTCTGCTTCCCAGTATTAACTGGACCATGTTAATCAATATCTTTTATCTGTACTCCTTGCTTCTAGTCTCTTCATGCTTCCATCCAGTCTCTGTTTTCATCCATTCCAACAAATCCCTTTATTTCCTATTATTTGAAGAATAAAGTCTAGACTCTCAAATGCCCTTCACTGCTTCTCAGCCTTGTTTTCAGTCTCATTCCCATCCATATCCTATTTCAGTCACATCAGAATTGCTTGTTTCCAAACATGTCATGTATTTTCATACTAAAAATTTTATAATTACTATTATATTGCTTTTCCTCAAGTTATTTCCCCTGCCTCCATTTCCCTCTTCACTTTCCTCAAAATCATACTGCCTATACTTTTTTGTACTTGCTGTTCCTTTGGCTCAAAACAATATTTCCTCAGCACTTAGCATGGCAAGTTCCTTCTTATTGTTTAAATCCCAGATGAAATATCACCTCCTCATAGGTCATTCCTGGCCATCCACACCAAAGGAAACTCTCATCCAGCAGTTGTCCCATAACCCAGCATGATGTTGCTATACTTCAGATTACTCATAACTCTCAGAAATTCTCCTGTTTGTGTATTTACTTCTGTCTCCCCAACTAGAGTGTAATGTACTTGAAGAAAGGACTTTATCTTATTTGCTGCTGCTCCTCAACTCCTAAAACAGTGTTTGGCACATAGTAGGTGATCAATAAATATCGTTGAATGAATTTAGATTTTTTTCAGTGAGGTGATATGATTTGTTTCTTTGATATACCATGTACTTATTGCTAAATCAGGTCAGACAAGAGCCCCCTTTCTGCCCTTATTTCTTCCTTCTAGATGGGTTTAGTTTTTGTGGAAATTTTTCTCTACTTATGAACCTTTTCTTTTAATTAAATTATATGACTTTGAAGTGAGCGGTGAAAAGCAAGGAAATATTGTTGATATTAACTTGGAGAACAACAAGTCTGAACCCATCTGATTAGTACCCAGTTCTCCTGGGTCACCACAGTGTGGAGAAGGAAATGAACTTGGTTGGGAAATCCCAGGATACAGAGACAAGAGACATGTATTCCTGTCCTTGCCCTGAAACCAACATTCATCATTATGGTGAGTAGGTTCTTCAAGCTCTGTGGAATCAGAATCATAATTTGGGAGATGAAGGTTGAATTAAATGGTCTCAAAAGTCTCTTTTACCTTTAGAGTTCCGTGCCTCTTTGACTCTTCAATTCAACTCAATCATTCACTCAACAAATACTGAATACCTTCCTGTGCAAGGTACCATATTGGATGCTAGAAATACAGTCGATGGTCTCCTGCTCTCAGGGAGCTTACAGACTAGTGGCAGGGGCAGACATTTATAAATGACCACATGGCACTATTCCTGGATTGAAACAGGTATCTCTATGGAACCCAAAACACCCCACATTTCACATCATTTTTGCCATAGAACCTGCTCTGACATAACAATTAGGTCTAATTTTCAGGATCTTCTTATTGGAGAGTAAGTCAATTTTTTTTTATTTCAAATAAGTATTTGTGTATAGAAAGTTTGCTTGAGCATTTTTATAGTACTCAAACATGGACTGGATTTTTTAAGCTGTTATTATAATTTTTCAAGTTCACAACCACTTACTCCTGCCTTTAGGGGGTAGGTGGGGAGGAGGTACATAGAAGAAAAGTATAAAATACCATTAAGGTATCCATGCTGATAAATTCAGCCTTGAATAGTGCTTTACATTCTATTATCATTATTAAGCTCTCAGTCTCATGGAAGCACATATTCATTCATATTCAAGAATCACTGTCTTCTGTAACTATCTTCTGTCCAGCTTCAAGGAACTTTGTAGAGAAGAAGGAAAGGCCATCTTTCTCTTTCAATAACTCCCTCTTATTCTTGTCCCTCATGCCTGTGTGCATTCTGGGCACTGCCCAGTGCATCCCATCCCATGCCTGAGGAGGAAGGATTGTTTGAGAACATTTGTGTTGATGTTTGTCATCAGCATGGTGTATGTGTACATATAGTTGTGCTGTGCATTCACTCCATGTGGAAGCGGTGCAATGTGGCCTTCTACACCCCCCCAATCCTCACCCCTGGCATATTTTTATAGGTAATGAATACTCCCTTCCTTTGTTCCCTCTTCTGTAACACCAAGGCACAGTGAACCACAGGGATCTGGGGTTGGCTGGCCTTTCAGAATTTTCCCAATGCTACCTTCTGTATCACCTTCTGGGCCTATCTTTTCCCATACCCAGAATCCTGGGTAACTTCTTCATTCCCTTCCAAGTTCCCTTGGTAGAAAGTAGAAGCAAGCTCTGTACCATATTTCCAAGCCACTCTCTATGGAAGACTGTATTTTCCAAAGATGCCTGTTAGATTATCTCTTGCTCCTCATGTTCTTCTTTAATGTGACCTTATCACCACCCCCATCATAACAAGAAGACAATTTCCATAAGTGACCTGTTCAAACAATAGAATGAATTAGAAAGGATGTTCTGGAACTTCTGAGGCTAGTACATGAGAAGACTTGAAGCTTCTGCCTGGAATGCTTGCTCTGGGATGACCAGTCCTTCTCAGACCTCCCACACCCTCTCAATGTTGTGAGAAGCCACAAGTCAGAGAGAGAGGCCACACTGAGCCAAAAGCATCAATTCCTAGTGATATGAGTGATTTTTCACAACTGTCCTGTGAACCTTCAGAAATCTCCAGATCCAGTTGCTACCTGATGGATACTGCACAAGAAATACCAAGCAAGACTATCCAGCTGAAACTACTCAACAGATAGAACCATGGAGATAACATATTGTTAAGCCACTAAGTTTTGAGCTAGTTTGTTATGCAGTTGTAGATAACTAAAACACCTTCAAACCTTATGAGAGAGTCTATTGGGTCAAACCTTTGAAGGAGGAAGGACAAGTTCAATGTTCCCTTTCCTCCCCCACCTCCACAACCCAGGAGGGATTAAGAAAGAGGCAATAGCCTCCTCCTGTCTTCCTCTCCCTCTTTAGTTTTCTACAAAGAAAGTGGGGTGGAGAGGTCATGGTGTCCTTCAGGATATTCTTGAATGAATCACCCAGCTCAATGATTATGGTGTATCTATTAGGACATCAAACTTTTTCTGGGGTAAAGGGTAAGTGTGAGATGGGGAGCAATTAATTTTCCTTCATAGTCATCATTATGCTACTCGTATAATAATGATATAGACATATTGCAAATCTCCATAAATATATACTGAACTTTTTTCTTGAGATAAGATAAATGTACTTTATCAAGGAACCCAGTTATCCTTTAGTTTAGTAAATCTCAGTTTTAATGCAAATTAGAATCACCTAGGAAATTGGTTTAAAAATTCTGAATACTGACTCTATCCCTTGGAAAGTCTGAATTTGTAGGTCTCTAGTGGGGCTCAGAGATCTGCATTGTAAAATAAAAGTAGCCCAGGTGATTTTATGTAGACATTCAGGGGACCATATCATGAAAAATTCTTTTTGATCCTTTCTCCTTTGAAATTTGTGTCAACTTTTCTGAATCCCTAAACCTTTTAAAATATCTCTGAAACTTTTAAAGTTATTTTTACCTCATGTAAGACAGCCTTTAACAGAACAGGATCTTGGACAAAAATTGACAGTGAGATAAATGGAAAGAATTGAAATATATTTAGAGAAGAAGGAATTCATTAGAAATTGGAGGCTGACTGAAGATAGACTGAATTCATAGAATATTAAGAAAGAGTAGTTTTATGTGAGACCCTCCCTAAACTAATTTCCCGGGGTAGCCTTGTGGGTGAATGTAGTCAGTAAAAGGGCAGTGCAACGTGGAATATTGGAAAGTGAGTCTGGCAGGAAATTGTGCCCTGTCTCCAGCACTCCCAAGGGGAGAACAAGTAGATTACCTGTCTAGCCTCATAGACTTACTTCTCAGTCTTCCACAGAAGGCAGGGACTCAGTAGCCTCCTTGATGAGGAAACTCCCACCCCAAGCATATGCATATTCAATTCCACTCCCATAACTCACCAGGGAGTGTTTAGATCTGCGGTTTGTCCTCCTGAAGACAAGTCTCCAGGGCCATAGCAGTGACCTCAGCCTGGAGAGGCTTTTGAGTGCAAATGCCAATCTCCCATCGCATTAGTAAAATTATGGAGCAAGGCAATGTTTGTACGTTTCTGAGGAACTAAAAATTAGATTTCCAGTATTTTACATTGCCTGGTCATCATATCCACCAGAATAAATTAGAGAATCACTATGAAATAATTATTAAAATAAGGAGTTGATCCATCTAAATATTTCTAGAATTTAACTCTTACACAAAAAATTAAGAGTTTTGTAAATTGTTGAGGCCACTGGAAAATAGTCATAATTTAATACTTTCTTCTGTGATTTCCTCAGTCAGTAGCACATCCAACACAGGAAAATGGAGAAACATAAGGAGGGAAAAAGAGCTATGATTCCTATGGCTTAGACTTGAGACAGGCTAGATGTTTACTAAATTAATTTCCAGTGATTCCTGGGCATGCATTTCCCAGCTTTCTTTGCAGTGAACAAAAATGTGTGGGGTCCATAAGCTTGAATTTGTCGTAGTGGAATTTGGAGATAAGTGATACATACAACTTTAAGCTTTGGTTCATGGAACATTCTCACATGCTCTTGTCACATCATTGGCTTTCACCCTATCACTGGCTTCATGCAGAGAAGGATGAAGCCTGGGAAGATGGTTCTACTACAAGATGTCAGAAGACTGCATCCCCTAATGACTGTATGGAGCAGAAACCCTTGCTGATTCCATCTGATTGTGACATGAGCAAGTAATAAACTCTTAATGTGTTTATTCACTCTGATTATGGGCTTCATTTTAACATTTGGCAAATTCTAGTCCAGGTTATAAATATGACCTGTTTACTAATATGTCGGGGGACCTGACCTTTTCAGCTCCATATTTCCTTTGAGCACCAGCATGAGGGTTTGAGTCCCATGTGTACCCACCTCTGGAATTCAGAACTCACTGGCCACATTTGGGTAAGATATGGCAGATACATTAGAGATCTATTTGCACTAGACATTGTTCAATGTTCTGGGAGAGAATTTATCCTCAGGCACAGAGATCCAGGAAGATAGCTTGGTGTGATAACAAAGCAGTTGTGTGAGGGAAATGGTTGCTGTGAATATGGCTTAATATTTGGTTTTGAATTCTTCTCTGGCCCAGTGCCAGCTGCCTGAATCCTAGGTAGAGAAAGATAAATTTGGTGATAAAAACTGAAGAAGTTGTGTAATCTGTATTTGCTTCACTTGTGTGTGAAAACCACTACATTTGTTTTGTTGAGTGAAGTAAATGAGTCTCAGTTTCTATCCATCCTGGTTTGCAGGATTTTCAAACTCGGTCATAGTTTGGTGATTGTTCACCCTGTCCTTGGGTCTTTACAGCAACCAAGAGGCTTTCCCATCTTAAAAGATTAGGGTGGAAACCCTTCAGTCCATCACTGTCTTTTCTGAGATGCTCATGTTTAAGGCTCCCTGTTCCATCAAAAAATGGGTGGCTCTGTGATCTGGGTAGGAGGACTTCTAAATGATCAGTCCACAAGCCTTTATCCAACCTTTTCCCAGAGGTCCTGCTTCCCTTGAGTATGGGTGGAAGGTGGGGGGGCACAATTACATTCCTCAAGGAAAGTAGTCACTGACTTCCTTCTAACTCAGTGAAGGCACTAGAGATTGGGTAACTCTTTCTCTTTAGTTCAAACATGACCTTCTATCCCTCTTCCTGACTTATTCTATCTTCGTGGACCTGAAATATAAAAGCTGTGTACTCTCCCTCAAGTTGTGGGAGAAGGAGAGCTTATACTTTTAAAAACACAGTTGCTGTCATCTTCCCCTGGGTTGGGGAAGGTGGAGGTTTTTATTCAGTTGTAAGTTTACATCAGCAAAAACAAAATAAACAAGAAATCTAAAAGCAAGAACAAACAAAAGGAAAGCAAAAAAAAAAGCAATAAATAAAAATAAATAAATAAGAACAAGGTTTTCTTTTTTCACATCTTTATAGGAGCATAAATGTTTTACAATGTTGTGTTAGTTTCTGCTGTACCAAAGTGAATCAGGTATATGTATACATATATCTCCATATCCTCTCCCTCTTGAGCCACCCTCCCACCCTCCCCTTCCCATCCCTTTAGGTCATCACAAAGAACAGAAGTGATCTTCCTGTGCTATGCAGCAGCTTCCCACTAGCCATCCCTTTTACATTTGGTAGTGTATATATGCCAATGCTACTCTCTCACTTCATACCAGCTTCCCCTTCCCTCACATGCCCTCAATTCCGTCTCTACATCTGCGTCTTTATTCCTGTCCTGCTACTTGGTTCATCAGCACCACTTTTTAAAATTCCATATATATGCATTAACATATGGTATTTGTTTTTCTCTTTCTGACTTACTTCACTCTGTATCACAGATTCTAAGTCCATCCACCTCATTAAAAACAATGAGTTAAATTAAAAATAACTCAATTTCATTCCTTTTTATGGCTTAGAAATATTCCATTGTATATATGTGCCACATCTCCTTTATACATTCATCTGTTGATGGACATTTAGGTTGCGTCCATGTCCTGGTTATTGTAAATAGTGCTGCAATGAACATTGTGGTACACGTATCTTTTTGAATTATGGTTTCCTCAGGGTATATGCCCAGTAGTGGGATTGCTGGGTCATATGGTAGTTCTATTTTTAGGTTTTTAAGGAACTTCCATACTGTTCTCCATAGTGGCTGTATCAATTCACATTTCCACCAACATTGCAGGAGGGTTCCCTTTTCTCTACACCTTCTCCAGCATTTATTGCTATAGATTTTTTGATGGTGGCCATTCTGACCTGTGTGAGGTGATACCTCATTGTGGTTTTGATTTGTATTTCTCTAATAATTAGTGACGTTGAGCATCTTTTCATGTATTTGTTGGCCATCTGTATGTCTTCTTTGGAGAAATGTCTAGTTAGGTCTTCTGCCCATTTATGGACTGGGTTGTTTGTTTTTTTGGTATTGAGCTGCATGAGCTGCTTGTATATTTTGGAGCTTAATCCTTTGTCAGTTGCTTCATTTGCAAATATTTTCGCCCACTCTGAGGGTTGTCTTTTTGTCTTGTTTATGGTTTCCTTTGCTGTGCAAAAGCTTTTAAGTTTCATTAGGTCCCATTTGTTTATTTTTGCTTTTATTTCCATTTCTCTAGGAGGTGGATCCAAAAGGATCTTGCTGTGATTTATGTCATAGAGTGTTCTGCCTATGTTTTCCTCTAAGAGTTTGATAGTGTCTGAACTTACATTTAGGTCTTTAATCCATTTTGAGTTTATTTTTGTCTATGGTGTTAAGGAATGTTCTAATTTCATTCTTTTACATGTAGCTCTCCAGTTTTCCCAGCACCACTTATTGAAGAGGCTGTCTTTTCTCCACTGTATATTGTTGCCTCCTTTGTCAAAGATAAGGTGACCAATGTGCATGGGTTTATCTTTGAGCTTTCTATACTGTTCCATTGATCTATATTTCTGTTTTTGTGCCAGTACCATATTGTCTTGATTACTGTAGCTTTGTAGTATAGTCTGAAGTCAGGGAACCTGATTCCTCTAGCTCCATTTTTCTTTCTTAAGATTGCTTTGGCTATTTGGGGTCTTTTGTGTTTCCATACTAATTGTAAAATTTCTTGTTCTAGTTCTGTGAAACATGCAATTTGATAGGGATTGCATTGAACCTGTAAATTGCTTTGTGTAGTATAGTCATTTTCACAATATTGATTCTTCCAGTCCAGGATTGTGGTATAACTTTCCATCTGTTTACGTTATCTTTGATTTCTTTTATCAGTGTTTTATAATTTTCTGAGTACAGGTCTTTTTCTTCCTTAAGTAGGTTTATTCCTAGGTATTTTATTCTTTGTGTTGTGATGGTAAATGGGATTGCTTCCTTATTTTCTCTTTCTTATCTTTCATTGTTAGTGTATAGGGATGCAAGAGATTTCTGTGCATTAATTTTTTATCCTGAAACCTTACCAAATTCACTGATTACCTCTAGTAGTTTTCTGGTGGCATCTTTAGGATTTTCTATGTATAGTATCATGTCATTGGCAAACAGTGACAGTTTTACTTCTTCTTTTCCAATTTGTATTATTTTATTTCTTTTTCTTCTCTGATTGCTGTGGCTAGGACTTCCAATACTATATTGCATAATAGTGGCGAGAGTGGACATCCTTGTCTTGATCCTGATCTTAGCAGAAATGCTTTCAGTTTTGAATCATTGAGAATGATGTTTGCTGTGGGGTTTTCATATATGGTTGTCATTATGTTGATGTAGGTTCCCTCTATGCCCACCTTCTGAAGAGTTTTTATTATAAATGCCTGTTGAATTTTGTCAAAAGCCTTTCTTGCATCTATTGAGATGATCATATGGTTTTTATTCTTTAATTTGTTGATATGGTGTATCACATTGATTGTTTTGTGTATATTGAAGAATCCTTGCATCCCTGGGATAAATCCCACTTGATCATGGTGTACCATCCTTTTAATGTGTTGTTGGATTCTCTTTGCTAGTATTTTGTTGAGGATTTTTGCGTCTCTCTTCATCAGTAATATTGGTCTCTAATTTTCTGTTTTTTTGTGATATCTTTGCCTGGTTTTGTTATGAGGGTTATGGTGGCCTCATGGAATGAATTTGGAAGCATTCCTCCCCCTGAAATTTTTTGGAAGAGTTTGAGAAGGATAGGTATTAACTCTTCTCTAAATGTTTGATAGAATTCGCCTGTGAAGACTTCTGGTCCTGGACTTTTGTTAGCTGGAAGAATTTAAATTACAGTTACAACTTCATAACCTGTGATTGGTCTGTTTATATTCTCTAATTCTTCCTGGTTCAATCCTGGTTCAACATTTTTCCAAGAATTTGTCCATTTCTTCCAGTTTGTCCATTTTATTGGCATATAGTTGCTTGTAGTAGTCTTTTATGATCTTTTGGATTTCTGCAGTGTCAGCTGTAGTCTCTCCTTATTCATTTCTAATTATATTGACTTGAGATCTCTCCCTTTTTTTCTTGATGAGTGTGGTTAAAAGTTTATCAATTCTGTTTATCTTCTCAAATAACCAACTTTTAGTTTTATTGATTTTTGCTATTGTTTTCTTTGTTTCTATTTAATTTATTTCTGCTCTGATCTTTATGATTTCTTTCCTTCTCCTAACTTTGGGTTTCCTTTGTTCTTCTTTGTCTAATTGCTTTAGGTGGAAACTTAGATAGTTTATTTGAGATTTTCTTGTTTCTTGAGGTGAGCTTAAATTGCTATGACCTTCCCTCTTAGAACTGCTTTTGTTGTGTCCATAGGTTTTGGATCATCATGTTTTTGTTGTCATTTGTTTCTAGGTATTTTTTGATTTCCTCTTTGATTTCTTCAGTGATCTCTTGGTTATGTAGCAGTGCACTGTTTAGCCTCCATGTATTTGTGTTTTTTACTGTTTTTTTTTTTCATGTATTGATTTCTAATTTCATAGCGTTGTGGTTGGAAAAGATGCTTGGTAAGATTTCAATTTTCTTAAATTTTCCAAGGTTTGATTTGTGACCCAAGATGTGATCTCTTCTGGAGAACGTTCTGAGTACACTAGAGAAATAAGTGTATTCTTCCGCTTTTGGGTGGAGTGTACTAAAAATATCAATTAAGTCTATTGGATGTATTGTGTCATTTAAAGCTTGGGTTTCTTTATTTATTTTCTGTCTGGATGATCTGTCTGTTGGTGTAGGTGGGGTGTTAAAGTTCCCCACTATTATTGTGTTACTGTTGCTTTCTCCTTTTATGGCTGTTAGCATTTGCCTATGTGTTGAGGTGGTCCTAGGTGGGGTGCATAAGTATTTATAATTGTTATGTCTTCTCCTTGGATTGATCCCTTGATCATTATGTGGTGTCCTTCTTTATCTCTTTCTTATAAAGTCTATTTTACCTGATATGAGAATTGCTACTCCAGCTTACTTGTGATTTCCATTTCCATGGAGTATCTTTTTTGATCCCCTCACTTTCGGTCTGCATGTGTCCCTAGGTCTGATGTGGGTTTCTTGTAGACAGCATATATAAGAGTCTTGTTTTTGTATCCCTTCAGCCAGTCTATGTCTTTTGGTTGGAGCATTTAATCCATTTACATTCTTGGTGATTATCAATATGTATTTGCCAGTACCATTTTCTTAATTGATTTGGGTTTGTTTTTGTGGGTCTTTTTCTTCTCTTGTGTTTCCTGCTTAGAGAAGTTCCTTTAAGATTTGTTGTAAAGCTGGTTTGGTGGTGCTGAATTCTCATAGCTTTTGCTGATCTATAAAGGTTTTAATTTCTCCATTGAATCTGAATGAGACCCTTGCTGGGTAGAGTAATCTTGGTTGTAGGTTTTTCCCTTTCATCACTTTAAATGTGTCCTGCCACTCCCTGCTGGCTTTCAGAGTTTCTCCTGAAATATCAGCTGTTAACATTATGGGGATTCCCTTTTATGTTATTTGTGTCTTTTAATATTTTTTCTTTGTATTTTAATTTTTGATATTTTGATTAACATGTGTCTCAGCATGTTTTTCTTTAGGTTTATCATGAATGGTACTCTCTCTTCTTCCTGGACTTGATTGACTATTTCCTTTCCCATGTTAGGAAAGTTTTCTACTATAATCTCTTCAAATATTTTCTTAGACCTTTTTTATTCTCTTATTCTTCTGAGACCCCTATAATTCGAACGTTGGTGCACTTAATGTTGTCCCAGACATCTCCGAGACTGTCCTCAATTCTTTTTATTCTTTTTTATTTATTCTACTCCCTGGCAGTTATTTCCAACATTTTATCTTCCAGCTCACTTATCTGTTCTTCTGCCTCAGTTATTCTGTTATTGATTTCTTCTAGAATATCTTTAATTTCAGTTATTATGCTGTTCATTACTGTTTGTTTGCTCTTTATTTCTTCTAGATCCTTGTTAAATGTTTCTTGTATTTTCTCCACTCTGTTCCTGAGATTTTGGATAATCTTTATTCTGATTACTCTGAATTCTTTTTCAGGTAGGTTGCCTATTTCATCTTCATTTATTTGCTCTTTTAGGTTTTTACCTTCCTCCTTAATCTGTAACATATTTTTTATCATTTCATTTATTTTTTGATGTGTGGGGCTGTATTCCTGTCTTACTGGTTCTTTGGCTTGAGGCGTCCAGCACTGGAGTTTGCAGGCAGTTGTATAGCACTGGGTCTTCATGCCAAAAAGACCTCTTCGTTCCTTCACTCTGATTAATATTCCCTGGGTTCTGAGGTTCTCTGTTAATCCACCAGCTTGATCTTGGAGCTCCCACCACAGAAACTTGGGCCTGACTTCTGGCTTGGGAACCAAGATCCTGCAAGCTGCATGGTGTGGTAAAAAGAAGAAGAAGAAAAAAAAAGGAGCAGTACAATAACAAAGAATAAAATACAACATAAAATTAGAAAGATAAAAAATATATAAGGGGACATGGAGATCACCTTCCTCCCCACAGATACACCAGAAATACAGCTACACGTGGAACGACTCCTACAGAACACCTACTGTATGCTGGCAGAAGACCTCAGATCTCCCAAAAGGCAAGAAACTCCCCACGTACCTGGGTAGGGCAAAGCAGAGAGATTCCTGCACAGAGGATCGGTGCCAACCGGCACTCACCAGACCGAGAGGCTTGTCTGCTCACCCACCAGGGCGGGTGGCACTGGGAGCTGAGGATCGGGATTCAGTTGGAGTGCAGGGAGAGGACTGGGGTTGGCGGTGTGAACACAGCCTGAAGGGCCTAATGTGCCACAGCTAGCCGGGAGGGAGTCCGGGAAAATGTTTGGACCTGCTGAAGAGGCAAAAGACTTTTTCTTCCCTCTTTGTTTCCTGGTGCGTGAGGAGAGGGGATTAAGAGTGCTGCTTGGAGGAGCTGCAGAGACGGGCGCGAGCCGCAGCTGAAAGCACGGACTCCAGAGACGGGCGTGGGACGCTGGGGCTGCTGCCACTGCAGTGAGGCCTGTGTGTGAGTGCAGGTCACTGTCCACGCCACCTTCCGGGGAGCCTGTGCAGCCTGTCACTGCTGGGGTCCTGGTGTCCAGGGACGGCTTCCCTGGGAGAACGCATGGCACACCTCAGGCTGGTGCAACGTCACGCTGGTCTCTGCTGCTGCAGGCTCGCCCCGCACTCCATGCCCCTCCCTGCCCCCTGGCCTGAGTGAGCCAGAATCCCCGAAGTGGCTGCTCCTTTAACCCTGTCCTGTCTGCATGAAGAACAGATGCCCTCCGGTGACCTACATGGAGAGCTGGGGCCAAATCCAAAGCTGTGACTGGGGAGCTGTGAGAGCAAGGAAGAGAAAGGGAAATCTCTCCCAGCAGCCTCTGAAGCAGTGGATTAAAGCTCCACAATCAACTTGATGAACCCTGCATCTGTGGAATACATGAATAGACAACAAATCATCCCAAATTGAGGAGCCAGGAGTCAGTGCTGTGCCTCTGAGGTGGGAGAGCCAACTTCAGGACACTGGTCCACAAGAGACCTCCCAGCTCCACATAATATCAAATGGCGAAAATCATCCAGAGATCTCCATCTCAACACCAGCACCCAGCTTCACTCAACGACCAACAAGCTACAGTGCTGGACACCATATGCCAAACAACTAGCAAGACAAGCAGGAACACAATGCCACCCATTAGCAGAGAGGCTGCCTAAAGTCATAAAAAGTCCACAGACACCACCAGACGTGGACCTGTCCACCAGAAAGACAAGATCCAGCCTCATCAACCAGAACACAGGCACTAGTCCCCTACACCAGGAAACCTACACAAACTACTGAACCAACCTTAGTCACTGGGGACAGACACCAAAAACAATGGGAACTACGAACCTGCAGCCTGCAAAAAGGAGACCCCAAACACAGTAAGATAAGCAAAATGAGAAGACAGAAAAACACACAGCAGGAGAAGGAGCAAGATAAAAACCCACCAGACCGAACAAATGAAGAGGAAATAGGCAGTCTACCTGAAAAAGAATTCAGAATAATGATAGTAAAGATGATCCAAGATTCTATTTCCCAGATCCAAAATCTTGGAAATAGAATAGACAAAATGCAAGAAACAGTTAACAAGGACCTAGAAGAACTAAAGGTGAATCAAGCATCGATTAAAAACACAATAAATGAAATGAAAAATACTCTAGATGGGATCAATAGCAGAATAACTGAGGCAGAAGAACGGATAAGTGAGGTGGAAGATAAAATAGTGGAAATAACTGCTGCAGAGCAAAATAAAGAAAAAAGAATAAAAAGAACAGAAGACAGTCTCAGAGACCTCTGGGACAACATTAAACACACCAACATTTGAATTATAGGGGTTCCAGAAGAAGAAGAGAAAAAGAAAGGGACTGAGAAAATATTTGAAGAGATTATAGTTGAAAACTTCCCTAATATGGGAAAAGAAATAGTTACTCAAGTCCAGGAGTCACAGAGAGTCCCATACAGCATAAATTGAAGGAGAAATACGCCAAAACACATATTAATCAAACTGTCAAAAATTAAACACAAAGAGATCATTTTAAAAGCAGCAAGGGAAAAACAACAAATAACACGCAAGGGAATCCCCATCAGGTTAGCAGCTGATCTCTCAGCAGAAACTCTACAAGCCAAAAGGGAGTGGCAGGACATAATTAAATTGATGAAGGAGAAAAACCTGCAACCAAGACTACTCTACCCAGCAAGGTTCTCATTCAGATTTGATGGAGAAATTAAAAACTTTACAGATAAGCAAAAGCTGAGAGAGTTCAGCACCACCAATCCAGCTTTACAACAAATGCTAAAGGAACTTCTCTAGGCAAGAAACACAACAGAAGGAAAATACCTACAATAACGAACCCAAAGTAATTAAGGAAATGGGAATAGGAACATACATATCAATAATTACCTTAAATGTAAGTGGACTAAATGCTCCCACCAAAAGACACAGATTGGCTGAATGGATACAAAAACAAGACCCATATATATGCTGTCTACAAGAGACCCACTTCAGACCTAGAGACACATACAGATTGAAAGTAAGGGGATGGAAAACGATATTCCATGCAAATGGAAATCAAAAGAAAGCTGGAGTAGCAATTCTTATATCAGACAAAATAGACTTTAAAATAAAGACTTTTAGAAGAGACAAAGAAGGACACTACATAATGATCAAGGGATCGATCCAAGAAGAAGATATAACAATTGTAAATATTTAGGCACCCAACATAGGAGCACCTCAATACAAAGGCACATACTAACAGCCCTAAAAGGGGAAACTGACAGTAACACACTTATAGTAGGGAACTTTAACACCCAATTTCACCAATGGACAGATCATCCAAAATGAAAATAAATAAGGAAACACAAGCTTTAAATGATACATTAAACAAGATGGACTTAATTGATATTTATGGAATATTCCATCCAAAAACAACAGAATACACATTTTTCTCAAGTGCTCATGGAACATTCTCCAGGATAGATCATATCTTGGGTCACAAATCAAGCCTTGGTAAATTTAAGAAAATTGAAATTGTATCAAGTATCTTTTCCGACCACAATGCTATGAGACTAGACATCAATTACAGGAAAAGATCTGTAAAAAATACAAACACATGGAGGCTAAACAATACACTACTCAATAATGAATTGATCCCTGAAGAAATCAAAGAGGAAATAAAAATATACCTAGAAACAAATGACAATGGAGACACGACGACCCAAAACATATGGGACGCAGCAAAAGCAGTTCTAAGGGGGAAATTTATAGCAATAAAATCCCACCTTAAGAAACAGGAAACATCTCGAGTAAACAACCTCACCCTGCACCTAAAGCAATTAGAGAAAGAAGAAAAAAAACCCCCAAAGTTAGCAAAAGGAAAGAAATCATAAAGATCAGATCAGAAATAAATGAAAAAGAAATGAAGGAAACGATAACAAAGATCAATAAAACTAAAAGCTGTTTCTTTGAGAAGATAAACAAATTGAGAAACCATTAGCCAGACTCATCAAGAAAAAAAGGGAGAAGACTCAAATCAATAGAATTAGAAATGAAAAAGGAGAAGTAACAACTGACACTGCAGAAATACAAAAGATCATGAGAGATTACTACAAGAAACTCTATGCCAATGAAATGGACAACCTGGAAGAAATGGGCAAATTCTTAGAAATGCACAACCACCAAGACTGAATCAGGAAGAAATAGAAAATATGAATAGACCAACCACAAGCACGGATATTGAAACTGTGATAAAAAATCTTCCAACAAACAAAAGCCCAGGACCAGATGGCTTCACAGGCGAATTCTATCAAACATTTAGAGAAGAGCTAACACCTATCCTTCTCAAATTCTTCCAAAATAAAGCAGAGGGAGGAGCACTCCCAAACTCATTCTATGAGGCCACCATCACCTAGATACCAAAACCAGGCAAGGATGTCACAAAGAAAGAAAACTACAGGCCAATATCACTGATGAACATAGATGCAAAAATCCTCAACAAAATACTAGCAAACAGAATCCAACAGCACATTAAAAGGATCATACACCATGATCAAGTGGGGTTTATTCCAGGAATGCAAGGATTCTTCAATATACGCAAATCAATCAATGTGATACACCATATTAACAAGTTGAAGGAGAAAAACCATATGATCATCTCAATAGATGCAGAGAAAACTTTCGACAAAATTCAACACCCATTTATGATAAAAACCCTGCAGAAAGCAGGCATAGAGGGAACTTTCCTCAACATAATAAAGGCCATATATGACAAACCCACAGCCAACATTGTCCTCAATGGTGAAAAACTGAAACCATTTCCACTAAGATCAGGAACAACACAAGGCTGCCCACTCTCACCACTCTTATTCAACTTAGTTTTGGAAGTTTTAGCCACAGCAACCAGAGAAGAAAAGGAAATAAAAGGAATCCAAATGGGAAAAGAAGAAGTAAAGCTGTCACTGTTTGCAGATGACATGATACTATACATAGAGAATCCTAAAGATGCTACCAGAAAACTACTAGAGTTAATCAATGAATTTGGTAAAGTAGCAGCATACAAAATTAATGCACAGAAATCTCTGGTATTCCTGTACACTAATGATGAAAAATCTGAAAGTGAAATCAAGAAAACTCTCCCATTTGCCATTGCAACAAAAAGAATAAAATATCTAGGAATAAACCTACCTAAGGAGACAAAAGACCTGTATGCAGAAAATTATAAGACACTGATGAAAGAAATTAAAGATGATACAAATAGATGGAGAGATATACCATGCTCCTGGATTGGAAGAATCAATATTGTGAAAATGACTCTACTACCCAAAGCAATCTACAGATTCAATGCAATCCCTATCAAACTACCACTGGCATTTTTCACAGAACTAGAGCAAAAAATTTCAAAATTTGTTTGGAAAAATAAAAGACCCCGAATAGCCAAAGCAATCTTGAGAACAAAAAATGGAGCTGGAGGAATCAGGTTCCCTGACTTCAGACTATACTACAAAGCTACAGTAATCAAGACAGTGTGGTACTGGCACAAAAACAGAAAGATAGATCAATGGAACAGGATAGAAATCCCAGAGATAAACCCATGCACATATGGTCACCTTATCTTTGATAAAGGAGGCAGGAATGTACAGTGGAGAAAGGACAGCCTCTTCAATAAGTGGTGCTGGGAAAACTGGACAGGGACATGTAAAAGTATGAGATTAGAACACTCCCTAACACCATACACAAAAATAAGCTCAAAATGGATTAAAGACATAAATGTAAGGCCAGAAACTATCAAACTCTTAGAGGAAAACATAGGCAGAACACTCTATGACATAAGTCACAGCAAGATCCTTTTGGACGCACCTCCTAGAGAAATGGAAATAAAAACAAATATAAACAAATGGGACCTAAGGAAACTTAAAATCTTTTGCACAGCCAAGGAAACCATAAACAAGACCAAAAGACAACCCTCAGAATGGGAGAAAATATTTGCAAATGAAGCAACTGACAAAGGATTAATCTCCAAAATTTATAAGCAGCTCATGCAGCTCAATAGCAAAAAACCAAACAACCCAATCCAAAAATGGGCAGAAGACCTAAATAGACATTTCTCCAAAGAAGATATACAGACTGCCAACAAACACATGAAAGAATGCTCAACATCATTAATCATTAGAGAAATGCAAATCAAAACTACAAAGATATCATCTCACACTAGTCAGAATGGCCATCATCAAGAAATCTAGAAACAATAAATGCTGGAGAGGGTGTGGAGAAAAGGGAACACTCTTGCACTGCTGGTGGGAATGTGAATTGGTAGAGCCACTATGGAGAACAGTATGGAGTTTCCTTAAAAAACTACAAATAGAACTACCATATGACCCAGCAATCCCACTACTAGGCATATACCCTGAGAAAACCATAATTTAAAAAGAGACATGTACCAAAATGTTCATTGCAGCTCTATTCACAATAGCCTGGAGCTGGAAACAACCTAAGTGTCCATCATCGGATGAATGGATAAAGAAGATGTGGCACATATATACAATGGAATATTACTCAGCCATAAAAAGAAACGAAACTGAGCTATTTGTAATGAGGTGGATAGACCTAGAGTCTGTCATACAGAGTGAAGTAACTCAGAAAGAGAAAGACAAATACTGTATGCTAACACATATATATGGAATTTAAGAAAAAAAATATCATGAAGAACCTAGGGGTAAAACAGGAATAAAGACACAGACCTACTTGAGAATGGACTTGAGGATATGAGGAGGGGGATGGGTAAGCTGTGACAAAGCAAGAGAGAGGCATGGACATATATACAGTACCAAACGTAAGGTAGATAGATAGTGGGAAGCAGCCGCATAGCACAGGGAGATCAGCTCGGTGTTTTGTGACCACCTGGAGGGGTAGGATAGGGAGGGTGGGAGGGAGAGAGACGCAGGAGGGAAGGGTTGGGGGAACAGGTGTATATGTATGACTGATTCACTGTGTTATAAAGCAGAAACTAAAAAATAAATAAAAAAGATAAGTATATATATATATATATTAGGAAAAATAAAAATATAACTGAAACAACTGCAAGAAGGTAAAACAAAACCATAACAGAAAAAAAATAGGGCAACAAGAGAAAAGGAGCAGAACAGTAACAAAGTATGAAAAATAAAATAAAATTAGGAAAATAAATGATTTAATAGAAAAAAATAAAAATATAAATGAATCAACCACAATGAATCAACAACAAAGTAAAACAGAACCACAATCTAAAAGAGGAAAAAAAAAAAAGCCTTGGTTATGTGGGGCAGAATTTAGGTGGAGGTGGAACTTAGGCAGGGGCAGTGTTTATGGTGGGGCGGAACTTAGGCTCAGAACACACACAGCCAGAAAAGGCCTTGTGGGTGAGGCCTAGGTGGTGTGACATTCAAGCGTATGTCTGGGCCTCTGCTTAGAACCTCCACAGAAGGGGAGAGGCAGCACATTCAAAGGGAAGCCTTTGAGTGTGGAGTTCCAGAGTTTGGAGGTAAGGCCCTGGGTGAGGGTGTGTGGGTGGGATATAGGCCCAGAACTTTGGAGAGGTTCTCAGAGGGGGTCTCCGAGTGTAGAGGTAGGGCCCTGGGTGTGGGTGTAGGGTCGGTGCTTGGGCTCTACATGGCAGGAGGGTGGCTCTGAGGGCAGAGGATTAGGCCCAGGAGCCCAACAGGCTCCCTGGTGCCTAAGTAGACGGGGAAAGTGCTGGCCACATTCCCTTCCATTCCTCCACGCCCCCCTCCAGTGTCTCCCCCAGTGTCTTCCCCATCCCCCTGGTGGACCCCGCTGGGTGTAGGAAACCCTCCCATTCCCCAGCCTCCTCTCAGGGGTGCCAGTCCCAGAGTTCTTGCCTTTATTTTTGCTCCCCCTTCCCTCCCACCCCCTCCCTCGGGACCCACGTGGCTGGACGGGGCCTTGGTGGGCAGAGGATCAGGCCCATGATCTCAGCAGGCTCCCAGGGGCCCAAGTGGGAAGGGGAAACCTGGTCATGCTCCCTTTTGATCCTCTGTCCTCCCAATGGTCCCCTAATTTCCTCCTTCGGTTGTGGGATCCCTTCTCCTCCCCTTTCACTCCCCCCATTCCCCACATCCTACGCAGTCACTGGGGGTTCCTCCTGTCCCCTTAGGTGTCTGTGGTCCCCCACCAGTGCCTGGTAGGTGCCCTAGTTGTGTGGAGACGTGAATTCCCCGTCCTCCTGGTCTACCATCTTGACTCCACCCCCAGTTTTTCTTCTTTATAGTACAAACAAGTCAGTTTTTCTTAATAGTACATTCTGTTACAAATATTTTCAATAAAATGTACAATATTTGAGGTAGAGTATAAATCCTTTAGTATCCACCTGAGCGTATCAAAGAAATGGAGATATATTCTCCCCAACTCTATGTCAGAACACCATATATATTTGGCATTGTGATTGGCCTTGGTAGAAGCTATAATCTCCAGTGGAGATATCAGGTAGAAGCTGAAATGTTAATCAGAAATGGATGTACCCAGAATAAAAGGCAGGGGTGTTAGAGGCTAACATGTTACTTAAAGCAGAGGCAGCTGGGGCAGGTAAAATAGAAATATCCAATGAATACCAAGTGAGTTCTAGCTGATTGGATTTGTTTTTGAGCCCTCATGAGACACCCGCTAGGGACTCCCGGAAGTGCTTGGTAGTTGTGGTGATGGGAAAAGACATTCCAGGCAGCTAGATTTCTACAAAATCATGGATCCTGAGATACATGAACTAAATTTAGAGTGAATATGTTTCCACTGGATGGTGACAGCCCTTGATTCCACTTTAGCTCGATTCCAATTGTTTCCAGGGTCTACATGCTGATTCAACCCTTTCTCAAATCTATGAATCATTTCATAAACAATTCCCTTTCTAGATACCTGAAAGACTTAGAAATAGTCATGTCATTTTCCACACTGTGTGCTTCAGACTCAAATGGCCTGGTAGCTTTTGTTCTTGCTGCCCTGGGAACCCTAAGAGCACTTTGTGAATGAGGCCAAGTTAGTTGGCTGGTGGATGTGAAACCACATAGAGGAAAACCAAGGAATGTGCAGATAGCTTCCATTCATCATGTGAGTGATGCCATCTTAGATCATCTAGCTGCCAGTCAACTTGCCAGCTAACTCACAGACATGGGAGAGCCAAGTAGAATCAGATGAGCTGGCTTGGGCAGAAGAATTACCCTCAGGATCATGAACCAAATAGTCATTCTTTTAAATAACTAGGTTTTGGGGTTGTTTGCTGTGCATCATAAGCTAACTGATACATTATTAAAATCATTAAGAAATTGAAACTCTGTACAGATGTATAAATAGTAAGGAGGTTGCATCAGTAATCAATTACATCCCAACAAAGAAAAGCTCAGGACTGTGTGGCTTCACTGGTAAATTCTAACAAATATTTAAAGAGACTTAATACCAATTCTTATCAGATGCTTCCAAAAAATTGAAGAGAAGGGAACACTTCCCACACTCATTTTATGAAGCCAGAATTGCCTGTAGAAGATCATACACCATGAACAAGTGAGATTTATCCCTGGGATACAAGGATGGCTCAACATATGCAAGTTAATAAATGCAATGCACCACATTAACAGAATAAAGGCTAATAGCCACATGATCACCTTAATAGATGCAGAAAAAGAATTTGACAAAAAATAAAATTTAACATTTCTTTTCCTTTCCTTAGAATCCTAAAATGTTTTTCATCACCTACTGTAAACAGGGCCCTCAAGATCTGGCCCCCTCCTCTGACCTCTCAGGCGTATTTCTACTTTATAGTTTCCTCTACAGCAAATGGAAATGCTTGCATTCTCCTTGTGCACCATGCTCCTCCTTCACTTCCCTGTGCTCTCCCTCCACCTCTTTTCCACATTGTTACTTTCTACGTAGCCTTCCAATCACATATTGGATTCCACTTCCTCCAAGAAGCCTGATGGGTCAGATGTCTCTCTGTGTTTTCTGATTCCTATCCCTATCATTACCCTTAAGACTTTAAAAAAGTATGTTTACACCTCATAAGTAGACTGTGAGCTTCTTGAGGGCAAGGTTTGTAGCTATTTTTTTTTCTTGTATTCCCACTACCTATCAGGTTGCCTGCCTTTTGAATGAACACATGTTCTAGATTTCAGGAATATCAAAACAAATAAAACATGGCAGAAAATAGAACTCAAAACTTGTGGTTACATTTTACTGTTTCTTAGAGATCAATAACAAAAATCCATGTTCTTTAATCAATTAATTTCTGTCTCTGAATTCTATTTCTCTCCTACCCAAGGAGTTGCTTTCTGATTGATATGGAGGGTACTGATACAAACCAAACTAGATCAAGAGCACAGATGATTTTTTTCCACTAACAGTAATTATAAACAATAATGCTTACATTAAAATGCTTCAAACTAAAACACTTGAGGGTAACACTGGTATCTTTCTTTATCATAATTTTGAACTCACATTAGATGAGTTCACCTAGTTTAGCTTCCCAGACAAATTCTACAGTGTTTTAAAGTTCACCTCTACCTACCCATACAAACCCACCGAGAAGGAAGGTTCATCAGTTTTCGACATTTATGAGTTGCAAATGCAAGTTTTGACTGAAAGTCTTTGCTAACCTCAAGCAGAGGAAAGAGGCATTTTTGTGCATGAAAGGAGCTTGGTGGCAACCAGATGACAAGTATTACACTGATGATGGGTTTCTCGGGTATCTTGAGAGCTCCACAGCTAGCTTCATTTTTTGTTTTTTAAAAACTTTCATTTAATTTTATTTATTTTTCTTTGTGATAAGTGCTAGCCCAAGTGCCTCTAT
Source organism: Mesoplodon mirus (assembly GCF_964341445.2). Taxonomy (NCBI): domain Eukaryota; kingdom Metazoa; phylum Chordata; class Mammalia; order Artiodactyla; family Ziphiidae; genus Mesoplodon; species Mesoplodon mirus. The sequence continues at coordinate 130,991,939 of NC_138982.1, read as the reverse complement.
TATATCAATGAAAACAATTTGTGTATCACAATGATCTGTTAATCCCTCTGATTCATTGTGTCTCAAAAATCATGTAAATGATAACTTATGAACACATCAATAGGAATGAAGGTGGGAGAGAAGAGAGAATCCAGAGAAAACAAGAGAAATGAAAAGCTCTCAAAATCACCATCCTGATATCATTAAAAAATAAGCAAGATAAACCCACAATACACGTACCCACTTTGCCCACACAACTGTGGCAAGGCTGAGTCAGTGCGTTAAGAACAAGATATGAATATTCTGCTTGGATATCCAATCTGAAAACAAAGAGAGGAAATGACTTAGCAGGAGATTTGCTCATGAACTGCTCTGTCGATTCTGAGCACAGCAATGCAGGCTGAACTACCGGGAGATGTCACTGACTTCTGTTTGAGAAATCACTGGATAACCATTAATACCATATTTTAAAAGTTTGTTTAGGATTTCAAGTTTGTGTCATGTGTGATCCCAGTAGTGATTTTTGGAAATGCAGTTTTGAAAATGCTAATTATGAGTGGTGCTATAGTAGGGATTTTGGTAAAAGTGACAGATTCATATTCTTTGTCCAACTTATAAATGGGACAGTGCTTGTTTGGATAGAGCACAGATAATTGAATAAAACGATGAAGCCAAAATAAGACTGGGCAACAAGGTGCGTAGATTATCATTCAAATGAAATTTTTTCTCCACTGCAATATAAATTTAACTCAGGGGAAAAACGTGCTCCTCTTTTTGATTTTTTTCTGAGTCTCTCTGAACTTGGACAGGTCACACTTGGCTAAATCACAGCAGTGGGGATAAAGAGGTGTAGGTTGAGGAAGTGAGGACTGGTCATTTGCAATCAGACAGGCATGTTCCGGGAAACCGTTTTTATGATATAGAAGCAAAAGCAAGAGCATAATTTGGAGGATCAAAGGAAAGCCACATTTCGTGGTGTTACATAGAAAGTCATGATGTCTGTTTCTGTCCATCAGCTCTCCATTTTCAGTTCAGACATCAATCAGAAAGTTGCTAGTTCTGCAAAAGAGAGTAGAATAGAAGTCCTACCCTACCTAGAGAACAGGGGATAGGCACATGCAGAAAACTGTCCTCAGAGTAGCTGAAGATTAGTGTCTGGCATTGAGCAAGCACAACAAGAAGTCCTTCTCAGAGCAAGTGGTAAAAAGGTAAACAATGAGCCATTATTAGTGGGTGTTTTGGAGGCAGTGTCTCCATTTACTGACGATAATTAGTGTTATCAGAAAAGTCCATTTTTTTAAAAAAAAGATATTTAATAAAGCTTCTGAGTTAAGGAACTGCAACCAGTGTACACAAGTGTAGGAAAAAAACCCAGTGTGGATAAGGGTCTCCACTAGCTTCTTTCGTGAAATTAACCCTCTAGTAAAGCAATGCAACATGGTTGTCTAGGCTGTGCTTTCCAATATGGTAGCCACTAGTCACAGGTGGCTATTTAACATTAATTTAAATTAATTTAAATTACATAAAGTAAAATCTCTTTTCCTCAGGCACATTCACCACATTAAGGCCTCAATTGCCACATGGGCTCAGTGGTACCAGTACTGGACAGCACAGACGGACCAGCTCCATTATTGTGGAGAGTTCTACCGGATGGCTCTGGAAGAACCTTGTCTTGGGAACCTAGTATTGAATTTTGAGTCTGCAACTTGGCAATGGCATGGCGTCTGTTTCCTCATATTTAAAATAAGGTGAAATAATAGTACTTGCTTCCTGGAGTTGTTAGGAGGACTAAACAAGAGATTTCTTTTAAAATAAAGAGTAAAGAACCATACCTGGCACAGAGTAAGTGCAATATCAATAGTTTTAAAATGCCTGGATGTCTACTGCCTATATTCTATAGGTTGTATACATTTATGCTTATGTTACTTTTTAGTAATAATGATGGTCAACTTTAAGTGCACACTTACTCCTTGTGGGCTAAGTGTTTTATCTGCTTTGCTTGACTTAAGTGCCAATAAAATCCCAGTAGGAAGAATCTGTTAGTATTACTTAATAGTTGAGGACACTGAGCTCAAGGTCACTCAGCTAAGAGACAATTTTTGAACTTGACTGACTTGGAATTGCTACAGTATTTTCCAGTATGATGAGCTACCAGACTCCAAAGTCTATGCTATATTGTCTTTTGTTCTGTAAACTAAAACCAACGCATGTTTCTTTTGGCTTAAATCTGAGTTAAAGAGATGATTCACAGATAACTTATGTAATAATAACAGCTAAGCATCACATAGTACTTAATACATGTGACACACTGACATAAGAACTTTACTTGTACTCTATTAAGTTATTTAATCCTCACAATAATTTTGTGATAAGTACCGTTACCACCCCATTTTGTCACTGGGCAAATTGAGGTTCAGAGAGTCTCAGTATATTGCCTAAATTCACACAGCTAGCCCATTGGGACTCAAATCTTATTTTTAATGTCTTTTTTTCATAATCACTATGTTTACTGCCTAGGGTTTCAGTACACAGTACAAGAGTACAAAGCTTGTTGGCCTATGGGGACACTGCCTGTCCAGTGAAGAATAGATTTTGGTGCTCGAAATGGACAAAGCCAAGTAACTTCACTGAATAGCTACTGAACTACTTTAATCAAGGCTATTTCAGTCCTGTGTGCTATCTATGCATATCCTGACTCGCCCTTTCCTTGGGGAAAATAGGGAGAAAAGTACATACACGGAAATGTACTATTAGCTGCTGCATCAAATTTGGCAAGGACTGTGGATCACAGCCTTTCAGCAGAGGTGCATTCTCCTGCTGGCAAATGTTTGTGGTTCCAAGCTCTGATCCACAGGATCGCCCCCTGCACACTTCCCAGTCTCTCTCCACATCAGGTGGATCCCTGTGACAAAAGACAAAGTGATATCTTTTGGAAATCACATCTAAGCAAAGACCAATTCTCTGCTTGCAGTTCTTAAAATAATTTTCAATGAAATAAAGCCTTCTGAGTCAGAGGATATGACATCCTCATTTGCATGATTCAGAATGGCAATGACGCCACAGGTAGTGATTGAGAAGGAGTTCCCGAACGTGGAGACATTGAACAATTAAACGGGTACCGTTGTTGGCACCAAACGAACTGTCTTGGATAACTGAAGCCCGGGCCATTGGACCCAGCACAGGAAGCCGTTGGCTATCAGAACTTCACAGTGGGTGATTCCTGTTACCTCCCCAATGTTTTCCTGGAGTTGGGGGCTGACAGCTGACAGTTTTTTGAGTGAGATAGAAGTTGCTGGACTTCTTATCCAGAGCTTACAGGGTTTAGTATATGCATCACTTTCTTTGGAAAGGCTCAGAGAATATCTATATTATATTAGAATGGGAATTAGTAACCTGGTAGCCATGTACAGGAAAAAAATCTTGAGGGCATCTTATGAACACCTGAAAGTTGTATGCAGAAGGTTATTTTTGTGTCCTGGGAAAAACGGCCCAGAGATGCCATTATATTTTCAAGGGGATTTCTGACCTCTAAGAGATTAGAACCGTGTTTTGATAATTGCACAGTTAAGAGATCACAGAGAAACCTTTATTACAAATTATAGTGAAGTAGAATTTTAAAAGCTGGACCGCTGCTGAAGTAGCAGGGTTCATTGCAAGTAGCATCTTCATCTCTCAACATAAAAAAACCTCAAAGTTTTCATGTATAGATATTTTTAGAATGCATGAGAATGTGGACATGACTGTCATGCTGCACTTAACCAGTAACAGTCCTTGTAGACTTATTATTCCATCTCTTTTATTCCCTAAAACGCTTGCCATGATTTTGAAGGGAATTGCTCTGTGTACTATTAGAGTAACACTTTTCATCTAAGTAGGAGTTTAACATCTTGGATGTGGATTGTCAGTAGTAAATGATGTCCTTTACAGATGAGGCATTGAACATTCTGGCTCATAATGAGAGCTCAGCTATGCTCACTTGCTCTGCATGGTTACCACGCGGGCTGCCAGAAGGCTTATTGATAATGAAGAGCTGCGTTCCTAAACTCTATAGAGACCAGCCTCTCCCTCCCTGCACATGGGTTCAGACTTGCTTCCCTTCAGACCACATGGAGCAAATGCTCCTTCTGTAGAGATACCAATCCTCATAATCCTGTCCAATATGTGAACATATCGTGATTAGAGCATGCTTGCCGGTGTTAGAGTCACGCCACGGATTGCCAGAAATATGTCCAATCAAGTGTCAATCATGGTAGGAGCCATACAGAGGGAGGAAATAGGACTCTGATTAAAATTTTCTTTTGTGAGGTATTGACAGCTGAAATAAACCACCTGCAGTAAGAGCAAACCTGCTTCTACTTTCTTTCCTCATCCTACTGTTAAATTCCATTGCTTTCTTTCCTAAGGTGATTCATCAAGGAGATATTTACTGTCAAGAAATCACTGATTTTGGCTTTGTGTTAGCTACTCTCACTGGCTAAACCCAAACTGTACAGCAAGTATTGGAAGACAGTTAGAAGAAGGTATCCTGGTGAAGTTTCATATAAATAGAATTTCCTTGCCTGTAAGCCCAAACTTACAAGAGCAGAGTTGAATTTCTATTTCACTGTGAGGACAGAAGAAGAGAATTGTTAATGTGGACATCAACAGAAAATGAAAACACATTTTGCTACTGCTCCCTAAAAGTTCTTTCTGTTAAACAGAAACTTTAGTCCCCACAATAGTTGGGAAAAAATCATGATATTGAGAATGATTGGTTCATAAGCTCTTCTGTTTAAGAGAAGTTATTTAATATTTTTAACAAGATTTAAAAAATTAGAGTGTAAGAATATCCACTTTCAACTACAATTTTGCTGCCACACTGACTCTCTCTCTTTTTTTTTTTTTTTGCTCTTCATCAAAAACTTCAAGTGACATAATAAAAATCTCATTTAAAGCCTCTCTCCTCAGATTGCCAAGAAGCTAGGAGCTTGTTAGAAATTCAGATTCTTGGGCTCCAGCCAGACATACAGAACTAGAACCTGCATTTTAGCAAGACTCTCAGGGGATTTGGATGCACATTCAAGTTTGAGAAGCTCTGGTTCAGGGTGAGATTTCACAAGCTCAGATAATTGTCCTAATCACTGGTGTGTAGAGCTCTTAAGAAATAGTGTAGAGATTCAGTTAATGAGTTTTTACTCACCTCACTCTCTGGTTTAAAAAACTTTCTCATTTACTTCAGTAAAATATCCTGGCTAGTGACCACAGCAAGCTGACTGCTCTCAGCTTGTAGCCCATTCTCGAATATTCCAAAGCTTTTCCGCACATGCCATTTGATGTACATGCTTTCCAGAGCTGTGTTGTTAGTTCCTAATCCCACTAATGATACAGCGTCAATAATGTAAACTCGCAAAATGTGACTGAGGAGAGAGTGACAATGTTTACTATTGTATGTGGACAAGGAAATTGTGATGGAAAATATTGTAACAATCTAAAGGCTTATGTTCAGATTTCTTTCCAAATGCCTTTAAGTCCTTGTTCTATTTTAAAGAAACTAAAACCAGAAAGTGTACACCCTGTCTTGTGGGTGTGAAATGTACAAGAAAGATGGTTTTACTCTTCATTCAGGGGACTTATAGGAGAAAAAAAATTTTTACACCACAGGTGTAGCAAATGGATATGTTTATATATTTTAGTTTCATTTTAAACTGTTGTACCTTAAAGCTGTCCACCTGCCATATCTTTTCTGATTCCTTGATTTCTGCAACTTTTGTGTTGAACAAATCGAATGCCAGTTATAATTTTGTCAGGTTAGAGGATTTTTATTACACATATTCCTGGATCTCATCCCAGGCCACAGAATTAAGGTGGGACTTGGAATATATATTTTTAAAAAGATCTGGCAATCAGTTAGGCTTGGAAATTATTGAATTAGAGAATTCTGACTAACCAACAATTACAGAAGTAGGAAAAATTCAACAGGTTTAGATATTTTAAAAAATGTCACTAACACATTTACTGAAGAATTTCCAGAACTTTTATAATAAAAAGGCCTCAGCTGATTCCACAGATAATATTTTGGATATTGTCTACATTTCCTGGTATGATGTTTTTGAAATTTTCCCAGGACTGGACCAGCTGGCCCTTCTGAAGCAGTCCATCTGTAAACCAGGAAGAGGGAGAGCTTGGACTGTGGTCAAATTTTTCCTATGTCAGTTTCAGAGTATTTAAATTTCCTTCTGCACTCCAACCCCACTGACACTGGTCAGAATGGCACATATATTTTCTTTGGAGAGACTTAATTCTTTCTAGTGACTTCCTGTTTCCTTATTCACTGGTAAACTGACATAGGAAACTGGTTACAGGTGATTTGGGGGAGACTAAGCTGTATTGATTCTCACTGGACTAGTGAACTAAGTTTGACCCTCCCTGATTTGGTTTATCTGCTCACTAATATGCCTTCCAGACCTCTGAGGAAACCTGGATGCTGCTAAGTCATTGATTTATGAAAAGATAAGCAACCTTCAAATGACAGGAGGGCTGGAAAATGAGGTTACTGCCTGCCTCTTAAATTAGAGATGACAGCTACCGTCATTAGATTTGAGTCTTGTCTTTAAGCCTTTAAGCATGTTTTAAATGAGCCATCTTCTGGACCCATCACTCAGCCTGAAGTAGATACTCTGCAGAGCTCTAGCATTTGGCTATTAGATACACATCCAACGTCCGCCAGCACATTAGGACCCTTGTTTTGTAAACACATTCTGGATATTTTGAGTGAGAAATGCCATTGATACCAGGGTCCTTGGCCTTCCCCAATCAATAGAAATTGACTAGAGGCCAGACAAGAAATTCAGACTAGGCTTTACTGGGGCTCCCTCACTGGCTGCAGGAGGGAGTGGAAACAAGTAACAGGTTCCCTTGCTCGCTGGCTGGCTGAGGAGGGGCAAGCTTTTTCCTTATATGGGGTGAGTGTAGGTGTGTGTCCAGGGGTCAGGCCAGAGGGGTGGCTTACATGTTTGGTCCACCCCTTAGGTGGTGTTGAGTGCAGAGGCCATGCTCAGTACACTGCTTTTGCTCCCAACACCATTTTTCTTTTTGCTCCTGGCTCTTCAGAAGTGACAGGTTTTGGGTTTTGTTGTTTTTTTAAGTTTTTTGTATCTTTTGGTCCAGAATTTGCCCCAACTACACATGCACACAGTTATTTTTAGTCCTATATAGTTTCTTTGTATTTTGTTGCTTGAGGAGAGGTGTGTCCAGGTACAAGCATTGCAGCGCTGCAGCAAAGGGTTCCAGGTCCCAGGCCTGTCTCGCCATGATTGATTTTGATTTTCAGAGTCCAGGTTGGAATATCTGCTCGATGTGGAGGTGATAGCTTGATAAAAATGGACCCAGGTACACTTATGTGTAACACAAAACAACACCATGGTAACTTCACCCTTGGCCCCAGAATCTGGCTATCTAGTTATAATTTACCACCCATCTCCTCCTCTCTAATTACCAGTGAGGCTTGAGAGAAATAGACAATCCAAATCTGAGCCCACTAAATGTGTCAAATATTCTGAGAAGTGAACTGCCTAGACTCAAGTAAATTCTGTGGTTTCTCACGATAAGCCATTGTTTCCTGCACTTGCCTGATCTTTACAGTTCCAGTGTGGGGGGTTGGGTGAGGGAGGGTTTTGCTTAAATATATAGATCCCAGTCCTTATTTCCAGTGATTTCCATTTACTAGGTCTGTTGTGGGAGGGGCAAGTGATTCTTATAAACAAGCAAGTTTGGGCATCACCGCTTTAGTGTTCTAGGATTCATTTCATTCTGGTGTCTTATGAATTATGTGCCCTCAGTAGACTAGTGATGGTGGTGAACACATGTAACATCAAAGTACCAGGGTGAAGTGTACTAAATGTTTCTTGTGATTCTGAAAAGTCAATGGCAGTATGTGGTGCTTGCTTATTCTAAGCAGCAGAACTGTTCAAGAAGTTTGTTCTAGCCAAGATGTGGAAACAACCTAAATGTCCATTGACAGTTGAATGGATAAAGAAGATGTGGTACGTATATACAATGGAATCGTACTCAGTCATAAAAAATAATGAAATAATGCCACTTGCAGCAACATGGATGCACCTAGAGATTATCATACTAAGTGAAGTAAGTCAGAAAAAGAAAGACAAAATGCCACAAGATATCACTTATTTGTGGAATCTAGAATATGACATAAATGAACTTATCTATGAAACAGCAACAGACTCACAGACATAAAGAACAGACTTGTGGTTGCCAAGGGGGAAGGGAGTAGGAGAGGGATGGATTGGGAGTTTGGGACTGGCAGATGCAAACTGTTATATAGTGAATGGATAAACAACAAGGTCCTACTGTAGAGCACGGGGAACTATATTCAATATCCTGTGATAAACCATAATGGAAAAGAATATGAAAAAGAATGTATATGTATAACTGAATCACCTTGCTGTACAGCAGAGATTAACACAACATTGTAAATCAACTATACTTCAATAAAATAAATTAAAAAAAGAAGACTGTTCTGCAGAAAGTATGATCTCATTTGGGCTCATAAGGATACTAGAGGACCCCAAATTGGTCTTATTAATAATAACACAGTAACAATAAGCAATTCTTAACTCACAGTAGTTGTGAAGATCACTTAACATTATGGCAGCCTCGAAGCTATGAAATAAAAACTTTTTTATATTTTAAAATGTAAATACCATTAAGTTAGCATGTCAGATAAAAAGGCAGCTTCTTATACTCTGTGTGTATGTGCATGCGTGTGTGTGTAGGTATGTCTAGGTACACAGATAACTTCTAGGTACAGGGAGTTTATGGACTATACTTAAGTTGATTTTAGCATTTGAAACTGTTCAAAACTGTCCAAATGGAAGGGACAAATCATTGATGCTTCATTTTATACAGCAGGGCACTGAAACTTGAGGAGGCTAAAATGATACAGTTATTGTTGGAGCATGGATAAGAATTGTTACTATAAATATCTGGTTCAGGGCACATTTTTACTTTAAAATCAACTTTATCAAAGTATAATTTACATGCTATAAAATGCACACGTTTTAAGTGTACAGTTCAATGAGGTTTGACAAATATAACCATTTGTGTAATTTGTATCCACAACCCCAGTAATTTCCTTTGTGCTTATTTGCAGTCAGTAACCGGCACCCTCAGCTCCAAACAACTGCTGCTCAAATGTCTATCATTGTAATTAATTTTGCCTGTTTTAGAATCTCACATAAATGATATCACAAAATATGTGCTCTTTTGTGTTTCTTCTTTTATTCAGCATAATGTTGCTGAGATTGATTCTTGTTGCTGCACATTTCAGTTTTTTTTATTGCTGAACAGAATTTTATTAAATGAATATACCACAATTGGCTTATCCATTCCCTCATTAATGTATATGTGGGTTACTTGTAGCTTTTAGTTATTATGAATAAAGCTATCATCATTCACATGCAACTGTTCCTGTGGATATATATTTTCTTTTTTATTAAGTACCTAGGAGCAGAATTTTGGGGTCACGTATTAGCTATATGAATGGTTTGAAGTGGTATATCATTGTGATTTTAAAAAACTGAGATATATTGGGCTGCCCTGGTGGCGCAGTGGTTGAGAGTCCGCCTGCTGATGCAGGGGACACGGGTTCGTGCCCTGGTCTGGGAAGATCCCACATGCCGCGGAGTGGCTGGACCCGTGAGCCATGGATGCTGAGCCTGCGCATCCAGAGCCTGTGCTCCGCAACGGGAGAAGCCACAACAGTGAGAGGACCACATACCTCAAAAAAAAAAAAAATTGAGATATAATTGACGATTAAGACATGTATGTTTAAAGTGTACAATTTGATAAACATGTATATTATAAAATAATCACCACATTCAAGCTACTTAACCTATCCATCATCTTAGATAGTTACCACTGCCTTTTTTTTTTTTTTTCTCCTGATAACTAGTGATCTTGAGCATCTTTTCATGTGCTTGTTGGTCATTGGTATTGTTTCTTTTGCCTGTTCAAATATTTTACCCATTTCTTTTCTGAATTGCTTGTCTGATTATCACTAAGTTGTAAGAGTTCTTTATATTAATATTTATGCCCTTTTTAAAAATATATATGTATTAGAAACATTTGCTTCCAGTCCATGGCTTCTCTTACTATTTTCTTAATAGTGAATTAACCAAATATTTTTAAAGTATCTGTTTTATGTGCTCTCTTGGCTTATTAGCAGTGCTTGCTTTTATTAATTTTTAGTAGTTGCTCTAGGCCTAAAACTTATCTAAGTCTATTTAGAATCAGTGTTGTATTACTTCACACGTCACAGTTCCTAGTTAACACTTAGCACTTCTCCTTGCATTAATCCTACAGTAGTATAATTGTGCTATCCTTTGTGCTATTTTATGGTACCTTTTACTTCTAAAGTAAAAAGTTTCCCTTTGAATGCTATTATTTTTGCTCTAAATAGCCAGTGGTCTTTTAAGGAAGTTACAAGAACAACAATGAAAAAGTCTTTCATATTTACTCACTTCTTTTTTTTTTTTTTTTTTTTACCATATCCAGTGGCCTTCAATTCTTGCAGATTTAAATATCTGTCTTGTATCATATTTTCCCCCTGCAGATTGAAGAACAGCCTTTGACATTTCTTTTAGTGCAGATTTAGTGTTAAGAAATTCTTTCAACTTTTGTTTATCTTAAAATGCCTTTTTTTTTTTTTTTTTTTTTTTTTTTGTGGTACGTGGGCCTCTCATTGCTGTGGCCTCTCCCGTTGCGGAGCACAGGCTCCGGACACGCAGGCTCAGCGGCCATGGCTCATGGGCCCAGCCGCTCTGCGGCATGTGGGATCTTCCCGGACCGGGGCACGAACCCGTGTCCCCTGCATCGGCAGGTGGACTCTCAACCACTGCGCCACTAGGGAAGCCCTTAAAATGCCTTTTTTGATCCTTGCTTTTCGAAGATATTTTCAATGGATATACATATCCTTGTAGTTATACTTCTTGTGCTCTTCATTCCTCTGTGTAAGTCCATATGTCCATTGGGTATCATTTTCGATCTACCTCAAGATCATTTCTTTTAGTGTGGGTCTGCTGGTGATGAATTACTTCACTTTTGTATCTCTGAACACATCTTTATTTAGTCATCATTTTTGAAAGATATTTTTGATAGGTTCACAAGTGTAGGTTGACATTTTTTTGTTCAGTACTGTGAAGATGTTTCCCCTCACTTTTGTCCCCTCTGAAGAGAAATCTGATACTCATTTTATTTTGGTTCCTCCGAATGCAGTATATTTTTTTCTCTGGTTGCTTTTCAAAAATTTTATGAATATCACTGGATTTGAGCAAAGTGATTATGATATGTCTTGGTGTAGTTATTTATTTATTTATTTTCTTGTGCTTGAGGTTTATTTAGTGTTTTTTTTTTTTTTTTTGATCTGCTGGTTTATAGATTTTATGAAATTTGGAAAAAAAAACCTTGGCCATTCACTCTTTAAATATTTTTTTTCTATCCTCCTCTCTCTCTCTTTTACTTCAGGGTCTCCAATTTCACAAGTATGAGGCCCCTTGAAGGTTTCCCTCAGCTCACTGATGCTGTTCATTTTAAATTTTTGTTGGATTCTTTTCTCTGTGTTTCATGTTAGTCATTTCTATCGGTATGGCTTTAACTTTACTAATTTTTGCATCGGTAATATCTAATTTGCTGTTAATTTCATCCCATACTTTGCTGTGTGGAATAGCTGCTTTGCTCTTCTCAGACTATTGTCTCTGTGTCCTCAACTAAGGAAGTCTGCTGGTTTCTGCTATGTTCCAGCTCACTGTGATGTGATCTAGAACAATCTTTCAAGGAAGTAAGATGGAACAGCTGTCTTTCATTTCTCATCTCTCATTGCCTGATAGCCAGGTCTTAAAAAACTGTTGTTTCACATATTTTTCTGTTTTTGGTTGTTTCAGGTCAGAGGATAAATTGGCCCCTACAATTCTATCTTTGCTGGAAGTGGAAATCTCTTAAGTACTTTTTCATGTGCTTTTTCAATTTGACCACCCTCAAGCTATTTATATGTTTATTTCTAATTATAGATAGTAATAATAATATACCTTATATTTGTACAGTGCTTTAAAGTTTTTGTAATATTTTCAGTCTTCTAAAAAATTTAATAGTCATGGTATAATTATATTTATTTGACAAATAAAATAATAGAAAGGCACTCTTTGAACTTCAGTTTTCTCATAAGCAAAATGAATGGATTCAGCTGGAATATATTTAGGCTACCTACATGCTGTAATATTTTTAAAAACTTTCAAAAGTAAGTTTTTATTGCTGGGCTTGTTTTAATATGAGTTCCACAAGTATCTGTCAAGAACCATTCTCTTTTGGAATAGCCAAATTTTTTCTTTATTGAAGACTCTGGAATAATCCTTTTCCTGAAATAAACCTTATTCTGAAACAAGACAGCTTTGCAAAAAAAAAAAAATCTTACCTTTTTGTTTTTCAGTCTAATGTCTCTTGTTATTTTTTAATGGTTGTATGGCCGGAACTCAGTGATGATGTCACTCTTCTTCATTTGATTTTAGTAAGTTGGGTGAATGGCTTAGCAAGTGGCTTTCTAAAAGGCGAAGGTCCATTTTAATAATGAACTAAAATATGATAAATAGAAATCAATTTACCTATTAGACAAAAAATCTAGATCCTGCTTTTCCTCTCTAGTTCAGCTGACCCCTGGCATCGGCAGGTTTATTCTTTTTAGTACAGGAGAAGCCCATACTTTCCACACTGTGTGGTCTATAGCTGGTCGCTTCAGTACTTGGTGTAGTCACACTGAATCATGGGCCAGTGTGAGTGCCCCAGGTGCAGAAAGCTCATACACCCTCTTGTTGCTTCTGTTGGTATACCTGACTTTCTGCCTTGGGCTCCTGGTTAGTGTTCCTAGCCCTTATAGGGCCCTGTTCCAGGCTCTAGCCCATTGAGTTAGGAAATTGATAGTATCGACAGCTTTTTCCAGAGTTCTTCTTTGGAGTCTCTAGATTCCAAATAATCGTAGTCACTTTTGAGGAGTTTGATACAAAATTGACCATTGTCTTGGAATTCTGATGTCACCAGATACAAGATGGTGAGTTTGGTCACTGACTAGAAACCACTGTGGCCACCTTTCCTTAATTAGATTTGTCCCTTTGGATGTCAGCAACAAACAGACCCCATAACTTTGTTTTGTTTCTGTGCTTTCTTATCCATTATATTAGATAGGAATGAAAGAATGTGATTTCTTATGTCTTATAGAGAGAAATGATTTAGAACTGTGTCAAATACCAAAATTTGTGGGTAAGAGGATGGGACATTTCAATGGACAGGAGAGGCTGCTTCATCGTGGCATTGAGAATTCCTGTAGTTTACTTTAACATACTTTCTATAAAATCCTGGATAAAATCCTACTGTAACTTTTCCTTTGTACTTTTGGTTTTACAAAGACTAAAAGTGAACAATTTGTTGTCATTGTTTGCTTCCTTTTGGAAGAAGGATCATACATTTTAGTTCATACAGATAACAAACACAAATTAAAATATTTTGCTGATAAGACAATAACTTTTTCTGAGTTTTACAGACTTCTAGTTTTTCCCTTCTCATGTGTCTGAAACTGCTGGCATTTGCTTGGCACTGCAAGCTGGCATTAGAATTTTAAGGGACATTTCCTTAGATTTCCTGGGACATACAGTGTTTATTTCAGATTATGGTTTGTGGGAATCATAGTTCTTTAAAGTTCTATGGATTTTTATGTTATCCTTCGTTCTTAGCAACCCAAACCAGAATTAAAACCATATTACTTTAATAGGATCATTAATTGTTTATCTTATTATCATTTTTTTCAAATAAGAAAAGACATTTTCTTCTTTATATTTTTCTATTTTCTAATATTTTTAAAACATCTTTATTGGAGTATTACTGCTTTACAATGGTGTGCTGCTTTCTGCTTTATAACAAAGTGAATAAGCTATACATATACATATGTCACCATATATTCTCCCTCTTGTGTCTCCCTCCACCCTCCCTATCCCACCCATCTAGGTAGTCACAACGCACCAAGATGATATCCCTGTGTTATGTGGCTGCTTCCCACTAGCTATCTATTTTACATTAGGTAGTATATATAAGTCTCTGCCACTCTCTCACTTCGTCCCAGCTTACCCTTCCCCCTCCCTGTGTCCTTAAGTCCATTCTGTGTCCTCAAGTCCATTCTCTACATCTGCATCTTCATTCCTCTCCTGCCCCTAGGTCCTCCAGAACCATCTCTTTTTTTTTTTTTTTAGATTCCATATATATGTGTTACCATACGGTATTTGTTTTTCTCTTTCTGACTTACTTCACTCTGTATGACAGAAGCTAGGTCCAATCACCTCAGTACAAATAACTCAATATCGTTTCTCTTATTTTTTTTTTTTTTTTTTTGCGGTACGTGGGCCTCTCACTGCTGTGGCCTCTCCCGTTGCGGAGCACAGGCTCTGGATGCACAGGCTCAGTGGCCATGGCTCACGGGCCCAGCCGCTCCGTGGCATGTGGGATCTTCCCGGACCGGGACACGAACCTGTGTCCCCTGCATCGGCAGGTGGACTCTCAACCACTGCGCCACCAGGGAAGCCCAATATCGTTTCTCTTTATGGCTGAGTAATATTCCATTGTATATAGATGCCACATCTTCTTTATCTATTCATCTGTCGATGGAAACTTAGGTTGCTTCCATGTCCTGGCTATTGTAAATAGAGCTGCAATGAATATTGTGGTACATAACTCTCTCTTTTTTTTTTTTTTTTTTTTTTGTGGTACACGGGCCTCTCACTGTTGTGGTCTCTCCCGTTGTAGAGCACAGGCCCCGGACGCGCAGGCTCAGCGGTCATGGCTCACAGGCCCAGCTGCTTGCGGCATGTGGGATCTTCCTGGACCGGGGCATGAACCAGTGTCCCTTGCATTGGCAGGTGGACTCTCAACCACTGTGCCACCAGGGAAGCCACAGCACATGACTCTTTTTGAATTATGGTTTTCTCAGGGTATATGTCCAGTAATGGGATTGCTGGATGGTATGGTAGTTATATTTTTTTGTTTTCTGAGGGACCTCCATGCTGGTCTCCATAGTGGCTGTATCAATTTACATTCCCACCAACAGTGCAAGAGGGTTCCCTTTTCTCCACACCCTCTCCAGCATTTATTGTTTCTAGATTTTTTGATGATAGCCATTCTGACTGGTGTGAGATGAAATCTCATTGTAGTTTTGATTTGCATTTCTCTAATGACTTAGTGATGTTGAGCATCCTTTCATGTGTTTGTTGGCAGTCTGTATATCCTCTATGGAGAAATGTCTATTTTGGTCTTCTGCCCATTTTTGGACTGGGTGGTTTGTTTTTTTGATATTGAGCTACATGAGTTACTTGTAAATTTTGGAGATTAATCCTTTGTCAGTTGCTTCGTTTGCAAATATTTTCTCCCATTCTGAGGGTTGTCTTTTCATCTTGTTTATGGTTTCCTTTGTTGTGCAAAAGCTTTTAAGTTTCATTAGGTCTCATTTGTTTATTTTTGTTTTTATTTCCATTTCTCTAAGGGGTGGGTCAAAAAGGATCTTGCTGTGATTTATGTCATAGAGTGTTCTGCATAAGTTTTCCTCTAAGAGTTTTACAGTGTCTGGCCTTACATTTAGATCTTTAATCCATTTTGAGTTTATCACTGTGTATGGTGTTAGGGAGTGTTCTAATTTCATTCTTTTACCTGTAGCTGTCCGGTTTTCCCAGCACCACATATTGAAGAGGCTGCCTTTTCTCCATTGTATACTATTTCCTCCTTTATTAAAAATAAGGTGACCACATGTGTGTGGGTTTATTTCTGGGCTTTCTATTCCGTTCCATTGATCTATTCTTCTGTTTTTGTGCCAGTACAATATGGTCTTTATTACTGTAGCTTTGGAGTAGCGTCTGAGGTCTGGGAGCCTGATTCCTCCAGCTCCATTTTTCTTTCTCAAGATTGCATTGGCTATCCGGGGTCTTTTCTGTTTCCATGAAAATTGTGAAATTTTTTGCTCTAGTTCTGTGAAAAATGCCACTGGTAGTTTGATAGGGATTGCACTGAATGTATAGATTGCTTTGGGTAGTATAGTCATTTTCACAATGTTGATTCTTCAAATCCAAGAACATGGTATATCTCTACATCTATTTGTATCATCTTTATTTTCTTTCATCAGTGTCTTATAATTTTCTGCATACAGGTCTTTTTTCTCCTTAGGTAGGTTTATTCCTAAGTATATTATTCTTTTTGTTGCAATGGTAAATGAGACTGTTTTTTAAATTTCTCTTTCAGATTTTTCATCATTAGTGTATAGGAATGCAAGATATTTCTGTACACTAATTTTGTATCCTGCTACTTTACCAAATTCATTGATTAGTTCTAGTAGTTTTCTGGTAGCATCTTTCGGATTCTCTATGTAAAGTATCATGTCATCTGTAAACAGTGACAGATTTATTTCTTCTTTTATGATTTGGATTCCTTTTCTTTCTTTTTCTTTTCTGATTGTTGTGGGTAAAACTACCAAAACTAAGTTGAATAAGAGTGGTGAGAGTGGGCAACCTTGTCTTGTTCCTGATCTTAGAGGAAATCGTTTCAGTTTTTCACCATTGAGAATGATGTTGGCTGTGAGTTTGTCATATATGGCCTTTATTATGTTGAGATAAGTTCCCCCTATGCCTACTTTCTGGACGGTTTTTGAGTTGAGTTTTGTCAAAAGCCTTTTTATTTGCATCTATAGAGAAGATCATGTAGATTTTCTCCTTCAAATTTTTAATATGGTGTATCATATTGATTGATTTGCCTATATTGAAGAATTCTTGAATTCCTGGGAAAAATCTCACTTGATCATGGTGTATGATCTTTTTAATGTGCTGTTGGATTCTGTTTGCTAGTATTTTGGGAGGATTTTTGCATCTATGTTCATCAGTGAGATTGCTCTGTAGTTTTCTTTCTTTGTGGCATCTTTGTCTGGTTTTGGTTTCAGGGTGATGGTGGCCACATAGAATGAGTTTTATGAGTGTTCCTCCCTCTGTTGTATTTTGGAAGAGTTTGAGAAGGATAAGTGTTAGCTCTTCTCTAAATGTTTGATAGAAGTTGCCTGTGAAGCCATCTGGTCCTGGACTTTTGTTTGCTGGAAGATTTTTAATCAGTTTCAATTTCAATGCTTGTGATTGGTCTGTTTATATTTTCTATTTCTACCTGGTTCAGTCTCAGAAGGTTGTGCTTTTCTAAGAATTTATCCATTTCTTCCAGGTTGTCCTTTTTATTGTCATGTAGTTGCTTGTAGTAACCTCTCATGATCCTTTGTATTTCTGCAGTGTCAGTTGTTACTTCTCCTTTTTCATTTCTAATTCTATTGATTTGAGTCTTCTCCCTTTTTTACTTGATAAGTCTGGCTAATGGTTTGTCAATTTTGTTTATCTTCTCAAAGAAACAGCTTTTAGTTTTATTGATCTTTGCCATTGTTTCCTTCATTTCCTTTTTATTTATTTCTAATCTGATCTTTATGATTTCTTTACTTCTGCTAACTTTGGTGTTGTTTTTTGCTTCTTTCTCTAATTGCTTTGGGTGTAAGGTTAGGTTGTTTACTTGAGATGATGTTTCTTCTTCCTTGGAGTAGGATTTGCTATAAACCTCCCTCTTAGAAATGCTTTTGCTGAATCCCATAGGTTTTGGGTCATTGTGTTTTCATTGTCATTTGTTTCTAGGTATTTTTTTTTCCTCTTTGATTTCTTGGTTATTAAGTAGTGTATTGTTTAACCTCCATGTGTTTGTATTTTTTACAGATTTTTTCCTGTAACTGATATCTAGTGTAATAGCACTGTGGTCAGAAAAGATACTTGATATGATTTCAATTTTCTTAAATTTATGAAAACTTGATTTGTGACCCAAATATGATCTATCCTGGAGAATATTCCTTGAGCACTTGAGAAGGAAGTGTATTCTGCTGTTTTTGGATGGAAGGTCCTATAAATATCAATAAAGTTCATCTTGTTTAATGTATCATTTAAAGTTTGTGTTTCCTTATTTATTTTCATTTTGGATGATCTGTCCATTGGTGAAAGTGGAGTGCTAAAGTCCCCTACAATGATTTATTATTGTCGATTTCCCCTTTTATGGCTGTTAGCATTTACCTTATGTATTGAGGTATTCCTATGTTGGGTGCATAAATATTTACAATTGTTATATCTTGTTTTTGGTTTGATCCCTTGATCATTATGTAGTGTCCTTAGAATCTTGTAGTAGTCTTTATTTTAAAGTCTACTTTTTTTGATATGAGAATAACTACTCCAGCTTTCTTTTGATTTCCATTTGCATGGAATATCTTTTTCCACTCCCTCACTTTCAGTCTGTATGTGTCCCTAGGTCTGAAGTTGGTCTGTTGTAGACAGCATATATACGGGTCTTGTTTTTGTATCCGTTCAGCCAATCTATATCTTTTGGCTGGAGTATTTAATCCATTTACATTTAAGGTAATTATCAATATGTATGTTCCTATTACGATTTTCTTAATTGTTTTTGGTTTGCTTTTGTAGTTCTTTTCCTTCTCTGGTGTTTCCTGTCTAGAGAAATTCCTTTAGCGTTTGTTGTACAGCTGGTTTGGTGGTGCTGGATTCTCTTAGCTTTTGATTGTCTATAAAGATTTTAATTTCTCGGTCGAGTCTGAATCAGATCCTTGATGGGTAGAATAATCTTGGTTGTAGTTTTTTTCCTTTCATCACTTTAAATATGTCCTGCCACTCCCTTCTGGCTTGCAGGGTTTCTGCTGAAAGTTCAGCTGTTAACATTATGGGGATTACCTTGTATGTTATTTGTTGTTTTTCGTTTGATGCTTTTAATAGTTTTTCTTTGTATTTCATTTTTGATAGTTGGATTAATATGTATCTTGGCGTGTTTCTCCTTGGATTTTTTCTGTATGGGACTTTCTGTGCTTCCTCGAATTGATCAACACTTTCTTTTCCCATATTAGGGAATTTTTCAACTCTAATCTCTTCAAATATTTTCTCAGTCCCTTTCTTTTTCTCTTCTTTTTCTGGGACCCCTATAATTTGAATATTGGTGCATTTAATATCATCCCAGAGGTCTCTGAGTTTGTCCTCAATTCTTTTCATTCTTTCTTCTTTATTCATTCTGCAGTAGTTATTTCCACTCTTTTATTTTCCAGGTTACTTATCCGTTCTTCTGCCTCAGTTATTCTGGTATTGATTCCTTATAGAGAAATTTTAATTTCATTCATTGTCTTGTTCATAATTGTTTGTTTGTTTTTAGTTCTTCTAGGTCCTTGTAAAATATTTTTTTTTATTTTCTACATTCTATTTCCAAGAATTTGGTTATATTTACTATTATTCTGTATTGTTTTTCAGTTAGCCTGCCTATTTCCTCTTCATTTGTTTGGTCTGGTTGGTTTTTCCTTACTCCTCCATCTGCTGTGTATTTCTCTGTTTTCTCATTTTGCTTAAATTGCTGTGTGTGGGGTATCCTTTTAGCAAGCTGCAGGTTTGTAGTTCCAATTGTTTACCGTGGCTGTCCCCAGTGGCTAAGATTGCTTAAGTGCATTGTGTAGGTTTCCTGGTGGAGGTGTCTGATGCCTGTGTTGTGGTGGATGAGGCTGGATCTTGTCTTTCTCATGGGAAGGACCACATCTGGTTGTGTGTTTTGGGGTGTCTGTGACCTTAATATGATTTTAGGTAGTGTCTCTGCTAAAGGGTGTGGTTGTGTTCCTGTCTTGCTAGTTGTTTGGTATAGGGATTACAGCACTGTAGCTTGCTGGTTTTTGAGTGGAGCAGGGTCTTAGCCTTGATAAGAATATCTTTGGAATAACTTTTGCCATTTTTTTAACATCTTTATTGGAGTATAATTGCATTACAATGGTGTGTTAGTTTCTGCTTTATAACAAAATGAATCAGTTATACATATACATATGTTCCCATATCTCTTCCCTCTTGCGTGTCCCTCCCTCCCACCCTCCTTATCCCATCCCTCTAGGTGGTCAAAAAGCACCGAGCTGATCTACCTGTGCTATGCAGCTGCTTCCCAATAGCTATCTATTTTACATTTCGTAGTGTATATATGTCCATGCCACTCTCTCACTTTGTCACAGCTTACCCTTCCCCCTCCCCACATCCTCAAGTCCATTCTCAAGTAGGTCTGTGTCTTTATTCCCGCTTTGCCCCTAGGTTCTTCATGACATTTTTTTCCCTTAGATTCCATATATATGTGTTAGCATATGGTATTTGTCTTTCTCTTTCTGACTTACTTCATTCTGTGTGACAGACTCTAGGTTCATCCACCTCACTACAGATAACTCAATTTCGTTTCTTTTTATGGCTGAGTAATATTCCATTGTATATATGTGCAACATCTTCTTTATCCATTCATCCGATTATGGACACTTAGGTTGTTTCCATGTCCTGGCTATTGTAAATAGAGCTGAAATGAACATTTTGGTGCATGACCCTTTTTGAATTATGGTTTTCTCAGGGTATATGCTCCGTAGTGGAAATGCTGGGTCAAATGTTAGTTCTATTTGTAGATTTTAAGGAACCTCCATACTGTTCTCCATAGTGGCTGTACCAATTCACATTCCTACCAGCAGTACAAGAGTGTTCCCTTTTCTCCACACTCTCTCCAGCATTTATTGTTTGTAGATTTTTTGATGATGGCCATTCTGACTGGTGTAAGATGATAGCTCATTGTAGTTTTGATTTGCATTTCTCTAATGATTAATGATGTTGAGCATTCTTTCATGTGTTTGTTGGCAATCTGTATATCTTTTTGAAGAAATGTCTATTTAGATCTTCTGCCCATTTTTGGATTGGGTTGTTTGTTTTTTTGTCATTGAGCTGCATGGGCTACGTGTAAATTTTGGAGATTAATCCTTTGTCAGTTGCTTCATTTGCAAATATTTTCTCCCATTCTGAGGGTTGTCTTTTGGTCTTGTTTGTGGTTTCCTTGGCTGTGCAAAAGATTTTAAGTTTCCTTAGGTCCCATTTGTTTATATTTGTTTTTATTTCCATTTCTCTAGAAGGTGGGTCCAAAAGGATATTGCTGTGATTTATGTCATAGAGTGTTCTGCCTATGTTTTCCTCTAAGAGTTTGATAGTTTCTGGTTTTACATTTAGGTCTTTAATCCATTTTGAGTTTATTTTTGTGTATGGTGTTAGGGAGTGTTCTAATCTCATACTTTTACATGTCCCTGTCCAGTTTTCCCAGCACCACTTATT
Source organism: Mesoplodon mirus (assembly GCF_964341445.2). Lineage (NCBI taxonomy): Eukaryota > Metazoa > Chordata > Mammalia > Artiodactyla > Ziphiidae > Mesoplodon > Mesoplodon mirus. The sequence goes on along the minus strand of NC_138982.1, from coordinate 130,970,712 downwards.
GAAGAGGCTGTCCTTTCTCCACTGTACATTCCTCACTCCTTTATCAAAGATAAGTTCACCATTTGTGTGTGGGTTTATCTCTGGGCTTACTATCGTGTTCCATTTATCTATATTTCTGTTTCTGTGCCAGTACCATACTGTCTTGTTTACTGTAGCTTTGTAGTATAGTCTGAAGTCAGGGAGCCTGATTCCTCTATCTCCTTTTTTCATAATCAAGATTGCTGTGGCTATTCGGGGGCGTTTTTGTTTCCATACAAATTGTGAAATTTTTTGTTCTACTTCTGCGAAAAATGCCAGTGGTTGCTTGATAGGGATTGCATTGAATCTGTAGATTGCTTTGGGTAGTAGAGTCATTTTCACAATGTTGATTCTTCCAATCCAAGAACATGGTATATCTCTCCATCTATTTGTATCATCTTTAATTTCTTTCATCAGTATCTTATAATTTTCTGCATACAGGTCTTTTGTCTCCTTAGGTAGGTTTATTCCTAGATATTTTATTTTTTTGTTGCAGTGGTAAATGGGAGTGTTTTCTTAATTTCTCTTTCAGATTTTTCATCATTAGTGTATAGGAATATCAGAGATTTCTGTGCATTAATCTTGTATCCTGCAACTTTACCAAATTAATTGATTAGCTCTAGTAGTTTTCTGGTAGCATCTTTAGGATTCTCTATGTATAATATCATGTAATCTGCAAATAGTGAAAGCTTTACTTCTCCTTTTCTGATTTGGATTCCATTTATTTCTTTTTCTTCTCTGAGTGCTGTGCCTAAAACTTCCAAAACTATGTTGAATAAGAGTGGTGAGAGTGGGTAACCTTGTGTTGTTCCTCATCTTAGTGGAAATAGCTTCAGGTTTTCACCATTGAGGATGATGTTAGCTGTGGGTTTGTCATATATGGCCTTTATTATGTTGAGGAAAGTTCCCTCTATGCCTACTTTCTGCATGGTTTTTATCATAAATGGGTGTTGAATTTTCTCAAAAGCTTTCTCTGCATCTATTGAGATGATCATATCACTTTTCTCCTTCAATTTGTTATTATGGTGTATCACGTTGATTGATTTGCATATACTGAATAATCCTTGCATTCCTGGAATAAACCCCACTTGATCACAGTGTATGATCCTTTTAATGTGCTGATGGATTCTGTTTGCTAGTATTTTGTTGGGGATTTTGCATCTGTGTTCATTAGTGATATTGGACTGTAGTTTTGTTTCTCTATGACATCCTTGTCTGGTTTTAGTATTAGGGTGATGGTGGGCTCGTTGAATGAGTTTGGGAGTATTCCTCCCTCTGCTTTATTTTGGAAGAGTTTGAGAAGGATAGGTGTTAGCTCTTCTCTAAGTGTTTGACAGAATTCGCCTGTGAACCCATCTGGTCCTGAGCTTTTGTGTGTTGGAAGATTTTTAATCACAGTTTCAATTTCAGTGCTAGTGATTGGTCTGTTCATATTTTCTATTTCTTCCTGATTCAGTCTTCGTAGTTGTGGATTTCTACAAATTTGTCCATTTCTTCCAGGTTGTCCATTTTATTGGCATAGAGTTGCTTGTAATATTCTCTCAAGATATTTTGTATTTCTGCTGTGTCAGTTGTTACTTCTCCTTTTTCATTCCTAATTCTATTGATTTGAGTCTTCTTCCTTTTTTTTCTTGATGAGTCTGGCTAATGTTTTATCAATTTTGTTTATCTTCTCAAAGAACCAGCTTTAATTTATTTGATCTTTGCTATCTTTTTCTTCATTTCTTTTTTGTTTATTTCTGGTCTGATCTTTATGATTTCATTCCTTCTGCTAACTTTGGGGTTTTTTGGTCTTCTCTCTCTAATTAATTTAGGTGCAAGGTTAAGTTGTTTATTCGAGATGTTTCCTGTTTCTTAAGGTAGGATTGTATTGCTATAAACTTCCGTCTTAGAACTGGTTTTCCTGCATCCCATAGGTTTTGGGACGCCATGTCTCCATTGTCATTTGTTTCTAGGTATATTTTCATTTCCTCTTTGATTTCTTCAGTGATCACTTCGTTATTAAGTAGTGTATTGTTTAGCCTCCATGTGTTTGTATATTTTACAGAACTTTTCCTGTAATTCATATCTAGTCTCATAGCATTGTTGTCAGAAAGGATACTTAATACAATTTCAATTTTCTTAAATTTACCAAGGCTTGATTTGTGACCCAAGATATGATCTATCCTGGAGAAGGTTCCATGAGCACTTGAGAAAAATGTGTATTCTGTTGTTTTTTGATGGAATGTCCTATAAATATCAATAAATTCCATCCTGTTTAATGTATCATTTAAAGCTTGTGTTTCCTTATTTATTTTCATTTTCGATGATCTGTTCATTTGGTGAAAGTGGGGTGTTAATGTCCCCTACTCTGAATGTGTTACTGTTGATTTCCCCTTTCATGGCTGTTAGTATTTTCCTTATGTATTGAGGTGCTCCTGTGCTGGGTGCATAAATATTTACAATTGTTATATCTTCTTCTTGGATCAATCCCTTGATCATTATGTAGTGTCCTTCTTTGTCGCTTGTAATAGTCTTTATTTTAAAGTCTATTTTGTCTGATATCAGATTTGCTACTCCAGCTTTCTTTTGGTTTCCATTTGCATGGAATATCTTTTTCCATCCCCTCATTTTCAGTCTGTATGTGTCCTGGGTCTGAAGTTGGTCTGTTGTTGACAGCATATATATGGTTCTTGTGTTTGTTTCCATTCAGCCAGTCTGTGTCTTTTGGTTGGAGCATTTAATGCATTTACATTTAAGATAATTTTCCATATGTATGTTCCTATTCCCATTTTCTTAATTGTTTTTGGTTTGTTATTGTAGGTATCTTCCTTCTCTTGTGTTTCTTGCCTAGAGAAGTTCCTTTAGCATTTGTTGTAAAGCTGGTTTGGTGGTGCTGAACTCTCTAAGCTTTTGCTTACTTGTAAATATTTTAATTTCTCCATCAAATCTGAATGAGATCCTTGCTTGGTAGAGTAATCTTGCTTGTAGCTTTTTCTCCTTCATCACTTTAAATATGTCATGCCAAGCCCTGCTGGCTTACAGAGTTTTTGCTGAATGATCACCTGTTTACCTTATGGGGATTCCCTTGTGTGTTTTTTGTTGTTTTTCCCGGCTGCTTTTAATATGTTTTCTTTGTATTTAATTTTTGACAGTTTGATTAATACGTGTCTTCACATGTTTCCCCTTGGATTTATCCTGTATGGGACTCTCTGTGCTCCCTGGACTTGATTAACTATTTCCTTCCCCATATTAGGGAAGTTTTCAACTATAATCTCTTCAAATGTTTTCTCAGGGGCTTCCCTAGTGGTGCAGTGGTTGAGAATCTGCCTGCCAATGCAGGGGACATGGGTTCGAACCCTGGTCTGGGAGGATCCCACATGCCACGGAGCAACTAGGCCCATGAGCCACAACTACTGATCCTGCGCATCTGGAGCTTGTGCTCTGCAACAAAAGAGGCCGTGACAGTGAGAGGCCCGCACACCGTGATGAAGAGTGGTCCCCACTTGCCACAACTAGAGAAAGCCCTCGCACAGAGATGAAGACCCAACACAGCAAAAATAAATAAATTAATTAAAAAAATAAAGCTGTTGTATGTAGAAAACTAAAAAAATATATATATTTTCTCAGTCCCTTTCTTTTTCTCTTCTTCTTCTAGGACCCCTATAATTTGAATGTTGGTGCATTTAATGTTGTCCCAGATGTCTCTGAGAGTGTCATCAGTTGTTTTCATATTTTTTTTTCTTTATTCTGTTCTGCAGTAGTTATTTCCACTATTTTATCTTCCAGGTCACTTATCCATTCTTGTGCCTCAGTTATTCTGCTATTGATCCCTTCTAGAGTAGTTTTAATTTCATTTATTTTGTTGTTCATCATTGCTTGTTTCCTCTTTAGTTCTTCTAGATCCTTGTTAAATGTTTCTTGCATTTTCTCTATTCTATTTCCAAGATTTTGGATCATCTTTACCATCATTATTCTGAATTCTTTTTCAGTAGACTGCCTATTTCCTCTTCATTTGTTAGGTCTGGTGGGTTTTTATCTTGCTCCTTCATCTGCTGTGTGTTTTTCTGTCTTCTCATTTTGCTTATCTTACTGTGTTTGGGGTCTCCTTTTTGCAGGCTGCAGGCTCATAGTTCCTGTTGTTTTTGGTGTCTGAACCCAGTGGCTAAAGTTGGTTCAGTGGGTTGTGTAGGTTTCCTGGTGGAAGGGACTAGTGCCTGTGTACTTGTGGATGAGGCTGGATCTTGTCTTTCTGGTGGGCAGGTCCACGTCTGGTGGTGTGTTTTGGGGTGACTGTGGCCTTATTATGATTTTAGGCAGTGTCTCTGCTAATGGGTGGCCTTGTGTTCCTGTCTTGTTTGTTGTTTGGCACTGTAGCTTCCTGGTCATTGAGTGAAGCTGAGTGTTGTTGTTGTGTTGGAGATCTCTGGGAGATTTTTGCCATTTGATATTACATGGATCTGGGAGGTCTGTTGTAGACCAGTGTCCTGAAGTTGGCTCTCCCACCTCTGAGGCACAGCACTGACTCCTGGCTGCAGCACCAAGAGCTTTTCATCCACATGACTCAGAATAAAAGGGAGAAAAAGCAGAAAGAAGGAAAGAAAAATGATAAAGTAAAATAAAGTAAGATAAATTAAAGTTATTAAAATATAGAATAAAAAAAATACTTATTAAGAATTTTTTTTTCAAAAGTTAAAAAAAAACAAAAAACAAAAACGAATGGATAGAACCCTATCCCGTTTTTAGAACAAATGGTGAAAGCAAAGCTATATAGACAAAATCTCACACAGAAGCATACACATACACACTCACAAAAGGAGGAAAAGGGGAAAAAATAGTAAATATTGCTCTCAAAGTCCACCTTCTCAATTTGGGATGATTCGTTGTCTATTCAGGTATTCCACAAATGCAGTGTACATCAAGTTGACTGTGGAGCTTTAATTTGCTGCTTCTGAGGCTGCTGGGAGAGATTTCCCTTTCTCTTCTTTGTTCACACAGCTCCGGGGGCTCAGCTTTGGATTTGGCACCACCTCTGCTTGTAGGTTGCTGGAGGGCATCTGTTCTTTGCTCAGACAGGATGGGGTTAAAGGAGGGTCTGCTTCAGGGGCTCTGGCTCACTCAGGCCTGGGGTAGGGAGGGTGCGGATGTGGGGCAAGCCTGCAGCGGCAGAGGCCAGTGGGACATTGCACCAGCCTGAGGCATGTCGTGCGTTCTCCTGGGTATGTTGTCCCTGGATCCTGGGACCCTGGCAGTGGCAGGCTGCACAGGTTTCCTGGAGGAGAAGTGTGGATAGTGACCTGTGCTCACACACAGGCCTCTTGGCGGTGGCAGCAGCAGCCTTAGCGTCTCATTCCCGTCTCTGGGGTCTACGCTGATAGCCGTGGCTCACGCCCGTCTCTGGAGCTCGCTTAAGCAGTGCTCTTAATCCCCTCTCCTCGCACACCAGTAAACAAAGAGGAAAGAAAAAGTCTCTTGCCTCTTCGGCAGCTCCAGACATTTCCCCGGACTCCCTCCTGGCTAGTCGTGGTGCACTAACCCCTTCAGGCTGTGTTCACACCACCAGTCCTCTCCCTGGAATCCGACCGAAACCAGAGCCTCCGTTCCCAGCTCCCGCCCACCCTGGCGGGTGAGCAGACAAGCCTCTCGGGCTGGTGAGTGCTGTTCAGCACCAATCCTCTGTGCGGGAATCTCTCCGCTTTGCCCTCCACACCCTTGTGGCTGCGCTCTCCTCCATGGCTCCGAAGCTCCCCCCTCTGCCACACACAGTCTCAGTCCGCAAAGGGGGTTCCTATTGTGTGGAAACCTTTCCTCCTTCACAGCTCCCTCCCACTGGTGCATGTCCCATCCCTATTCTTTTGTCTCTGTTTATTCTTTTATCTTTTGCCCTACCCAGGTACGTGGGTAGTTTCTTGCTTTTTGGGAGGTCTGAGTTCTTCTTCCAGCGTTCAGTGGGTGTTCTGTAGGAGTTGTTCCACATGTAGACGTATTTCTGATGTATTTGTGGGGAAGAAGGTGATCTCCACGTCTTACTCCTCTGCCATCTTCAGGAACATTAATTATTGTTGGTGATGCAGAAGAAAGGAGCACACTGACTCAATACTTCTTGTCTTCAGCCCTTTTGTAAGAAGATGTTCTGTCTACACAGTATTTTAAAGGACCCCGAGACAAAGTATAATAAAAAAGGGTAGGGATAAAATGAAGATTTTTAAGGGTAGCCAATGGGTAGGAAAGAGTAAGAGCTCCTTTATTAGTTTATGTTAGTATCGCTGGGAGGAATGCTAATGGGTAGTAAGATGAATGTTTCACAAAAGTCATCTCTTACAGTATCATGTGATTTGGTGAAAGTGAAGTCAATTTACAGAACGGTAGTAGATTTACTTTGGCTTTGATTTATCTCAATTTCTCTATGCTGCTTATGGTATTTACTTTATGTCCTTTTAAATATATGTAGCCAGAAAATGACTTCTTATAAGACATAAAATTCTATGAGCTATCTCTAGTCTTCTTCACAAACACTTATCTGAAACCAGTGTATTGGTTGCCAACACTGCCATAATAAGGTACAACAGACTGGGTATCTTAAATAACAGAAATGCATTTTCTCACAGGACTGGAGGCTAGGAGTCTGAAATCAAGGTTGGTTCCTTGTGAGGGCTGTGAGAAAAAGATCTGTTCCAGGCTTCTCTTTCTTGGCTGAGAGATGGCTATCTTCACATGGTCTTCCCTCTGTATGTGTCTATGTCCAAATTTCCTCTTCTTATCAAGATATCAGTCATACTGGATTAGGGCCCACCATAATGGCTTCATTTTAATATAATTCCCTCTGTAAAGTCACTATGTTTAAATACAGTCATATTCTGAGGTGTTGGGGGCTAGGACTTTACATAAATATTTTTGGGGAGACACAGCTTATAATAACCAGTATACATGAAATACCCCACCAGAAAGATAGTTTATGATTATTATATATAAACTTAAGCCCAGAAATTTTAAGCACTGAAGTCTAATTTTCCACTGTTACACTCATGTGTTAAAAATGGTCACTAGTCTTGAGTGAGATGTGCACCTATATATGGTTAAAAAGTAAAAGTACTCACTTGAAGGGGAGTGTTCTCATGCAAGTGCAAAGATGAGTTATGGGACAGTGTTTATAAGATCATTGAAAGATTTAAAACTAGTCTTTCCAACCATATCAGTTTACACAGTAATTTTAGGGAAAAAGTAGATCAATCCAAAACATATATTTAGAGGAGGTTCACTTGTGAGTCACCTGCGTTTAACCAGAGAACCTAGCTTTTCTAATAGTCAATTCAAAATAAGATTCCAGGTTGTGTTTTGGCACAAATCTTTTATTTATAGTGGAGAATGATTTAGAAGTATAAAACAAACTATGATTTATGGATCAACATATAAGCCATTAATCAAGGGATGAGTGCACAGTCATTATAAGAAAATAGGCCAGCAAATTCCTCTTGTAAGAAGTTCAAACAAAAAACACTTTTGTTTTTGTGGATATAGGGTTGCAAGTCAAGTAAACCTGAACATTTTATTTTTAAAAGAGAGGTGGCAGAGAGAAAGACTTATGAGAGATTAAACGTCTTGAGTGATGTTTCAAGCAAAACTAATTTTAATATGCTTATTGTACCACTGATACTATAAAATTTGAATTCCTCTTCTGATTTTGATGCCACTTGGTTTTATTCTTCCTCTTATTCTTCTTGTATTTAAGATACTCAAGAATTTTAAATAATAGAATATTAGACTTTCATTAGGCTTTTCTATTTTGTCATTTCCAGGGATAGCCTACAATTTTAATTGAAGACATTTAGAAATATTATTTTGTCCAGGCATTGACAGGCAGCTAGGATGACATGAATCAAAAGATTCTCTGGGTCACGAGGAATGGCTTTTGTCTGCCTCCATATGGCAATGATCAAATGCTTTGTAGTGCAGAGAGGAATATTGTAACTAGAAGTGACACTTCCTAGAACTTAGGTCAATAATTGGCTGATTGAGAGCCCAGCAGTTAATAGTTATAAAATGTGAAATGGAGGCAGTGAGAGATTTGTTAATTATTTGACACTCTTAAGGATCTTGAGTATAAAATCAGCATAAAATTACATATTCTTAGCATGGCATACAAGGGCCTTCATTAGTTGGTTCCTGTTTTCTTCTCTAACATCATTTTGTGTTGTTCTCCCTTCTTCCTCTAATTCAGCCCTGCTTGCCTTTCTTCAATTCCTCAGTGCTAAACTACTCCTTACCTCATGACCTTTGCACAAGTTGTGACTCTACTTGACAGGTTATTTTTCCAGATCTGAACATAAATGTAACCTTGCTCAGCAAGGCTATTCTGGACCCAATTAAAATTAGCCACTAAGTCACTCTCCATGTTATCTCCTTGCTGTACTTCTCTCCCTGGTTCTTAGTCCATGTCCTATTTTTCTTGTTTATTTATTTATTTTTAATAGCCAGTTGTCTATGGCCATCTGACTGGAGTCTAACCTCTATGAGAGCTGGAGTTTATCTATCTTGTTATCACTGTACCTCCAATGCTTTGAAAAGTGCTTGGCACATAGTAGTTTCTTATTTAATATTTGTGAAATAAATGAGAAAGGAAGACAATTATTTACTTCCTGCCACACTGGGTAGATACCATCCTGAAGGATGTTTTGAGTTCTACATCATTTTTGAGGTAAATATTTACTGTAAAAAGCAGATTTTTAGAGCCCACTCCACTCCTGTTCTCCTGCTGACTCTTTGGTGCTGATGCTGGAGTGCCCATGGCCTCCAGCACTATGACTCAACATTTCCTTTTAAATGTCCTGCATTCTAATCTCAGTGTTTGAAGGAGAGAGAGAAAGGGAGTGAGAGAGAGGAAGAGAGAGGGAGAAGAAGAGAAGGAGAGGGAAGGAGATGAAGAGGAAGAAGAGGAAGGAGGAGAGGAAAAGAAGGAGGAAGAGGAGGGAGAGACGAAAAAAGGGGAGAGGGAGCTATGACTCTAGTAAAATCCTGAAGAGTATATTTTTTAGCCCTTCCTCCTTCCCAGAATCTTCCTGCTCCATTCTGGGTCATGACCTACAGGTTTTTCTAAGAGTCACCTGAATGCAATCACTCTGGATGGGAATTTAAGGTGGCCAATAGGATAGTCAGTTTTGAATGAGAAAAGGGAGAAGACTTTTTTATCACCCTTACATCTCCCCATACTAGGGCATGCCTACTCCACATTTAAGATCTGTCCCTGTAGACAAAAAGAGGCCTTCCAAAACTGTATACTCCAGAGAAACACTCAAAAGTTAGGAAGGACTTAACAAAGGCTGGTTACTTTGTGCTCTAAAATGGAATTCTGTATAGGATGGAAAGACCTCACTAAAAAAGCAATGCTTACAAGATTGAAAAATATCACTCACTGTCTAAAAGTGTTTTCAAAACTCAAAAAGAGAAACACTTTTATGCTGTCTTTAGAGGCTTCTGTATTAGCTAACTCGCTAGGTAAGGCTGTGCCATGTGCCCTGCGGAGACACTTATGCTACTTCCGATAACAACTTCTTGGATGAGATTTAAGTCAGATGTCACCTATTAAATTCCATATTCCAGTGGCTCATGTTTCAGTGAAATGTTACTCTAATCTAATTTATCTAAGGACATTTTCTTCCAAAAAATATGTCATTTAGTTTAACAAATTGCCTATCATGTTTTTCTTAATAGCCTCAGAATCCAAGAAAACAGTAAAAACTCAAGTTGAAATCATGGCTGTGTCTTAAGTCATTTGATCATATTTTTCACTATAAAAACTTCTGGAAAGCTTTTCATTTCAAGGTTTTGTTAAATTGCAAAAGGTTTGATGGGCAGGTTTCAATATTTTTCCTGTGTGTGAAAACCAGAAAAGTGAATTATAAGCAACAATCTTGACCAAAAATAAGCTCCTTCACTAACAGTTGAAAAAAAAAAAAAAGTAAAAGCACTATAATAGAAATTGTAAAAAATAAGATTGTGAGACTCTGAATATAGTTTAAAGGATATATATGTTCATAGTTGACAGATAGGAATTGACATCTTAAGTAGTTTTGATTTTATAAACTGTTCATGATTCCTCTTTTCTGAGTCAGTTATGTGACTTGTTTAAAAAATTGTGGACATAGCATCATGATTTTGGATTCAATTCCTATATATATATATATATATATATATATATATATATATATAGAGAGAGAGAGAGAGAGAGAGAGAGAGAGAGAGAGAGAGATTGCAAATTTTACTTTCATCCACACACATTGTGTCAAAAGGGCCTCATAATGTGTGTGTAAAATAAGTATTAATTTTCTGGCTTTTCATGAAAATGTTTCACTGTGAAGAAAACACTGTATTGTATTGTCAATACTTGTCCACAGGAGGGAAGTCAGGGATATCTTCCTTTCTGAAGAAAGTGCAATTTTATAATGATGCTTTACAATAGAAGTACAAATACTAGTAAGAAAGATTAGCTAGCATAGGAGCACTGCAACATGGATTTTAGGACATTGCCTACATTACTAACTACACTTCTTTTAGTTAAAAATAGTATTAGCCTTGAAACTAATAGATTTTAGTTTATTGGATATACAAATTGACAAATGCAATTGATACCTACCTTAAAGTCAATTTTTAATAATCAGAGAATGAACACATGTTATTAAACTGGCCTAGTTTTCACTTGAAAGCTCCTAATGATTCTGTTTTTTGTTTGTTTGTTTGTTTTGCAGTATGCAGGCCTCTCACTGTTGTGGCTTCTCCCATTGTGGAGCACAGGCTCCGGATGCGCAGGCTCAGCGGCCATGGCTCATGAGTCCAGCTGCTCCGCGGCATGTGGGATCTTCCCGGACCGGGGCATGAACCAGTGTCCCCTGCATTGGCAGGCAGACTCTCAATCACTGTGCCACCAGGGAAGCCCTCATGATTCTTAAAGACTGTAAGTTTATATTTCTAGACCCACCCTTTCACTTGAGTGTTCCATGTGTTTGATTGAATACTAGACATTTACATTTCAGTATTCTGCCTTCTTTCAAACTCAACTTGACCACAACTGATTTATCAAATCTTTGAAACCTGTGCTGCAACTCAAGTTTTAGGTTTTGTCAATGACATCGACATATTTTGGCTATTTGGGATTGGGAATATGGGGCAGAGTTGCTCAAAATTATTGTTTGTGAAAGCACTTATGTGAATTCTTAAATTCTGTCCAAATGCAGACTATTAATATTTTGGTCTCAGCCCCCGTTTTCATTTTCTATAGAAAATCATGCTAGTCTAACTTTCAATGTTTCAGTATCTTTCTCTATCAAATCTTCTGTTTGAACTATTGTTGCCATTCAAATCTTCATTATCTCATGGGCCTGTATTCAGTAATAGCTCCGTTCATTTATTTATTGTCTTATTCAGAGCTATGTATTGCCCAAATATTCTGCCAGGCAATATGGCAGGTGGTTCAGTGGTTACAGTGATAAGAGAGAAATAGTTCCTGCCTCCATGAAGTTTGCAGTCTAATGGTAAACATAGACAGAGAAGTGGGTTGAAGCATGGTAAATATAAGAGGAGCAGAGTCCTATGTTTGCATACACTGGTGAACCCAGTCTCGACTGTCAGAAAACCTTCTAGCTGATCTCTTTCTGGTCTGCAATGATGACATAAGTTTTCCTCAAACACCATTTATACCATATCATTCACACTAAAAAACGGACAAAACCTTGATCCCTAGTTCAGTCTGAATATGTTTAAAAGCCTCCATAATCTGACCGGTTCCTACTCATTGACATATGTTTCTCAGGACACTTGCTTCTAGTCAAGAAGGTTTTCTCACTGTTTCATGAATATATCATACTTTCCCCAGTCTCTATGTCTCCTTTTCAGACATCACCACCTTTGTCCTTGATCCACACACAGTTTTACCCAGTTAAAAGCCCTGGTCAGGATGAATTCCTCATGTTTTGGATTTGAATGGCTAACCACTTTGCAATACTATCTCTTGTGTATCTCTTACAACTCCAAGTTTACCTTCTAGATTTGTACATTTTTGGATATTCCAGTTGGCACATCCAACACTGCTTTCTAAGGTGATAAGCAATTTTTTTTTTAATCTTGAAACAAGTTATGTGAGTGTACATATGTGTGTGTTTTCATGGAGATTTTGCTTTAACAAGTTGGCCAAAGAGAATTCATCATACTTGACAAGTCACTAATAAGTCAAGATGACAATTTTCTTTGTCCAAAATATTGTAAATATCTTTACTAGAACATAATTATCATAATTTTATTGCTTTTCTATTTTGGCATTGAAATAGAAATATTCTAGTTATGGTATTTACTAATGAAGTATTTGGAACTTTTCATGTAAAACTGACCTTAGGATTAACATTTCCCATACTTGTTTTTGATATGTATATATACATACATAAACATACACATTATGTATACATTTACTCACACTGTTAACATATATACACATATACAGATTACATATTTATATGTATATATGCATTAGGACATTTAAACATGGGGAAATTTGGATTAGCCATTCATGAGGAGGGAAAAATGTGGTTTTTATAATTGAAAAAAAGCTTCCAGATGCACTCAACTGTGCTTAAAAATTAGCTTAGTTTTAAAAAAAAATCCCATCTCACCATGGCCTTTATTCTTAATTAGAACAAGTGTCTTTGACATATTTGAAGACACTTGACTTAAAAATAGCCAAGTTGAAAGTATGTAAGAGTGACACGTGAGCACCATTCTTGACTGCACTTTGCACTCTATATCTGTTGCAGGCATCCATCTCCTTGACTTCAAAGAGAGTCCCCCTTCCCATGAAACCGCTACACAGTGAAACAATCTGCCCATCTTCAACTTCCATTGTTTTTGAAACTCAGCATTAATATCTGTACAACTGAGCTCAGTGAAGTCTTGTGTCTGACAAAACATCCAGCACTTTACCACATGCCAATAAAGTTCTTTTGCAAAGCTCCTGGTTCCCAAATGGAAATCCTGCCTTCACTTTGTAGAGATGATGAGGCTATGAGTAAGAGCAGACCAAGGTCTGTATGCTTAAAATTATGGGTGTTTCATTAACATAAGTGCATCAACATGTGGATCAATGCATGATCTATGCCTAAAAATCAAGGGGAAGGATGTATTCAAGGACATATCCTATGGTCAGTATGGACAGATTTAGGACAGTCCTCTCCTCTTTAAGCAGTTGCATGCACAGACCTGTACAAGACAAATTCATGCTCAGGAACAGCAGTCCTGAGGCATGTCGTGGTCCCAACACATCAAAGAAAACTTCAACTCTGATCACTCCACTGTACCACAAAAGCAGGAAAGATGAAAAAGACATTTCAGGAAGATCTGTGCAGAACTGGAAAGGAAACGGTGTGAGGCTTTGGGGAGGTGGACTGGTTTATAGAGTCCAGGCTTTGATAGCAGACAGACCTGGGTTTGAAACCTGGAAATATTCTTTACTTTGAAGTCTTGAGATGTCATTAAAAATTATATAGCTTCTGTTTTCCCATGTGCAAAACAGGGAGAATAATATGTATCTTATTGTTTTGTTGTGAAATTAATAATAATTCCTGGCACATAGTAGGTGCCTGTATTAGGACACTCCAGAGAAAGAGAACAATAGTATATTTATCTATATCTATCTATATCTGTATGTCACATGAGCCAATCCTATATACATAGATATTTATATATTATATATATGGAATTGGCTTATGTGATTATGGAAGTTGACAAGTCCCAAGATCTGTCATCTGCAAGCTGAAGACCCTGAAAGACCCAATGTTTCAGTCTGAGTCTGAAGACAGGAAAAAATGATGTCTCAGCTCAGGCAGTCAGGCAGAAGGAGTTCCCTTTTTTGGAGGAAAGTTCAGCCTTTTTGTTCTGTTCAGGCTTTCAACTGATTGGGTAAGACCCTCCACATTGGAGAGGAAAATTTACTTAGTCTACCAATTCAATTGTTAATCTCATCTAGAAACACCCTCAGAGAAACACCTAGAATAGTATCTGACCAAATATCTGAGCACCCTCTGGCCCAGCCAAGTTGACACATAAAATTAATCATCAGAGTGCTTTATAAATGATAAATTCTATTAATTTTAATGACCAGAAATGCAGTTTATTCCCTTTTCTTAGCCCTACTTCTGTTTAACATCCTGCTGAAATTTAAATCTCATATTTTGCTTTGAACTTGATCCATTTAAATAATCAATACTTATTATTTATTTTATAAATATTAATAATAACTATTTATTACTAATAAAAATGGCTACTTAAAGTTAAGAGAGCACTAGAACTTGGAATAAGGAAAATCATCAATGTGGTCTACTGTTTATAAATGTGCTTTTTTAATGAAAGTTTTTTCAATGACACTTTCAATAGTAAAAGAAAAAAATACAACATTGTCATTAGTACAGGGCACAGGAGTATAATTGGCCATGTAACTGTAATGCTTTAGAGTCAAAGACTTTCCATTTTATAATTTTGGGTAACAATGCCTACAAGTCTCCTCCTCCTTGCTGAGCATTACTGTACACCAGGTCACTCGCTGGTCAGCATGGTATAAAATAGACGTGTCTAACTTCACTCACTGTAGACATTTGTTGAATGAAAATCCAAAGCTGTGATTCATCTGGAAGAGCTCCATCTGTCTTTCTCATAGAGGGAGTGGTAAAAATTACTACTGTCACAGGCAGGAACTTTAAGGGGCCTTTTTCAAGGGAAAGGGACAAAAACATAGTCCTTTCCAGCAGTGGGGTGGCCAAGGAGTATGGACACACTGGTTCTAAACTAAGAGCCAGCACCAACACCTCATGTGACCTTGAGCAGCCTCAGTTTCCTCATCGGAAAGTGAAGGCTTGGACTGGATGGTTTACATGAACTTCCAGCCACAGAATCCTTTACTTCTAAGGGCACTGCTCCCTGTGGCAGTCGGCCTGACTGGACAAGATGAGTGAATGAAATTTGCTGTATCGACGAGCTTAGACAGGCCACCTGCAGGGCTCACCTCCATCCTCTGAGCAGACACGCATCTTGGAATGAACCAGGTGGAATCTGAGCCCTGCCATGAAGACAACATTGCTGTCATCCCATCTTTGAACCAAGAGGCAAAGTACATTTTTTTTTGCAAGTGCAGGCTCCAACTGAGCTGCTGAAACTAAACACCACAGTGAGAGTGATATCATGGCATTATGAGCTCATTCAGAGGACAAGAGTGAGACAAATAAAGCTTCCCTGAGGCTGCAGAGTCATGCAAGTATGAAGGAAATATGAAAAGGAGATCACTTCTCAATAAAATCAATTAATATTCCAGAACATTAAAATGTTTTATCTCATTTCCCCCCTGCAATTTAAAACATGCACAAACACATGTATATATTTCCTCAGTATAAGAGTATTTTGGAAGAAAGGAAGCTCTGTGGGTTATATTCTGGAAAGCAATATTGTCTTTTGCTAAGTGTCACTAAGGGGTTGCCTATTACTATAGAATAAGAAAAGGCAATCTATTGGGGTATGCTTGAAAGTGAGACCAAGAAGGGTGATTTAATTTGGGTTCCTCCAAAGTGGACTTTGAGACAAGTATTAGTGGTAAATGATTTATTAAGGAAGTGTTCCTAGGACAAATCTGTTAGAAGACAGAAGAAAGACAGAGGTAGAAATGAAACTAGTAGATCGTGGAGGAGAGCAGAGGATTCCCCTGATTCTGCAGGGGAAGTCTGGTGTGTGGCTTAGCCTCAGTTTGTCTCTGATGGAGGCCAGGGAGCTGGGCTTTCTTAGTCCCTTGCCTGGCAGTCATTGGCTAATGCTGCACCTAAGGGATGAAAACTTCCCAGTACTTGGGAAGCCTATAGGCAAACCTGGAACCCCTGAAGGCAGTTCTTCAAAGAACAGGTCAAATGCTGGCCACTGGGAGAAAACAGGCACCAAAGTTGGGGTGGGGCTAACAGAAACAGAAAGGAACTCAAGGAGATCTGGGAGGAGTCCTAAGTGTCCCTGAGGGGCACGCCTCTGTGGCTCAGATGTACTGCATGAAGCCCACTGCATCCAGCCATGACTTCAATATGGTGGCTGGAGGGTTAATGGGATGAACTCTAGTCATTCCTCTCCTCTGATTAGTTCCAAGGCTATAACTGATATCTATTATCTCCTTCACTACCCATCCAAGATTCCTCTCATTCTCTTCAGACTTAGGGGGTTTGCCTTCTGATGTGACCCAGATTTTCCTTCCTGGGCTATCTACCTTCTGATTACTATTCCCTTTTCAGGCTGTAGTTGTTGTAAATTGTCCATTCACAGTAAAAATTTAGCATGGGGACATGAAGAGATGCCTAGCGGATACTGAGAGGCACAGTCTTAGAATGGCATGCAGTGCACCATTATTCACTTTCAGGATTAATATCTATGAACAAAATGTAGAATACAATGATTTTAAATTCTAAAATGTTAGTTATTTTATTTTATATAATTTTTCAGCTTTGTTTTGGTTTAATTGACACGTAACATTATTTAGAATTAAGTTATATTTAACTTGATGTTTTGAACACTTAAGATCGTATCCTATTAGCAAATTTCATGTATACAATACAGTATTGTTAACCATAGTCACATTGCTGTACATTAATTAGACCTCCAGAACTTATCTCACATAACTGAAACTTTGCTGCATGATCTCACTTAAATGTGTGTCTTAGTCCATTCAGGCTGCCATAATAAGTACAACAGACTGAGTGGCTCATAAACAACAGAAATTTGTTTCTCACCGTTTTGGAGGCCGAAAGTCCAAGACTGGAGAACCAGCATGGTTGGGTTCTGGTGAGGAAACTCTTCCAGGTTGTACATGGACTACTTCTCATTGCATCTTCAAATGTCAGGGAGAAGAGAGAAGCAGGCTTTTTTTGGAACTCTTTTTTAGAAGGGCAATAATCCCATTCATGAGGGTGTTGCCCCATGACCTCATCTAATCCTAACTACAACCCGAGAGTCCCTCTTCCTAACACCATCACATTGTGGGAGTAGAGTTTCAATATATGAATTTTAGGGGGATGGAAACATTCTGTCCATAGCAACATGTAATTTAAAATAGTCAAACTCATAGAAGCAAAGAATAAAATGCTGGTTTTGAGGGACTCAGTAGAGGGGCAAATATGGAGATCCTGGTCAAAGGGTAAAAAGTTTCTGTTATTTTATATAATTTTTATTGTATGAAAATTTTTAAGTCCAATAAAATAAATCTGTCAGTTTTATTGGGTTGTTTTGAACATTCTTTGTCACCTATTAGGCACCTAATACCTAGTTGATGATTAAATAAATAAATACATTGTAAGATTTCAATAAATATATGTACAATGGAACAATAAAGTAATTTTAACAAGATACAGCCCACAAATTTAAGTTACCAATAAAGTCCAGTTTTCTAGGAAGAAAAAAGTCCAAATATACTCTTTTTCCTTTGTATTTAAAAGAGCATCAAGAAAAAAAATGTTTTCCTTTTTGGGAAGCCAACATTCTCTCCACAAAGAGAAAATATTGGGCTTGCACAGCCATTATTTGGTGACAATGCAAGATTGGAATATTGCATGCTTCACTAGAAGCATAGTGCTCTGTTGAGTATCTGTCCCTTGATCCTCATACTTCTTGCTTCCTGACAAGGTAATGGAAGCACATGTCTGAAGACCGGGTTTAGTGGTGTGCCTGCCAGTTATGAAATGAGCAACGATGCTGCCCTCTTCTTTGATTTTCAAACAATCACTAATTCAATGAATTCAGTATCCGTTGAGTACTTAGTCGGAGCCAGCTTCAGTTCTTGGGACTAGGTAAGTAGCAGTGGAAAGAAAATCTCTCTGCTCCTCTGGGCTTACACACTAAAAAAAGAAGAGTATTCATCAATAAGTTTCAAAGAAGAGAGAGATATCAGAAGGTGACAAGTGCTAAGGGGGAAAACAAAAAGTGGGGAGGGGGTGGAAATTGCCAGGGGCTGAGGTGGGTGGTGCAATTTTAAACAGTAAAATGTGTTGATAGAGAAGGTCTCAATTGCAAGATGATATTTGAACAAAACCCTCAAAAACCTGAGGTTGAGAAATGTGCTATCCAGGGAAAGAACAAGTCCACGAAGAGGGAACAACAGGTAGAGAAAGCCTGAGCACGTTTGAGGACTGGGTCAGGAAGTGTAGGGCTTTGAAAGCCATTGGCAGATTTGGGCGTTTACTCTGAGTGCTTGGATGACACAACCTGACTCGTGTTTTAACAGGACCATTCTGGCTGCGGGGTTGAGAATAGACTCTGGTAGAATAGGCCATGGTGCAGCATAGGGGTGGAGGAAGGGGACCAGGCAAATGGCACTGGTGTCTTGGATCACTTTGGTAGCATGAAAGTGGTGGGAAACAGTGCATTTGAATATATTTTGAAGTAGAGCTGACAGAATATTCTAGAAGATTAGGTATTTGGTTTGAGAAAAACCTGTCAAGAATAACTCCAAGAGTTTCGGCTTAAGCATCCAGAGGAATGGCGTAGCCATTAACAGACGTGGATTATTATGGGGAGTAGAGGTCTGGGGTGGTCAAGAGTTTGGTTTTAGACATGTTAGGTGTCCGGGTAGAGGAATCAAGTAGGCAGTTGAAGCCTAGTGTTCAGGTGAAAGAGCCATATTAAAAACTTACTTTGAGGAGTTATAAGCATATAGATGATATTTTAAAAACCATGAGACTGAATCAAGAGAGAGAGAGTACAGAGAGTAGAGGGCAAAGTTCTGGAACACTTCAACACTTGGGGAAGAAGAAGAGAAAGTTACAAAGGCAGTTGAGTACATCCTATGAGGTAGGAAAGGAAACTGGCAGAATCAAATGTAGTTTTCTGGAAGCCAATTAAAAACTATTTTAATGAGAGGGGATGTACATGCGGAGAGTTTAGCTCTCTACAATTTCTCACTGAGGTCAGACTCCATCCACCCTCCTGAACCCCAAATGTAGGGGTAGCATATCAAATTTCTGAGTAACTCTGTAAGCCTTTCCCACATATTGTGGTAGAATATCATATCCGATGTGTTGTGATGCCTAGAACACATATTCTACCACACAAGAAATTTTGAATTTCTTTTTCTGACATTAGCAATTTGCATTTCTTAAGGAGAAGAAATTGCGTTGTTATAAGACCAAATCACTTTCTAAGCCTAGAATATAAGGATCATGCAAACTAATATGTTATCCCTTCCCCAAATGATACTTCAATTTGTGATTTGTTCTTGTTCTCTGGCAATAGTAACCTATTTGGCAAGCTCAGCAGAAGGAAGGACACAGAGGACACTACTCCATCATCAAGGCCATTGATACGTCTTTGTTTTGAAGTGGGCCTCTGTATTGCCTGTACTTGCATTCCTTGGGCCATGTGACCCCCATGGTGTCTTAATCCTGTCATCTATATTTGCTTTCACCTTCACTTGTATCACCCCCAGGAACACAAACCAGATTGGTTATCTTCTGCAACTTTACCCATCATTTCTGAAGTGCTACACTCTGACATTCCATCTCCCACTATCTTTAATCTTTATTGCCACTGGAGCTCTTTCTGACCTTATCAATAATCACAGGGACTACTATCGGAAAAGACCTGGTTCCTTTTATTGGAGAATGGTATTAGAAAGTAAGGTCGACACTGTGTCTACTGCTATTAGGGTGTTGTTGCATCTGGATTCTCTCAACTGTCAGAGAAGGAAATATACTTGTATACCAATCCATATATCTATGTATATCTATAAATATTTTCTATATGTATCCATCTTTATATTAAGCTAAGCGTGAGTTCATATGGATGTCTCCAATTCTACCAGTACACACGGGGATCATTCCAGCATTTCCCCCTTGCTTGTCTGTAACTTTTATGACAACATTGAGAAATCTGGCCCCCACTATCCACCATCAAATACTTAATTGTTCAATTTCAGTATACATGAATAGTGGTTTCAGAATTGTTAGCCCATATACTCATGAGAAACAACTTTACTAACTAAAGCACATGCATAGTACTTTGCCTAACAGTCTTATAGTCTTTATTCATTTCCAAAATTATTTAGATCAGTACCTTACTTCCTCATCCCTTTCAGTGATGTTGTTTTATATACTTGTAATACAGTTAGATTGTATTGTCACATCATGGGATCCCTTGACCTCTTAGATTGTTTTACAAAAATTTACATACATTAAAATCCACTCTTTTGCTAGTACAATTCTGAGTTTTCACAGATATAGAGTGTCATATATCCACCACTACAGACTTATACAAAATAGTTTCACTGCCTTAAAAAATGACAGTGAAACTACTGGTAAAAATCTCTCTACCAACTCTAAAGTTTTGTCTTTACCAGAAGTTCACATAAATGAAATCATATAGTATATAGACTTTTAAAACTGGTGTCTTTCACTTAGCAATATTTATTTAAGATATTTTTGCATGACGATAACTTATTCCATTGTATGGATATACTGCAGTTTGCTTATCCGTTCACTTATTTATTTATTTATTTAAAGACAACTTGGTTGCTTCTAATGTTTGGCAATTATAAGTAAAACTGTTATAATATTTACATGCAGGTTTTTGTGTGGAAGTACTTTTCACATCTGTTAGGTAAATATCTAGAAGCATGATGGCTGGGTCATATGGTAATACTATGTTTAGCTTTGTAAGAAACTTCCAAACTGTCTTCCAGAGTTGTACCATTTTTATTCCTCCCAGGAATGAATGCACATTCCTGTTGCTCCTTATCTTTGTCAGCAACTGGTATTGTTAGTTTTTGGATTTTAGCCATTTTAATAGGTCTGTAGTGGTATCTCATTGTTGTTTTAAGACTTTTGTTTATTTATTTATTTGTTTGCTTATTTTTTTCCTTTCAGTTTTATTGAGATATGGTTGACATATAGCACTGTATAAGTTCAAGGTGTACAGTATAATGATTTGACTTACATACATCATGAAATGATGACCACCATAAGGTTAGTGAACAACCATCATCTCGTACAGATACAAAATAAAAGAAATAGAGAATTTTTTTTCCTTTTAATGACAGCTCAGGATCTACTCTTAACAACTTTCATATATAACATACAACAGTGGTAATTATATTAATCATGTCTCTGGGTTGGGGCCTGGGGCTCTTGGAACTGGTGCCAGCCTGCTGGTGAGTGAGGCCAGATCCTGGGGTTAGTGCTGGCTCACTGGTGGGAGGAAGTGGGCCCTGGAGCCTCTGGCTTTGGGGGCCAGGGGTCCCGGAAGCTGATGTCAGCCCATTGATGGGTAGGGCTGGGTCCTGGGGCAGCTGGGGACTCAGAGGTCTATAGCAGCTGGCCTGCTGTTGGGTAGGGCTGTCTTCCCACCCATCTAGGTGCTTGGCATGGGGAGTACTGGCCTGGTGCCAGCCGGCTGGTAGGTGAGACCAGTCCCAGTGCTAATAAACTAGAGAGAGGACTCCAAAATGGCCTTTGCCAGCACCAGTGTCCTTGTGGTAAAAAGAAGTTCCCCAAGTGGCTGCTTCCACTGTCTCTGTCCCCAGGGTGAATTCCAGTTGCCCCTTGCCTCTCTGGGAGGCTTTCCAAGATCAGTGAGTGGGTCTGACCCAGGCTTTTTTCAAATGACTGTTTCTGCCCTGGGTCTTGGAGTGTGTGATTTAACACGCACCGTTCAAGGGTGGAGTCTCTGTTTCCTACAGTCTTCTGCCATCCTGAAACCAAGCCCTGGTGGCCTGCAAAGTCAAGTGTTCTGGGGGCTCTTCTCCCAGTGCAAGACCCTTGTGCTTGGGAGCCCAGTGGGGCTTGGAACCTTTGCTCTATGGGGAAGACCTCTGCAATTGTGATTATCCTTCCATTTGTGGGACGTCCCCCCAGGGGTATGGGTCTCGATTCTACCACATCTCCACCCCTCCTAATGACTCACTGTGGTTCTTTCTTTATACCTTTAGTTGTAGATGATATTTTCTGCTAGTTTTCAGGTCATTCTCTTTGATAGTTGCTCTGCAAATAGTTGTAATTTTGGTGTGCCCATGGGAGGAGGTGAGTTCAGGGTCTTCCTACTTGACCATCTTGGCCACTCCCCAAGATTGTCTGGCTTTGCATCCCTGGATAGTTACTAGCTGTGTGCCCTTGGCCAAATTACATAGCTTGTCTAAGCTTCATCTTTAAATAGAGATAATGACAGTATTGATCTTCTAGATGGTGTTGGAAGGTGGTGATTAATGCCATATGAATAGAACTTGGTGTGTACTAAGTGCTCAATAAACACTGTCTCCCATCAGACTAAGAAATAATTTCCCTGAATGAGAGTACACAATGGTCAGAAGTTAACTGATATTAACTGTTTATTTTAAACCTCTCCAAATTCATCCCATTATTTAACACATACAAAAGTCTGCTCTTTATATTTTTAGAATAGTTCCCTGAAATTTTGCTACATACAGTATTCCTCATTGTCCTCCAGTAAGATTATGATGTCTTCATATATAAAACTGACTTTTACTTTCCAATTGCTGTACCTCTCTTCACGACACCTTTTTGACATATTTTCTTTCAAAATTCAAGCCAGATTCCACTAAACCCAAATAATATGTCATTTTACCCAAAGAACCCTTCCTTAATGCTTTGGCTAGAAGAGGACTCTTCCTTGTTTGAAATAGAAAGTTTTAAAAATCTATTGCATATTTATGGTTTATATAATACCTACTTCCAAAAATGTGATACTATAAATAAACATGACAAAAATTATATATGTATATACATAATGTATATACATACATATTAGAAATTATATATCCTTCAAGGTGGTTGATTTGACAGGCTTCACTTATTTAAATTCCTCAATGGCAGTTTTATTCACAGCCAATATCCTGCAATTTTTGAATATCCTCAATTGTGGCTAGCATTCATCCTTTGTAAATTTTCCTTAGCTGCCTATCCTCTTTCTCTTTACTTCTCACATTAGTCTATTCAATAATCCCTGACTGTGTAACCCTATACAGAAATATACATGGAAATATGTCTACATATGAATATTGCTGGTTATTTTACAACAGGGGATCTTACAATTGCTCTTCTCACTCAAAAATTCCTTGTTGGAAATCACTACAGGTCATTAGGTATAGCACTAATTTGTTATTTTTAATGTGCTTTCGGCCACTATAAATACATGGTCTTATATTCTAGGGGTTTGGACAAATGTATAAATGATGTGTACCCATCATTATAATATCATACAGAGTATTTTCACTACCCTAAAAATCCTCTGTGCTCTATTTATCTGTACCTGCCTCCCAGCTCCCCTGGCAACCCCTGATCTTTTTATTCCATATTTTTTGCCTTTTCCAGAAAGCTTTATAGTTGGAATCATATGTTATGTAGTCTTTTCATTTTGGTGTCTATCACTTAGTAATGTGCATTTAAGCTTCCTCCATGTCTTCTTATGGCTTGAGAGCTTATTTCCTTTTAGTGATGAATAACATCCTATTGTCTGGATGTACCACAGTTTATTTATCCATTCACCTACTGAAGGACAGCTTGGTTGTTTCTAAGTTTTGGAAATTATGAATAAAGCTGCTATAAACATCTGTATGCAGATTTTTGTTGGACACAAATATTCATCTCATTTGTTCACCTCATTCAGATAAAGATCAAAGATTGTAATTGCTGGATAGTATAGTATGTTTAGTTTTATAAGAAATGGCTAAGCTGTCTTCCAAAGTGTGTGTACCATTTTGCATTCTCACCAGCCATGAATTGTTGCCAGAATTTGGTGTTGTCAGTGTCTGGTTTATGGACATTCTGATAGGTGTGTCGTGATATCTCGTTGTTGTTTTAATTTGCAGACCAAAAGGTTTTCAAAGCTATGGACTGGTTCTTATTTGTTTTGTATCTCCCTAAGTGCTTTGATAAATATTTGTTTAATTAATGGCTTTATCAAATAATACAATATGAATGTTCCATTTACAATGATGAGTATTTGAACTGCTGCTTTTTAATAATTTGATACATGTTCTTAAAGCACCTATTAAGTGTAATGCACTTGCTTTATGTAGAAATATAGCATAAAAGACACAGGCTTGTGGGAGAATATCAGTAACTATATGGTGACAAGTCATGTGATGAGGGTCATGGGAGAGTTTTTGGTTTCTGCATTTCTGGAATGGTCATATTGGTCTCTACATGCAGAAATTGACCAGAGGTGGTTGCTGTGGTCATGACTTTCAAAAGATTAGGCTTTGATGGTTAAAGCCAATATTTCTAAGTATAGGAATATGAATTAGGTGGTTTTTCATGCCTGAGAATGACACCTCAATCAAAATAGTGTGGTCATTGATTATGTCTTTTGATATCATTTTTAGAAAACTACCTAGTGTAATTTATTCTATAATTTTTAAACTCTTCTATTTAATTATGGTCAAAAGTATCACTTATTCAATTCAGATGAGGCATGAGACATTTTTCTCACCAGTATACTTTTACTATAATATATATCGAATGCTAGTTAGATACCTTTGAAAGGAACTTATTTTTGTACTCATGAAGCACTACAATTTTCAAGTAGGAGTGTACATTACAAGGGGGTAATATGTTGAGACTTTAGCCCTTTGAGCAATGACTTAGGAACTTTAGAAATTTGATATTAAAAGTTAAGTCTAATTGTTTCAGCATCTCACCTACTCAATAACTGGACATTGAATGTTCACACGTATAGGCTTTACAGACCAGGTCAACCCCTAAGGTAGTTCCTCTTTGTAAATCTCAGAGAAACACCTTGGCAAAGTCAAAAAGAGAGTATGGGTGTAAGATTTGGACATAATTCTGTGACCTTAAGCAAATTCCTTAATTTCCCTATTCCCCTATTTTTTTAAGTTGTAAAATGAATAAAATATTAGTTACTCATCTGAAAGGATTACATGAGATACTATGAGAAAACCTCTCAGCATTTATGGATTGCTCCAGAAATGGTAGTTATTATAATTGCTGCTTCAAGCTGATTAGTAAAAAATCCAAAGTGGTATTATAGAATTAGTGATATTGCTTTTAAAGTTAAACAAAAATAACTATGGGGCTTCCCGGGTGGCGCAGTGGTTGAGAGTTTGCCTGCCGATGCAGGGGACACGGGTTCGTGCCCCGGTCCGGGAAGATCCCATATGCCACAGAGCGGCTGGGCCCGTGAGCCATGGCCACTGGGCCTGCATGTCCGGAGCCTGTGCTCTGCAGCGGGAGAGGCCACAGCAGTGAGGGGCCCGCGTACCACAAAAAAAAAAAAATAAAAAAAAATAACTATGGAGAAGTTATTGATTTTTTTGGTCTGGGGCCAAGTTCAAGGTGATTCTGGGTCATCCTCACGTGCCAGAAAACAAGAAAAATCTTGAAGACTAATGGGATCACTTCAAACGTGAGCATCTTAGAGAGGATACCATTGGCCAATTTTGGGAAAATAAAAAGCACCAAAAAGAATACTGACAGTGTATTGATTATAATACACTAAAGTTTTAAAATATCCATGACTAATTAGGCACAATAAAAGAGAAAAGGAGGAGGAGGCAATAAAAACACTTACTTTTAAATCAAGGCAATATTCTAAAGAACAAATGTAGGGAGAAATTAGTGAAACAGTTAATTTGGTAAGTATCAATGTGGATATTATAATCATTGGGTTATATAAAAAAAATCATGAGGCACAGTGTTAAACTATCACCCCATAATTGCAAAGAAAAATATGTGACTGTAACAGTAGATGAAGTTGATATTTAATCAAGTGATAAAATTCAATATCATTATTAGTGGGATAACTTGATATTATGTGTCTTCTGAAGTGATGCAGTATGGACTGTACAATCCTACCTGTGAAATATTGTTTCAAAAAATGTTCACCTGCATTTAGTCAAGTCTCTAGACCTAATTTCCTGGTCACAAAACATAGAGGAGCAAATATATAACTCCAAACTCAAACAAGAGGACACATCCAGTATGTGGGATATTGTATGACCGGCCAAGACCCTTTGGGTGACTGTCCCACATAAAAAGATACACGTCAACTGTATTCAGTACATGACTCAGTTTTAATCTGGATTAAAAAAAAGAACAAAAGAAAAAGAAAGTCATTATATTTTTTAGCATATCATTTGTGTTATATGTATAATATTACATATATATGTAATATATTACTTGTGTTCTTAGGTGCAAGAATGGTACTGTGGATGCTCTTATCTATATGATCTCATGTATGAGTATGAATATTTGCTTAAGTATTTACAGTGAAATGTCACATTGTCTCAAACTTACTTTCCAATGTGGAAGAATTCTAACACTTGGTGAATCTAGGTAAGGAATATATGCTGGACATTGTATAAGCCTTTTATCTTTTCCAAAGTTTTCATGTTTCTCAAAATAAAAAATTGAGTAAGAAAAAAACTCAAAATAGTCATTTTATTTTTTCAAGATTTAAAATTGTAATTATTGAAAAATTTTCCTTCATGAATTAGTTAAGGTAGATATAGATAAATATGCTCATTTGTGTCATCATAGAAGAAATTAGCTCTATTTACCAGTAAGGCAGACAGTGTCAATTTCTTTTAGTGGCAAGAATTACTCTTTCAGATTATCTCAAGGCATTTTTAATGTTTTTAATTTAAGTTTTTAAAATAAAGAGTCAAATGGAGATAGAGAAAGCAGGAATCAGCTTCACAGCCCGGCTTAAGGGATCTGAGGAAGAGCTGTAGGACTAGCCCTTGCGGTGACAGCCCTAGTTCAGGAAGCCGAAGTGTCTAGTGTGGTGATGTTAATAGACAGAGGCTCAGGCATCTTCAGCAACAGGAACATGGTGCTCTTCCAAGATGCCAGACTCTCTCTACCACTCTTGTTGCTATCACATTACATCTCTCTCCCAAATTCTGTGACTCCCCCATCCCCCATTTAGCTCTTTTTCTTCTTTCTCACCCATGGCTTTTTTTTGGTATCATGGCGTCTATGCTGCTCATTCTTTGTATATTTTTCAACTTCTTCATCGTCTACCAATTGACTGACTTACCTTTTGAATTTCTGGTTTGAATTGTCCCCAAAAGACAAAAAATCAATCAGCTAAGTTGATTATTGTCATCTCTGGTTGGATGTAATTTTGTTTATCTCAGGTCACCTACTGGATGTGATGGCAAGCCTTGAGATTCTCAGTCCTGATGCTTTGGCTTAACCAGGTGTGTTGGCTCACAGAAAACCTGTGTGTTAATGCATGTTACATAACAAAGCCATCTATGTGTAAGGAACTCCTTAGCGTTGCTTCCTAGGCAGAGCCTGTGGTGTGAGGGTAGCAGTTTGCCACAGAGTTAAGCAATGGGTGGACAAGAAGTTTGATAGGCTTTTATGGTACACAAAGTCAGAGTTCTTCTTACATCTGGTTCACCTTGTCTAAGTATGACTTCAAGAAAGTAGAGTCTCTGTTTACAATGTGAGAATTTTATTTGCCACATAAGTCGTGAGTCTGTCTTTCAATGATCTAAGAGATGTTTTGAGATCTGTGAACTTTCAGCTATTGAAAAGCTTGTATTACTCTCAGATGTCCATTGGGATGAGAGAGAGTACATGCTGCATGTAATAGTCCTGATCTTCTTGCCAGCTACATCTGGGGCTGGCATGGAAGTTGTCTCTCAACATCACAGTTTCCTTATCCTTTGACGGACATGCTCAGTGTGCATATTCTGCATGCAGGGAACACCAAAGTAGATAGTATCTAATTGCCACAAGCAGATGAATCACCTCTAGGAAACTTGTGATAGTCAACAAAACTTGGGCAATTTGTTTATCTATTTGGGCTCAGAAGAGTTTCCAAGCAAGTTGCATTTTGGATTTCTGGAATACCTATTATATAGCAGGTGAAGAGATGCTAGGCTGCAAATAAAGGTTTTTGTTTTTTTTTTTAAATGAGAAAAATCTAAATCCATTGGCATTCATGGATAGTTGGAAATGTCATTTACTGGGGATAACAGTAAATTATAAAGAAATGGATGGGTCTGCACACACCCATTAGTAACCGTAATTGGGAGCTTGTGGAGAGGAAGGGTGAATAATCCATGCCAGAAGGAAAGAAGCGTTATGCATGTAGTAAATCAGTTTTGTAGGTCACATGCTACCAGTGAGTATCCTAGCAATTTGTAATAGTAATTTCACATTATTTCTGTACCACTAAGGAATAGATTTAAAGAAATCAGTCAATTAATTTCATATCTATTAATACACCATATCAATAAATCATAGCTATTATAAGGATTAGAGTAAGATAATAATAAATCAATTTAGCACACAACCCAAGTTTGTTGAATGTCTCTAACATGAAAAGCATCAAACTTGGTAATAGATGGCTTGAATAGTTCAGAGCAAGAGCTGTGGAGTCAGAGAGCCTGGGTTTGAATCTCAGCTCATGCTTTAGCCAGTGTTGACCTTGGGCAAATGAGTTAACCTCTCTGAATTCTGGTTTACTCATCTGTAGAACTAGAATAATACTGAGGATAATCTACTTCACAGGGTTGATGTGAAGTCTTGATATGGAAGCAAGGCACTCAGATCCTGGCTTTTAGTACGTGGTCAGTAAATACCAGCTGTATCTTATTGGCAAAAAGAGTGATACACACACAAACACCTACCTTACTGGGAGAAAAAGGAATATAACAAGTGCTATGAGGCAGAGTAAAATAAGTACAAACAAACTAACCATTAACTTCCTTAAGTTTATGTACAGGGAGTGATTAATTCCAACTTGGGTGACCAGAGGAAAGTTAATGGAAATTTTGACTGTAACTTAGAGAGAAGGAGGTCCTATAAGGCCTACAGATTTTGGTAAATCTATATTTTCACAGTCTCCCAAAGACTCTCATTTTGCAAATGCAAACAATGAGGCTCAGAGAGGTTAAATAACTAATGCAAGGTCACACAGGTGGTAAGCAGAAGCACACTGAGAAACCTAAATTTGTCAGATTACAGTGGTCTAAGTTTAAAAAAAGGCCACATTGAGATTTTTTTTATATATGATATCATTAAAGATTTTTTCCCTAAACATTTTCTCAAGCTATAGAGATGGCTTTTACTACAGTAGTTGTTTTAATTCATATAAGGCAGATTTCTGTACATAAAAGAACAGATTTTGAGGCCAAATCAATATTTTTACAGTTTATGTAATAATTTTTCTCCTCACTTATTTTTTTCCAGCTTTATTGAGATAAAATTGAGATATAACACTGTATTAGTTTAAGGTGTACAATGTAATGATTTACTATATATATAAACATATTTTGAAATGATTATCAAAATAAGGTTAGTTAACACATTTATCACCTCAAAAAATTTTTTTATGAGAACTTTGAAGATTTCCTTTTTAGCAACTTTCTAACATGCAATACAATATTGTTAACTATGAATATCATATTGTAATTACATCCCCTGAGCTTAATAATCTTTTAATTGGCAGTTTGTAAACTTTGAACCATCTTCACCCATCCCCCTTCCCAAAAGGTCACATTTAAATACTCCTGGAGAGATAAAGCATAAAAACAAATTTATTTTACATATCCTCATTGCAAATAGGGCTTTCCTTGTGTTCTGTACTTAATAAGATAAGCCAATTCAGACTTACAGGTGGGACCTGTAATAAATCTACAATTTGGAAATTGAAAACTATTAGAAGAAATACTCTGAGAGTCAAAATTGTCTTAAGAGCCATTTGGGAAAAATCTTGGTTCCCATGGTTTTGTTCATATGTTTGGAAAAATGTATATAAATAATAAAATATCAAGTATGCTTAAAAATTCCATTAGGTCCCTCTACCTCATTATACATAACTCAATTTTGTTTCTTTTTATGACTGAGTAATATTCCACTGTATATATGTGTCACATCTTTATCCATTCTTCTGTCGATGGACACTTAGGATGCTTCCAGGTCCTGGCAATTGTACATAGAGCTGCAATGAACATCGTTGTACATGACTTATTCTGAATTATGGTTTTCTCAGGGTATATGCCCAGTAGTGGGATTGATGGCTCACATGGTAATTATATTTTTAATTTTTTGATGAACCTCCAAACTGTTCTCCATAGTGGCTGTATCAACTTACCTTCCCACCAACAGTGCAAGAGGGTTCCCTTTTCTCCACACCCTCAGCAGCATTTATTGTTTGTAGACTTTCTGATGATGCCCATTCTAACTGGGGTGAGGTGATACCTCATAGCAGCTATTTTTTTCTTTTTTAACATCTTTATTGGAGCATAATTACTTTAAAATGGTGTGTTAGTTTCTGCTTTACAGCAAAGTGAATCAGTTATACATATACATATGACCCCATATCTCTTCCCTCTTGAATCTCCCTCTCTCTCACCCTCCCTATCCCAACGCTCTAGGTGGTCAAAAAACACCCAGCTCATCTCCCGGTGCTATGTGGCAGCTTCCCACTAGCTATCAATTTTATGTTTGGTAGTGTATATATGTCCATTACACTCCCTCACTTTGTCCCAGCTTACCCTTCTCCCTCCCCATGTCCTCAAGTCCATTCTCTAGCAGGTCTGGATCTTTATTCCAAACTTGCCCCTAGATTCTTCATGACCATTTTTTTTTTTTTAGATTTGATATATATGTGTTAGCATACGGTATTTGTTTTTCTCTTTCTGACTTACTTCACTCTGTATGACAGTCTCTAGGTCCATCCACCTCACTACAAATAACTCAGTTTCATTCCTTTTTATGATTGAGTAATACTCCATTGTATATATGCGCCACATCTTCTTTATCCATTCATGTTGATGGACACTTAGGTTGTTTCCATGTCCTGGCTATCATGAATAGAGCTGCCATGATCATTGTGGTACGTGACTCTTTTCTTTTCTTATTTTTTTTTTTTGTTGTTGTACATGGGCCTCTCACTGTTGTGGCCTCTCCCATTGTGGAGCACAGGCTCCGGACGCACAGGCTCAGCGGCCATGGCTCACAGGCCCAGCTGTTCTGTGGCATGTGGGATTTACCCGGACTGGGGCACAAACCTGTGTCCCCTGCATCAGCAGGCAGACTCTCAACCACTGTGCCACCAGGGAAGCCACATGACTCTTTTTGAATTATGGTTTTCGCAGGGTATATGCTCAGTCGTGCGATTACTGGGTCATATGGTAGCACTATTTTTAGATTTTAAGGAACCTCCATACTGTTCTCCATAGTGGCTGTATCAATTTACATTCCCACCAACAGTGCAAGAGGGTTCTTTTTTCTCTGAATCCTCTCCAGAATTTAGTGTTTGTAGATTTTCTAATGATGGCCATTCTTACTGGTATGAGGTGATACTTCATTGTAGTTTTGATTTGCATTTCTCTAATGATTAATGATGTTGAGCATTCTTTCATGTGCCTGTTGGCAATCTGTGTATCTTCTCTGGAGAAACGGCTATTTAGGTTTTCTGCCGATTTTTGGACTGAGTGGTTTGTTTTTTTAATGTTGAGGTGCATGAGCTACTTGTTAATTTTGGAGATTAATCTTTTGTCAGTTGCTTCATTTGCAAATATTTTCTCCCATTCTGAGGGTTGTCTTTTCATCTTGTTTATGGTTTCCTTTGTTGTGCAAAAGCTTTTATGTTTCATTAGGTCCCATTTATTTATTTTTGTTTTTATTTCCATTTCTCTAGGAGGTGGGGCAAAAAGGATCATGCTGTGATTTATGTCACAGAGTGTTCTGCCTATGTTTTCCTCTAAGAGTTTGATGGTGTCTGGACTTACATTTACATCTTTAATCCATTTTGAGTTTATTTTTGTGTATGGTGTTAAGGAGTGTTCTAATTTCACTCTTTTACATGTAGCTGTCCAGTTTTCCCAATACCAGTTATTGAAGAGACTGTCTTTTCTCCACTGTATATTCTTGGCTCCTTTATCAAAGATAAGGTCACCATATGTGCGTGGGTTTATCTCTCGGATTTCTATCCTGTTCCATTGATCTATATTTCTGTTTCTGTGCCAGTACCATACTGTCTTGATTACTGTAGCTTTGTAGTATAGTCTGAATCAGGGAGCCTGATTCCTCCAGCTCCATTTTTCGTTCTCAAGATTTGGCTTTGGCTATTCGGGGTCTTTTGTGTTTCCCTACAAATTGTGAAATTTTTTGTTCTAGTTCTGTAAAAAATGCCAGTGGTAGTTTGATAGGGATTGCACTGAATCTGTAGATTGCTTTGGGTAGTAGAGTCATTTTCACAAAGTTGATCCTTCCAATCCAAGAACCTGGTATATCTCTCCATCTATTTGTATCATCTTTAATTTCTTTCATCAGTGTCTTATAATTTTCTGCATACAGGTCTTTTGTAACCTTAGGTAGACTTATTCCTAGATATATTATTCTTTTTGTTGCAATGGTAAATGGGAGTGCTTTCTTACTTTCAGTTTCAGATTTTTCATCATTAGTGTATAGGAATGCAAGAGATTTCTGTGCATAATTTTGTATCCTGCTACTTTACCAAATTCATTGATTATCTTTAGTAGTTTTATGGTAGCATCTTTAGGATTCTCTATGTATAGTATCATGTCTTCTACAAATAGTGACAGCTTTACTTCTTTTCCAATCTGGATTCATTTTATTTCTTCTTCTCTGATTGCTGTTGCTAAAACTTCCAAACCTATGTTGAATAATAGTGGTGAGAGTGAGCACTCTTGTCTTGTTCCTGATCTTAGTGGAAATGTTTTCGGGTATTCACCATTGAGGATGATGTTGGCTGAGGGTTTGTCATATATAGGCTTATTATGTTGAGGAAAGTTCCCTCTATGCCTAGAATCTGGAGGGTTTTTATCATAAATGGGTGTTGAATTTTGTCAAATGCTTTCGCTGCATCTATTGAGATGATCATATGGTTTTTGTCTTTCAATTTGATAATATGGTGTATCACATTGATTGATTTGCATATATTGAAGAATCCTTGCATTCCTGTGATAAATGCCACTTGATCATAGTGTATGATCCTTTTAATGTGTTGTTGGATTCTGTTTGCTAGTATTTTCTTGAGAATTTTTGCTTCTATGTTCATCAATGATATTGGCCTGTACTTTTCTTTCTTTGTGACATCTTTGTCTGGTTTTGGTACAGAAGTAATGGTGGCCTCATAGAATGAGTTTGGGAGTGTTACTCCCTCTGCTATATTTTGGAAGAGTTTGAGAAGGATAGGTGTTAACTCTTCACTAAATGTTTGATAGAATTAACCTGTGAAGCCATCTGGTCCCGGGCTTTTGTTTGTTGGAATATTTTTAATTACAGTTTCAACTTCAGTGCTTGTGATTGGTCTGTTCATATTTTCTATTTCTTCCCGTTTCAATCTCAGAAGGTTGTGCATTTCTAAGAATTTGTCCATTTCTTCCAGGTTGTCCAATTTATTGGCATATAGTTGCTTGTAGTAATCTCTCATGATCCTTTGTATTTCTGCAGTGTCAGTTGTAACTTCTCCTTTTTCATTTCTAATTATATTGAGTCATCTCCCGTTTTTACTTGATGAGTCTGGTTAATGGTTTATCAATTTTGTTTATCTTTGCAAATAGCCAGCTTTTAGTTTTATGAATCTTTACTACTGTTTCCTTCATTTCTTTTATATTTATTTCTGATCTGATCATTATGATTTCTTTCCTTCTGCTAGTTTTGGGGGGTTTTTGTTCTCTTTCTCTAATTGATTTAGGTGTAAGGTAAGGTTGTTTATTTGAGATGTTTCTTGTTTCTTAAGGTAGGATTTTATTGCTATAAACCTCCCTCTTAGAACTGCTTCTGCTGCATCCCATAGCTTTTGGGTTGTCGTGTTTTCCTTGTCATTTGTTTCTGGGTATTTTTTGATTTCCTCTTTGATTTTTTCAGTGATCTCTTGGTTATTAAGTAGTGTGTTGTTCAACCTCCAAGTGTTTGTATTTTTTACAGGTGTTTTCCTGTAATTGATATCTCATCTCATAGCGTTGTTGGCCAGAAAGTTACTTGATACGATTTCAATTTTCATAAATTTACCAAGACTTGATTTGTGACCCAAGATATGATCTATCCTGGAGAATGTTCCATGAGCACTTGAGAAGAATGTGTATTCTGTTGGTTTTGGATGGAATGTCCTATAAATATCAATTAAGTCCATCTTGTTTAATGTATCATTTAAAGCTTGTGTTTCCTTATTTATTTTCATTTTGGATGATCTGTCCATTGGTGAAAATGGAGTGTTAAAGTCCCCTACTATGATTGTGTTACTGTTGATTTCCCCTTTTATGGCTGTTAGTATTTGCCTTATGTATTGATGTGCTCCTATGTTGGGTGCATAAATATTTACAATTGTTATATCTTCTTCTTGGATTGATCCCTTGACCATTGTGTAGTGTCCTTCTTTTTCTCATGTAATAGTCTTTGTTTTAAAGTCTATCTTTTCTGATATGAGAATTGCTACTCCAGCTTTCTTTTGATTTCCATTTGCATGGAATGTCTTTTCCCACTCTCTCACTTCCAATCTGTATGTGTCCCTAGGTCTGAAGTGGGTCTCTTGTAGACAGCATATATACAGGTTTGTTTTTGTATCCATTCAGCCAGCCTATGTCTTTTGGTTGTAGCATTTAATCCATTTACATTTAAGATAATTATCGATATGTTTGTTCCTATTACCATTTTCTTAATTGTTTTGGGTTTATTTTTTTTAGTTCTTTTCCTTCTGTTTTGTTTCCTGCCTAGAGAAGTTCCTTTAGCATTTGTTGTAAAGTTCGTTTGGTGTTGCTGAATTCTCTTAGCTTTTGCTTGTCTGTAAAGGTTTTAATTTCTCCAAGAAATCTGAATGAGATCCTTGCTGGGTAGAGTAATCTTGGTTGTAGGTTTTTTGCCTTCATCACTTTATATATGTCTTGCCACTCCCTTCTGGCTTGCAAAGTTTGTGCTGAAAGATCAACTGTTAACCTTATGGGGATTCCCTTTTGTGTTATTTGTTGTTTTTTCCTTTCTGCTTTTAATATTTTTTCTTTGTATTTAATTTTTGATAGTTTAATTAATATGTGTCTTGGCATGTTTCTCCTTGGATTTATCCTGTATGGGACTCTCTGTGCTTCCTGGACTTGATTAACTATTTCCTTTCCCATATTACGGAAATTTTCAACTATAATCTCTTCAAACATTTTCTCAGTCCTTTTCTTTTTCTCTTCTTCTTCTGGGACCCCTATAATTCGAATGTTGGTGCACTTAATATTGTCCCAGAGGTCTCTGAGACTGTCCTCAATTCTTTTTTTTCTTTTTTTTTTATTCTGCTCTGCAGTAGTTATTTCCACTATTTTATCTTCCAGGTCACTTATCCGGTCTTCTGTCTCAGTTATTCTGCTATTGATCCCTTCTACATAATTTATAATTTCATTTATTGTGTTGTTCATCACTGTTTGTTTGCTCTTTAGTTCTTCTCGGTCCTTGTTAAACGTTTCTTGTATTTTCTCCATTCTATTTCCAAGATTTTGGATCATCTTTACTATCATATTCTGAATTCCTTTTCAGGTAGACTTCCTAATTCCTTTTCATTTGTTAGGTCTGGTGGGTTTTTGCCTTGCTCCTTCATCTGCTGTGTGTTTCTCTGTCTTCTCATTTTGCTTAACTTCCTGTGTTTGGGGTCTCCTTTTTGCAGGCTGCAGTTTCATAGTTCCTGTTGTTTTTGGTGTCTGTCCACAGTGGCTAAGTTTGCTTCAGTGGATTGTGTAGGATGCCTGCTGGAGGGGACTAGTGCCTGTGTTCTGGTGTGTGAGGCTGGATCTTTTCTTTCCGTTAGGCAGTTCTATGTATGGTGGTGTATTTTGGTGTGTCTGTGGCCTTACCATGATTTTAGGCAGCCTCTGTGCCAATGGATGGGGTTTTGTTCCTGTCTTGCTAGTTGTTTCCCATACGGTGTCCAGCACTGT
The DNA here is from genome assembly GCF_964341445.2 of Mesoplodon mirus. NCBI lineage: Eukaryota > Metazoa > Chordata > Mammalia > Artiodactyla > Ziphiidae > Mesoplodon > Mesoplodon mirus. The sequence goes on along the minus strand of NC_138982.1, from coordinate 130,934,792 downwards.
AGCTTGCTGGTTATTGAGTAGAGTTAGGTCTTGGCATTGAGATGGAAATCTCTGAGAGTTTTTCACCATTTGATATTACGTGCAGCTTGGAGGTCTCCTGTGGATGGACCAGTGCCCTGAACTTGGTTCTCCCATCTCAGTGGCACAGCCCTGACGCCTTGCTGGAGCACCTAGAGCGTGTCTTCCTCACGACTCAGAATAAAAGGGAGGAAAAAATGAAAGAAAGAAAGAATAAGATAACATAAAAGAAAAGAAAATAAAGTTTTTAAAATAAAAAAAATATTAAAAAAATTTAAGTAATTTAAAAAAAGGACAGACAGAACCCTAGGACAAATGGAAAAAGCAAAGCTTTGCAGACAAAATCACACACAGAAGCATACACATACACACTCACAAAAAGAGAAAAAAATATATATATATCGTTACTCCTAAAGTCTACCTCCTCAATTTGGGATGATTCGTTGTGCATTCAGGTATTCCACAGATGCAGGGTACATCAAGTTGATTGTGGAGATTTAGTCTGCTGCTCCTGAGGTTGCTGGGAGAGAGTTCCCTTTTTCTTCTTTGTCTGCAGAGCACCCAGGGCTCAGCTTTGGATTTGGACCCGCCTCTGCATGTAGGTCACCTGAGGGCGTCTCTTCCTGCTCAGGCAGGATGGGGTTAAAGCAGCAGCTGATTCTGATTCGGGGGCTCTGGCTCACTCAGGCACAGGGGAGGGAGTGGTACTGATGCGGGGTGAGCCTTTGGTGGTAGAGGCCGGCATGACGTTGCCCAAGCCTGAATGCCGTGTGTTCTCTCTGGTAAGTTTTCCCTGGATCACGGGACGCTGGCAGTGGCGGGCTGCACAGGCTCCCGGGAGGTCATGTATGGATAGTGACCTGTGCTCGCACACAGGCTTCTTGGTGGTGGCAGCAGCAGCCTTAGCGTCTCATGCATGTCTCTGTAGTCTGCACTGTTAGCCGTAGTGTGCGCCCATCTCTGGAGTTCCTTTAAGTGGCACTTTTAATCCCCTCTCCTCGTGCACCAGGAAGCAAAGAGGAAAGAAAAAGTCTCTTGCTTCTTCGGCAGCTCCAGACTTTTACCCGGACTCCCTCCCAGCCAGCCGTGGCACACTAGCCCCTTCAGGCTGTGTTCACACTGCGAAACCCAGTCCTCTCCATGGGATCCGACCGAAGCCCGAGCCTCAGCTCCCAGCCCCGCCCACGCCGGCGGGTGAGCTGACAAGCCTCTCGGGCTGGTGAGTGCCGGTCGGCACCGATCCTCTGTGCGGGAATCTCTCCGCTTTGCCCTCCGCACCCCTGTCGCTGCACTCTCCTCCGCGACTCCGAAGCTTCCCCCTTCTGCCACCCACAGTTTCTGCCCGTGAAGGGGCTTCCTAGTGTGTGGAAACCTTTCCTCCTTCACAGCTCCCTTTTACTGGTGCAGGTCCCGTGCCTATTCTTTTGTCTCTGTTTTTTCTTTTTTCTTTTGTCCTACCCAGGCACGTGGGGGAGTTTCTTGCCTTTTGGGAAGTCTGAGGTCTTCTGCCAGCGTTCAGTAGGTGTTCTGTAGGAGTTCCACATGTAGATGTATTTCTGATGTATTTGTGGGGAGGAAGGTGATCTGCACATCTTACTCCTCTGCCATCTTGAAGCTCTCCCTGGTAACATTCTCATTGCAGCTTTGATTTGCGTTTTTCTAATGATTAGTGATGTTGAGTATCCTTTCATGTGTTTGTTGGCAATCTGTATATTTTCTTTGGAGAAATGTCTATTTAGATCTTCTGCCCATTTTTGTATTGGATTGTTTGTTTTTTTGATATTGAGTGCCTGAGCTGCTTGTATATTTTGGAGATTAATCCTTTGTCAGTTGCTTTGTTTGAAAATATTTTCTCCCATTCTGAAGCCTGTCTTTTCATCTTGTTTATGGTTTCATTTGGTGTGCAAAAGGTTTTAAGTTTCATTAGGTCCCATTTTTTATTTTATTTCCATTTCTCTATGAGGTGGGTCAAAAAAGATCTTGCTATGATTTATGTCATAGAGTGTTCTGCCTATATTTTCCTCTACGGGTTTTATAGTGTCTGGCCTTACAATTAGGTCTTTAATCCATTTGAGTTTATTTTTGTGTATGGTGTTATGGGTTGTTCTAAATTCATTCTTTTACATATAGCTCTCCAGTTTTCCCAGAACCATTTATTGAAGGGATTATCTTTTCTCCGTTGTATATTCTTGCTTCTGTTATCAAAGATAAAGTGACCATATGTGCGTGAGTTTGTCTCTGGGCTTTCTATTCTGTTCCTATATTTCTGTTTTTGTGCCAGTACCATACTGCCTTGATTACTGTAGCTGTGTAGTAGAGTCTGAAGTCAGTGAGTCCGATTCCTCCAGCTCCATTTTTCTTTCTCAAGATTGCTTTGGCTATTCAGGGTCTTTTGTGTTTTCATGCAAATTGTGAAATTTTATGTTCTAGTTCTGTGAAAAATGCCATTAGTTGTTTTATAGGGATCACATTGAATCTGTAGATTACTTTGGGTAGTACAGTCATTTTCAAAATGTTGATTCTTCCAATCCAAGAACATGGTATACCTCTCCATCTGTTTGTGTCATCTTTAATTTCTTTCATCAGTGTCTTATAGTTTTCTTCATACAGGTCTTTTGTCTCCTTAGGTAAGTTTATTCCTAGGTATTTTATTCTTTTTGTTGCAATGGTAAATGAGAGTGTTTCCTTAATTTCTGTTCCAGATTTTTCATCATTAGTGTATGGGAAAGCAAGAGATTTCTGTGCATTAATTTTGTATCCTGTTACTTTACCAAATTCATTGATTAGCTCTATTAGTTTTCTGGTAACATATTTAGGGTCCTCTATGTATAGTATCATGTCATTTTCAAACAGTGACAGCTTTGCTTCTTCCTTTCTGATTTGGATTCCTTTCATTTCTTTTTCTTCTCTGATTGCCGTGGCTAAAACTTCCAAAACTATGTTGAATAATAGAGGTGAGAGTGGACACCCTTTTCTTGTTTCTTAACTTAGAAGAAATAGTTTCAGTTTTTCACCATTGAGAAAGATGCTGGCTGTCAGTTTGTCATATTTCACCTATCTTATGTTGAGGTAAGTTCCCTCTATGCCTACTTTCTGGAGGGTTTTTATCATACTCGGTGTTGAATTTTCTCAAAAGCTTTTTCTGCATCTATTGAGATGATCATATGGTTTTTGTCCATCAGTTTGTTAATATGGTGTATCACGTTGATTGATTTGCATATATTGAAGAATCCTTGCATTCCTGGGATAAACCCACTTGATCATGTTGTATGATCCTTTTAATGTGCTGTTGGACTCTGTTTGCTAGTATTTTGTTGAGGGTTTTTGCATCTATGTTCGTCAGTGATATTGGCCTGTAGTTTTCTTATTTGTGGCATATTTGTCTGGTTTTGGTATCAGGATGAGGGTGGCCTCGTAGAATGAGTTGGGGAGTTTTCCTCACTCTGCTATATTTTGGAAGAGTGTGAGAAGGATAGGTGTTAGCTCTTCTCTATATGTTTGATAGAGTTCGCCTGTGAAGCCATGTGTTCCTGGACTTCTGTTTGTTGGAAGAATTTTAGTCACAGTATGAATTTCAGTTTTTGTGATTGGACTGTCTATATTTTCTATTTCTTCCTTGTTCAGTCTCAGAAGGTTGTGTTTTTCTAAGAATTTGTCCATTTCTTCCAGGTTGTCCATTTTATTGGCATACAGTTGCTTGTAGTAATCTCCCATGATCCTTTGTATTTCTGCAGTGTCAGTTGTTACTTCTCCTTTTTCATTTCTATTTTCATTGATTTGAGTCTTCTCCGTTTTTTTCTTGATGAGTTTGGCTAGTGGTTTATCAATTTTGTTTATCTTCTCAAAGAACCAGCTTTTAGTTATATTGGTGTATGCTATTGTTTCCTTCATTTCTTTTTCATTTATTTCTTAACTGATCTTTATGATTTCTTCCCTTTTGCTAACTTTGGTTTTTTTTTTTTTTATTTCTCTAGTTGCTTTAGGTGTAAGGTTATGTGGTTTATTTCAGATTTTTCTTTTTTATTGGAGTAGGATTGTATTGCTATGAATTTCCCTCTTAGAACTGCTTTTGCTGCATCTCAGAAGATTTGGGTGGTCGTGTTTTCATTGTCATTTGTTTCTAGGTACTTTTTGAATTCCTCTTTGATTACTTCAGTGATTTCTTGGTTATTTAGTAGTTTACTGTTTAGCCTCTATGTGTTTGTATTTTTACAGATTTTTTCCTGTAACTGATATCATGTCACATACGATTGTGATTGGAAAAGATATTTGATATGATTTCAGTTTTTAAATTTTATGAAGGCTTAATTTGTGACCCAAGATATGATTCATCCTAGAGAATGTTCCATGAGCACTTGAGAAGAAAGTGTGTTCTGTTGTTTTTGAATGGAATTTCCTATAAATATCAGTTAAGTCCATCTTGTTTAATGTGTCATTTAAAGGTTGTGCTTCTTCATTTTTTTTTTCATTTTGAATGATCTGTCCACTGGTGAAAGTGGGGTGCTAATTAATGTGTTATTGTCAATTTCCCTTTTTATTGCTGTTAGCATTTGCCTTATGTATTGAGGTGCTTTTATGTTGGGTTCATAAAGATTTACATTTGTTATATCTTTTTCTTGGATTGATCCCTTGATTATTATGTTGTGTCCTTTTTTGTCTCTTGTAATAGTCTTTTTTTTTTAAGTCTATATTTTCTTATATGAGCATTTCTACTCCAGCTGTCTTTTGATTTGCATGGAATATCATTTTCCATCCCCTCACTTTCAGTCTGTATGTGTTCCTAGGTCTGAAGTGGGTCTCTTGTAGACAGCATATATATGAGTCTTGTGTTTGTATCCATTCACCAGTCTATGTCTTTTGGTTGCAGCATTTAATCCATTTACATTTAAGGTAGTTATCGACATGTATGTTCCTTTTACCATTTTCTTAATTGTTTCTGGTTTGTTATTGTAGTTCTTTTCCTTCTCTTGCGTTTCCTGCCTAGAGATGTTCCTTTAGCATTTGTTTTAAAGCTGGTTTGGTGGTCCTGATTTCTCTCGATTTTGCTTATCTGTAAAGGTTTCAACTTCTCCTTCAAATCTGAATGAGATCCTTTCTGGGTAGAGTGTCTTCTCATATTTCCCCTTGGATTTATCCTGTATAAGACTCTCTGTGCTTCCTGGAGTTGATTGACTCTCTCCTTTCCCATATTAGTGAAGTTTTCAACTATAATCTTTTCAAATATTTTCTCATCCCTTTCTTTTTCTCTTCTTCTTCTGGGACCCCTATAATTAAAATGTTGGTGTGTTTAATGTTGTCCCAGAGGTCTCTGAGACTGTCCTCAATTCTTTTCATTCTTTTTTCTTTATTCTGCTCTGTAGTAGTTATTTCCACTATTTTATCTTTCAGGTCACTGATCCATTCTTCTGCCTCAGTTATTCTGCTATTGAATCCTTGTAGAGAATTTTACATTTCATTTATTGTGCTGTTCATAATTGTTTGTTTGCACTTTATTTCTTCTGTGTCGTTTTTAAACGTTTCTAGTATCTTCTCCATTATATTTCCAAGATATTGGATCATCTTTACTATCATTACTCAGAATTCTTTTTCAGGTAGCCTGCCTATTTCCTCTTCATTTGTTAAGTCTGGTGGATTTTTACCTTACTCATTCATCTTCTGTATTTCTCTTTTTTTCTCATTTTCCTTAACTTACTGTGTTTGGGTTCTCCCTTTTACAGGCTGAAAGTTCGTAGCTCCCATTGTTTTTGTTGTCTGCCCCCAGTGGGTAAGGTTGTTTCAGTGAGTTGTGTAGGCTTGTTGGTTAAAGGGACTGGTGCTTGTGTCCTGGTGAATGAGGCTGGATCTTGTCTTTCTGGTGGGCAAGACTAGGTCTGCTGGTGTGTTTCATGTGTCTGTGACCCTATTATGATTTTAGGCCACCTCTCTGCTAATGGGTGGGGTTGTGTTCCTGTCTTGCTAGTTGTTTGGCATAGGGTGTCCAGCACTGTAGCTTGCTGGTTGTCAAGTGGAGCTGGGTCTTAGCGTTGAGATGGATGTCTCTGGGAGAGCTTTCATTGATTGATATTATGTGGGGCCTGGAGGTCTCTGGTGGACCAATGTGCTGAACTCGATTCTCCCACCTCAGTAGCTCAAGCCTGACACCAGGCCAAAACTCTGTCAGCCACTCATCTCATAAGAAAAGGGAGAATAAAAGAAAGAAAGAAAGAAAGAAAGAAAGAAAGAAAGAAAGAAAGAAAAGAATAGAATAAAATAAAAAGTTATTGAAATTAAAAAAATTTAAAAATATTTTAAAAAAAGGAAATAGAAAAGTAGTAAAAAAAAAAAAGAAAGAGGAGAGCAAGCAAACCTTAAAACAATTCCACTAATTATAAGAAACACTAAAAACTATATGAAAAAAAACAAAAAACTGGACAGACAGAACTCTTGGAGAAAAGCAAATCTATACAGACAAAATCACACAAAAAAGCATACTCATACACACTCAGAAAAAGGAAAAAGGAAAAAAAAATATATTTATAGTAAAAAAAAAAAGGAAGAAAGCAACCAAACCAATAAACAAATCTACCAATGTTAATAAGCTCTAAATACTAAACTAAAACATAAAACCAGGAACAAATTAGATGTAGAAAGCCAACCCCAATTCTACAGTTGCTCCAAAAGTTCACCACCTCAATTTTGGGATGAGTCGTTGTCTATTCAGGTATTCTAGAGATGCAGGGTGTATCAAGTTGATTGTGGAGATTTAATCTGCTGCTCCTGAGGCTGCTGGGAGAAATTTCCCTTTCTCTTCTTTGTCCACACAGCTCTTAGCTTTGGATTGGTCCCACCTCTGCGTGTAGGTCGCCTGAGGGCATCTGTTCCTGCCCAGACAGGACGGGGTTAAAGGAGCAGTTTATTAGGGGCTGTGGCTCACTCAGGCTGGGGGAGGGAGGGGTACGGAATGCGGGGCGAGCCTGCAGTGGCAGAGGCCAGTGTGATGTTGCAGCGGCCTGAGGTGTGCCCTGTGTTCTCCCAGTGAAGTTGTCCCTGGGTCACAGAACCCTGGCAGTGGCCAGCTGCACAGTCTCCTTAGAGGGGAGGTGTGGATGGTGACCTGTGCTTGCACACAGGCTTCTTGGTGGCTGTATCAGCAGCCTCAGCATTTCATACCCATCTCTGGTGTCCGCGCTGATAGCAGCATCTTGCATCCGTCTCTGGAGCTCGTTCAGGTGTTGCTCTGAATCCTCTCCTCTCATACACCCTGAAACAATGGTCTCTTGCCTCTTAGGCAGTTCCAGACTTTTTCCTGGACTCCCTCCTGTCTAGCTGTAGTACACTAGCCCCCTTCAGGCTGTTTTCATGCAGCCAACCCCTGTTCTCTCCCTGGGATCTGAACTCCGAAGGCAGAGCCTCAGCTCCCAGCCCCCGCCCACCCTGACTGGTGAGCAGACAAGCCTCTCAGGCTGGTGAGTGCTGGTTGGCACCGATCTTCTGTGCGGGAATCTCTCCACTTTGCCCTCCGCAGCCCTGTTGCTGTGCTGTCCTCTGTGGCTCTGAAACTTTCCCCCTCTCCCACGCCCACCCCCTGTCCCCGCCAGTGAAGGGGCTTCCTAGTGTTTGGAAACTTCTCCTCCTTCACAGCTCCCTCCCAGAGGTGCAGGTCCTGTCCCTATTCTTTTTTCTCTGTTTTTACTTTTTTCTGTTGCTCTACCTATGTACGTGGGGAGATTTTTGCCTTTTGGGGAGTCTGAGGTCTTCTGTCAGCATTCTGTTGGTTTTCTTTAGGAGTTGTTCCACATGTAGATGTATTTTTGATGTATTTTGGGGAGGAAAGTGATCTACACCTCTTACTCCTCCACCATCTTGAAGGTCCTAATTTCTAGTATATTTTTAAAAAAACATTTTCTAATTTATGTCTGGGGTTTATCAAGCTGTATTATAGCACATACTTTAACAATTATGCTGAGAGACATAGAATTACAGAATGTTAATATTTGAAAGGATATTAAAGGTTATTATTATTATTTAAAAAAACCCATCTGTATAATGCTTTGTTGTTGCCAGGCATAAATTAACATGCTTTACAAATGTTAACACATTTGATCCTCATAGCAACCATACAAGTGGTAAGTAGCATCATTACTTCCACTTCATATATGGGAACATTGAGAGCCATAGAAAGGGTAAGTGTGTACATTTCTACACTAACTACCCAGAATTAGTGCAGACTTCACAGGTTAAGGGCACACTCTTTAAACAGACTGCCTTTACTTTGTTTACCAGCTGCAAGCTCTGGGGATTCTCAGGCTACTCATGCTTTTGACAAATGGTTACAAATCTGGGGCTTCACAGAACTCAGGAAAGCACTGCAACTTTATTATAAAGATACAAATCTGGACTACTGAAATGAGGAGATGCACAGGTCAAGGTCTGGAGGGTCCCAAACATAAAACTTCCATGTCATCATGACATATCACCATCCTGGCACATGTGTATCACCAATCAGGAAGCTCAGCCAAGCTCTGATGTCTAGAGTTTTTATCTGGATTTCATTATCTAGGTGTGATTGATGAAATAATGAGCCACACAACTGAAGTCAACCTCTAGATTTTTTTTTTCCTCCCTGGAGGTTGGGCAGAAGTTATCTGGCTGAAAGGCCCAACCCTCTGATTGCATGGTTGGTTTTTCTGGCAACCCCAATCCTAAAACTATTTTGGGACCCACAAGGAGTCACCTGGTGGGTGAGTCAGCAAATGCTCTTTATCTGTAGGCAATGCTGTTCTAATATCAGCCTCATTCAATTCTCTCATTGAATGAATTTTATCTCATTTAATCACTACAAGAATTCCTGAGGGAAATGTTATTCTCAGTTGATAGAGAAGATACAAAATGAGATTCAGATAAGTTATATTTCCATTTGTATATGGAATCATAACCCAGCCTCTCATTGTTTAATGTCAGTGCCCAGAGAAAACATTTGTTTCTTTTAACCATCAATTGGTAGGAGAGGTAATTGAAAACATTCTAAAAAGTTAAAATCATGACTCTCATACAGATATAAAATGAACACATGTTAAAGATTTTTATTACCCTCATTATTAATGAGGGTCCCAGACAGAAGATACAACTAGTTCAAAGAAAAAGTAAATAGCAGAGATATCTATGAATCGAAATACTGAAATGAATTGCAAATCTTTGCAAAACTGGATCTCTTTTGGATGTGGGGAGAGTTTTCTTTTTAAATGAGAGAATTTGTTTGCATGTCGATAGACAAGAATTATTTGCATCACCATCAGTTATCTACTAAAGACAATGAAAGATCAGGAGCTTCCTTAGAATCAGAATCAGATAACAGAAGGTTGTGCTCTAAAGGACGAGTAGCTTTACATGTAACACATTTTCCTACACCATCAAACTAAGATTGATCAGGTTATCAGTTTGAGATGCCTTTATCTCTTCCTACAAATAGAAACATTTAAAACCTTAACTACCTTCACGTTTTTAAATTCTAGGATACTTTGCCTATATCTTAATTGCAGAGACTCTCATGTTTGAAAAGGTTGTTTGGCTCCCTGGAATTCTAAATGAAACATTCCAAAAAGCCTAGGGAACTTCTAGGGATGTATAAAGCTAAAAGAGAAAAACTACCACCATCTAGGAATAGTCCTAATATATTATTAAAAGAAATAAAACTGACCCAGAATTGCATTTGCCAGAGAACATCTATATGAGTAGAAAATTCATGCAGTATGAAGAAGTAAAAAATTAAAAAGTAAAGGGCACTTTACCCACCCCCAGTGGCTCTCCAGTATTATCTACTATTAACAATGTATATGTCTTTTTTATTACACAAAAGGGATTATATAATACAATGTTCTGAAACTTACATTAAAAAATAGTATATCTTGGAGAGTTTTACATATATGTGAACACAAATCTACTCCATTATTTTTACCAGTGACATAGAATCCCATTGTAAGATGAACCATACACCTTGTGGAAATAAAGGAAGACCACCGAAATGAGAATGGAGAGAGGTCATTTATTCAGAGTTTGCCATAGCAAAGGAGTTATCAACCATTGCTTGTGTTTGGTAGATACTCAAAGGCTATCAGGGGACTGGGAAATCTTTATAGTGAAAAGGGGAAATGTTTAGGTATGTACTATTTTTGTTTCATACCTTTTTATTGCTCCCATATCCTATTTCCCAGAGGCATTATTTAACGCCATTTTCTAATTGCTTCTTCTGGAATTTGTGCATCTCTGTAAATATTGTGCATCTCCATAAATAATGTGTGTATCCTGCCATGTTATAATTCATGAATTTTAGGGAATATCTACTTACTGGATATTATGGTGACTCAGGATTGAACTTTCTTACACTGTGTCTTGTGCTTTCTTCCCTCTTCTCAATATAGTTATATTAGTGTTTATTCTATTTTCCATTCATTGGACTTCCTTTACCTGAGGAATCATGTCTTTCAAAACTTTGGGAGAAATCTCAGCCATCATCTTTTTGAGTATTGTCCTTCCCCTTCTCATAATTTACCTCTAGAGCTCAGAATAGACATATTAAAACTTCTTGCCCTTTTCTCCATGTCTTTTAACCTCATATTTTCCATATAATTTTTTCAGATGTATCATACAACTCACTGATTCCCTTTTCAACTTTGTCTATTCTTCTACTTTACATTTGTGTTGTTTTAAATTTTAATTACTATATTTTTCACTTCTAGAAATTCTTTATTTTTCAAATCTTCTTTGTCATTTTTATAGTTTTGCTTCAATCCCCTCTTTGATTTCCTTGCACATATTTCCTTAAATAGATTTTATTTCCTTACACATATTTATTATTCCTTACACATATTCACATATTTGTTTATACATAGTTACTTTATGCTCTTTATCTAATATCTCAGATCTTTATGGATATGCTTTGGTGTTACAACTGATTTTCACTGAACATAGTTTATTACTTTAGTTTACTTCTGACTTGTTTTTTTTTTTAATGTGAGCACATGCTTATTGTAACCACCTCTGGGAATCCTGTGAAGTTTGGGTGAAAGGTAATTTTATTTAGAAGGGAATTGCCCTTGTTCCTACAGAATACCCAGGGATACCATCAACTGGTGTCCATTTTTAACTAAAATTCTCACCCTGGGCTTTTGCATAGCACATAGTATACATTTATGCCATGGTGGGTGGCTTTGTTTTTGGGTTTTGAAGAAATTATTGACTTTATTTTCCTTTTGTCTCTGTTGTACAGTTTTTCTTCTTTTTCATTATTTTTTCCGGGGTGCGGCTCTCCTTCAGCCTCAGCTTTATGTAGGGTTGTCATTAGTATGGTTCTCTGTTCTACCCAGTTCCCAGGTTTAGTTGGCTTAGTACTCCAGGCCTCTCTACCACCTACCCAAGCCCTCTGACCTCCAGACCACCAGGCTCTGATGGTGTCCTTAGGGTATGGGACAGTTCTCATTCCTGGAGCAGAACTTTCACCTTAATGAGATGTGATTTCTCATATTTCCTTGTATGTTCTACTTATTTCAAAAGTTTTATTTTCCTGACTTTTTTTTGGTGATATATTTCAGGAGGAATTTTGAATCTTTCATCCAAGAAATTACTGGAAAGAAAATTTTCAGTTGCCTTTATATATGGTAATAAATTCATTTAATTTTCTTCCTCAATCATATGCAGAAGATGCAAGGCAGAACTATGTTTATTTTACTAGTAAGTACTGCTTCCATTACTACTGGTATGGGTTTGCTGAAGAAAGCAAAATCCTTACAAGTTAGACCCAAGTTCCTGAATCCTAAATCTATTGAGAATTCATATAAAATATTGTGTTGAATGGCAGCTCCACCAAAATATCACCAAATTGTTGATAAAACAAAGCTGAGTTTATTCTTACTGTGGAAAGAGAACACTACTTTGAGAGAACCTTGTTAGTATCTCAGATGGAGGAGGATAAAATTGATATATTTGTGAGATTTTGAACTCTGGTTTAAGGCAGGTCTTTCAGTGCAGGGACTTGGTTGTAATTGGGTAAGAATCATAATATAATTGTTTAGTTCTGTTGTGTATAGCAAAGATTTTGAAATAAGGGTTTCAAAGAGTCTTGGGCTATAATTTTTCTTTTGATTCTTTCTATTGAAGATTTGATGGGTATTTCAGGAAGATCTCGGAATGAAAAGTAAAGTGATTTGCAACTTTTATATTCCTGGGCAAATAAATTTTATATTCCTGGAATAGTAAAGTCCTGTTGATGGAAACCGTAAGACGTGTGAATGTAGATGCTTTCAGTTCTCAAGTGGAAAATAGTAGCTGTTTGAGAACACTTTATAAAATGGTACAACTTAATGATAAAAGGAACATCATTCACAGAAACATGCATTGCTGCACAGTTTGAACAAAATATGGCTATGGTGATAAATGCACTTTTCTCAACAAAACTTTCAATTGTGATATAATGATAGATGTAATCTCTGAAATTATGTAATGTAATTAAAGTGATGAGACACTTTTTGGCACTTGGATTTGTAAAATCTGAGGTGACGTGTTCAGGCGACTACATTATTGAGATGTTCATTGTGATGCCTTTAAGCCTATTGTAAGGATCTTTTTTCTTCTGTAATCCCATCAACATTCTCAGACTCCCTTACACAGGGACAACCAGAGGGCAGAAAAGCCTTTTTTGAGGGTTGCATGCTTTGGATGAAAGGGAAAGTATTCCTAAGGGGGTCTTCTGGCTTGAATCTTGTTTTTGTGCCCAATAATCTAAAGATATTGTATATCATTTTAATCTAAGACACCATCAACTGGAAGCAGATCCATTGTTTTCTGTACTATAACAGAGAAACCATACAAATTGAACTATGTAGTAATGCTCTCTTATAACCTAGAATTTTTATTTTATAGTCATTAAAATAGTTCTTTTATATCTAGAGATGTATTTTTATCACATATCATTCTTTAGCATAGGTAAAAAGAACATATGCCAAGTAAATTGTTTATTCTTAAGATGCTTTCACATAACATCTTTTTAGAAATACTTTTTGACTTGGAGACATTGATGTTAGCGCTTTTCCAACAATATCATCATCTGTGCCATTAAGAATGTTGGTAGCACAACATTTCTTAAGAATATTCCTCTGCTGTTTCTGAAATTCTCTTCCAATGACACCTATTCTGTAAGTCTTGATGCAATATGTGAACTCTCTGGATCTTATGAGCAAATATCAAGGGAAGATTTTCAGGTAACAGTCAGGATTCACATTTCTTCATCAAATCGTCCTTAAATAGTTTGCTGGCTGATAGTTATACCACCAGGAAAAATTCCAATTTGGTTTGTATGAGGTAATGGCAATTATGGTATGACAATAGCCTGGCTACTAGCAATTATAAGATATCATTAATTGTGTATCTTAGAATGAATGAAATGAAAATTTGTATTAAAAAAACTACCAACTATAGTATTTCCTCTTAATCTTTCCTAATTTATTCTCTACTATATAATCTTGTTAACTTGATTTTCTTAGCCCTCTGGGGGAAATTCATTCTTACTTTAAATATTTACCTCTAGGACTGAGTAAGCTGGCAAACCCTCTGCAGAGCCTTGGAGGGCTGGTCTCCTTTCGTTTTTTTTTTTTTTTTTAACAATAGGAATAGAAAAGAGTTTTATCTGAGCCAAACTGAGGACTATAGTTTGGAAGCCAGCTTCCCAGATCACTTTGAGAAACTGCTCTAGGGAAGACTGGTTTTCAGTACAGTTTTATGTCTTGTGAGAACAAAGAACATCAAGCAAGTCAGGGATACATTCCTTCAAGGTTTAAAAAAAAACAGATCAGCTCATGCACAGCTAGTCAATATGGCCTTGGCACCTGGGAAGGGAGTCTTCGTATGGAAGGAGTACCAGCATTGGCGTCCCAGGAAGGGAGGCATTTAATCTTTATTTTTAGCATGGACATTCTTTACTTCTGGTCAATGCACACTTTTCTTTAATAATTAAAGCAGATGTACAATGTATGTTTGATAGGCAACAAACAGGCTATTTTAGTTAGCACAAAATGCAAGTTAGCTCCTGTATAAGCCAGAATGACTTGCCCATACCTCAATATGTGAACATTTCTTTTTATCACAGGTTACCAGAAACTTAGTATCTTAATCTCACCCTGAAGGCTATAATGTACAATTTGCAGAATGATATTTTATTGGTAAAACATATTTGATTCCTGGGTGGTATAAGAGGAAGTTTCAGTTGCAAGCTAGAATATGACATCAAATTAAGGAACTGGCCTTGGAAAGTTCACCATCTGAGAAAGATGTGATACTAATATGTCCCTTTTGGATTAAGTTATATAACCCAAGGTGTCCATGTGTGTGAGCTGGACTACCATCTGGTCCTGGAATGAAGTGAGACTAATAAATTCACTTAAAATGTCAGCTTCAGTTTAAACTATAAGAACTGAGTGGTTCCCAAACAGAAAACTCAATAACTCAGTCTTTTGCTATTTAAGTTTCTTTAACACTCAGCAATAAACTAATCCCCAACTGGTGGAGTAACCTCAGTGGTTCTGACTCCTTTTTAGTGAATTTGTATGATATGTTGCTGCTTATAATATTTTAAGGGAAAGCATAAAAACAGTTTACATATTTTGGAAATATATTCTCTAGTTTTTAGGAACGTAGTAAAGAATTATATCTACACTACATCATCAACAATGACTTTTAAGGCATTAAAAAATTGTTTTTCTTTCTTAATGTATCAGCCATTCCAAGCTTCTATGAAGCTTTTTTGCATTTCAGGGTTTCCTAAGACCACTGGACTCAGCTCAGTTTTCTTTTTTAATTTGTAAATATAAAAGATTTATATTTTTGGTATGGAGGGGCAAGGGATTTACCCTTGTCCTTCTTAAGTTAACATAACAAGATTCATTGGTTCCAGAGCAAAGGCTGTAATCTACATTGGGTATCGAGGTATGGGGAACTCATTATTATTAAACTCTCATATACTTAAGTATAAATTCCGAGCTTGCTTAGTAAATACAAAAGGCATGACCCATGGTTTCTCTTGGTTTCTTTCTTAGTTTAACTTTCTAGTTGAGGAAGGAAAACTTGTACACAAATTTGAGAATAACGGCAGGAGCAGTATATGTACACAGCAGAATGAGGGGCAATGGCAATAACTGCTTACAGATATTGAGGGGGAGGGGTAATTTTTGGCTGATGAGTTGGAGAGAGTTTAGTGTAGGAGGCATAGTTTGTGGTGAGTTTCAGTGACATTTTGTTTTCACTGGTTTTACAGGGAACATGGCAAGCACTTTGCTTTTGCATGTGAAGGCTTTCTTTAGTTCATTAGAGTTTCTTGTTGTAGCAAAGCCAGTTGGACTTGGTAAAAATGGCTGGGATGGTGCACCAGAAGCCAGGAATGCTGTCATTTTTTGCTTAAATGGGTGGGGAGTGGGGCGGGAGGCTAAACAGGATTCAGCAAGCAACTTGTTGGGGAGCTCTGCCCATCCCATCCTCCCTCTTTCCCCAGGTTACATTCTTTTTCTGAAACATCTGACCTTGCAGGGCCCAGTACATAACTGCTCCCTGCCCTGAGGTGGAAAAGTATAATTCACTGGGCCCATCGTGATGGGAATGGGTTCAAGAGAAAGTGTAGCGGGAACTTTTCTAGGGTCTTCTTTTTAAATTTTGTTCAGATTTGGGAGAGGATGATGGTGGAGAATCACCTGCTTCTTTCGCAAAGAACCTCTCTGCCCACCTGTTTCCTGCAGCCACTGCTTCTCACCAAGCTCATTTACATAAGAAGTGAATCAAATGGTAAAAGCCAAGTCACATGTAAACTATATTCGGAAATTAATGTTGTTCACTTTTAGCAACAAAATCTCAGGTTTTGCATACTGTCAGGTTTCTTAATGTTGTTTTAGAGATTCAGAATTGTCATTTACCAACTACTTGTATACGAAAATTTGCTGCCAAGCCTCTTTTATGCTTTGTCAGTCAAAATGACACTTGCAATTTTCTGGTGTGACCTAAGCTACTTTCAGGGTAAGGAGAGTTTTGGAATTAAGGTTTTTCAAAGAAAGTTTAGTCACCAGAGTGAACAGCCAAACTTTGAATTTGGAAGAAAGCAAAACTGGAGCCTTCTGCACTCCCTGAGGGTGAAACATTCTTCCGTATTTCCAAGCAAAGGATTGGACCTGGGCTAATGCCCTTCGTGTTAGACTAAGGACTAGCAAATATGCATACTTTAGAATAAATAAAAATTGCTACACTTTTTAAATGGGCACATATGTCTTTCCTGTCCCATTTTATTTTATTTTTTTTGTGGTATGTTTACTTAGTTCTCTTAAATATTTATCATTTTAAATTCACAAATTAAATAAAATGTACAAATCTAATAAAAGCCTATTATTTAAAAAAACTAATAAAATTTAAAAAAGTCTTAGTTTCACTGCCTAATTCAAGACAACATTTATATTTAAGTATATTTGTATTTCCTTTACCAAGATAGTTTTTTGTTTTCTTTTAAATCATGGTTATCTTCATTGCTAAGGTATAATTTTCAAAAAGGTAAAATCATGACTCATGAAAATGTAAACATGTATCAAAGATGATATTAAACTCCCTAATTAATGAGAGAACCAGGAAGATGTTCAAACTTGTTCAAACGAGAATTTGAAGAATATATAAATATAAACATATATACACACACATAATCAGGAATGCTGACATGAATTTACTAATAGGTGGAACAAAACTGATTAATATCCTACAGGATGAAAAAAATATAACCTAATGATGTATGTTTAGGGTCATCTGCAGGCTGGGGATAAATATGTCTACTAGCAAACTTCATTTGCAGTGATATAAATAATAATCATTTGCATTACCATCAGTTTTCTGCAATGTGACTTCTACCTCTGCAAAGCTTTAAAATCACCTAATCATTAGAAATAGAATCAAATGTACATAGTTAAAAAGAATCAGATAACCTCTGGCTTCCATAACTCCACTGAAAGGACAACCAGTAATCTCTTTTGCCCATTTTAAACTGTTGGACAATTTTCCTGACATTACATTTAAAAAAAATTATTGGAGTATAGTTTATTTACAGTGTTGTGTACTGCAGGTGTACAGAAAAGTGAATCAGTTACACATCTACATATATCTACTCTTTTTTTTTTTTTAGATTCTTTTCCCACATAGGCCATTACAGAGTATTGAGTAGAGTGCCCTGTTCTATACAGTAGGCTCTTATTAGTTATCCATTTTATATATAGTAGTGTATATGTTAATCCTAATCTCCCAATTTGTCCCTCTCCCTGCCTTTCACCCCGGTAACCAGAAGTTTGTTTTCTACATCTGTGACTCTATTTCTGCTTTGTAAATAAGTTCATTTGTATCCATTTTTTTAGATTCCACATATAAGTGTTATCATATGATATTTGTCTTCCTCTGTCTGACTTACTTCACTCAGTATGACAATCTCTAGATCCATCCATGTTGCTGCAAATGGCATTATTTTGTTCTTTTTTATGGCTAAGTACCATTCCATTGTATATATGTACCACATCTTCTTTATCCATTCCTCTTTTGATGGACATTTAGGATGCTTCCATGTCCTGGCTATTGTAAATAGTGTTTTCATTAATATTGGGGTACATGTATCTTTTTGAATTTTGGTTTTCTCCGGGTATATGCCTAGGATTGGGATTGCTGGGCTGACATTACATTTAATTACATTTCTGACTTTGGTGAGAGGTAAATCTAATCCTTTTCAGGTGTCATTTTGGATGGAGGCATGATATGTTGTACATCCTTACAAGTTCATTAGTTATGGTGTATGGCCTAAAATTAAGGTCCAATATTATGTGCTGCCTTGACATCTGAGGAAACTGAGAGGGCCTTGAATAGTCCAATTGCAAGTTCTCCTCCCCACTCTTCTCCTATTGATATTGACCTTTAGTCAAACAACTCTTCTTATCAAGGGGACAAGGCATATTTCCTGCTTAATCCTGAGTAAAGATGGTGTTCTCTACCAGCCCACATAGTAATTCAAACAAGCCAATCACATCCTCCTGTGGTAACCAGGGGCACCTCACCCTCTTGATACTACAAAACCTGCCTCCCACAGACCTTGGTTGCTCACTCTGTGCCCAAGTGCAACCCTTGTGTGTCTCTGTGCAATGTCTTTAGCTCCCAGGCTATGAGTATCTGTGACTAATGCTACTGTCAGTCTTATCTGTCCTGTGTTGTGTGTCAGGGTTCAGCCATCACTATAGTTGGAGGGTAGGGATCTCTCCTTCATCAATAGGTAAATAGGGGATGATTACAACATCAATTTAGAGAGTTGAATAAGAGCAGAGCAGGGGAAGGGAAAATAATATATCTAAGGGCAAACAGACCAAGGTCCAACAGAAATGGTGAGTGAGACTCATGGGTTGAAAGAATGCTCTAGGTAGAAGAAAATTCATGTGTGAATATTAAAACCAAAGGGCAGAGTCTAGCTTCTTCAAGAGATTGAAAGTTTTTTCAAAATGACTGGAATATATGGAGAGTACAAGATCATGATTGCTTAGAGATAAGCTGGACAGGTAAGATGTAGCAGTGAAAGCCAAGTTTAGGAATTTGGACTTTATCTTAAAAGCAATGGGAATGATTGAAGAGGGTGTTATGTGATCAGGGTCGTGTTTAAAAGAATCTTTATAGCTTTAACAAAGAGTGAAGAATGTTTAGAATAGAGATTGGTAGCTAGTAAAGCAATCTGGGTATAAATATGGCGTCTTTTCCAAGAGTACGAATAGTAGAGATGGAAATAAATGGGCTTAATTTAGGAAATATTGAGAAATTAGGATTTAGTGGGTTTGGTGATGAATTGGATGTGGGTAGAGTTGCCAGATTTAGCAAATAAAAATACAGGATGTTCACTTCCATTTGATTTTCAGATAAACAACAAATAAGTTTTTTAGTGTATGTTCCAAGCAATAGTTGGATAACATACAAATTATTAATTGTTTAATTGAAATTCAAATGTATCTGGGTGATTTGTATTTACTTGCCAACCCTAAATGTGTGGTTGAGGAAGAAGGAGGAGTTAGATGACTCCCAGGTTTTTGAAGTATAAAGTTGTTAGAGGAGTGAAACAAGGATTTTCTATTTACTCAGAATATGAATGCTTATTACAAATCAAACATTCCACAAAGAAAACCCACTGCAAAAACACATCTTTATGAAGGTGATTTTACATTTTGATCTTCTTCATAAAACATGGTATATTTTGAATTTTTTTCCTTGGGATGAAAGGAAGAACTGTCAGGAATAGAATAAAATAAAAGATGGGAGGATAAAGTAGCAGTATATTGTGAAAGGGAGTTCTGTTTAGGGGAAGGTGAGTAGGGTCTGAGGTGAGAAGACCCTGATCTTGGATTGTTTTGATGTCAGGTGACTATAGTTATGCTTGTTTCTGCTTTTCATTGTGATTTTATGTGAGTTTTACTTTATATTAAGGGAGGTTGTTCTACTCAAAAAAGTAGTAGGGTTTATTAACTTTCAACGGCAAATAAGTGAGATTCTGGTTATTAAATCTCATCATCTAAAGGTAATGAATCACAGAGATTAATTTGGGATGAATCATAAACCAAAAAGTAAAAGCTAAACCTATAGAACTTCTCAAAGAAAACATAGTGGATACCTCACAATCACAGGATAGAGAAAGATTTCTTAAATAAGATGTGGAAGGAAAAAAACATAAGAGAGGAAAATTGTAAGTCAGATTTTAGAAAAATTAAAATTTTGTTTATCAAAGACATTGTTATGAAATTGAAAGGACAATCCATAGATTGGGCAAAATATTCAAAGTACATATATCTGACAAAGGACTTGTATTAAAAATATTCTTAAAACTCCTAAATCTCAATAGTAAAAGACAAACCTAATATAAAATAGACAAAAAACAGAAAGACATTTCACAAGAGAAGATACATGAACAGCCAATAAACTCATGGAAAGATAATCAACTTCGTTAGTGTTCGGGGAAATGTATTTTCCTGAAGTCTACAATGAGATAGCACTTAACACCCACTTGAATGGCTAAAATTAAAAAGACTGACGTTACTGTTGGCGAGGATGTGGAAAAATTGGAACTCAAACATGCTGGTGGGAGAATAAAATGGTACAACCTCTTTGGACAATGGTTTGGCAGTTTCTTATAAAACTAAACAAATATCTATCAGAAATTCCTCTCCTACGCATTTATACAAGAGAGATAAAACATACACCCACAAGTAAATTTATATAAGAAAATTTATGGATGTTTTATTCATGCTAAACCCAAACAGAAAAAAATCCAAATAACCATCAACCAGTGAATAAACAAGTTGTGCCATGATCATAAAATGCAGTAACACTCAGTGAAAAAAGAAACAAGCTACTGATACACAGAACAACATGGGTGCATTTCACAACTTTAAGTTGAGTGAAAGAAGCCGGGTGCAAAAGAGAACATACCGTATGGCTCCTTTTATGTGACTTTATATGATGTTACAGAAATCTAAACAATGGTTGTGCAGAGGTGGTATGGAGTGGGATAGGCTGGAAAAGGGCAGTTATGTGGGTGTACACGTTGGCCAAAGTTAATTGAACTCTACAGTTAAAAGCTGGGCATTTTCCTCCATGTAAATTATGCCACAATTAAAAAGATAATAGAAAACTAGACAGTGATAAAACTCTTTCTTGTTTTTGAGTAGAATAAATTACACAGATGTTTTTTCCTGCCACATAAGATGAAAATGCAAAGGCAACACAAGTCATCATTGGAGAGAAAGTTAAGAGGCTCAGGTTTGCACGCTAGATTCTCTTGATATCATCCAAATTTCTTAAACTCACCATCCTCTCTGAGACAATATGGATAAAATTACATATGTAAAAGATCTTAGTAGAAATCCAAGTGGTAAGTACATATCGGGAAATATCAGTCTTTTTTCTTTTTCTCATATGTGTTACTGTCCTGAGTGGTGACTGATGAATATGTTGAAGAGTTTGTTCAAATCAGTTCACATAGGGTTGGTCTCATGCACACAGAATCAATCAACAATATTTAAAAAGAGAGAAAGTCTTGAGAGAAGATTTATATATTTTTAAAGAGCATGTTTGCAAATTATATGACATTGTTTTCAAATATTTTGCTTGTTTAATCACTGGGAAGACTTTTTTAAAAAGAGCTACTCAAATTTATTTCTTTTTAAGAACTACTTTGAAACATATTTTCCTCTAGAAAATATTTTTCCCAAGAATGAATCTCTGTCCTGTGTCTTATGGAACACACTTTGAAGACACTATTAGTAATTTAAAATACTCACAGATTCTCAAGTAATGCTGAGATGACAAATCAGCTTATTAACGTAACTGACATGAAATAAAAAGTACAAGCTTTGTAGCATGCAAGTTAAAACTAATGAACTCATGAAATTATGATCATATTATTTACAGGTTAAACATTCAATTCAAACATCTCTCACATCTGTAGTGAGAATTTTCAAGAGGTATAAAAGGGAAATATTGTCTTATGGAGATTCCAGTAGCATGCTGTTTCTTTAAGAGAGTTAACAAATTTCTTCCTCTCAGTAAATTTAAGACTTATGAAATAAACACTCTACTGAATGAGGAATAAGGGATATACTATTTCAATTTAAAATGTTATACCTTTTCCCTTTTAATAAACAATCAAAAAATGAAGAGAGAATATATTTTGTTTCTTTCTTTAACAGGTTTATAAATGATACCTGATTTGAACATGGGTGAAAAATAAGTAAATGAATACTGCTCCTGTATACACTTCTATTTTAAAGCCTATATTCTTACTATTTAATACAATTTTCTAACACAAGAGACATAGTCTATGTCAAAACAGGAGTGCAGAGTCAAATGTGCTTATGAGAACACAAGCCTCCTGGAAATTAAAAAGAAATGTTGAGGATGGCTTTGAACTTCCACAGTGCATAGAATGCCTCATATTAACTAAACTTCAAGAGACTGGAATACTCCAACTAACTGCTGATTTATAGTTATTTTATTTTTACAATTCGCCACCTTTCTGAGTTTACTATTTTCCAACTGGGGCTTCTAGATATAAAATTATATCACCTGTAATAATTGTAGTGGGGTTTTCTTCCCCTTTAATATTTTCACATTTCATTTATTTTTATAACTGTATTTCATTGACTGGTACTTACAGGAAAATAATTATGGAAAAATGGGCAGCTTGCCTGTGATGGATTTTAATAGAAATGCTTTTAAATTTCACCATTAGACCTGATTTTTGCTTATTTTATTTATATATACATAAATGTGTATAATTTTCTACATTAAATTAATAGTCATCTATTCTTATTCTAAGTTAAAAAAAAACAGTCAGGAATAGAAGCTAACTTTTACAAATTAAGTTTTGGGTACCTATTGGGAAACCATATGATTTTTCTCCTTTGACTTATAAATGTGATGAATTATACCTATAAAATTTTACTGTATGATTTTATTTGCAAATATTTTATTTAGTACTTTAAAATCTATACTCATTAGTGACATTTGTCTGCAAACTTTTGTGATACTTAAAATTTTGTTATTACTAATATGATTATACATAATGATTTTTTTTGTAAGATAAGGGATAGTTTGAACAACAAAATACTATATATTAAACATTTGAAAAAATTCACCTCTGAAACCATCTAAGCCTTTGGAAGGTAGTCTTTGAAACCATTTCAATTAATTCTATGATTATAGTATTAATTGTCATTGAATTCATTAACACATTTTATTCAACAGAGATATTGAATTGTTTATTAGTTGAACTTTTTTTCACAAAGTATTTAAGATGGCTAATGGAAACATTAAAAATAGGAATTTGATCTTAAATTGCATGATATATGCTGCAATTCAATTTTATTAATGAAAAAGCTACAGTTCTATTATATTCCATATTTATGTTGAGTGGAACAACACCTTGTGTGTGATATAAAATAAAAATAACTGGTTAATGTAGTATGTTGAGAATTTGTTTCTGCCTGAAACTTGAGTCATAGGTTCTTTTGAAATAAGGGAGTATGTTTTACTCATATAGGAATATATATTTTATTATCTGTATCTATACAGTGTTGTGGCATATAATGAGTGTTCAATAAATATTTGCTCCTTTAAAAAAAATGAATAAATCAGCCAATATAGACACACCTTTTTTTTTTTTTTTTTAGGATTGGCAGAGCCGTGCTGAGGACCATGGCACACGGACTCCTACTGGCACCATCCCAGCCCTGGGAGCTATAGCATGGTCAGAGCAAGTGTTTCTGTTCCTTTTTCTCTTAGAAACTGCAAAATACATCAGGCTAGCAGCTGGTGCTGGATTTTCTCTCATATATCCTATTGGAGGTTAATCATTAGGGAGAGGAAGAAATACGTTGTTTTGTTAGGATTCGTAGGAACAAAAAGAAGGTTAAACGATGCGATAAAATGTTAAGATTTGCATTTGGAAAGAAAATATGTTATATATTAGTTGTTAGATGTAGGCTTAATGAAAAATATTAGCCAAGGAGGTGAAACACAATATCCTGTTTAGACTGTTTGCTTTCAATTATCATAATAAAGTTACCATTTATTATGCTTATGTAACAATTAAAACTCATTTACTCTAACAACAATAATAAGTAGTTGCTAGTTGCTTTTCATTTTTATCTCACTTATTACACATACCAATTCTATGAGCGAGGCAATCTTTTAATCCCCAGCTTACAGAGAAGTAAACTGAGGCTCAGAGGGAATGCATTCATAAGTTATGTGTGGAGTAAGTGGGAAGCCAGGCTGTAAATTCACACTTGTCTGGCTTCAAAACCATGCTCTAAAACACTAGACAACATCATCTAACCATTTCACTTTAAGTTATAAAAATGTTTTAAAATGTTCTCTCTGGGTCTCTTTTATATCACCCCTGTTCCTTCACCATATTTCATCACTTCCTGAGAAATCAAGTGGACATACACTACTGCAGCAAGCTGACTCTAATATTCCAGTCTCTTCAGCTTTTATCACCCTATATGTTTCAGCTTGCATATTTACATAACCATCAGAACCAAAGTTTGTTCATATGACATAAAGAGCTATGTTTTTTTTTTCTTGAATAATCAATCACCAATAATAGTCTGGATGCTTTTTACAACTAATTTTTGCATATGGAAAACATTTTAACAACCTGATATATCATACAGAGAAATTATATGAAAACTATCAGCATGTTCAAAATAAAGGTTACATGAAAGGCATTTCAGTTATTTGATAAAACTGTCATAAATTTATACTGCCGTCATCTCCTTTTGCAAATTTCTGAAGCAGTAAATGATCTTCTCCAACCTGTTAGTTTAGTTTCAGTTTTGGAATAGTAACTATTTCTCTTGTTTACGTTCAGAGACGTTTTAAGCTAGCAACCTTCCCAAGAATTGAGTGCATAAAAAGGTCACATTGACCCTGACTTATCTGAACATTTCCAAGTTTTCTGGCTCACCCAACAGGGCTCTAGATAACCCAGTGGCTACACAGCACAAAAAAGGTCACTGCCAAAGACATGTCTTGCAACATTAGGGCGGGTTTGCATTTTTTTTTTTTTTTAGTGAGTTTCTCTCCATATGAGATGAAGCAATTTTCATTTCTTCCAGATTAAAATTTCATTTCCTATAGAAGCTATCTTCTTTAGCTAACTCACCCTAAATGCATGCATTTTGGGATAAAAATATTGAAACCTATGAGGACTATTATAGATCAAGCAAAGGATAAATAGGGTGCATTAATAAAATAGAATAATAAATATTGATTTATATTAAATATAATAGTATATAAAAATTATGTATCATAATTATAAAATATTACATTTATACATAAAATACATAATTGCAAAATATATCATATATTATATAATATGTGTTAATTATGTATTATAATAATATAAATACTAGTAAATATAATAATAAAAATAAAAATAGAAAGAAAGCAAGGTAAGAAAGTTTGATGGCCCAAGTAGTGCTTGAGCTCAGAAGAGTACTTTGCATGGTAGAATGACTGTAAGGTGGAAGGGACACTCTCATACAACCTTTCTTATGCAATATTTTGCTGACCCTGATGATACTAATTCAATTACTCTATTTTAAAAATACATTGTAAATCAAATATACTTCAGTAAAAAAAATTTTTTTAAACATATTAAAAATAAATTAAAATATAAAAAATACAGAAAAACACAAAAAATAAGTAAAAATCACTTTAATTCTACTACATTTAGCCCCATGAATTTATAAAAAGAAAGACATGAAAATATATCTTCTATCTCTCCAGTTCTGCCTACTGAAATAGACACTGTTTCTCGTTTGTTTTTAGTAGTTTCTAACAATGCATCTTGAAGTGGCCGCCACCTCATCACCAAAAGCTCTGGCTTTCCCATGACCTACACCAGTCTATCAAGAAGTACAGCCTGAGCCATAAATGGGGATCAGGAACAGTGCTCTGCTATCTATTCGAGTCAATGCTTCCCTGTCACATGTGAGGGAGTTCTGCACACAACCACTTTTTAACTGCTTGGCATCAGGGCTGCCTCTTAGACCTGGACCTACTCCTTGCTTCTGCTTCTTTCTAGAATCAGGTGCCCAAACAGCCTGATGCTTGCTCATTTCTGCTTGGGAGGGCCTCTAGTTCTTCCCCTGGCTTCAGTGTGAGATGCAGTTCCGTAAACCCCTACTTCTTAGATGCCTTCAGTGAAACACACAGATCCCTTCTGCTCCAGAATTTTATTGCAATTTACTGGGAGGTGTACAGGATGTTGTTATACACTACTGGGTGCTCCCTTTAGCACTGAAGACACTCATTCTTCCTGCTGCAAAGAATGTTACCCGCTGACAGCTCACAACTGAGTCCGTCTTCAGGAATTGTCCTCTGCCAAAGAAAACAACTTTGCCCACAGTTATGGTTATGCACCTTAAGTGTGGAACAGCCCACCTTCAATGACTGGTTGATGAGAAGGTGCAAAGAAGATGGCCCCCTTTGCCCATCATTAAAGGGCCAACCAACTTTAGAGCTCCCTGAGGCATCACTGATAGCCTCTATTGCAACCACATCACAGTTCAACTTCTCCCTCTGCTCAGTCCTGCTGCCTCCTCCCACCTCCCTTATAGGTGTTCCTGAGGACTGTCCTTAATTAACCACCTGCCTACATATCCTTGTCTAGTTTGTTTCCTGGGCAACCTGACCTATGGCATGAGGGTAAAAAGAATAACATTAAAAGTTGCACAGGTTTTAAGATTATGGTCCCAGGTCTTTAATTTCTGACTCCTGAAATTGAAAATCGTTACTCTGATAGGATTCTGCCCTCCTCTATAAAGTGGAAACAATAAAAGAGCTATATGAAATCTATTTTCTAGGAAGATTATCTAAAGGTAATCTGAATAATAGTTTTCCTTTCCCTGTGTTGGGTGACAAGTTCTCTAGGACCCTGTTTTACCCAAGAATTGTCACTTCTCAGATTTACTTATTATCCCATCTGACTAGTAAATTGTCATGGAACAATAGATTTATGTATATGATAACAGTGGGGAGGCTGACCAGTAAGTTGTAGTTCCTGGACAGCACAACCAACATACATACTAGCTGGTTGTGAATTTACTTGTAAAATGTGAGTGTGATCCAAGTCCCATATTAAGCAAGCCCTGGAATTTATAAGACTGAAAATTCCTTGAGGGTAGGGCCAATTTTGATGGTAGGTACTCAACCTACATATGCTTTATTCCTGAATTAATATTCCTCTTCTACATGGAAGTAATAGTCAAATACAACCTGTAATATATTGATGAATATGTTAACTGATGAAGCATACAAACAATAAGGGGATATTTCTTTCATTCCTTAGCATAGAATTAATTTGACATTAGGGATATTCTGAATATCAATAATATTCCTTAGGATTTGCTGTATATATAATCATGTCTGAATACATTTTTATTTCCTTCTTTCCAATCTTTATGACCTTACTCAATTTTTACAACCTTATTTCATTGGTTAGAACCTCTGGAATGATACTAAATAAAAATGGTGAATGTCAACATCCTTAATCTTGAAAAAGTGTTCAATATTTCACTGTTAAGTACTATGTTAGCAGTAGGTTTTCCATAGATGTCTATTATAATACTGAGTTAGTCCTCCTGCACTTTTAGTTTACTGAGATTTTTTTCATGAGTTTTTGTTGAATTTCTCAACTTATTTGGCATGCATTGAATATATGCACATGATTTTTCTCCTCTATTCCGTTAATCAATTACATTGATTGATTTACAGTTGTAAAGTCAGTCTTGAATACTTGGTCATGATGTATTATCACTTTACGTATTGCTGGATTTGACTTATTAATATTTTGATAAGAATATTTACATGTATATTCATTAGGGATTTTGTTTCTTGTAATGTCCTCCTTAGGTTTTAGTATTAAGGCTGTGTTGATCTCATAACATCAATTGAAAAGTATTCCTTCATCCTTTATATTCTAAAAGGGTTTATTCAAGACTGGTATAAATGTTTGATGGAATTCATCAGTGAAACCATCTTGGTCTGAAGCTTTCTTTGTAGCTTTGTGGGAAGGTTTCAAATTATGACTTCAATTTCTTTAGTGCTATTCAGATTTTTCTCTTACTTTGCATCAGTTTTTTGAGTTGTGTTTTTTTTCAAGGAATTTGTCTATTTATCTCAGTTGTCAAATTTACTGAATTATTTTCTACATAAATGTCTTCAAAATATTTCCTTAATAACCATTTGATGTAAGATCTGTAGTTATGTCCCCACATTCATTTCTAACGTTGGTAATTGGTTACTGGTGTTTCCTTCCTTCCTCCTTCCCTTCTTCACTTCTTTCCTTTCTACCTTCCTTTCTTTTTAAAAATTAGTCATTTTAGGTGTTTATACACTTTGTTAATCATTTCAAGTCCAACACTTGGGCTTTGATTTTCTCTGTTGTCTTTTTCCTGTTTTCATAATATTAATAAATTTTATTGTATGCCCACCATGTGCATCATGCATTTTATAACATTTATCTGTAATTCTCAAAATAATATTGCAGGGAAAATATTACTACTCTTAGTTTAAATGTGTGTAATATAAGACACAAAGAGGTTAATTTTGTGTGTGTGTGTGTGTGTGTGTATCGTATAAGTATATTTGAATTTAGAACTATATGATCTCAAAGATGATGTCTTTTACTACATTATAGTGCCTCATGGCAAAGTTGTAGAGTGTTTGAATATATGAATTATGATTCTAAGTCCAATTCTTGCCTCAGCACTAATCAACACCACTAAACTTATCAGCATCAATACATTAGGGATGCCTACTTTGCATAGCAATACGATAAAACTTATAACCACTTTTGATGAGGTAGTCAAACCAGCATACATAATAATCACATCTAGAAACAACATATTGGTGTCTTATAATTTGCAGACAGGCAATCTTATCAAGGATATAAACAGCAAAATTCCTGGAGGAACCAATCACAGAATGGGAGTATTACCTTTAATTTCTCCATCCAGTTACTCTCACTGAAGCACAGTATTCTCTCCCTCTGCTTTCCTCCCTCTAGAAGATCAAGTTTTTGGAGTTTGCTCTAATGAGATATTTCCTATTGGATTCAGACCTCAGTGATGGTCTAGGAAGATGCCAGGAGAAAAGATTCAACCACATTTGATGGATTGCAAAAAAGACCCCAAGTCTTTATCACTTAGAGACTAGTGGACCATGTTAGGAGCCCCTAGGTGCTTTAACCTCTACCTTCAAGGAATATGTGTGTTAGGGTGAAATGTGTATCAATAAAAATATTTGGTCTGCAGGATTACATGATTTTATTTTGGAGAATCATCTGATAAGTTGGAGTAATCCTATAGTATATATAAGTAATTTGAAAGGCTACCTCAAATCAGTTTTCTGTTTATTACATCAAAGTCAGTGGAGTAAATGAAAAAAAAATGATTTACTTTAGGTCTTAGACCTCTGCAGTACTGGTAAAAGAAAATAAAAATGACTACCAGGATGACCATATTTTTTCTTTGAATGTTTCATCTGCTCACAAAGTTGCATGTGTTCATGAAGTCGTCTGACTGCCCAGATTCCTTCCCTTTACTACTTGTAGTAAGAAGCATCCAATCCTGAACTTTTAGTGACTTTCTCTTTCTCTGCTTCCTTTTTTCTAATGAAATGTATTTATCTGTTTTCCCATTCATGTGAGTTCGAAGATGAGAGAAGGTAATCAGATAAGCAAATTCACTTTATTGATGACCAATAAAGTCTTCATATAAGTCATTGATACACTTACCCAAATAAGAGAAAAGGTAATAATAAAAATATCATAGGGCTTCCCTGGTGGCGCAGTGGTTGAGAGTCCACCTGCCGATGCAGGGGACACGGGTTCGTGCCCCAGTCTGGGAAGATCCCACATGCCGCGGAGCAACTGGGCCCATGAGCTATGGCCGCTGAGCCTGCGCATCCGGAGCCTGTGCTCCACAACGGGAGAGGCCACAACAGTGAGAGGCCCACGTACCACAAAAAAAAAAATAAAAAAAAATCATAAACCCTAGATGGTGGCTAATTCTGCCAATACATGAGTCTGTATATAAATTGTACAGAATGTTCAAACCAGGCTAATAAAATTTGAATTAGTCTCCTGTTAATTGGACTTCCTCATCTGTGAAATTAACACAATGATAATATCTCTCTCTTAAGGTTTGCCATGGTGATAAAAATGAGAAGAAAAAGTTTTCAGTTTTGTGCTTGTGCCATATTAAATACTCTACAGAATATTAGCTACATAATAATTATTATTTCTAGAAATTTAGCAGCTTAAGAATATGTAGATTTAAAAGGATCAGAGTTTAATCTTTTTGTGAACACCTTACTTAGGAGAAAAATGTATTTCTAAAATTAAATTTGTACAGCAGTAGTTTTTCCATCCATTCCTTTTGCAATTAGTACTGCCCCTTTGGACAATGCATAATATTTACACATTTCAAGAGTACTTTATAGCATTGATTGGTCGTATTTCATTAATAAGCGTATAGGTTTACCAAAAAAAATCCCTCTGACTTGAGAAAACATGAAGGCAAGGTCATAAAGATGAGCAGGGACCAGCCATTAATCAAATAATAGTGATAGTTGGGAAAGGGGGAGCCAGATGAGGGGGAGCGATGGATTCTATAAGGCAGACTAAAACATTTCCAAATACTGAGTAATCCACCCTTCAGTTCTCTCAAATGGCACATACTAATTTTTATAAATGACATGTTTATAAATGCCTTTATTACAAAATAAAAATTTCTAGACTATCATCATGAAGGGACAAAACACACAAGGAATTAATAAGGTCCCAAATCTACATGAGACAGCCAGACACATAATCATATTAAGACGATACAACGTGGCCAACATTCTATTACAGTCTGGAGAAAGAAGTTAAACTTTGCTTGGGGGCCTTGGCAAGGACCGTAAAAAGGCAGTGACATTGCATAAGGATTGCAAAGCATAAGTAGGAGTCACTGAGTAAGAAATTAGGGGTTCTGGGGAAATAATCCTTTACGTAATTGCCCTACATCTTATCCTATGATATAGTGGTAAGTGTTTCATGAATATTTTCTTACTTGAACTGTATAACCACCATATAGAAGGATATTCTATATCTCTATTTTACAGGTCTTGAAATTGATGGTCATAAATAACAAATGCTCAAGTTTACACAGTTAGTTGAGGCAGCTGTCCTCCAAATCCAGGACTGTATGACTTCATATTTTTTTCATTTCAAAATACTACCCTGAGGACATTCCAGGAAAAGATCATCGAGTGGCAAAGTTATGGCATTTTGGGACAGAATGGTAAGTTGGAGAAAATGTAAGCCAGTGTCATCAGTGTGTAGCTTTGGGAAAGGGAAAATGTGCTATAAGGAAATAAAGTTGAAGTATTGTCTCGTATTCCATTCTCTTTAAGGCTTATCCTGTAATTTCAATATTTATATTCACTCACATCTACTCACTTATACAGCTATCACCATTACTTCTCTGATCGGCATATACATGTCATCACATCAAACTAAAAACCCATGTTTCTAGGTTTATTCTATCTCTATTTTCTTTCACTTTCAGTATTATCTCCATCCTTATGAAAATAAAAATATACAAGCATAGATCCAATATTTAGACCAAAAGAGTAGACATTCTGTTCCCCCAAGCCCCAGACTCTATCTTATTATCTTGAACTTAAGAAAGAACTTTAAATGAACCAACTGTAACTGACCTATAACTATTCATGTGTTTTCCGAGGTAACTTTTTAAAAAATATGATTTACACTTCTGTTGGAAAGCACTCTGGCCAAAATAAATTAAAGGCCAAACTTTCTAGTTCAAAATTCACAAGGGTTTAAGTTTGCAGTGGTGTTTCATTTCAAATAAAGGTGGTTTGGCCAGCTCTAGTCCTATTCTAGGCTGGTCATCAGAAGTCCCATGACATCGTTTTTGATATAATTAGAAGTGTTAAGCCTAGAGTTTTGGCCAAATTCCAGGTTAGGTCATTGTGTTCTGCCTCTTAAATCTTCTCTGTGGCCTCTTAAATCCTCTCTTTGGATTGTTGGGAAGCTACAAATGAGGTATCTCCTCACTCTGCTCAGAATGGCCATCATCAAAAAGTCTACGAATAGGGACTTCCCTGGTGGTCCAGTGGTTAAGACTTCATCTTCCAATGCAAAGGGTGTGGATTCAATCCCTGGTTGGGGAATATCCCATATGCCTAGCAGCCAAAAAAACCAAAACATAAAACAGAAGAAATATTGTAACAAATTCAATAAAGACTAAAAATTGTCTACATTAAAACAAATCTTTAAAAAGTCTATAAATTATAAATGCTGGAGAGGGTGCAGAGAAAAAGGAACCACCCTACACTGTTTGTGGGAATATAACTTGGGGCAGCCACTTTGGAGAACAGTATGAAGGTTCTTTAAAAAAACTAAAACTAGAGCTACCATATGATCCAGAAATCCCACTCCTGGGCATATATACAGAGGAAACTATAATTCAAAAAGATATATGCACCCAATGTTCATTGCAGCACTATTTACAATAGACAAGACATGAAGGCAATCTAAATGTCCATTGACAGATGAGTGGATAAAGATGAGTGGATAAAGAATATGTGAGGTATATATATATATATATATATATATATACACACACACACACACACACACACACATACACACACATATACATACATACGCAATGGAATATTACTAAGCCATAAAAAGAATGAAATAATGTCATTTGCAGCAACATGGATGGACCTAGAGATTATCATACTAAGTGAAGTAAGCCAGACCAAGACAAATATCATATGATATCGCTTATACATGGAATCTAAAAAAAAAAAAAAAAGATACAAATGAACTTATTTCCAAAACAGAAAGAGACTCACAGACATAGAAAACAAACTTTTTACCCAAAGAGGAAAGGAGGGGGGAAGGATAAAATAGGAGGTTGGGATTAACATATACATACTACTATATATAAAATAATCAACAAGGGTCTACTGTATAGCACAGGGAACTATACTCAGTATTTTATAATAACCTATAAGGGAAAAGAATCTGAAAAAGAATATATATATATAACTGAATCACTATGCTGTACACCTGAAACTAACACGACACTGTAAATCAACTATACTTCCATTTAAAAAAAATAGTCAGTTGACACACATGCTTATGTATGGTAGTAAGATACAAGTCAGTAGGTTAGTAGGTTTGGGAGATTCCTACAAAATTCTTTTACTGTAATAACTGAGGAGTCTTTATATTCTAGCAATCTATTGCTATGTTACTAATACCCCAAAACTTGGTAACTTAAAACAATGACAGCATTTATTTTACTTATGTTTCTGCAATCTAGATGGGGCTTGTGGAGACAAATGTTTCTGTTCCACTTGTCATTAACTGGACCAGCCCAAAGGCTTGGGATGAGAATCATGGTATATCTTGATCATTTGCATGTCTGACAGATGATGCTGGCTGTCAGCTGGGACTATTGCTGGGGCTATGGTCAGAACACCTATATACGAGCTTTCCATTTGGCCATTTGGCTTCCTCATAGCTTGGCAGTTAGGTTGTGAGTACCTGAAGAGAGAGTCAAGTTGAGGCTGAATCACCTTTTTCTAACTTATCCTTGGAAATTATGTAAATGCCACTTCAGCAATGTTCTATTCCCTTGGAATGAGTCACCTTGTACAGTTCATATTCAAGGGGAAGGGAATTAGATGCTATTTTTTTGAAAAGAGACATGTCAAAAAGTTTGTGGACATATTTTACAACACTGTAGTTATCTTTTTGTCTTCATTTAAAATGAGGAAATGGAGCATCAGAAAGTGCTAGACTTGAGATTACATCCTAGGTTATCTGACCCCGACATTAATATTTTTCTCCATGCTAAATGTATTAATGAATTTTTAAAGTGCACTTTTTATGATAAAGAACTTGTACTATTTTGTCTAAATCAGGTACTGGCAAATCATGGTCAGTGGCTAAATCTAACACATCATCTGTGTTTATAAGTAAAGTTTTACTTTGACACAGCCATATTCTTTCATTTATGTGTTGCCAATGGCTACTTTTGTTCAACAATGGGGGCTGAATAGTTGTGACAAAGACCTTATGGGCTACAAATCTAAATTATTTACTAACTGGCCCTTTATAGAGAGCATTTACCACACTCTGCTTTAAATTGTCTATTTTTGTACACATCGTTTATCAGCTTGAGGAGATGGACCACGAGCTTAATGCTAAAACTGAACAATGGTGCCCTAGGCTGGTGGAACCCTAAAACTTCTGACCTTTTGTCCCAGGGGCCAAAGTGTTTGGAGTGTTGGACTATGTATTCAAAGCTGTGTACAATGACAAAGCTTTCTATAAAAACTACCCTTGTTATGTCCATCAGGGTTTAATCAGAGAAGTAGACCTAATAGGGATTTCCTACAGAGATTTGACCTTATGCAATTTTGGGAGCTGGTTCACAGTAAATGAGAGATTCTTTCTTCTGTATCTGATACTGCAACCTGAAGTCATCAAAGCAGGCATTCAAGAAGGGAAGCATGGACAAGCTGTAACCTCTGATGATGAGGTAGAACCTTTGAGGACAAACTGGAGCCAATGAGATGAGTGGACACATGAAGATGGAATGGGACCCTCATCAGTCTCCTAATACCTCTAAGCCTCCTACTTTGATAACGAGTGTGTCCTGGAGAAGAATCTGGCAATTTGTGATTCAACTGGCCCAGAAGTCAAAGATGCAGTGCTGAAGAGCAGTCTACAGTAGGGACAGGAGATTATGCAGGCTCGAATGCTGAATGCTGTCACCATGATTAGTTACCAGGTAGAACATGGGTATGTAGCTACAGCATCTCATGTCCAGTTACAACAACTACAAAGCAAAAAAATATGGTTGCTACTTCACTTCTGTCTTTTAAATTTTATGCAAGTTGCCTCTTGTCACCTACTCTCACAAGAAGAGAAGAAAACCTGGGATACGGAGATCCAGTTCACTTGACAAAATACACAACCACCATATCATGAAAATATAACTTCACAAAGTGTGTTCCAGGGCTCCCTGGAAGAACGTTTCACAGACATCTCAGAGTCTACACATCCTTACCAAACTGACCCTCATTTTCTATGTTCCACTCTTGGTGATGACACCACAACAACACAGACGTCCAAGCCAGAAACCTGCTAAACTTTGTAGATTTCCTCCTCCTTTCCAGCCAATCTGGCTCAAGTGCCCATTCTACCCCATAAATATATATCTAAATCTTTTACCTTTTTGCACTGCCATTACCTTAGTCCAGGCATCAGCATTCACTATGAGATTATTGCAATGACTTGATGGGAGAGGGTCTCTCAGTTGCTAATCTTAAACTCCTTAAATCATCTTCCTGACTGTTACATGAATAGGATTTCTAAAACTCAGTGACCTCCCACTAAGTTGAAAGTCATTTCACGTCTCCTCGTATTATTGAGGATAAAGTCTCAACTCAGCATGGCATACAAAATCATTCATAATTTGAACAAACTCCTCTTTCACTACTCTCCCACATTAAGATGATGCCCTGGCCCAAACACATTTGTAAGGCAAACAACATTCCACATTATTTCACATGTCCATAGCTTAGTTATGCTATTTCATCTCTCTTCTCCACACTTCCTGATCAATGCCAATAGTTCCTTCTCCAGGATATCTCATATTCATTCTTTTTTTTTTTTTTTTTGCGGTACGCAGGCCTCTCAGCATTGTGGCCTCTCCCGCTGTGGAGCACAGGCTCCAGAAGCACAGGCTCAGTGTCCATGGCTCACGGGCCTAGCCGCTCTGCAGCATGTGGGATCCTCCCGGACTGGGGCATGAACCCACGTCCCCTGCATCAGCAGGTGGACTCTCAACCAGGATGTCACCAGGGAAGCCCCCTAGCAAACTTTTAATGGGAGGCTCAGTATCCTGTTCTATCCACTTCGTTGGATAGAATACAAACTCCCCAACGAAGGGCAGCAATTCTCTTCTCTTAGCTGGTCTTAGAATAAATGCAGGGGAGTGAGCAAATGAAGGTACTTGAAGTCTGAGCTGAGAAAGCACAAAAGATTGTCATTCCTTGTGCTAGCAATTCTTTTTTTTTCATTTGCCACGTGTTCTTAAAGCACAGAGAAATGTCCTTCTTGCCTCTGTCATATTTTATTTAGTTCAGGGATTTGATTTAATTTATAGATACTAAACCTTATGAACAATTTTTTAATCCATCCTACCCATGTCTAAAATATTTACCCAATATTGTGCATATTAGTTTGCTAGGGCTACCATAACAAAGTATACTGTGTACTAGGTAGCTTTAAGAACAGAAATTTATTGCTTCACAGGCCTGGAAGCAAGAAGTCCGAGATCAAAGTGTCAGCAAGGTTGCTTCTCTCTGAGGGCTCTGAGGAAGAAAATGTTCTATTCTCACTCCTAGATTCTTGGAGTTTATTGGCAATCTTTGGTGTTCCTTTGCTTATAGACACATAACTCAATCTCTGTATGCATGTATGGTTCCCCTTTTTATAAGGGCTCCAAATGTATTGGATTAGACGACCACCTTACTCCAGGATGACCTTAGTTTAATCAATTACATCTCCAAACAAGGTTACATTCTGAGGCACTGCGGGCCAGTATTCCAACATGTGGGTTCTTGGGGGACACAATTCAACCTACAACAGTATAGGTTGTAAAAAAGTGATTTATTTTTCCATTGACCTTTTATATACAACACTGGAGAAGAATGTACAAGACACTCAGATGCATTAGTAACCACAATGGAAAGATGAAAAATCATCTTGAAAATGATGATTGTTAACAAAATATTCATTTAGAAGATGAGCAATCAAAAATGATATTTCTGTTAGAAGTAATTTTCTGTGAAATTTTAACCATTTTCTCTACCACTAGACTTTCCCATTTACTATCAGTGTGTCAATGTTATTTCAAAACTAGTCAACTTGTATAAATCCAAGTTCTCATTTTCCTTCATTTAACTTTTCTATATTTCCCTTTTCAATCATTAATCACTATTGTTGATGACAAAGTTTCAAACATGCAGAGTTTAATTGACTTGACAAAATGGATGAATTATGAACCAATTTGTGTTTAATTTTCTAGCTGTTGTTTTCCAACCAATCAGTTCAGTCAGTTCACCTTACATAAATAACAGGGAATAACAATTAGTAAATCATTGAAATTCAGTTTATAATTCTGAGAAGTGAGCATATGTTGGCTTAATGGACATTGAGACTCTGGCAACTCTAGGCTTACAGCCCCTAGCCTTTTCTCCTCTAAAAACTTTTCTTCATTTCACATCAGTAATTAATTTATGTTATCACACCTTGGAAATTCTAAGTGGAACTGGGTCTTTCCTGAAATTGAAAGCTGGAATTTTCCTATTTTAACATTTGGGTCCTTTATTTTATCATTCCAATTTTCTCACTCCCTTCTTTCTTGTTCTTCAACTCTTACCATAATTGTCAGTTTCTTGGATCTACTGTATTCTCCAGATCTAACATCCTTCTTTTGGTTTCATTTTTCTTTCCTGCCATTCATGGAATTTATGGTAAATCTGTCACTACATCTCAACAATTTTCAACCCTGGCTTCTTAGTAGAACTGGAGAAAAATCTGTACCTTACAAGGCTTTTTTGTTCACTATAAAAGGTCACTAGAAGGCAAACATAGCTTAAATTCTAGACAATCGTCATTGTTCTACAAATGCTTTACTGACATTATAAATGGTTGCTGTGGTGATTTGTAACACCTGTTCACAATATTTTCTATGTCAAAATACTTGTAGCCATGATCTATAATGGATGACTTTGGGGCCTCAGTTGCAGTTGAGAACTAAGTAAAATGTTAGGTCTTCCCAGAGTCACTACCTTGGATCAAATCCATGCAGTAGTTGGATGAGAGTCTATTCAAGCCTGAGTCTTGGTTGGGTTTCTCATTTTAATAAGGGGATGTCAGTCTCCCTATGGGCCCATTAACATATAAAACTCTGCTAGCTAGTGCTTATGTGCCTACATGCCATATGACCTTCAGGTTTTAGTCAGAGAATATAATTTAAAATTCCCTGCTATGCAATTTTTATCAAAAAAGAGTTGGGTGTAATAATATTCATGGAGAATTGACTAAAGAATTTGTAATCCATGTGCTTCCAGAAATATTCTAAATTCCACCCTAGATGATGCTGAATTAAGCCATATTTTTTGTTTGCTCATAAAATTATTTTTATGGAAATTAGATGTTGGAACTACGCCATTGGTGTTATTTAGAGAAACCAACTGGTAGGTTGCTTACTGTACCACAAAGTGCCCTTTTCATGAGGATCCACAGGAAAAATTTCTCTTAAGTTTTTCTATTAGAAAAAAATTTTCAGAGGGAAAGTTTATTTCATTCCCTGCTTCATTAGATAGAGAACTTAGAATATAATTGTAGACCAGCTATATAAATATGATTTCATATTATGCATTTGGGGGTATGAATTTAAACTTGGCCATTTGTGATGGTTAATTATATGGGTTAGTTTGGCTGGGCCACAGAGCCCAGATAAGGGATCAAACATTATTCTGGATGTTTCTGTGAAGGTGTGTTTTGGATGAGATTAATATTTAAATTGGTGAACTTTGAATAAAGCAGATTGTGCTCCATAATGTGGGTGGGCCTCATTCAATCAGTTGAAGGCCTGATTAGAATGAAAGTCTCTGCCAGCAGATCATTTTGGGGCTTGAACTGGAACATTGATTGATCTTAGATCTCCAGTCTGCTGGTCCACCCTGCAGATTTTGGACTTGCCAGTTTCTATAATCTTGTGAGCCAAATTCTTAAAATAAATCTCATCCTACTTATATATACATCCTATTGGTTCTGTTTCTCTGGAGAACCCTGTTAATAAATCATTATTCCTTCTATACTAATTTCTCTTTGCCTTAATTTCTTTATTCTGTTTTTTATACTACATAATTTTTATGCTCTTACAACTCCTTTTAAATATTAAACATGGAATAAATATATAACTCAACAAGTAATACACAAAAAGGGTGACTTCTAAAAAATATTCAGAAAAAATATGTTTATAGTGTCTTTTAAAACAAGGCTATTCTCTTGGCCTTGAAGGAGCAAACTTCCATATTGTGGAGAGAGCTACATGGCAGGAAATGATGGATGGCTTCTTGGAGCTGAGAGTGTCCCCCAACTGACGGCCATGAAGAAAGTAGAGATCTTAGTCATTTAGCTGTATGGATCTGAATTCTGCCAACAACCAGCAGGATTTAAAGACCACGGGCCTCAGAAGAGATTACAGCCCCAGACAAATTCTTGATTTCATTGCAGTGAGACCCTGAGCAGAGAATCCTGCTAAGTTCCTAGACTCCTGATCCATGAACACTGAGAGATAATAAATTTTATTGCTATATTTAATAAATATAAGCTACTATATTTGTGGCAATTTGTTGCACAGCAACAGAAAACAGATACAGAGACAATCAACCAGATTTACCAATATCAAGATAAATTTTAGTAAAACAAATTAATCATGCAAATAAAATCAGATTTTCGTACGACTTGCTTATGTCAATGCTTTATGCCAGAAGGCAATGGAGTAGCATTATTATGATATTTGAGAAAAAAATATGAGCCAAGGGCTTTATATTCCGCCAAACTACCTTTTAACTATAAAGGCTTGTAGACAAACTACTATGAGCATATGAGAACTTAGGATTTATAGTTTTCATGAGTGCTTCCTGAGGCATCTACTAGAGAAAGATTTTTCAGACAACCAAATGACTGGAAAAGTGCTGAAAACAGAATTACTGTGAGCTTAAAATATATACTGACCTGTATAAGTCACATAAAATGATGACTATAGCAGAGAAGCATACATATGTAATAGCTATATTCTCTGGCAATATCAACATAGTACAAATATAAAAAATGGAGGCAGAATGGAGAAGCCATATAAAATACAGAATACAAATTATTCACCTTATTGTTAATAATTGAAAGCAAAAGATAATAATTCAAACCAAATGTGCGATAACAGGAGAAGAAAGGGAAAAAGAATATACTAGTTAATTTTAATACCGTTTGTAGTAGGAAATTTATAACCAATATATATATAATTTATATGCATTATATTTGTATGGTATATAGTAGAAAACCAATTGATAATGACCAAAAATGGAGCCTAATGGAATTATATAAATATAAAGATATTGTATACAGGTTACCCTTTGGAAAATCAGATAAACTTTTCTACGTAGTCTTCATACACTACTATGGAGCAATTGTCTGGATAAGTGAAAATATGAGATGAAACCAATTTTGTAATATGCTACAGTTTATTAATTGTGAGAGAAAAAGTATCATACATATATACATCTGCTTTTATTTAAAAAATTAAAGGATAAACCATAAAATTAAAGAAGTTACATTGGAGATTGGAGGAGAAATTAGGCTTCTTTGAGTACATGTCATTTTGCAGATATAATTTTTGCACCCTGTAAATAGTTTATATAATTATAAAACAAAATTCAGTTAAAATTGGTTCCTAATCAATTAAAAATCTAAAAATTAAAAATAATATGGAATAAATGACCATAAAAATGTGTCCAGTTAATGCATAATTCTACAGAGAAGATCTTTTGCATTTGGGTTTTAAACATCTCAGTTGTTTCTACAACTCAGTTGATTTTCTACATCCCTCATGGGATATAGCCTGAGGACAAAAATTTCCCCTGCAAAATAAATTTACTCAAACTTTTTTCTGTCACCCATCTATGGTAGCTTTGGTAGTATTATTTGGTGGCTGTTCGGTGTGGCCTCATATCTCAGCTGGCTTTATACATAGTTTGACTTAAGAATGGAGTACTAGATTCAAATAAGTGAAATTTCTTTTAACAGTTCTTTTTAATAAAGACAGTAAAAGAAAAAAAGTAAATGAAATGGGAAATGAATTATATCATCTATCTATCTATCTATCATCTATCTATTATTTCTCTCTATTTATTCCTTTCCTGTCAACTTTCAATTTCCTTTCCTTGGTTTGGGAAAAACCTAGTCAAGGCTTGTG
Source organism: Mesoplodon mirus (assembly GCF_964341445.2). Taxonomy (NCBI): domain Eukaryota; kingdom Metazoa; phylum Chordata; class Mammalia; order Artiodactyla; family Ziphiidae; genus Mesoplodon; species Mesoplodon mirus. The sequence continues at coordinate 130,894,059 of NC_138982.1, read as the reverse complement.
ACCTTAGGAAGAAGGATCTTCTATTGGTTTCGTTAGGAATGCTCTGCAGTGGGAGGGGAAAGAGAAGGATGTAAAATGCAGCACAAAGCTTTTTAGAAATATTGGTCAAAATGTTCCCAGTGAGTGGTTTTCCATGGAAGTTCCCAAGAGGTTTTTCTTCCTTTTTTTCCCACACATTTCCCCTTCACACTGTAGTACCACATTTAGAAAATAAAATAAAAGGTGTTTCTTTTTTGGTGTCAGCAAAAAAAACCCTTCATTCTCTTCCTTTCTCCCCAAAATCCCTTAGCCTTAGAAGGTTTTGGAGACCCAGTCTGCCTTGGAAATCAACTGATGAGATATCTCATGCCAATTTCTCTGTACTTTTATTCCTTCATAAGTTGTCTTAGAGATTCATATTACACTGCATTATGAAAATCTTGCTTATTACCTTGTCCTTGCATGATATATATCAAATGTGGTTGATTTTTTCTTTCATAAAATAATGAATTTCCTGACCCAATGGGAAAAAAATTGCTAGAAGCTATAATTACGTGTTCAGAATAGTTATGAAATGCAGTTGCTAGAGGCATAACAAGCATCTGAAAGTATTATTGCAGTTTGTACAGTTGCCTTTTTGAAAGGTAAGTGCTGAACTTCATCTTCTTAATTTTTATTTTTCAAGCTGAAGCTTGCAGAAAGTGACTGTACTGGAAACTGTCACTCCCTTGGATTAGGACCAATGCCAATGATGTAATTGAAAGGGATAAGGATAAAGATAAAGGTTTCCCCACTTAAGAGATGATTTATCTCATCAAATGGGATAAATGTAAAAGTCTATCATCTCTTTCTTCACCTTACAGCCTTTATTACTCATCCTGGACCCACCCCATGTTCTTTCAAGTGAGCTATTTCAAGGTTTGCACTCCATCCCCCAGCAACCATGCTTTTTACTCTCTCCCACTGAAGTCTTTCACAAACTCCAAACTTTGATCAATCCTTTTTTTCTCCTCCATCTAAGTGTGGGATATTCCCACGAGCACGTAATAACACTAGGTGATCAAGATACTGGGAGGTCTTCAAGGTGCTGGGAGGGGAGTGAGAGGGTTTTACATGTGGGAAGGATGTGAATTGTCGTGGTAGGATGTCTGCAAATAAGGCTGCCAATTCTTCCCATTTCTGTTGGCTATGTGTCACACCATTATCAAGAAGGGTAGCCTATTTCCCTTCCTACTGAATCCGGGCTGACACTGTGACTTGCTTTGACCAATAGAACAGAGAGAAGATGCAACTGTGTGATCTCAGACTTAGGAGTATTTTTTAACATCTTTATTGGAGTATAATTGCTTTACAATTGTGTGTTAGTTTCTGATTTATAACAAAGTGAATCAGTTATACATGTACATATGTTCCTATATCTCTTCCCTCTTGCATCTCCCTCCCTCCCACCCTCCCTATCCCACCCCTCTAGGTGGTCACAAAGCACCGAGCTGATCTCCCTGTGCTATGCGACTGCTTCCCACTAGCTATCTATTTTACATTTGGTAGTGTATATATGTCCATGCCACTCTCTCCCTTCATCCCAGCTTACCTTTCCCCATCTCTGTGTCCTCAAGTCCATTCTCTAGTAGGTCTGTGCCTTTATTCCCATCTTGCCCCTAGCTTCTTCATGACCTTTCTTTTTTTTTTTTAGTTTTTTTTTTTAGATTCCATATATATATGTGTTAGCATATGGTATTTGTTTTTCTCTTTATGACTTACATCACTTATGACAGTCTCTAGGTCCATCCACCTCACTACAAATAACTCAGTTTCATTCCTTTTTATGGCTGAGTAATATTCCACTGTATATATGTGCCACATCTTCTTTATCCACTCATCTGTTGATGGACACTTAGGTTACTTCCATGTCCTGGCTATTGTAAATAGAGCTGCAGTGAACATTGTGGTACATGACTCTTTTTGAATTATGGTTTTCCCAGGGTATATGCCCAGTAGTGGGATTGCTGAGTCGTATGGTAGTTCTATTTTTAGTTTTTTGAGGAACCTCCATACTGTTCTCTATAGTGGCTGTATCAATTTACATTCCCACCAACTTTGCAAGAGGGTTCCCTTTTACGCACACCCTCTCCAGCATTTATTGTTTCTAGATTTTTTGATGATGGCCATTCTGACTGGTGTGAGATGATATCTCATTGTAGTTTTGAGTTGCATTTATCTAATGTTTAATGATGTTGAGCATTCTTTCATGTGTTTGTTGGCAATCTGTATATCTTCTTTGGAGAAATGTCTATTTAGGTCTTCTGCCCATTTTTGGATTGGGTTTTTTTTTTTTTTGATATTGAGCTGTTAGTAAATTTTGGAGATTAATCCTTTGTCAGTTGCTTCATTTGCAAATATTTTCTCCCATTCTGAGGGTTGTCAGACTTAGGTTTTAAACAGTATTATTGGCTTCTTGAGATCCAGCATCATGCAAGGGAGCTTCAACTCCAGTCCAACACCCTGTTAAGTGTACTGTAATATAATGAGCAGCAAACCACCCACCTAGCTGATCTCAGCCAATCCACGGAATTAAGAAAACTATAAAGCTTTTTGTTGCTTTGAGCCACAAAGACTTGGGATAGTTTGTTAGGCAGCAATAGATAACTGATACAATCACCAAGTCCAAAGGTAATTTTGCTTGCACATACACTTCCATTTTCGGAGGGGAAATAGAGTGTGGTTTAGTGAAGTAGTTGTTGGGGATGATGGAACCCTTCTTCAGTTTTTCCCCCACTTACTCACATACCCTTGTTCGAGAAAAACAGAGACTGTTAAATGAGGCAAAACTGACTGTATTCAGACTACTGCAATAAGGAAGAGAGACTCCAATATAAACTGAGTTTCACTCCAATTAAGACAACATTGACTGAGGTTTTTAAATGGAGAACGGTTAGGGAACAAAAAGGAACCATAGGGAAATAAAATGGGAAGGGACTAGGGGGTGAAGTGGAAGTAGAAAAATTACAGAAGGAGATAGGTGGATAATTACTGAAAATGGTTTAGCAAGGTGGGTTGGGACAATGTACTTTTTTGCAGTTTGGCAGCTTTGTGTTTTCTTGAGCAAAGATAGCCTGAGGGTTAGGGTTACTTTTAGGATTATGGTCTAGTGCAGGTGGAAGCCAAGCTGAAGTTTGGTGGTCTCTTAGCACAGTGTTCAGGCAGGTCCTCTGTGCCACGTGGGAGTTCACAGTTCACATCCTTCCATGCAGATGACCTCAAGTCCTTCTTCAGAGATGAGATAGAGCATGAACTCTGCCTCCACACGGATACATTCTTCATGGGAGGATGAGGTGTTCCTCTATTTAAATTTTCCATCTCTTCTCTTTGCTATCTCCCACTTTATTTCCTTATGGATTTGTTTCATAAAATAGCACTTCTTCCTTCTCTATTTTCTATCATAACCTCTGCAATAGCTCCTCCTCAACATTTCAAGTTTCTCCACTATTATTAAGATTCTTTTCTCACCTTGAACTCTTTCTAAATTCTTTTTTTTTCTTTGCTTCATGGCTGAGTTCTATGGGGATTATTTACACACACTTTCCTCACTTTTTATCACCTACTCTAAGTAAATTTCCGTCTCAATTGAACTTTTGCCAGAACAACTCACCCATGATCTTTGAACTTCCAAATCTAGTGAGAATACTCACCTCATCTGGAAAGTTATTTTTCCCAGTGCTTTTGTGGTTTTTCCACTCATCTTTCTCACTGTTTGTTTCCAGTCATGTTTTAACTGCTCATCAATCACTTCTTTTTAACGTAGGGTTGTGGGCCAGTGTTCTTTCTTCAAGCCTCTTTTCTCATTAGACTTTCCCTGACTTAACTCATTTATTAATCTGAGGATTATTAATGTATGTTTTTGGTCTAGTCCCTGTTATTGAATTATCCTACTGTCTTTTGAAGCTCTCTGCCTGAATATGTGAGAGGTAATTCAAACTCAGTAATTTCTTGCTACCACCCCTGACACTTGCCAAACCTTGGCTCCTGTGTTTTGTTTGTTAGCATAATCCTTTTGCCAGGTCAGAAACATGGGCTTGATCCTACTCTTCTGGACTTCCCCTTACTTCCTGAATCTTATCAGTTTCTGTGTCTTAAATATATTATGATTTCTACCTCTGTTTGTCATTTCCAATTCCATGGCCTTAGCTAAGATCTCTTGCCTAGACGGTTTCAAAAGTCAGTTTTTGAAGTTCCTTTTCCCTTTTATTAATTTTTAATCTCTCTGTATTCATATCAATATTTTTTTGAAATGAACATTTTATTACATCGTACTTTACACTCCAGCTATACTCAGGGCTCAGCTGAAGCGTCATTTCCAGTATGAAACCTCCGTAGTACTTTCCTTACCACTCTTCACTCTCTTTGCTCTTCCTACTCTAACTTGCACAAAACTCTAGCAATGTACTCAGACCACCATTTTGCAGTTTACACGTTTTAAGGTCTTAAGGATTGCAGCTTCCGTTGTTGAACTCTAGAGATCTATGTAAAGAAGCTTGGGCTCAGTCAGCCTCCAGATGTTTCAGTCACAATGGGTGAGACACCAGATCGGAGTGTGAAACCATCTTAGAAGTTCCAGCCCCAATCAAGCACCCTGAAAGCTAAGTTTCTAGTTTCTTTTGTGAAGGGACTGTTGTTTGATTTTTGATTACCTATCATTTATCAGAGGGGTTGACAAAGTATACCATGGGCTAAATCCAGCATTTCTTCTCTTTTTGTAAATAAAGTTTTTTTGGAACACAACCATGCCCGGTTGTTTGATGGATTGTCTGTGGCTTGTTTCATGCTACAATGACAGAGTTGAACAGTCACAACAGAGATCCTATGGCTTACAGTGCCTAAACTATTTACTATTTGGCCTTATAGGGAAAAAGTTTGGTACTTCTGTTTGTGAATGAATGGACATGAAAAGGATAGGTCACATTATGAAAAAAAGAATGGTGTATTACTTTGCAATCATTGTTGCTTTTGTTGTGGTCATCCATGCTTGGTGTCAGTTTATCTCGTAAAAATAAAATACAGTGTGCATGTGTGAGTTGAAAAAAAAGAATGGTGTATTACTGTAACTATAGCTGTTATACAAATTAACCCCAATATTTTTGAATGTAAACAAAATCAAAGTTTCTGTGTAGTGCATATTAACAGTTAACAGGTTAGCAAGAAGCCCTCCTCCACACAGTCATTCAGGGAACCTGGTAAATGCAAGTTCTTCAACAGGCAGCTTCCAAAGTAACCTTGGATATGAAGTAGGCTGTGTTCCCAGGAAGGAAAATAGAACAGAATATTGTGGTAAGCAGATAGCAAACTGTGCCACACATAGTATCATTATCACTGGCATAATTTTATTAACAAGTGTCTCCTTTATGCAAACACTTGTTCAAGTTAATTTATTAAGCTAATGCTCATTCACGTTAATTACTTTAGTAGAATTCTTCTACCAGACATTACAGTGAGGTAAAGGACACTTTAGTGAGAGTGGTGACATTGGTAAGGACTCAGTCGGGGAAGAAAGCAAGTAAATTCTGGAGCTTGGAACATTTTGAAGGGAAAATAGTTGGTTTATTGTAGGGCTTTCCTCAGTCAGAAAAAGAATGGAGGCCTTGAGTTCCTAGGAGGTCGAGGTGAGAAAAGAGAGAGACAGGAAAGGGAATGTGAGGATCTAGAACACAAGCTTCACATCTTTGTCTTGGGCTTCTCAGAGCACAAGGTTTCAGGGGACATATGGCAGAGATGATAAGGCATTTAGGGATTGTTTTGGAGGCTACCACAGAACAGGATCCAAGCTCTCTTCAGACAGTGACTCACTTAAAAAAAATTTTTTTTTTAGAAATTTCATGTAATGTCTGAAATATTTATATTAACATATTTCCATACAAATAACCCAAAGAAAGTTAAGTATAGGTTGTTTTTGTTTGTTTGTTTGTTTATACTTAGGATCTTATTAGTCATCAATTTCATACACATCAGTGTATACATGTCAATCCCAACCACCCAATTCAGCACACCACTATCCTCACCCCACCGTGGTTATCCCCACTTGGTGTCCACACGTTTGTTCTCTACATCTGTGTCTTAACTTCTGCCCTGCAAACTGGTTCATCTGTACCATTTTTCTAGGTTCCACATACATGTGTTAATATACGCTATTTGTTTTACTCTTTCTGACTTACTTCACTTTGTATGACAGTCTTTAGATACATCCACATTTCAACAAATGACTCAGTTTTGTTCCTTTTTATGGCTGAGTAATATTCCATTATATATATGTACCACAACTTCTTTACGCATTCGTCTGTTGATGGGCATTTAGGTTGCTTCCATGACCTGGCTATTGTAAATAGTGCTGCAATGAACATTGGGGTGCATGTGTCTTTTTTTTTTTTTTTTTTTTTTTGCGGTACGTAGGCCTCTCACTGTTGTGGCCTCTCCCATTGTGGAGCACAGGTTCTAGACGCGCAGGCTCAGTGACCATGGCTCACAGGCCCAGCCACTCTGCGGCATGTGGGATCTTCCCAGACTGGGGCACAAACCCGTGTGCCCTGCATCGGCAGGCGGACTCTCAACCACTGCGCCACCGGGGAAGCACAACATGTGTCTTTTTGAATTATGGTTTTCTCTGGGTATATGCCCAGTAGTGGGATGGCTGGATCATATGGTAATTATATTTTTAGTTTTTAAGGAACCCCCATACTGTTCTCCGTAGTGGCTGTATCAATTTACATTACCACCAACAGTGCAAGAGGGTTCCCTTTTCTCCACACTCTCTCCAGCATTTGTTGTTTGTAGATTTTCTGATGTTGCCCATTCTAACTGGTGTGAGGATCCCTCATTGTAGACTTGATTTACATTTTTCTAATAATTAGTGATGTTGAGCAGATTTTCATGTGCTTCCTGGCTATCTGTGTGTCTTCTTTGGAGAAATGTCTAGTTAGGTCTCCTGCCCATTTTTGGATTGGGTTGTTTGTTTCTTTAATATTGAGCTGCATGAGTTGTTTATATATTTTGGAGATTAATCCTTTGTCCGTTGATTTGTTTGCAAATGTTTTCTCCCATACTGAGGGTTGTCTTTTCATCTTGTTTATGGTTTCCCTTGCTGTGCAAAAGCTTTGAAGTTTCATTAGGTCCCATTTCTTTATTTTTGTTTTTATTTCCATTACTCTAGGAGGTGGATCACAAAATATCTTGCTGTGACATATGTCAAAGAGTGTTCTTCCTATGTTTTCCTATAAGGGTTTTATAGTGTCTGGTCTTACATTTAGGTCTTGAATTCATTTTGAGTTTATTTTTGTGTATGGTGTTAGGAAGTGTTCTGATTTCATTCTTATACATGTAGCTGTCCAGTTTTCCCAGCTCCACTTATTGAAGAGCTCCACTTATTCTTTTCTCCATTGTATACACTTGTCCCCTTTATCAAAAACAAGGTGACCATATGTGTGTGGGTTTATCTCTGGGATTTCTATCTTGTTCCATTGATCTATGTTTCTGTTTTTGTGCCAGTACAATATTGGCTTGATTACTGTAGCTTTGTAGTATAGTCTGAAGTCAGGGAGTCTGCTTCCTCCAGCTCTGTTTTTTTCCTTCAAGACTGCATTGGCTATTCGGGGTCTTTTGTGTCTCCATACAAACTTTAAGATGATTTGTTCTAGTTCCGTAAAAAATGCCACATTGATGTGATAGGGATTGCATTGAATCTGTCGATTGCTTTGGGTAGTATAGCCATTTTCACAATATTGATTCTTCCAATCCAAGAACATGGTATATCTCACTATCTGTTGGTATCAACTTTAATTTCTTTCATCAGTGTCTTATAGTTTTCTGCATACAGGTCTTTTGTCTCCCTAGATAGGTTTATTCCTAGGTATTTTATTCTTTGTGTTGCAATTGTAAATGGGAGTCTTTCCATAATTTCCTTTTCAGATTTTTCATCATTAGTGTATAGGAATGCAAGAGATTTGTGTGCATTAATTTTGTATCCTTCAACTTTATGAAATTCATTGGTTAGCTGTAGTATTTTTCTGGTGGCATTTTTAAGATTCTCTATGTATAGTATCATGTCATCTGCAAACAGTGACAGTTCTACTTCTTCTTTTCCAATTTGTATTCCTTTTTCTTCTCTGACTGCCGTGGCTAGCACTTCCAAAACTACGTTGAATAATAGTGGTGAGAGTGGATATCCTTGTCTCATTCCTGATCTTAGAGGAAATGCTTTCAGTTTTTCACCTTTGAGAATGATGTTTGCTGTGGGTTTGTCGTATATGGTCTTTATTATGTTGAGGTAGATTCCCTCTATGCCCACTTTCTGGAGAGTTTTTATCATAAATCGGCGTTGAATTTTGTGAAAAGCTTTTTCTGCATCTATTGAGATGATCATATGGCTTTTATTCTTCAATTTGTTAATATGGTGTATCACATTGATTGATTTGCGTATATTGAAGAATCCTTGCATCCCTGGGATAAATCTAACTTGATCATGGTGTATGATCCTTTTAACGTGTTGTTGGATTCTGTTTGCTCATATTTTGTTGAGGATTTTTGCATCTATAGTCATCAGTGATATTGTTCTGTAATTTTCTTTTTTTGTAGTATCTTTGTCTGGTTTTGGTATCAGGGTGATGGTGGCCTCATATAATGAATTTGGGAGTGTTCCTTCCTCTGAAATTTTTTGGAAGAGTTTGAGAAGAATGGGTGTTAACGCTTCTCTAAATGTTTGAGAGAAGTCACCTGTGAAGCCATCTGGTCTTGGACTTTTTTTTTGTTGGAAGATTTTCAATCACAGTTTCAATTTCATTACTTGTGATTGGTCTATTGATATTTTCCTTTTCTTCCTAGTTCACTCTTAGAAGGTTATACCTTTCTAAGAATTTGTCCATTTCTTCCAGGTTGTCCATTTTATTGGCATAGAGTTACTTGTAGGTGTCTCTTAGGACGCTGTGCATTTCTGCAGTGTCTGTCATAACTTCTTTTTCATTTCTTATTTTATTGATTTGAGTCTTGACCCTCTTTTTCTTGGTGCACCTGGCTAATGGTTTATCAATTTTGTTTATCTTCTCAAAGAACCAGCTTTTAGTTTTATTGATCTTTTCTATTGTTTTCTTTATTTCTATTTCATTTATTTCTACTCTGATCTTTATTATTTCTTTCCTTCTGCTAACTTTGGGTTTTGTTTTTTTCTTCTTTCTCTAGTTCCTTTAGTTGTAAGGTTAGATTGTTTATTTGAGATTTTTCTTATTTCTTGAGGTAGGCTTGTATAGCTATAAACTTGCCTCTTAGAAGTGCTTTTGCTGCATCCCATAGGTTTTGGATCATCATGCTTTCATCATCATTTGTCTCTAGATATTTGTTAATTTCCTCTTTGATTTCTTCAGTGATCTCTTGGTTATTTAGTAACGTATTGTTTAGCCTCCATGTGTTTGTGTTTTTTATGTTTTTTCCCCATCATTCATTTCTAATCTGATAGTGTTGTGGTCAGAAGTGATGCTTGATATGACTTCAATTTTCTTAAATTTACTGATGCTTGATTTGTGACCGAAGATGTGATCTATCTTCGAGAATGTTCTGTGCGCACTTGAGAAGAAAGTGTAATATGCTGTTTTTGGAATGAATGTCTTATAATTATCAATTCAATCTATCTGGTCTGTTTTGTCATTTAAAGTTTCTGTTTCCTTACTTATTTTCATTTTGGATGATCTGTCCATTGGTGTAAGTGAGGAGTTAAAATACCCCACTATTATTTTGTTACTGTTGATTTCCTCTTTTATAGCTGTTAACAATTGCCTTACGTATTGAGGTGCTCCTATGTTGGGTGCATATATATTTATAATTGTTATATCTTCTTCTTGGATTCATCCCTTGATCATTATGTTCTGTCCTTTCTTGTCTCTTGTAACATTCTTTATTTTGAAGTCTATTTTATCTGATATGAGTATAGCTACTCTAGCTTCCTTTTGTTTTCCGTTTGCATGGAATATCTTTTTCCATCCCCTAACTTTCAGTCTATATGTGTCTCTAGGTCTGAAGTGGGTCTCTTGTAGACAGCATATATATGGGTCTTGTTTATGTATCCATTCAGCAAGCCTGTGTGTTTTGGTTGGAACATTTAATCCATTCATGTTTAAGGTAATTATCAATATGTATGTTTCTGTGACCATTTTCTTAATTGTTTTGGATATATTTTGTAGGTCTTTTTCTTCTTTTGTTTCCCACTTCGAGAAGTTCCTTTAGCCTTTGTTGTAGAGCTGGTTTGGTGGTGCTGAATTCTCTTAGCTTTTGTTTGTCTGTAAAGCTTTTAATTTCTCTAGCAAATCTGAATGAGACCCTTGCCAGGTAGAGTAATCTTGGTTGTAGGTTCTTCCCTTTCATCACTTTAAGTATATCATGCCACTCCCTTCTGGCTTGTAGAGTTTCTGCCGAGATATCAGCTGTTAACCTTATGGGAATTCCATTGTATGTTATTTTTTGTTTTTCCCTTTCAATAATTTTTCTTTGTCTTTAATCTTTGATAATTTGATTACTATATGTCTCGGCATGTTGCTCCTTGGGTTTATCTTCTACGGGACTTGCTGTGCTTCCTGGACTTGGGTGGCTCTTTCCTTTCCCATGGTAGGGAAATTTTCAACTATAATCTCTTCAAATATTTTCTCAGGTCCTTTCTGTCTCTCTTTTCCTTCTAGGACCCCTATAATGCGAATATTGTTGTGTTTAATATTGTCCCAGAAGTCTCTTAGGCTGTCTTCATTTCTTTTCATTCTTTTTTCTTTATTCTGTTCTGTAGCAGTGACTTCCACTATTCTGTCTTCCAGGTCACTTATCCATTCTTCTGCCTCAGTTATTCTGCTATTGATTCCTTCTAGTGTAGTTTTCATTTCAGTTATTGTATTGTTCATCTCTGTTTGTTTGTTCTTTAATTCTTCTAGGTCTTTGTTAAACATTTCTTGCATCTTCTCTATGCTAAACATTTCTTGCCTCTTCTCTATTTTAAACATTTCTTGCATCTTCTCTATCTTTGCCTCTATTGTTTTTCCGAGGTCCTGGATCATCTTCACTATCATTATTCTGAATTCTTTTTCTGGAATGTTGCCTATCTCCACTTCACTTAGTTGTTTTTCTGGGGTTTTATCTTATTCCTTCATCTGGTAATAGCCCTCTGCCATTTCATTTTCTTTGTCTTTCTGTGAATGTGGTTTTTGTTCCGCAGGCTGCAGGATTGTAGTTCTTCTTGCTTCTGCTGTCTGCCCTCTGTTGGATGAGGCTATCTAAGAGGCTTGATGGGAGGGACTGGTGGTGAGTAGAGCTGGGTGTTGCTCTGGTGGTCAGAGCTCAGTAAAACTTTAATCCACTTGATTATTGATGGTTGGGCCTGGTTTCCCTCCCAGTTGTGTGTTTGGCCTGAGGCAACCCAACACTGGAGCCTACCTGGGGTCTTTGGTGGGGTTAATGACAGACTCTGGGAGGGCTCACACCAAGGAGTACTTCCCAGAACTTCTGCTGCCAGTGTCCTTGTCCCCAAGGTGAGCCACAGCACCACCCCCCGCCTCTGCAGGAGACCCTCCAACACTATCAGGTAGGTCTGGTTCAGTCTTCCCTGGGGTCACTGCTCCTTCCCCTGGGTCCTGATGCACACACTACTTTGTGTGTGGCCTCCAAGAATGGAGTCCCTGTTTCCCCCAGTCCTGTCGAAATCCTGCAATCCATTCCCACTAGGCTTCAAAGTCTGATTCTCTAGGAATTCCTCCTCCTGTTGCTGGAACCCCAGATTGGGAAGCCTGACGTGGGGCTCAGAACCTTCACTCCAGTGGGTGGACTTCTGTGGTATAAGTGTTCTCCAGTCTGTGAGTCACCCACCCACCAGTTATGGGATTTGATTTTACTGTGATTGAACCCCTCCTACCATGTCATTATGACTTCTCCTTTGTCTTTGGATGTGGGGTATCTTCTTTTGGTGAGTTCCAGTGTCTTCCTGTCAATGATTGTCCAGCAGCTAGTTGTGATTCTGGTGTTCTCGCAAGAGGGATTGAGAGCATGTCCTTCTACTCTGCCATCTTAGTTCTTCTCCTCCTCACTTTTCTTTTGAACAGTTCCCCAAATAATAGTAATAGCAAAAGTAATGGAGAAAGCAGATTACAGAGTTCTAGAATTTTGATGATAGGAATGTGAAAATTATTACATTGAAAATGTTTTCTTCTGGCAGATCAGGCCATTGTTGTATGTTGTATGATCAGGCCATTGTTGTATACCCATTGAGTTCTGGGGCCCACTGAGTTTGAACCTTGGAGAAAAACAAACAAACAAACAAAACACAAGAAAGATAAACTAATTCCTCAAAAGGGAAGTTCTCTCTCTTTTGACATTAAGGGGGTAAAAGAGAGTGAGGTAAGAAATAAGGAATTTTAAAGAATCCTTCTCTGTCTAGAAATTTCAGGTTCCCAAATAGTCCATGAATTAAATATTTACTGAACCATAAAAGAAAAGGTATGATATATTCCCTCAAGTAGTTTAAATTTTTTATGTCATTAAAAAATAAAGTATAGTTGATTTACAATATTATATTAGTTTCATGTGTACACATAGTGATTTAACATTTTTATAGATTATAGTCCATTTAAAGTTTTTATAAATTATTGGCTTTATTCCCTGTACTGTGCAATATATCATTGTAGCTTTTGCTATTTGGGGTCTTTTGTAGTTCCATATAAATGTTAGAATTATTTGCTCTAGTTCTGTGAAAAATGTCATGAGTATTTCAATTGAGATTGCACTAAATCTAGATTACTTTGGGCAGTATGGATATTTTAATAATATTAATTCTTCCAATTCATGTACACGGGATATCTTTCTATTTCTTTATATTATCTTCAATTTCCATGATCAATGTTTTGCAGTTTTCTGAGCATAGGTCTTTCACCTCCTTGGTTAAGTTCATTCCTAGATATTTTATTTTATTTTTTTGATGTGATTTTAAATGGGATTGTTTTCTTGCTTTCTATTTCTGATGGTTCCTGTTTAGTTTGTGGAAAAGCAAAACATTTCTGTATACTAATCTTGTGACCTGAAATTTTACTGAATTCATTTATTAGTTCTAATCGTTTTTTTGGCAGAGACTTTAGATATACTATATATAGTATCATGTCATCTGTAAATAGTGACAGTTTTACTTCTTCCCTTCCAATTTGGATTCTTTTATTTCTTTTTCTTGTTTGATTGCTGTGTCTAGGACTTCCAAAACTGTGTTAAATAGAAGTGACAAGAGAGGGCATTTTTGTCTTGTTCCTGATTTTAGAGAAAAAGCTTTCAGCTTTTCATCATTGAGTATGATGTTATCTTTGGGTTTGACACATATGACCCTTATTTGTTGAGATATATTTCCTGTACACCAACTTTGATAAGAGTTTTTATCATGAATGGGTATTGAATTTTGTCAAATCCTTTTTCTGTGTTTATTGAGATGATCATGTGATTTTTATACTTCATTTTGTTGATGTGGTGTATCATATTGATTGATTTGCAGATATTGAACTATGCTTGCATCCCTGGAATAAATCCCACTTGATCTTGGTGTATGATCTTTCTAATATATTGTTGAATTCAGTTTGCTAATATTTTGTTGAGGATTTTTGCATTTATATTCATCAGAGATATTGGCCTCTAATATTCTTCTTTTTATAGAATCTTTGTTTTGTTTTGATATCAGCATAATGATGGCCTTGTGGGATGATTTGGGGAATTTATTCATCCTAATTTATTAATTTCTTCTAGCTTGCCCAATATGTTCATATATAACTGTTTGTAGTATTATGATTTTTTGTATCTCTGTGATATTGATTACTGCAATTTCTTTGGTTTATTTTCTTATTTTGTTTATTTGTGTCCTCTCTATTTTTTCCTGGTGAACCTGGCTAAAGACATCAATTCTGTTTATCTTTTCAAAAAAACAGCTCTTTGTTTCATTGATTATTTTCTGTTATCTTTTTTGGTCTCTATTTTGTTTATTTCCTCTCTGATCTTTATTATTTTCTTCCTTCTGCTGACTTTGGATTTTGTTCTTCTTTTTCTAACTCCTTTAGATGGTATGTTAGATTGTTTGAGATTTTTCTTGTTTCTTGATGTAGACCTTTATTGTTATAAACTTCCCTCTGAGAACTGCTTTTACTGAGTCCCACGGATTTTGGAAGTTATGTTTTTACTTTCATTTGTCTTGAGGTATTTTCTGATTTCCTTTTTGATTTCATCATTGATCCATTGGTTTTCTTCAGTAGCATATTGTTTAATATCCATGTGTTTGTGTTTTCCCCATTTTTCTTCCTGAAATTGATTTCTAGTTTCATTCCTTTACGGTCAGAAAAGATGCTTAATATAATTTTTATCCTCTTAAATTTGTTGAGACTTGTTTTGTGGCCTGGAAAGTGATCTACCCTGGAGAACTTTCTGTACGGACTTGAAAGGAATGTGTATTCTGCTGTTTTTGGATGGAATGTCCCATAGTTATCTGTTAAGTCCAACCGGTCTAATATGTCATTTAAGGCCACTGTTTCTTTATTGATTTTCTTTCTCAATAATCGGTCCACTGATGTAAGTGGGGTGTTAAAGTCCCCTACTAATATTGCATTACAGTCAACTTTTCCCTCAATTTCTACCCTTATATCTGTTAATATTTGCTTTGTATATTTAGGTGCTCTTTTATTAGATGCATATATATTAACGAGTACTATATCCTCTTCTTGTATTTATCCTTTATCATTATATAATGCCCTTCTTTGTTATATATTTCTTCTCTTGTTACAGATTCCATTTTAAAGTTCATTTTGTCTGGTGTGAGTATTGCTAGCCCAGTTTTCTTTTCATTTACATTTTCATGGAATACCATTTTATATCCCTTGACTTTCAGTTTGTGTGTGTTTTTATCTCTCAAGTGAGTCTCTTGTAAGTAGCATATAGATGGTTCTCTTTTTTTTTTATCCAATCAGCCACCCTATGCCTTTTCATTGGAGCATTTAGTGCACTGACTTTTTTATTGAATTATAGTTGATGTGCAATAAGTTACAGGGTACAATATAATGATTCATAATTTTTAAAGGTTATATTCCATTTATTGTTGTTATAAAATATTGGCTATATTCCCCATGTTGTAAAATACTTCTTTGTAGCTTATTTTATATCTAACAGTGTGCACCTCTTAAACTGCTACACTTATATTACCCCCCCCTCTTCCCTCTCCCCACTGGAAACTACTAACTTGTTCTCAATATCTGTGAGTCTGTTTCTTTTTGTTATATTCACTAGTTTGTTGTATTTTTTAGATTCCACATATGTGTTATCATACAGTATTTTTCTTTCTCTGTCTGACTTATTTCACTTAGCATAATGCCTTCCAAGTCCATCCATGTTGCTGCAAATGGCAAAATTTCATTTTTTATGGCTAAGTAGTATTCCATTGTGTGTGTGTATATATATATATATATATATATATATATATATATATATACCACATCTTCTTTATCCATTCATCTGTTGATGGACACTTAGGTTGATTCCATATCTGAGCAATCTTAAATAATGCTGCTATGAACATTGGGATGCATGTATTTTTCAAATTTGTGTTTTTGTTTGTTTCAGATGTATACACAGCAGTGGAATTGCTGGGTTATTCATATGGAGTCCATTGACATTTAAAGTGATTCATAGGTATGTACTTATTGCTATTTTCTTACTTGTTTTCTGGTTGTTTTTGTAGCTCTTCTCAGTTCCTTTTTTCTTCTTTGTCTCTTCCCCTGTTTGATGATTTTCTTTAGCAATATGATTGTATTGCTTTCTCTTTTGTTTTTGTGTATCTGTTGTAGGTTTTTGATTTGTGGTTACCATGGGGTTCATATATGTTGATTTATAATTATATATACTTATTTTAGACTGATAGTCATTTAAGTTCAAACATGTTCTAAAAGATCTACATTTTTTAGTCACCCCCCACATTTTGTGTTTTTGATGTCATATTTCACACCTTCATGTTTATCCCTTAACTGTTTATTCTAGTATAGTTGATTTTTGCAATTTTTGCTTTTACTAATGGAATTTTTTTTTCTATCCTATAAATTTTTATTTCTTGTAACTTTTTCTCTTCTATTAAGGAAGAACCTTTAACATTTCTTATGGGGTCAGTTTAGTATCAATGAACTCTTTTAGTTTTTGCTTATCTGAGGAGTTCTTTATTGTCTCTCAATTCTGAATGATAACCTAGCTGGGTAGAGTATCCCAGGTTGTAGGTTTTTCCCTTTCAGCCCTTTAAGTATATCATGCCACTCCCTTCTGGCCTGCAAAGTGTCTGCAGAAAAATCAGTTGATAGCCTTATGGTTGTTCCCATGTTACTCTTTGTTTTTCTCTTTCTGCCTTTAGAATTCTCTATTTTTAATTTATTATTATATATCTTGGTGTTGGTCTCTTTGGGTTTATCTTGTTTTTGACTCTCTGTACTTTCTGTATCTGGATGTACATCTTTCTTCTTCAGGCTTGGGAAGTTTTCAGCCATAATTTAATCAAATATATTTTTGGCCCCTTTCTCTCTCTCTTCTTCTGAGATCACAATCATGTAAATATTAGTATGTTTGATATTGCCTCAGAGGTCCCTTAAACTATCCTCATTAAAAAAAAAACAAAAACAAAAAACTGTTTTTCTTTTGCTGCTCTGATTTGTTGATTTCCACTATTCTATCTTCCAGACTGCTTATGCATTTTTCTATATCACCTAGTCAGCTGTTAATTTCTTCTAGAGTATTATTCATTTCAGTTATTGTGTTCTTTAGTTCTGTTTCTTTTTTGTATTTTCTAGTTCCTTGTTAAAGTTCTCACTGTGTTCATTTATTCTTTTCCAGAGTTCAGTTAGCATTTTTATTACTGCCGCTTTGAACTCTTTGTTTAGTAACTTATTTCTCTGTTTTGTTAGGGTTTTTTTCAGGTTTATTTTTTCTCATTCTCTTGTTTGAAACATTCTTCTATCTTCTCATTTGTTTAAATTTCTTTGTCTCTATGAAATTAGGTGAAAGAGTTACCTGTCCTGGTCTTGAAGGGGTGTACTTTAAGGGGGCATCCCTATGCAGTCTGTATGTGGCCAGTGACTTTGGTGGGAGAGCAGGATCTTAAGTGAGCATGGGTCATGTCTTATCCCTGGGTGTGCTGACAACTGCCATCTTGATATGAGGTAGGGCTAAAACCAGATCCAGGTGTGAACTGAGGCTTATCCTGTGCTCAGTGACTGTCACTGCCTTATGAGGTGGCTGGGGCCCAAAGGGTTGGAGCAAAAGTCCTGAGGTTTGGGCTCAAGCAGGTTTCATTTCCTCTATGTATATGTGTACCCTCATTGGGAATGGCAGCGTCCAGCCTAGTGGGAAGCAATGCTGGAGCAAGAGAGGCTGGAGCAGGCATCTGGTGTGAGCTGGGTTGCAGGTTGGTGTGGTTCCAGCGAGCCAGTCAGAGCTTCAGGCAGTTTTCAATCTGCTTCCTTCATGCTCTTCCTGGGAGTGAGCAAGCATGTACATACACTCTTGCATGTATGAGCAGAGTCTCACTTTCTTATAGTTGTTTTCAAACCAGCTAAGTGGACTCCCTTTCCCAGCATTGAACCCCATGGCTGTGGTGCCCAATATGTGGCTTGAACCCTTCACTCCCCAGGGAGGATCTCTGAGCCTGTGATAGACACACACCACTTCCATGGATGTGGGTTTCAATCTGATTGCTTCTCTACCCTTCTTACTTGACTCCACGTGGATCTTTCTTTACAACCTTGGTTGTAGAAGAGCTCTCCTGCCAGTCTTGTTTCCAGTGAGAGTTGCTCCACATGTAGATGTATTTTTGATGAGTTTTGGAGGAGGTGAGCTCACCATCTTTCCACTCTGCTATCTTGATCTTTCTCCTCCTTCAAACAGTTTAGAAACATCACTTCACAATATAGGACAATATATAATGAAGCATAAATGTGTGGGATTCATTGTAAATATATGGTGAATTCTCTGTGGAAATGAGAGGAGGAACAAATTGTTATTTATTGTAAAAATAATGTTGAACAGGAAACCACACCAAAACTTAGTAGCTCAAAACAAAAATTATTAGTTCTCAGAAATTTACAGTTTGGCTGGGTATCTTTTAATCTAGGCCAAATACATCTGCCCTTGGCTGGGCTTATACAAATGGTGGGCCAGCTGATTGAGGATCACCTCAGCCAGAAGAACATAGCTCTATTCCATGTGTTCTCTCAACCTCTAGCCTCCTTTCTGAGCTTGTTCTGAAAGGAATTTCTCTATTTCAGCCGTTATCAACCTTTTTGGTCTCAGGAACTCTTCATATTCTTAAAATGATTGAAGATACCAAAGACCTTTGATTTAGGTTGGTTATAGCTATCAATATTTACTGTATTATAAATTAAAATGGAAAAATTAAAAATCTTTATTACTACATTAAAATAACAGTAATAAACAAAAGTAATAAAAAGCAATAATACAAATTTTTAACACAACTGACATATATTTGTGAAAATAACTATATTATTCAAAATAGAACATTGAGAAAGTGGCATTATTTTACATTTTTTCACAAATATTTTTATTGTCTGGATTAATAGAAGTTAAACTCTCTTATATACATCTGCATTGAATCTATTATGATATAACTCTATGCAGATCTTTAGATGGAAGAGGGAGGAAATTGTAGACTCTCTAAAAGGGTCTTGGGGACCCCTAGGATTCCTTGGGCCATACTTGGAGAACTGCTGTCTTCAAGTTTTCCATAGAATTTATCATGGCAATCTTTGGGAAAAGAGTTAAAAATGCAAAAAGAACATATAACAAGTTGTGATTTTTCCCCCAAAACTGGCTATTCATGGTGAATGTTAAAAAAAAAAAAAGGTTTCCTCTAATTTGTTGCAACAAGAACAAAAAAAAATCTATGATTTTTGGGCCAGTGCCCCAAATCACTTAGTCATCATGCCAAAAATGCAACAAATAAGAATTTTAATCATGGGAAAAAGTTTCAAAGGATCTGACTAAATGCCTAGGTTGAATTTGATAAAACTGTGATCTTAACTCCCATATACCATGCTTTATTGAAGGGATATTTTTTTCACCACTCAAAAAATTCCAGCCAATTTCATTGAGATTCTTCATGTTCCAGAAACTTCCTTAAAGCCGACCTTTCATTCTCTGGTGAGCTGGGCAAGAATTTCTCAGAAATCAAAGGCCTGACTGCTCAGTCAGATTGGGAGTGGCATTTCCTAACATTTTGATTGGAAAAGAAAACTTGAGTTCTAACAAATTCATTTCAGAAAGAATGAGCTGAAGTTTCTTTGCCTAATGCCATTTACAAAGCTCATTACAAATTCTTAAACTAATGCAGTTGATGAAGAAAGTGAATTATTATTTCTGGTTTTAAAATTCCATTACAGTATCCATATCTTTCTGTTCCACTTCAAAAAGTAGATTCTGATATTAGTATGCAGCCCAACCATTATTTTAAGTTACGAATTATAGAATAAATGAATTTAAATAACAAGTATCTTAAAATCCAATTTTAGAGCACAGAAAATTTTAAAATTAAAAAAGCACACAGAAGGAAAGATAATCACATAAAATCTTACACAAAAGCTACCCCTGTTACCAGTTGATTTTTTTCCCCAATATTATTTAATTTTTGCTGGCATCATTAATACCAAGTTATTTTATATTAATTTTACACCTTTCCTTTTTACTTAAAATACATGATGGACTTTTTTCCCTTTCCTCTGTGATTAACCACAGAGAGAGTTAAAAAAAAACAAAACAAACAAACAAAAAAACATACAGCCTACTTACTAAGAGGAGTTCTATCTTTATATGTAAACAATGACTTGTAAAAGGCATTAAAAGTGACCTCAGAGGGAGAGAGATGAACAGTCCCTAGGAAGCCTTAGATCCTCCCAGGCAGCGATGGCTGTGCATTTCCTTCCTATTACCCTTGAGCGGGACGTGTGGTTTGTGCAGTCCTCCAGGTTGACCCCTCCTGGGAGAATAATTCTGTCATTTCCATTAGGAAGATGATTTATTGAGGGCAGTTCCTTTTTAGGATTGGACAGGAAAATCATCCTTGCAACCTGATGATGCTTATTTCCTCTGCAAAGCCCTTCAATGACGAGGTTGTAGAAATTACGTTGGCCTTAAACGGAATCACAGGCACCTCTCTAATTCCTTCTGTAATCTTATCTGGTAACACAAAGGTAACCACTGTGTCCTCGTGGTTTGGGGTGGATGTAAAGCAGGGAATGTAGCTCCCAGATTTCTCACAAGAGAGCATCCAGCCCAGTAACAGATATGCCCTAAGGCCATGCCGGAGAAGCCAGATGCTGGACGATGGGTATTACAATTGCTCATGCCCTTGTAAAAGTGAATATGATTGCAGCTGGAAAATAATTTTCTATCAAGGTACATGGCAAGACATTTTGCTTCCATCTACTTATATCTCTGCCTACTCCCTTTATTTCTCATTGGACCTCAGGGAACTGAATGATTCAGTCCTTGTTTTTCAAAAACTCTTCCTTTAGGTACAGTTAAGGGATGCCCCTCTGCATCTCAGTAGAGGGCAGTTTCCTCAAGCCTACAGTAGTACATCATTGTTAAGCTCCCCTCACTTCTCAGAAGTGGTTGTTCACACCTTGTCCCGGAGAAAAGTAAACTTGTAGTCAGGTTACATGATTACACTGGTTACACGGCAGCTTGCATTTTGCTAAACTGGTCATTCACACAGATACTTGCCTTAAAAAATAAAAGTGAATGCAATGGTGGTTGTGAGGAGTGAGTGCCACAGGAAGAGTAAAGAGATCTGGGTCCTGCTCTTGGATTTGTCACTAAATAGCTATGTGATGTTAAGCAGGTCACTTTAGTTCAATTCTGCATCTGCAATGAGGCGTTTTGAACAGTATGACCTAAAATTTTTAGATACAGGAGAATTTTCCTATAATATCTTTAAAGCCCTGATAAAAATATATTTCAAGGCTGAGAGTTTGAAGTTAAAGAAATGGTGCTATATATTAAATAATATTAACGCAAATAGTTTAACTGATTCACAATATCAACTTTATAGGTTGTCACCAGTCTATGAGAGTCAGACTAAATCATCTTTTATCTTAGGAAAATTCAACAGGGCATGATATTTGAGAGTGAGAACTGATTTCTGACCCTGCATTGGCTTCTCCCTTCCTGTCGGACTTTGGGTGAATAACCTTAACTTTCTGATTCTCAGTTTTCTCATGAGCAAGATGAGTGGGGTGGGCTAGATCAGCGTTTGCCAAAAAAGGACCAGTAGTTGAATAAGTTTGGGGAAAGATAAGCAGGGGTCTATACTGCAGCAAGTCTTGAACTCTTTCCACAGGGCCATTTAACACTTATTTACTGGGAGCCCTTTCCCAGAGTGACAGTCGGAACATTGAAGAACTGGTCAGCCTGTCACTGACCCATCAGAATGAATTCTGACAGTTCTGAATCCACTCTGGAGGCCCCCAATGGAATCTGCCATTTGTTGCTGGGTCCTGGGGAGGCCTAGAGAGAAGCTGGATTACCAGGGAGGGTGGGCCCTGGTCCAATGGCTGTTTATTAGTCTTTATGGAATTATGTCAGTGTTTTCACAACTGACATGGCACCATAGTAAGTACACACTATCACATTTGCACTGTTCTAGGGTGAAGTGGTCTCTCTAAATTTGTCTCTCAAAACATGATGGCTGGACAAGCAGCAGCAGTGGTCCCTGGGAGCTGCTTAAAAAGGCAAATTCCTGGGTTCCACTTGAGATCTCCCAAATCCAAATCTGAATTTTGACACGATCCCCAGGTGATCAGTGTGCACCTTACAATTTTGGAAGTGATGGTATACAAAATAGGCCTCAATTACTTACAATGCACAGGGATTTTGGCTGGTGCCCACAGGCAATCACCAAAGAGTGCAGGTTTTAACTGAGAAGAAAAACACAAGTAGTTTCTACTGAATCTGAGGGCTCCTTCCCCTGCTGGATGCCAGGAACTGAGCGCACGCCTATTTTTTACTTTCCTCTGCTGTCCCTGGTGACTGTGTACAATTGGCTGCTCCTCTGTTTCCCTGTGGTTATTATTAATCAGGCAAGTACTCCTGAGTCTTTCCTTCTCATAATTAGATGGGTTCTAGGTGGGTTCTTGATGGGCTCAAGGCTCTATCTTCTCAAATTCTAAGTCTAGGAACCAACTCTCCTTAGCTGGCTTTGGGAAGATGGCCAAGCCATGTAACTCTCACAGATTTTAGTCCTCTCAATTATAAAATGGCCTCAAAGGCCTTTTCCTCTCAGGCAGGGATGGCTATGTCATTTTCAGGACACACTTGAAAGTGAAAATGCAGGATTCCTCATTCAAAAAAGAAAATTTATAAAGTTCAGTTGAAAGAGTAAAATACACAGCTTTTTCCTTAAAAAATAATCGGTTACTTATAAAATGAAATAGGAGTAATAGTGATAAATGTATAACAGCATAAACTTGCAAATACAAAATACAGTATTTCTGTGCCAGAATAAAATAATAATACTACATCTTTTCCATCAAATGTGATGATCTTTAAATTTCCCTTCTGAAGCCTGCAGATACCTGCTTTGCAATGTTGCAGCAGTTTTCAAAACCAGAGGCTCTAAACTATGACAAATCTAATAGCTCACTGATATGTCTTATTGCAATGTCCACTTTGACTTTGTAATAATTTACTGACAAAGTTTATTGCTTGTGTACTGGAAGTTTCTGTCCCTGTGCTAGTCCAGGGAGTTAATAGCTGTGCAGATGCTATGAGGATGAGCTCCAAGCAGGGTCAGACCAGCTGCTTTCCCACTGAGGGTCCTTCCCCCATGGGAGGCCCTCCTTTCCTCCAGGGCTGCAACCACTGCTGTCACTGCTGCTATTGCTGCCACTGTCAATGTCAATGTGGGTCCCTATCTTACCACGGCTGCTTCTGGAGGTTCTGAGGAACCCAGAGCTACCCCAGGTGTGCACAATGATTAGCCAAGCCAGAGACTCCACGCAGCCCACCTCCAGCAGTGACGGGCTGAGCTCACCTCCTAAGCCCGCACATGTGTTGGCTGCCTCCCAGTGGGTTGTATCTCCTCTGCTCATGCACGTGCTTCATGGTCCCAGTGGGTTCAGCTTACACAACTCAGGTTCAAAGTTTGGATTATTAATAATTTCAAGAAGGCAATAGCAGTACATTAAACCAAGTGCTGGGCCTCTTCTGAGAGTGAGACTCCGTGTAACTAAACAGGTGTAACACCCATGAAGGCCGTCATGCTGGAAGGTGTGATGGAAATTATGCTTCCAAATTGGATCTGTATCATTATTTTTTTAAACATCTTTATTGGAGTATAATTGTTTTACAATAGTGTGTTAGTTTCTGCTGTATAACAAAGTGAATCAGTTATACTTATACATATATCCCCATATCTCTTCCCTCTTGTGTCTCCCTCCCACCTTCCCTATCCCACCCCAAAGGGAATCCTCTGTATCATTATTGAGTCAAATAGCCTTTCATTTTTTATTTTTTTTTGGGGGGGCGTGCTGCACCGCATGACACGTGGGATCTTAGTCCCCCCACCAGGGATCGAATCCGTGACCTTTTCAGTGGAAGAGCAGAGTCTTAACCGCTAGACCACCAGGGAAGTCCCTCACTCTTTATTAATGTACCATGTTTATAACCTTTCTTATGGAGCTATTGATATTCATAATGACGGATTCAAATGAAACATTTAAGAAATTGCTTTTGCTATTAGAAATTTATTCTAAAGGAAAATTAATAAAATTAATTAAATTTTAATTAACAAAATTAAAAATCCATGATCTGAAGTATATATTAATTTATTGATTAGGCAGATACTTTTCTGTAGGAGGTTAAAAACACTTAACATATTTAAACTCAGGCTAATTTTCTTTTGGAATCTGGAAGTCTGAACCAGGCCTTTAATGAATAGTGAATGAATGAATAAAAATCTTCTTGAGGAAAATGTGTAGAAAACCTAAGTTCAAGGAAGTTAGAAATTGGGTCAGATGTTCTAGAACGGTGGTTTTCAAACTATATTTTGCACTGAGAATCACTTTGGGAGCTCAAGAAAAAGGCAAATACTCATATCTCTCCTCCCCAGAGAATTCTTATGGAACAGGTCTGGGGTGAGACCCTGGGATTTGTATATTTAATAAGGATGTCAGGTGATTCTGACTCAGTTGGTCAGTATACCAGCAAATTGAGTGTTTTAAGTCAGCATAGGGGTTCTGGATTTTATCCCCTAGCAAAACCAGACCAAGAAATTAATGGGATTGGGCAGACCATGATGGATAGGGCAAGAATTTTCCTGCCTGGCTCTGAACTAAAAGAGTACCTACCCCTTTAGTTATTTTTATCTCCAGATATTGATATTTTTATGGTCTTTCACTTTTATCTAGGAGCTTGAATTCATCTAGAAAAGGTATCTGGGAAGTGGGCTATGCTTTTGAAAGACATATGCTTAAATCGGGTAATTGTGTGAGAAGGAGGTGAAAGGAAAGAAGAATGAGGAGAAGAAAGGAGGAGAAATGAAACTCAAAGATTGGAAGAAAACATTAATTCCATTATGTATATTTATTGTATGTCTGTTTTGTTATACGGACTATATTAGACCCTGGGGAATTATAAATTGAAAAGACCCAGTTCTTAGAAGAAGGTGTCCATGTTATTTTCCTTCCCAGCAATTCTGTCTACTCACCCCCATTCCCATCTTACTGTCCTTCTCCTTCCCCATCTTAAGAGAATCAAGATTAATGAAGGAGAGAGGAAGAAGATGAAACAAGGGCAACGGAAAATTCTGTACAAGTTGTTCTTGCCTGTTGTTGTGTCTCATTCAAGTTCAAACATTTTTGTATTTCCATTTTTATTTTGAGCTACCAGGAAAGAGGTGAATTTTTACATCTCTGCCTTCATCTGGACTCTATTTAGTTGCTACAAATTGATATTTTCTGATTTGAATAAAGCACATATAACTATTATCATCTTATAAGTGCAAAATTTTAGTTTGAACTTCCTATTTAGTTGATGGTTTCTAGACAGTTAAATATGTTTAATTTTCTGAGATTTTCTTTCTGTTGAAATGGTTTGTAACATGGATAACTATTTTAGTGGACTGTAGTGGCTAAAAAGAAAAAAAAAAGATTAAGGAATGAAGTATTGCTGTTTGTATAATAGGATGACTTTTCTTGAACATTTTGAGAACTTTAGATTTCACTGTTTCCATTTCTGGTGAGATATCTGTACACTAATATCTGAGTTTTCAGGCAAGCCACAGCTTAACTCTATTGCCATATTTATCTAAAATTGATTTTTCAACTATTTATAATTAAAAGCTAATTTAAGAAATAATACTTGAAATAAGTTTCACTTAGTGGGTTATATATATATGCCTTTACTATAAAAAACTTTATAAAATTGCCATTTGATCTAGACTAAAATTTATAGGTCAACATGGTACTCTATTTAAAGGGCTTTTAGGACAAATATTTACCATATTTGTGAAATTTCTTTATAATAAGGTACACAAGTACCTTATGAAGGACTCATCTGAGACTCCTGAATATGTGTACATATATATTTTAAGGTGGGATACGGAGAGATTGAAATGGGTCTGTTGAACCACAAGATCTCATTGTTGGTGATGTTTATCTTCATGGCTCCAACTTCTAGCACGACACCCCAAGATGTTTATTAAATAAACTTTTATGTCCCTTTGATTTAATATTGAGTATATTTTTAATTTGATACTAAAATTGGGCTAAGAGGCAGTTCCAGGCCTCCCAGCAAAAGGCTAGATGTTGCCAAAGTTCCTCAGAACACTGCCAGAGTGTTAACATTGTGTTCACAGCTCACCCAGGGTGTTTGCAGAAAGGCAAAGATATAGAGCTTTGAGGAAATTATCTGGGTAATTCATGGAAAAACAACAACGAGGAACAATGATATTGAGGAAAAGAAAGATTAGGACCTGAATTAACTAGTCTATGTGTAATTTATTTAATTTAGTGATTATCAATTTTATTCTTCATAATTATAATAAATTATTTGTATAATCACTTAAAATGATTTTTTTACACGTTTTATCTATTCACAGCTAGACACAAAGTCTTCAACATCACAGATCTTATCAATTTGGTTAAACCCAAACCATATAAGTGACCTATTTATTTCTTCATTTTTTTGCAGGCACAGAGCTAATCCCAGGGCAAAGCAATGCCATTAGGTAAGGCCTCATCCTCTATTGTGACGTTCCTCCCTGCCCAGTTTTCCAGCCTGTTACATATGTATTTACGTACTTGGTGGTTTGCTCCTACTAACATTTCTAGCACTTCTGCTTGCTTAGTTTCTCCTTCATATGGAGATGATGAAAGTATAAAAATACTGTCCCTGTGAAAGAACCTTATAGCTTTATGAAGCCCACGCTTCAGGTAGTTTGGGCACTTATGCAAAGAACGTTGAAAATAACAAGATCAGTAGTAATTCTATATGTTTATGCTGTATACATTTCAAGATACTAGGTTCTTAACTCTGGAATAGACATAAAGATCATATAGCCCAGTTGCCCTTTGGTAAATTAACTTTCTCTTCAGCTCCTATAATAACGTCTGATGTCTTTTAACTTATATTTGAACATCTCCGGTGTAGGGAAACTCATACTTCTCAAAGTTCTTTAGAAATGTCTTCCTTTCCATTGACTCCAACCCTTTTCTCTGTTAATATATATCTATAAGTTTGTGTGTGCATTCACACATGCGTGTGTGTGTGTGTGTGTGTGTTGAAGGTAATATTGAGTAGTTCTAATCTTGCTTCCATGGATTAATCCTTGAAATATTTTTGACATCTATTCCATGCACCCCAAATCATCTCTTCTGCAGGCTAAATATGCTCAAATTCTCTCAACTATTCATTACATGATCCTGATATAGCTCACGTTTCTAATTCTTTCACATACGTCACTTGAATTTATTCTCATAGTAACATTGTAAAATAGGTAAGGATTTGTAAAACTCCCCATTTACAACGAGAAAGCTGAGAGGTCAGGATATTGGTTGGAAGAGAAGAGAACTGATACTCACTAGCTTTTTATATTATGGCCTACTTATTGCCATCTTAAAAAAATACATTAAAATTTTAATTTTCACTTGTTTTAATGTTTAATCAAGGATATGAATTTTGGAAATTCCTGAATATTAATTTGGTAAATCATAAGGTAAGAATGTGAGAGAAGCCATCCAATTTATTTACCCAGCGCTCTTCAAGAAATATGTTTTGACTGGATTTTTTTGTTGCTAGAAAATTTTCTAGACACAAGTTAAAAAATCTACATATACCATTTCCCTAAATGAAACAATCTCTCTTTGCTATATATTTATATGGCCTTGATTTTCACTCCCTCTTTTTAGCATCAGGAGTCCTAGAGATTTCACTAATGAGCTCATAGGTTTCAGTTATTTTTGTATTAAGAATTAGAGAAAGAATACTGTTGGTCTCTTTTTAAATAGAAGGTGTACTTTCTCATGGGAAAAATACTTATACCTGAGAGGTACAATTTCATTTTGTACACTCTATCTTCTAAATGTTACTTTTCATTCTGTAATGAATTCAAGAGGAAACTCTACCCTTTCCTCTAAATGACTCATGATGTAATGCCTTTACAGATTAAAAGCACAATTTGACTAATGGGCCTCATTCTTACTTGTAAGGTTTTATACATTTCATCATGTTCACCCTATTGGACACATCACAGACTACATAACTTATACATTCTAAAAATAGAACATATGAAAATTGTTGATTCAAGAATCAGAGGTCTCATTCTAATTGAGTGCTTTAGCTTGGAATTTAACCACTAATAATGCTAAATTATAATGTCATGTAGGTACTTTTATGGATGGGTCAAGTGTAAAAAATAAAACCATTAACAGCATTATGAGATTGTTTAAAGTAAAGATTATCACTATGAACTGTTAGATTAGAACAGTAACCAAGTGTTACAAATAAGCAAAAATAAACCCACTTGTAGTAATGTCTATTTTCTGATATATTGAATATTTTGATTTTTAAATGGCTGGTAATCCATATTTATTTTTGAAAATAAAGAATTTTGTTTAGATAATTGATCATATATTTTTAATTAATTGAGCATTAAAGATCCTAAATAGTAAAGTAAATAAAATGAAGAATAATAGGTAAGCAAATAAGGATAGGAAGAAAGAGGGAAGACACACAGGAGTTTTAGGGGAAAATGGTGTCATAGGAACACATTATGATTATAATAAAGGTACTTAATACCATCAGTTTTTTAACCTAATAATTACCCATGCCTTTAGGAGAATCAAAAAAGCAAGTAAACACTGGAATAATATTAACTAAGGTATTAATGTCCTCATTCCCATATAGTTAATTTAGTTTTTTATAGTAGCATATTCTACTTTTTTTTTTTTTTTTTTTTTTTGTCTGCAGCATGTGGGATCTCAGTCCCCATCCAGGGATCAGACCCATGCCCCCTGCATTGGAAGCCCAAAGTCTTAACGACTGGACTGCCAGGGAAGTCCCTAGCATATTCTACTTTTGTATTCACCTGTCAAACATATTTTTTAATAGACATAAAATATGTCAAGTTTAGGAATTTCAGATGCTTGTTCCATTTTACTTAAAGGAATTGCTTCAGTTGGGATATATGAGGTTCTGGTACCAATGAACCATTTAAGCAGAGATGTCAGGTAGACCTTTGGTTATGGGGGAGGCAAAGGAAGAAACCTCAGCTGGTGGTAGTCACGGAATAAGATGAAATTGCCCTAAATAGCCAAAAATACAGTCACATACAACCTCAAAGGGCTTTTATAGAAATGACAATTCATACTATATTTACACATTCATTGGAAAAACCCTGCAGATTTAGATCTTTTTGCCAAGCCTCCAGAGTTTAAGAGAAGCCAAATCTGTAGCTGTAATAATTTCACTCTGTACTGATGATAATTATGGGCTTCTTATCTTTCACATTCCCCTTCTCCTCTCTCTCTTCTCTCCTCCTACTCAATTTACTGAGAATTTTATTTAGAGAATTTGTTTGTCTAATAGTTGTAACTAGCATAATTCACCTACCCATAAGTTTCCATAAATAGGAAGCAGTGAAGGAATGAGAATAATATCCAGTTAATAAAATGCATCACTAATAGTATTTTGTCCCAGAATTTTCCTAGTCATAACTAATATTAAGCAGTTGCCTTTTATACTGGGTGAAAATTTTTGTATCAGGATTGTGAGCTAGGATGACCAAATGTTCTTGTACCAGATGACTAGTAGTTAGGGATGTTCCTGCTTCCCTTGAGAACATTTGGAAAATGATTTCTATTTATCAAAAAGGATTTGGAAATTTCTGTGATAAGATGATAAATTCAGAATATTAATTGCTTATTAGTAGACTATTCCCAGTTGAAACAATAGAAAACTCCAGGAAACCTGATTAAAAAAAGGGAAAACCCCACCTGTCCCCTCCCTTTTTATAGATCCTTGGGAAGGGTGTGGACAGGAAGAGGAATGATATGTATTCACCGTATTCATTAGAATGGAATATAAAACTGAACACAGTATTTGTATCTGAGCATGAGCGACAATGACTCCATTATGTACTGACCTTTAGAGGAAAGGGTCAGGGAGGTTTGAATAGTCAGTATTTGAACTGTAAGACAAACCATTCCAGGACACAGGCTTTCAGTACGTGATGAGGCTTATCCCAGAGATCCTCAGCAGCAAAAACAACACAGAATGAAAAGGAAGTCAAGCCAGGGATCTGCCAAGAGAAAGTGGTGCCTACATAAAACAAAATAGGTTGTTAAGAAACCAGCCAAGATGCTGTCATAACATTGCAAGGATCTCATTTCCATCTGTGCCCCTTGCAATACTGTTTTGTTATGTACCAAATGATGCAAATCAACAAACATGGAAGGTAGTCCTCTGCTTCAATTATTTTATAATCTAAGATATTCATAAAATTTATTTCCTGTCAACCGAAAACACTTTGGAATATTTAGCTAACAGGCTACATTGTACAGTACACAATGTTTAAATCAGCAGATCAACATGGTAGTCTGAGAATTGTTATTTATTGACTTTGAGCAAGTTACTTCATCTTTCTTTGCCTGATTCTTAGTTGAAAAATGAAGATAATTATTGAGATAATGGACAAGAAAGCACTTTGTGAACTCAAAAGTTTTACATGATATTACCAATCTTTTGGACAAAAAAAAGCTAAAAAAAAACTATTGTCATAGAATTGAGTTTGCTTTTCCACTGAGGGGGAAATGGAAAAACTGTTGGCTCAAGCAGAAGTGGGAAGATCATTTGGAGAGTTCAGAGGCTTTTGTCCAGGGTGAAAATGGTGTAGGGGTTGTCATTAAACATTTACAGATTCACACCTGCAGAAATATATTTTTAAAAATAACTTTTCTATACCCAAGCCTAACTCTAACAGCTTCCTTGCCACTGTCAAGGAAAACTCGAATTTCCAATTTAAGTTGAAATAATTACTCTGCCTTTACATTTATCAATTTAGTATTTAAATTTTGTCAGTTCAAGATTTTCTCTTTCCCATTTACCTTCTTACCCTTTGGATGTAATTTGAGTCCCAGAATGGGCATATGTACCATCTTGGCTTTCATGACATTTGCTTCTACTATTGACTTACAAAACCTATCCAGTGCTTCAGGTAACTTTGTTTCAGACTATATCTCTCCAAGATTGTATAAAGAAAGCCCTCCCTGTTACTTCAGTTATTCAGGGAAGAATATGGTAAAAGAAATGAAAAAGTACAATGACAAATAATTAACCATAGTTATTATGCCTCAGAGGGAATACAATTCACTCATTTTCAGGGTCCATCAAATTACTGTGCCAATAAAGACACAGACCTACTAGAGAGTGGACTTGAGGGCACGGGAAGGGGGAAAGGTAAGCTGGGACGAAGTGAGAGAGTGACATGTACATATATATACTACCAAATATAAAGTAGATAGTTAGTGGGAAGCAGCCACATAGCACAGGGAGATCAGCTCGGTGCTTTGTGACCACCTAGAGGAGTGGGAGAGGGAAGGTGGGAGTGAGGGAGACACAAGAGGGAAGAGATATGGCAATATATGTATACATATAGCTGATTCACTTTGTTATAAGGCAGAAACTAACACACCATTGTAAAGCAATTATACTCTAATAAAGATGTTAAAAAAAATACTGTGCCAAGGTCACAGTGATGCCTGATGTCTAGAGCCTCTAGCAGTTAATTCTTTGAGATGGACTTAACTTGGAGGGGATAGCTTCACAGGAGAGGTCTGTGGAAGGAGAATAGCCTTTAATAGTGCCATGATTGCCCCTAGAAATGGTGGAATGGAGCAGTGATTAGTGGTTAGTAATTACCTCTCCTTGGTAGAGACAGCAGGGATAGTAGAGTAGAGGTGGTAATTAAAGGATGCAACAAATGGTGGTAGCAGTAGGGAGAATCTTTTCCATCAATGGATGGAACAAGTTCTCCCTACTGCCAGAGCATCAGGAAGATCACCTGAGTGTTCTGAAAGACCCAAGTCAAGGAAAGCTTGATGGGTGAGAAATATTTTATGTAATGCTATTGCTGTGTGTTTCCTCCATTCAGACAAGGCAGTGGTTCTCAGCTGGTGCTGATTCTGCCCTCTAGGGGACACTTGGCAATGAAGGAGACATTTTTGTTTGCTAAAACTGGGGGGAGAATGTGCGGTACTGCACTTAGTAGACAGAGGCCAGGGTTGCTGCTAAACATCCTATCATGCACAGGGCAGTCCCTCACAACAGAGTCATCCAACTTAAAATGTCAATAGTGCCATGGCTGTGAAAACTTGACCCAGGGAAAGATATTTTCAAGGGCTAAGATTCTGCTGATCTACATGGTGGGGTGGTAGGAATTTGAAATACAAATAACTTTTTTGGACAGTGTTAGGCAGGAAAGTACCTATTGTAACTCTTCAACACAAACTCAAGTGCTTAGTTCAGACTATGTCTACTTAACGTTTTTAAAATGAGTAAAGAAAAATAGCAATCAGTGATTAGAATGTTCTTTATGAGTGCCAAAAAAATCAGAATCATTCAGGCCTACATATTTCCCAATTTTGGCTGCTTCTCAAAATTACCTGTGGGGATTTATGAGTATTTCAGAAATTCTAATTCAGTAGTGTAAGTGTGGGGCCAAACGTTTATATTTTTTGAAAGATTTAGATGAGATCCTGATGCCCACTCAGGGGTGAAAACCACTGTTTCACAGTCACATTAAGAAAGCTAAACTGACTTAAATAACATTCTCACTCTTCTCTGCTTTCAAATCTGATGGTTTAGTGGCTTTAGTTGAGGAGAGAGGGTCATGGATATGTAGAAACTTATACCACTCCACCTTCATTCTATATCTTATCCATAGCCTAAGTTTAAAGAACTATAATAGTTTTGGGATATATAGATAGATGTACCTACAAAATCTTTTCTCTTTCTTGCTTTTTATAATGAATCCTCCCAGCAAAAATGTGTGGCCCATGAAGGCTTGATGAGATATTCAGGCAATCTACGTTACTACTCTTAAAAAAAGTGATCCCTTGCGTTTCTCCCTTTGCCCTCTTGACCTCCGTGTGACTTTCCCACCGCTCCGCCCTCACCCCCAACCACATTTGAATAAAGTTACTGATGAGGAAACAGGGTACAGAGATTAAGCTCTCCAGGTTACACAGGAAATCAGGGAGCCAATTGGGATCGCATTTCCAGCAACCAATCCAGAAATCCCACCTAAATAGTTTATCCGAAGTTCTGGAAGGGCAATCCTTGCCAAAGCAGGTTTCAGATGAAAGAAAATACAAGCTGGTTTGCCCATTTGAAGAAAACACACACAGAGACACACATCTACACACATGCAAGAATTTAACTTTTAATTTTGATCCTCTCTATTGTTTATCTCTTGATTTCAATAGTTCAATGTTCAAAACAATATCCTCCGGATTCAAATGAGCACAATATAAACTGTTAAACATAAATTATATGTTTTCCTAAGACGGTTCTAAAGAAGGTGCTTTTTTTTTTTTTCTCCTTTTTCTTGTTTTTCCTGCTTCAAACAGGAGGTGCATTCTCCTTATTTTCCTGTCTTCAGGAAAGTCAGATTCCCTAGTATTATCAGTATCTAGGAATTATAGAGGGACAACTTCAATTCTTTGGGGAAAAAAAAGCAATATTATTTTAGATTTTGCCATGGAATCCACTGCAAGCACAGCTCAGATCAGTTCTAGCCCTCTTCATTTGCATGGAAGAAATGACTAAAAGTGATTAATGAGAGCTCTTTGAGAATTTTTGTTGACAAGTTTATTGGGAACTGTGAATATGGAAACTGCTATCATTTCTGTTTCTAAAAATCATTGCCACGAAATGAGTGAAAAACATTATTAAGCCCAGAAAGCCTTTGCTTTTACACCAAACAGTGAAGATGGAATAAAAAGGAAAATCAATATAAACATTATGTGTTCCAGATGAGTTTTACCACATGACAACAGAAGAGTGAGACAGGGTTCTGAGAACTAAGTGACAGAGACTGAAGGAATGTAAACTGTAAGCCTTTTTTGTTATTATCTTTAAAAAGTGTCACATTTTCTCTTGTGACTCTGGAAAAATGGTAGCTGATAAATATAATTTATTGTCCAATGCCAAAGGCAGATGTAATTGTCAAGATACTTCTCTTTTGCTCTTTACTCTGGGACTTATGAGCTAGAAGGATAATCTTATGGGTAAAGAATTGCTTATTCACTCTGTAGGTCTATATATGGGTACAATCTAAATTTTTATCACTTGTTATAAAATTTCAGACAGGTTTGAAAATGCAGGAAATATAGACTACCTAGAACAGGGGTCCCTATTACACAGTACTGTAGTTTATTGCTTTATTTGTCAACAGAGAACTCAATAAGCCACAATTCTGAGTTACCCTCTGGAGTTATTAGGTAGAGTTAGCTCTGAGCTACCAACCTAGAGTACAGAATTCTCAAACCTGGCAATGTTCCTGGAGGCAATGTGGCCAAGCAATTAGGAAGCTTCTAAAAAGGGAGTAGGACCTTTGGTATGTCCAGATATTGGGAACACATTTCAGAGCTTCTGGACAGGATGTTCCACTTTTGAATGACTTATGCAAGACCTGTGTTCTGATTCATCTTAGCGTGCTGTGTTTGAGAGCCCTCGTGTCGAGAGCACTGTGGCAGTTTTCTTTGTATTTGTGCTTAAGTAGAAAGGATAGATGTTATCCCAGAGGCCAGAAAACAGTAATGCATCTCCAGAGAGCCTGATGGCATTGTAGTTCCAGAACTGCAGAACAGAGCCCAGAGCAGGCTACTGAGACTCCGAAGTGTAACTTTAGCTTGGTTAAATTCTTGGTGGAGAATATGGCATAAGAAAAAGGGTTATGGTCATATAACAATTATTATCTTTGGTTTCAAAACATTTACTTACAAAATGATCTTCAGGGGCATGTAATCACTGTGAAATTATAGTGTAACTTTCCAATCAAACTGTGTGTGATCATCAAAGCAAAGAAAGGAGTAAAGTCAGTTCAGTTGAGATCTGTGAGCCAAGCTTGTAGAGAAAGACTGGATTCTTGTAGTAGCTTATCTTCCACTAACTCCATGTTGCCAGTCATATCACTAAACTTCCATGTGATCCACATTCTTCAGCTGCAAAATAACGTGCATACCTGGCTCAGAAGACCTTTGTAGGGAAAGACTAAGAAAGTGGGTTTTTTTTTCTTTAATTAAAAAGAAAAAGGGTTTATAAAAATATATAAAATTATTTAGGGGTTGTTTCTGGCCTACAAATGAAGGTATCTTGTTTTCATTGGGATGAAAGGGGATTTTTATATTACATGATTTTACAAATCGATCGTATGTTATATAATATGTTACATGTTAAATGTTATATAATAACAGCAGCTGTAATTATTTGTGTTTTATAATACTGTGTCAGATACTGTGGCAGTAATTTATGTGTTTTATCTCATTTACTCCTAAAAGCAATGGCAAGGCAATCTGTTGAGGAGGTATTATGATCTCCAGTTTTAGAGATGGGACAACTGGGGTTTGGAGAGTTTGGAAAAGTTGGTCATACAGTTCGAAAGTGGTGGATGCATGATTCAAATCCACTTCTCTTTGATTCCATAGTCTATGCTCTTGGCCACTGTTATGGCTGAGTTGTGTCCCTCCCAAATTCCTATGTTGAAATCCTAACTCCTGGTACCTCAGAATGTTATGGTATCTGGAAATAAGGTCTTTAAAGAAGTAATTAATTTTAAATGAGGTCATTAGGGTGGACCCTAGTCCAGTATGATTGGTGTCCTTATAGGTAGAAGAAATTTGGACACAGACACACACTGAAGTAAGACCATGTGAGGACACAGGAAGAAGTCAGTTATCTACCAGCCAAGAGAGAGGCCTCAGAAGCAACCAACCCTGTCAACAGCTTGATCTTGGACTTCTAGCCTGCAGAATTGTGAGACAATAAATTTCTATTGTTTAAGCCACCCAGTCTATGGTATCTGTTATGACAGCCTTAGCAAACTAATGCAATCACCATTATATCTTGTCAGCTCACCATTATATCTTGAATATCAGGAAAGATATTCAGCCTAAGAAGTCCTTAGCTAATCTAAGAAAATCATCAAGTCAGAGGCAAATAATTTCAACTTGTCTCTATCTCTACCTTATGTCATCTAAACATAGAAATTTCTCATCTTTTCTGTGGTGGATTACCTTACTATTTAACAAATATTCAGTCTCCTCATCTCCATGGAGGAATATACCTCCTTGCCCTACTTCTGTTTACTTGGTCATGGTACTTACCTTAGTCAATTAGATGTTGAATTGAGGTGAGGTTGAGATGCTGAATTGAACAGAGGCTTGAAATGTTTTTGCCCACTAACCTTACCTTTCTTGCCTCTGAAATTTGGACCCCAGGAAAAAAAAATGTTGAGCAGACTTGAACCTATCTTGCAGCTTGGATCAGGAGTCCAGCCTGGCTCAGCCAAACTGTAGCTGACACTCAGTTCTGTGAGAATAAATAATTGTTGTTCTAAGCTATGGATAGTCAAAGTGGATGTTTTCCGTGCAGCATTATTGAGGAAGTAATGAAGTACCTGTTATCATTTTATCATGTGGTATCTACTAGCACACTATGTGTGGGTCCTATTGTGTAATGGAAGTCTCCATGGGATTTCCTGTTTGATTTGGGAAAAATCATACCAGCTCTCCTCTGAATATTTCCCACATTCTGAAGTTCAAGTCTAGAGAGGCATTCCATTCAGTTTAAATGATTTCTGTTCTTCTGGAATCTCCTTCTACAGGGAAATTTGGGCAGAGGTGTAACTTCCGAAGACCAAATCAGCAAACCTTATTGTTATTAATTGTTAAGCAGCTGGAAAAATATAGAATCTGTAGAGAAAAAAGACATTGAGAAGGGAGGAAAATATACAGTGGGATGCCCATCACAAAGAAATAAGCAATGTCAAAGGCAAATTTCATGCTCTTTGATTTTGTCAAGGATCAACCCTGGTCCCAGTGTAGAGTAGCCCAAATTAGGTATTACCCAATATCCAACAACAGTAGAATGAATAAATAAACTGTGGTATATTTATACAATGGAATAATTTATAGCACTTGTTATGGCTTTGTGTTCTCCTCCAAATTCACATGTTGGAGTCCTAATCCTCAGAACCTTAGAATGTGACCTTATTTGGAAATCAGGTCATTGTGGTTATAATTATTTAAGATGAAGTCACACTGAAATAGGTTGGGTCTCTAATCCAATATGACTGGTGACCTTATAAAAAGAATGCCTTGTGAAGAGAGAGAGATACAAACAGGGAGAATGCCTTGCGAACATGAAGGCAGAGAACAAAATGATACACCTACAAGCCCGGAAGTGCCAACGATTGCCAGCAAACCACCAGAAATGGAGAGACGAGCATGGAACAGATCTTCCTTTACAAGGAATTAGCCCTGCTGACACCTCGATCTTGGATATCTAGCTTCCAAAATTGTGAGACAACAAACTTCTGTTAAGCAACCTACTTTGTGGGTACAGCAGCCGTAGAAAACTAATAGAGTAATGAAATGGACATACTTTTCTTCCATGCAAAAATATGGATAATTCTACTGACTATATTTTTGAGTGGATGAAGCTGGATGCTACAGAGTGTGTAATATGAAGCCAATTTATATAAATTTCAAACACAAGGAAAATTAACTCCTAGCAGTCACCTTTCAGGTCAGGGGACTAATATATAGACTAGAGTGTATATAGACTTTCTGGGTACTGCTGTATTCTATTTCTTGACTGTGCAGTGGGTACATAGGTTTTTTTTTTAGTTCACTTTGAAATAGTTTATTGTGCTGTACTCTTATGATTTGCTATGTTTTTCAGGCATGTTGCATGTCAATACAAATGATAATTTAAAGGATATCCATGGGGAGACAGTGGGGGAAGAGACTGAAGCTAGAAGATTTAGAAGCTGTATTTGACTTTGTAAGTAAGTGCATGAGAAGGGGACATGGGATGACACCTAGGGCACAGCAGAGGGTTTGGCTCAGACAGGAGGAAAGACACTTCTGTGCTTGTTGAGAAGGTTCCAGGTGCAGTATAACAGAAGCGGAGTTTGTGAAGTTTCCAATTTATCAGAGTTCTCTTCTTTCCTTTGTCTCCAGTAAAAATTGAATTTAGTATTCCCAAAATATTTTTTTGGCAGGTCTCTTTACATTTTCTAAAGTTCATTTAAAACACCATCCGTTTCTCTGGCAAAACCGGGGAGTGCTTGTGTCCACATGACATGACTCCTGTTGCTATGGTAATTGAATGTTTACTAGAGAAAATATTACCAGTTAATAATAGCCTGGATGGAAATAATAGCTACTGCTAAGCCCTTCAGAGTTACACACCATCAATTTCCAATTTGCTGAAATAGGTGCAATTTGCTTTTTGAGTTTCAAAGTATTATTTTTTCCAGGCCTTCATGATCCTTCCCCCACACCACGCACCACAGACCCACACCCACACATCCATATGCTTCTAAAGAATGTTCTGTTTGTCCAAAATGATGATTGAGGGAAGCTGTTATGTTGGAGCCTCATCATAATTTCAACAGTAGGAATAATGAATAAATGAGAAGTTTACTATTTATTGGCTTTGGTTAATAGTGACATTGCAGAGGGAATAATCACAAAAAGAGAGTATAATTCATACTATTTCTTATACTCAATCTTTTCCAGAATATCATTCCCAAAGAGTAAACCAACAAGCAGATGTGTTGAATTACTGTGTCAAAAATCATGCTTGTATACAGCAGAAACTAACACAACATTATAAAGCAATTATAGTCCAATAAAGATGTTAAAAAAATCATGGTTGTGCATAACAAAAATGACTTTTAAGGTATTCAGCCCACCCTCTCCCTGAGTCTGGGCTTTTTATTCATTTGTTCCCTTCTTGATTGATTGCTTCTTTCTACGATACATTAATACAACAAATGTGTATTGAGCTAGTCACAAACCTGGTTCCCAGGTATGCAGACTCTGCCCCTGCTGTCAGAGGATCATTCGAGATAGGGGATGCAATGTTTTGATGAAGTCAGTCCTCCCACCAACAGCTTTCCCAGTGGATGCCAACAGAGGTGCAGCTGGAAGAACACAGCTCATGCCTCAAGTTCCATGTCCTCCCACAATTAGACAACTTCCACCCACATGGTGGAAGTTGTGTGAAAGCACAGGGTGGGGGCTGTAGTTTAGTGCCTGGGCTTGTGGGAGGGAAAAGCTCACCTCCAAAAGTCAAGAAAACAAACAGCACCTCTGAGAGTCCAAGCTTATGCTCCAGAAAAAAAACCTGGAGAAACATTTAGCTACCATGATGACCAGCTCTATCACATTTCCACCAGACCTGTGAGGGTAGGAGAAAGAGTGAGTGGACCAGTTTGACACTTTGTGGACATGCAGTAAAAGGTCAGGTCATCTTTGGAGATGGCTCTTTTCCTCTAAGCCAATGGTTCTAACACTTAATAGACAAGATAATTACAGGGTGGGAAGGAGAAGGGTTAAGAAATGAAGACATGCAGATTGCTAAGCTCCACCCCTAGACTATGATTCAGTATTTCCAAGGGTGTAGCTCAGGAATATGCATTTAAACTAGTTCTCCTGCTTGTTTTGATGATGGTGGTCCCCAGGCCACACACCTGTGAAAGAAGGGACAGGTTGGCACTTTAGTTAAAACATTCTTAATGGTGGAGGGCACGTGAAATGGGGCAAACAGATGCAAGAGAGATTAGTTAGAAAGATAATGTTCTAGGTGATAGACAATAAGTCTGTGTAGCAGCAGGGGTTTGGAGAGGAAAGATGGGTGAAACTTCGAGAAAGATTAGGTCAGCAGGTAGAACAGTTACAAGCCTGGCTATCCACATTTCCCAGGGAGAGAAGTCACAGCACAAGGACCCTGGCTTTATATTTACTTGTGTGGGTCTGTAGGGACTGACTTTCACCCCAGCATTTATCCAGATTCTTAGACAGAGAAGGTTAAAGTGAATGAAAGCAAAGTGCTGTACATCTGAGCCTGTGGGAGATACATCCCAGATAATACTGCATTGTAGACTCTTAATGATGGTAACACATGTAGAGATGGAGAGATTTTTAATTTTTATTTTTGTTTGTGTGTTTTCCTATATGAGTATGGTGACAGGTTATGCCCAGAACCAATGTTTGGAAGTATCAAGGGGGACAGGGTAGAGGCCAGAAGATGGGAGACACACTGACAATTAACGTGTAAATTTTGAGGAGTTGCTGAAGTAGACACACTGATTTGGCACTACCCACTCCAGAGGATTGTGACCTAAAAATAACTTGGATTATAATTCTGCTGCTGTTTAATATTTCCTTGTGGGTACTGCCCCTGCTGGCTAGAGCAAAGACAATGACAGAAGTTCTGCAGTGGTGGCTCCAGGGGTAATGGAGAGGACAAGTAGCCAAAGGGATAGTTAGAACACCTAGAAATCATGCATTTGGCAGGGTCAAAATACAGGATGTGATGATGGGGACTCAGTTACTCTAAAATAGGAGAGCCACAGTCTGGAAGTCTTTGCATCAGAAAGCCTGTGCCATCAGTTCCTGTTTCCTTCATCAGAGCCTTATTCTCTATCACTTACCCAGAGAGATAAAGTGAGAAGTGTTGACCAGCAAGCCACTCTTCCAAGGGCTACCAATAGCATTTTGACATCAGGGGGGCCTGCCCACAAGGCGTGGGACCATGGAGTGGAGAATAGATTGCACTTACGTAAGAATGCACATCATCTTTACTCTTACATCTTTACTCTTTGCTTATGAGCTGTTTGTTAGAGAACTAGTTTATGTGGAGGCTAAGATGAAAGTCAAAGAAACAGGTACTGTCAAGTATATTGTTTGGTCTAAGAGGTGGAAGAATGAATGATTAGTTTCAAAACAGATGCCTTGGCTCTTTCATATTTGTAATGAACATGTATCCCTATTTTGGCACTTTGTCTTCAGAACAGGGATTGGCAAAAGACAACTTGTGAGCCAAATCTAGCCATGTCCATTTGTTTACATATCACTTATCGCTGCTTTTCCCCTACAATAGCAGGGTTTCATAGTTGAAGGGACTGTATGATCTGCAAAGCCAAAATGGTTTACTATCTGACTTTTTACAGACAAAGTCTGTCAACCCCTACTTTAGAAGAAACCTTTAAAAAGTTAGAGTCGGGGCTCCCTGGTGGCACAGTGGATGAGAGTCCACCTGCCAATGCAGGGTACACTGGTTCGTGCCCCAGTCCAGGAAGATCCCACATGCCACAGAGAGGCTGGGCCTGTGAGCCATGGCCACTGAGCCTGCACGTCCAGAGCCTGTGCTCCACAATGGGAAAGGCCACAACAGTGAGAGGCCCGCATACCACAAAAAAAAAAAAAAAAAAAAATTAGAGTCACTAGGATGTACTTCCCTAATGATTAACATCAATGAGGAAAATAAATTTCATTAATGAAGGTGATTAATATTTGTAAAATGTTTTTACATACATAATAACCTCATGATCTCCATGAAAGTGTTTTGAGGTAGGTATTCTGAGACCTGCTTCATGGATGAATATGTGGAAGAGGAGAGGTAAAATGATTTACTTGACTCTCACTTTGGGGAACCAGAACCAGTGTCCCAAATGTCCTAAATTCATGTGATTTCTATTATTCTAACTCTACCTTAGAGCTGAGTGTATCTGTTTATGGAAAAAAAACAAAACAAAACATCTAGTATAATTTCCAAAGTGCTGAGAGGACCTTTGCGCTCCCAGAC
The DNA here is from genome assembly GCF_964341445.2 of Mesoplodon mirus. Taxonomy (NCBI): domain Eukaryota; kingdom Metazoa; phylum Chordata; class Mammalia; order Artiodactyla; family Ziphiidae; genus Mesoplodon; species Mesoplodon mirus. The sequence goes on along the minus strand of NC_138982.1, from coordinate 130,852,629 downwards.
ATCTCAGCCCAAATCCCAGCACTCGAAACTCATTTCTTGGGGGCAACATGTTCCTTTTCAGAGATGTAATATGCCTCTGGGAAGGAGAACCTGTTAAGTCTGGTTACAAGTCACTTGCATTTTCAGACGAATATTTTTCTCCTAACAACGAGACATGATGCCCTGTGATGAAGGTGGGTTGGAAGAGACTGAGCAGAGTGGTGGGTGCAGAAGGACAGGTTTCTGAGTGTGGCCAGGGATGCAAAGGAATAGATCTGGAACTGGGTGTCAGGCAGTCAGGAGAAATAAAGAGTGTAAGTCTCTGGAAGGTGACTCTTTATTCACAATTCTTCTAATAGGTGTTACAGTCAGAGCAGTGCTTAAGCTTAGGCAAATGTATGATATGGGTCTCATTTATTTGATTCATACATTCTTATCATCTTTTCTCTCCAGCCCTGTGACCAACCTTGTGCTTCATCTCACAGTTGCCTGGATACTTGCAGCCTGAGTGCTGACAAACTTCTTCAAGATGAAAAATTTGCCTTTGTGAAAACTCTACAATTATATCCCCAAGGAGGTTTCTCACCACCAGAGGGTCCCTGGAGCAAAGTTGAGTACTCTCTGGAAGGTTGTAAATTTTGCATATGGCGCTAGCAGAGAGAAGGGACAGCAGCAAATGTCAGGACCACATGGTTTCCAGTTAGATTGTAGTCAATGTGATATTTGTATGATACACTGTGTTCTCTGTTCAAAGATGTTCTTGAGAGAGAAGAAATGTTGCATGTTTCTTTTGTGCCAGGTGATGAATAATCAAGGGGGAAACTGGGGTGGAAAATCAGTTTTGGATTTGAGTGTTGTTAGATAGAAGCTAGAATTGTGATTGTTTATGGTGGTAGCACCATCTTAACAGAGTGGAAATGTGTTTATCTGTCTCACTTTCTGGTGGATGACAGAAAATGATGTTCAAACCTGATATGTATGTGTTATGGACATTTCTATTTTTTTAAAGAACACTGTAAATAATAGAGTTGAAATACACACCCTGAAAATATGAAATTAACTCAGTGAGTAGGTTAATTCATCTATTTTAGGATATAACTAATTAAATATAGAGAAAGATGTAGCTTTCATAGAAGAAACCCCAATAACCATTAGATTTTTATAATGGCACCATCTATCCCTGTTTTTTTTTTTTTTTTTTTTGGAGAATTTTATTTATGTGTGTGGATCTTCCTTCATAGGGTAGAGAGAGAACTGAACTGGGAGTGTTGTTCTTTGGGTGACATCTCTATTCTTGTTCTTAATCAAATGGCTTTAGGTAGATCACTGTGTTTTTCTTACTCGATTTTCTTATCTGCACAATGAAGAGACTGAATTAGACAACTTCTTTATTTTCTTTTACTTCTTAGGATGCAATTAATTCTCTGCTTCATTTGGGTCACAGACTACTGTCAACATTCCTTTTCTTTCCTTTTGATCCTTTGAAATGCTGTTTTCTCTTGACATGACTCACTAAAATTAAATTATTAGACTTCACATTCATCATTTCTCATTCCTTTTGTTTCCAGTCATTTTGCCCTCAGTGTTAGCATCTTGGCTGCAGAGTTTGAAGATGCATAGGTTAGAGTCACACCTCTTATCCAAAATATCTGTGACAGTCATCATCCTGATTCCTCTTGTTCCTCTACAGGAAAAGAAAGCGTGTGGTTTCCTAAGCTCGAGGTATTTATGCTGGCTTAATTTTAGTTGTGTCAAATAGGACTGAAGTCTTGTATGAGTCTCTGACACATTAGATTTAGTTAAGGATGCCATCATTCTATTATTTTTAAACCCATTTCTTTGGGTAATATAATAGGTTTATTGCCCCTACCTAAGTGTATCACACAACCATTCTAACCAAAGATTATGAATCATTATGATTTCATCAAGTTTAAAGAGAAGGAAGGAACCAGTGGTAGTATGAAGCAGTGCCAAAAAAAATCACAGAAAAATATATTTCTGTTTTTAACATTCGTGAAAGTGTTACATGTACAATCTTGCTTCAGAGTGAAGGAGGGAGGCAGAGAAGGGACCGGCTTAGCAATGATGATGTGCTGCACATTATAATGACAAGGAAAGTGATGTCCCAGTCTGCTCTGAAGAGTCCATTTGGAGTGAGAGGTTGACTTCTAACATGACTGTGTCCATATGAAACAAATGCATCACATGACTTTGCCTGACATCATTTTCCCTGCTTCACTGCAATTGTCTGGAGACCATGGAATGAGATGCTGTTAAGTCATAAGCCCACAGATATGTACGACTGTTTAGCCAAGGCAAGGTTGGCAGCTTGGAAAGTTGTTTTATGACAAATATTAGGTTCATCTTGGCCTTTTTGAGAAAAGGTCCTTCAACACAGTGAATGATACTGGGTTTCCCTGGGAAATGAAAGTTCAACAGTGGTGTATACACATGAGCAGTGGTCAAACTCTTGATTAAAAAACACTTTGAAAAAACTCAATGGTCATCCTGAGACTGCTCTTAGTCCAGGAGTTGGTAGAAATAGAATTCCTTCATGTACACACAGACCCCTTATGGGGCTGCTGCATGAAGATGGGACATGACTAATGCTTGTTCACCATTTTGGCTGTAGTTTTTCTACTTAAAATGCATCATTTAATCTTCAACCTTCTTGTACTCTTTGAATCAGACTGTTTCAAATAACATAAGTGAACTATTAATAGTATAATCTTTTTTTTTATTTAAAAAATTATTTATTTTTGGCTGTGTTGGGTTTTTGTTGCTGCATGCGGGCTTTCTCTAGTTGTTGTGAGAGGGGGCTACTCTTCGTTGAGGTGTGTAGGCTTCTCATTGGGGTGGCTTCTCTTGTTGTGGCACACGGGCTCTAGGTGCGTGGGCTTCAGTAGTTGTGGCACACATGCTCAGTAGTTGTGGTTCATGGGCTCTAGAGCACAGGCTGAGTAGTTGTGACACATGGGGTTTGTTGCTCCCCAGCATATGGGATGTTCCCGGACCAGGGCTCAAACCCGTATCCCCTGCATTGGCAGGTGGATTCTTAACAACTGCACCACCAGGCAAGCCCAATAGTATAATCTTAAGGTTAAGATCCCAGGCCCAATGTCTGAAGACAGTCATCTTATTTTCTCCACAACATCTATTTATATGCATTAAAATGCATATCAATAAATGGAAACAAAAATTGAAATTCAGAGGGAGGGGTCATGGAAGGCTGCAGTTTTTAAATATTGGGCCTTGAAAATGACAAGCAGAGAGGAAGAAATAGGACAAGGGTATCAGTGTCCTTAGCTTCTGATTTATTTCAAATTCAGCTGACTTGGGAGCATGATCCAGTTCTTCTTATTCTACATTTGTCCCACAAATGTTTCCTGTGTTTAAAAAAATGGGAGGCATCTTGGCTGTGTATGTGTGGGGGAGGGTGGTGGAGAATAGCATTTCCAGAGTGTTTTCTTTTCTGCCTTTCAGTGTTTTACAATCCGTGTTATGGTTATTAAGGGCTGATATGCCAATCTCATTTGTTCTAGAAGTGAACTATTTAAAATGTTCATCTTAATAGTTCAATAGATTTTTTTGGGCCACCCCACCTAGTTATTACCCCAAATAAGTATCCCAAGTAAACGCATATGGAATAATTGCAGACAACTGTTTTCATCAATCCCTTTAATCTATAAAACAGTTATTTTATTCTGTCACAAATTTTCTACTGATGTGTATTTAAAATTTTTCATCTCTAGTGAATATTTTAATTACTATAAAGTGAAGAATTCAACATGGATGTATGATTTGATTTTGTCAGAGTTAAGCAAAGGCCTGTATATGACTCATTGGGTTGTTCTATTCTTTGAGAGACTTAAAATTAAGAATTTGGAGAAAAACTAGAGATTTGGATTATTTCCAGCCAAAGATTAAAAATTTTTTGTTGCTGTAATATATTGATTTTTGGCATGTGATGTCCATAAATGGGAAAAGAAAAGAATAAAGAATCTTCAGCCCTCAATTTGAAACTGTATGGACCATTTACTACCAGACTGATGAGAATTTTATCACCAGGATGGTGATCTGCTTAGAAGGAAGCTGCTGATAAGGTTTACCAATTTCAGTCCTTCATCAACCTGTTTTCAGCTTCTGGGCATTTAATTCCAATATTCTCTACTTCAGAGGTCTCTCTAAGCTGAGACTCAGATTGAGAAGTTTCTACTCTGGAACTTTTGCCATCTGGAACAGACTCTTTGCATTTTCATCCCTTGCTCCAAATCTCAGCTGGGATCAATCATGTCTCCCTTATTTTCTGTCCCTTATCTTCCTGTGTGTGTTGAACAAGTTCCCACAACTCAGCAAATGACCCCAACTTGAGTCAGCCCTGTGTGTTTTGAAGGGAGCCAGTCTAGCACCAGCCCTGACCCAGAGGTCCTGGGTGAAACTGCTAGACAGTTTAGGGCTTCTCCTTGGGAAGCACTCCTCACTCCATACTTTTGGGGAGTTAGTTAATAGGACAAAATTTACTTAATAGGAATTAATGAAAAGGTTTTGTAAAACCAAGAGTTCTGCTATGTTCCAGGCCTCCCGGGAGCCCTCTGGTTATTCAGACATTAGAGGAAGATGTACCTGCTTTACTCTGAGCCTGCCAATGGCACTTCTGCATCTGTCCTTTGTCACACACTCACCTCTTAGATTTACTCTGGTTTTGAACATACTTTCAGCTTTTCCTTCCCAAGGTCATCCTGGGTCTGCTCCTGTTGTGTCTTTCTTGGCCATTCCAGGTCCCTGCATATTTCATAGGGATAGTCTTTGCTTTTCCTGGTGAAGACATTCACTTCCTGCCTAGCTGCACACATATTCCTCTTCCACCTGCCTCCTGGAGCCTCAAGTCCTGAAACAGCATTTCAAAAGTGTCATCTGGCAATATTTTTCCCTCTTCTTTTTTTTTCTGGCTACAGATCATCAAAATTTACTGTTTATCCCATTTGCAATCCCTCTTCTCTATAGTAGTGCTTCTCCACGAATGTGCATGTGCATCACCTGGTGAGGTTGGTGAGAAGCAGATTCTGAATCTGTCGGTCTGTCTTGGGTTCCACAGTCTTCCCTGGTGGTGCAGGTGCTGCTGGTCCTGGGATCACACTAAGAGTAGCAAGGTTTTATAGTTCTTGATTTTCATTTGTTGGAGGCTTACTAGGTTTCTAGGGCTGCCATAACAGAGTGCCACCACCTCGGTGACTCAAAACAACAGAAGTTTATTCTTCCACAGATCTGGAGGGTAGAAGTCCAAAATCAAAGTGTCTACAGGTCTCTGCTCCCACTGAAAACTGTAGAGGAATATCTTCCTGCTTCCTCTTAGCTTCTGGTGATTTTCTGGCAATTTCTGGTGTTCCTGGGCTTGTAGATGCATCATTCCAGTCAGATGGCCATCTTCTCCTGATGTGTCTTCACATTGTCTTCCCTCTATCTGTCTCTGTGTCCACATTTTCCTTTTTATAAGGACACAAATCATATTGGATTAGAGCCCACCTTAAGGACCTCATTTTAACTTGATTAATTTTATGAAGATTTTATTTGCAAGTAAGGTTACATTCTGAGGTATGAGGGTTAGGATTTCAACGTATTTTGGGGGGAGCCACTATTCAACCCATAAGAGAGGCCTACCCTCCCACCCCTAGCCAACTTTATGTTATTTTTTTCTTAAATAGAATTCACTACTTCGATCAATAACTAAAACATGAGAAACTAAGTATCTTTAATTTAGAGTGGGCCAAGAAATGTGTACATCTGGAATCACTAAGGAATAAGCAGTAGAGTAGGGATATTTAAAAAGAAAAAAAAAAGGAGTCCTGGTGCTCTGTTCTTTTAGGTTTAATAGTGGGAGAAAGCATGGTCTTTTGAGTAGGCCAGTTCTAAAGTTTGAATCTTGACCTGTCACTTCTTGGTTCTGGATTTGGGAGGCAACCTACTTGCTTCTGCTAAACTTGTTTCCTCATAAGAAGAATGAGCATAATGACACTTGGTAAATAAAGGATCGTTGAGGAAATCAGTAAGGCTTCCAAAACACCTGGCACGTATCAATAGTAGACATTGTGTATATGTGATCATTAGTTTTGTAAAGTCTGTATTCTGAATATCCCAGCAGAACTGTCAGTGGCACCCAGCCAGGTGATCCAGTGGATCCCCCATGACTGCCAGATCAGCTTGCAGTAAGTCACTGTCTTTCTCTCTCCTCCCTAAACCACAACAGCGATTCAGAAGTGGAAAAATGAGAAAGGGACTACATTTCATTGTGTTTCTGTGTGATTTTCCATCATGGATCTAAAATGCTGTTTTCTCCCATGTTTCTATATTTCAATGTATATCATAATTTTCCTTGTTGCATTCACTTTTTTATAAATAATTTTCCCTAAGTGGATGCTGTGTAAAGATATTTCCATCCTTTGATTATTTTTTGTGTATAAAGATGGACATATGAAATGTGGGTGCTTCTAAAAGGAATGTAGCAGAACTCACTTGAATAGAGGCCATTCACTTTGGTGTTTGGATGGCAAATGACATCATCTGTCACTAGTCCGGCATGTGAACACTCATCGTTGGTCATTTATGTTAGATATAAGACTTCTGAAGTAGAGTTTGAATGAAAAATGAGAATAGTTGAGGAGGATATGCTATAGTTGCAAATTCATTTGTTTTCTAGTTCTCTGTGAATCTTATAATGCAAAAGCAAAAAGATCTTGTTTAGGCTAAGTTGAGGTTCCAAGTTGAATTTAGAGCAAGCATCATTCGTCTCTCATGTGCCAACCACGTTAGAAACTTACATATCCAAACAGTAGGGTATGAGACAATGGAAAACTTTGTCCTCACGTTTCTGTTAATGTTAAGGCAGACATCATTCCTGAACTGGCCTATTATTATAGGTCCATATAAACTACAGTGAACTAAGAAGACACTTGGTGTGTGTGGGTGAGTTGAATATGCAAACATTACACATACATGAAATCTGCTTACTCCTATATTTCTGTATTATTTTAAAATTGCCAAAGGGGGGATATTTTAAGGAATTTTTTTAAGGAATAAGGGCAAAACATTTTTTTTTGAAGATTATTTGATTCCCACCACCCCCCACCCCGCCAGCAAAGCACCTAGTACTGGTGGAGGAGTTTGAAAGACCTTAGAGGAAAGTGGCACTCCAGATGAGAGTTTACTTGAAGTGAAGTGAAACTCAGTTGTTTCACATGTGAAACAGGCTTAAAGGAACATGCAGGGCATTCTGAATGCTTGCATCTGGTTTGATTCAAATCGTCTCACATTCATAGAGTTTCAAATGAAAATAAAGTTCACAGCAAAACGAAATTATATTTAAACCATGTGAACTGGAGTCAGTGAAAAAAATCCTTCCTTATAACTGCAATGTGTGAAGTTCTGGTTGGTAAGTCATTTTTCAGAGAAGGTATGCAAAATTAAACCAGATACACCTTTATGCTTGGGTTAGTTCTTGGGGTTAAGTTAGGTCAACCTTTCTCATCCAGTGTCTCAGCAAACAGTTTCCTCAATTTTCTCTCCTCTAACAACTATTTATGGAACTCCTACTATGTGTGAGTTTCCACCATAGGTGTATTGGTGCTACAGTGTTGGTGTGTGTAGCATATGATTCATGCTCCTGAGGAGTCTACACTCTAGTGGTAAAGACAAAAACACATCTTTTTATGTGGTAGAATAACTTATTGAATACTACTGAAGCTGATAAAAGAGGAGGAGGAAGTAGAATTTGTTGTTCCACTCCTTAGGCTAGAGAGCTAGAAACACATGGTTTCTAGACCCTCCTAGGACTTCTGTGTTGAGGCTAAGGGGATTATCACAGCTATGAAAAGCCTAAACTTGATACTTTGCATGGTTTGGGGGAGAACTCTATCATGGTCAATCACAAAGTTACCTGGATCTGGCACCTTAAATAGGCATTATCTACCTGTATTAGTCAGGGTTCTCCAGAGAATCAGAACCAACAGGAGATATATAGGAGACAGAGAAAAAGAGACAGAGAGAGACACACAGATGTCACACACATGTGTGTGCATGTGCACACACACACACACACACACACACACACACATGGATTTAAAAAAAATTGGTTACATGATTGTGGAGGCTTGGCAAATCCAAAATCTGCAAAGTGGACCAGCTGGCTGGAGAGCCAGGGAAGAGTTGCAGTCCAAATCCAAAGACAGTCTCCTGGCAGAATTCCTTCTTGCTCAAGGGAGGTCAGTCTCTGTTCTATTCATGCCCTCAACTGATAGGATGAAGCCCAACCACATTACAGAGAACAACCTGCTTTAGTCAAAGCTCACCAATTTAAATGTTAATCTCCTTAAAGCCACCTTTACAGAAACATCCAAAAGAGTGTTTGAGCACATTTAAGGGCATTATGACCCAGTCAAGCTGACACATAATTAACCATCACACTGCTATTGATGGCCTGGAGTACACATGGTGAAATGTTGTCTCAGCGAAGATCAGACCCTATGATATACCTAGAAAGAGTCCTGTCTGGTTTCAGAAGAATATTAAGAGATTTGGACTTACCTTTTCTGGAAGATGGCACCCACAAAAGAAAACATGGTTACCAGAGACAGTAACATAGAAGTAAAATATTGGTGAGGGTTCTCAGTGCTTAGTACATAGTAGGTACTCAATAAATATTTATTGAATTAATAACTTAATAGCTCCCCTGGTTGGAATGTAGCTAGTGTGAGTTAGAAGGAATTTCTCCAAAGGGACATAGATGTTTTGAAAGGCAAAAATCGTGCCTGGCACCCAAGCTTACCTACCTGGTGCTTAGGAGAATTAGGGCAAATAGACTCAGCCAGTTTTTGAATGAGTGCTAGGGTTACTATTCTTAATTCAGGAGAGAGAACGGGTTCCATCTTGTTCTGGATGGGCTCTGGATCAAAAGTAAAGTTTCCCTGTGGGAAGAAAATAGTTGTTTAGTAAAAGAATAGATAAGACTAAAAAACTGAGGTACCTAATTGGTTCATTTTTCCATTTTCCTCTTTCAGATAGTTAGATAGGTCTCTCTATGCCAAGGGGAAATGCATATTTTGGAAAAATCAGGGTCCACCTAAGATATTGTGATAGGCATCCTGAGGGGAGAATGGGGAGGGATAGAGAAGTGGGGAGACCGTTGAGAATCAGGTTGGGGTAGGGGAAATGGAGAATTATCAATAATTAAGAGAAAATTATAATTAAGTAGTGGTCTCCAGACAGCATGGATTCAAGCCCTTCTGGTTGGTTTTGCCCTTAGGTAGGATACCCTAGAGGCTGGATCTCAACGCTAGCCTGGGATAAGAGATCCACCAAACCACCACTGAGTAGAAACCACAGATGTCAGTCATGCCCATGATAGGTAGGGAGTGAGAACCCCCTTTTTCATTTTAGGAATCCCATTAACATCCTGGATTCTGGAGCTGCCCTGAGATGGTAGGGGCTCCAGGACTGTTTGAGATAGACTTTCTTAACATCTTTGTGGATTAGGAACTCTGGAATCGTTAAAATTAGATCTCAAGTTTTAAAAAATATTGGATTTAAAGTTTAAAAAATTAAAGTTAAAAATGGATCTGTGAACTAAGATTTATAGCTACTATATTTATTAAACTAGTTAGAGAATAAAGTATTGGAGGTAGAGTGAAGGACAAAAGATATCTTTAATCTGAACATCAAGGAAGACTGTGTTAAGAAATTAACATCTGAGTTCACCTTGATGACTTGGAAAAATAGGGCAACTCATTATTGCTCATCCTCTCTGGGTAGAAAAATAAGGTCTATTTCTGCAACCCTAGCTTATGTTCTGTCCTCCTCTGACTTCTTGGAAGCAGTAGAGGCCTATAGGCCATGCAGCCTTCACCTCATGGTTTCTCATCATCCATCATGTTCACAGTGCTCTGAGGTTGTATACACCAGAACTCCTACTTTAAGCCCTAAATACAGTTGACATATACAATCTTTGAATTTCTAAAAACACACATTTTCTTTTCTCTCTTTTATTCCTCTTCCATCTACCTTTTCCTTTTCCTTTTCATTTATCAGTTTAGCATGTCTCTATTTAAAAAATATCCCTCCTCTCCAATCTCAACATCAATTTTTATCAGTCTGAACAACTAGAACCCTACAGTAGACTTAAGTCTTGGCATGGAAATGAGGTAAGAGGTACATATATTAAATATATATATATATATATATATATATATATATATATATATAGTATATTATTACATATACAAATATTAAATACACCAAATAATATTTTTCAGATCACAAAAGAGACAATTTAACAAAAAAAACATATGAGGTGGTAAGGGATTCAAATCAAATGGGAGTTTAGTGGTCACTGTTGTATTCATAACATTGAACCATACATTTTTTAAAATTTATTTTTAAATTTTTTTTAATTTTATTTTTTTTATACAACAGGTTCTTATTAGTTATCTTTTTATACATATTGGTGTATATATGTCAATCTCAATCTCCCAATTCATCCCAACACCTCCTTGTCCCACTTTCTCCCCTTGGTGCCCATACGTTTGTTCTCTACATCCGTGTGTCTAGTTCTGACTTGCACACTGGTTCTTCTGTACCATTTTTCTAAATTCCACTTATATGCGTTAATATACAATATTTGTTTTTCTCTTTCTGATTTACTTCACTCTGTATGACAGTCTCTAGGTCCATCCATGTCTCTACAAATGACCCAATTTTGTTGCTTTTTAGGGCTGAGTAATATCCCATTGTATATATGTACCACATCTTATTTATCCATTCATCTGTTGATGGGCATTTGGGTTGCTTCCATGACCTGGCTATTGTAAATAGTGCTGCAATGAACACTGGAGTGCATGTGTCTTTTTTGAATTATGTTTTTCTCAGGGTATATGCCCAGTAGTGGGATTGCTGGGTCATATGGTAATTCTGTTTTTATTTTTTTAAGGAAGCTCCATACTGTTCTCCATAGTGGCTGTATCAATTTACATTTCCACCAACAGTGCAAGAGGGTTCCCTTTTCTCCACATCCTCTCCAGCATTTGTTGTTTGTAGATTTTCTGATGATGCTGATTCTACCTGGTGTGAGGTGATAACTCATTGTAGTTTTGATTTGCATTTCTCTAATAATTAGTGATGTTGAGCAGCTTTTCATGAGCCTCTTGGACATCTGTATATGTTCTTTGGAGAAATGTCTATTTAGGTCTTCTGCCCATTTTTGCTTGGGTTGTTTGTTCTTTTGGTATTGAGCTGCATGAGCTGTTTATATATTTCGGAGATTAACCCGTTGTCTCTTGATTGGTTTACAAATATTTTCTCCCATTCTGAGGGTTGTCTTTTTGTCTTTTTTATAGTTTCCTTTGTTGTGAAAAAGCTTTTAAATTTCATTAGGTCCCATTTGTTTATTTTTGTTTTTATTTCCATTACTCCAGGAAGTGGGTCAAAAAAATCTTGCTGCAGTTTATGTCAAAGAGTGTTCTTCGTATGTTTTCCTCTAAGAGTTTTATAGTGTCTGGTCTTACATTTAGGACTTTAATCCATTTTGAGTTTACTTTTATGTATGGTGTTAGGGGGTGTTCTAATTTCATTCTTTTTTTTTTTAATTTTTTTTGCGGTACGCAGGCCTCTCCCTGTTGTGGCCTCTCCCGTTGCAGAGCACAGGCTCTGGACGTGCAGGCTCAGCAGCCACAGCTCACGGGCCCAACCGCTCCACGGCATGTGGGATCCTCCCAGACTGGGGCACGAACCCGTGTCCCCTGCATTGGCAGGCGGACTCTCAACCACTTCGCCACCAGGGAAGCCCCCTTAATTTCATTATTTTACATGTAGCTGTCCAGCTTTCCCAGTATCACTTATTGAAGAGTCTATCTTTTCTCCATTGTATATCCTTGCTTCCTTTGTCGAAGATTAGTTGACCATAGGTGTGTGAGTTTATCTCTGGGTTTTCTATCCTGTTATCTTGATCTATATTTCTTTTTTTTTGTGCCAGTACTATATTGCTTTGATTACTGTAGCTTTGTAGTATAGTCTGAAGTCAGGGATTTTGATTCTTCCAGCTCCATTTTTTTTTTTTTTCCCTCAAGATTGCTTTGGCTATTCGGGGTTTTTTGTGTCTCCATATAAATTTTAAGATTTTTTGTTCTAGCTCTATAAAAAATGCCATTGGTAATATGATAGGGATTGCATTGAATCTGTAGACTGCTTTGGGTAATATAGTTATTTCCACAATGTTGATTCTTCCAATACAAGAACAGGGTATATCTCTTCATCTGTTTGTGTCATCTTTGATTTCTTTCATCAGTGTCTTATAGTTTTCTGAGTACAGGTCTTTTACCTCCTTAAGTAAGTTTATTCCTAGGTATTTTATTCTTTTTGTTGCAATGGTGAATGGGAGTGTTTCCTTAATTTCTCTTTCTGATCTTTTGTTGTTAGTGTACAGGAATGCAAGAGATTTCTGTGCATTACTTCTGTTGTTATACAAATATAATGTGTATCCTGCAAATTTACCATATTCATTGATTACCTCTAGTAGTTTTCTGGTGGCATCTTTAGGATTTTCTAAGTATAGTATCATGTCATCTGCAAACAGTGACAGTTTTACTTCTTCTTTTCCAATTTGTTTCTTTTTATTTCTTTTTCTTCTCTGATTGCTGTGGCTAAGACTTCCAAAACTATGTTGAATAATAGTGGTGAGAGTGGATTTCCTTATCTTGTTCCTGATCTTAGAGGAGATGTTTTCAATTTTTCACCATTGAGAATGATGTTTGCTGTGGGTTTGTCATATGTGGCCTTTATTATGTTGAGGCAGTTTCCCTCTATGCCCACTTTCTGGAGAGTTTTTTTTTTTTTATCATAAATTGGTGTTGAAATTTACCAAAAACTTTTTCTGCATGTATTGAGATGATCATATGGTTTTTATTCTTAAATCTGTTAATAAGGTGTATCACATTGATTGAGTTGTGTATATTGAAGAATCCTTGCATCCCTGGGATAAATCCCACTTGATCATGTTGTATGATCCTTTCAATGTATTGTTGGATTCTGTTTGCTCATATTTTGTTGAGGATTTTTGCATCTATATTCATCAGTGATATTAGTCTATAATTTTCTTTTTTTGTAGTGCCTTTGTCTGGTTTTGGTATCAGGGTGACGGTGGCTTCATAGAATGAGTTTTGGAGTGTTCCTCCCTCTGCAATTTTTTGGAAGAGTTTGAGAAGGATGGGTGTTAGCTCTTCTCTAAATGTTTGATAGAATTCACCTGTGAAGCCATCTGGTCATGGACTTTGTTGGAAAATTTTTAATCACAGTTTCAGTTTCATAACTTGTGATTTTTCCCTTCATATTTTCAATTTCTTCCTAGTTCAGCCTTGGAAGGTTATACCTTTCTAAGTGAAACATACATCTTAAAGCAGCAATAATGCACAGTTTTACTTTGAAGTGCTGATGATAGAAAGTTTATTGATTACAACTGTTCCAAATTCTCAAGAACATTTGTAGACTTCCTTGCCTTTTTATCTCCAATCACTCAAGTTTCTTTTAAGGTGTTAGGTAGAGTGCAGTTTCCTCTTTACATATATTAAAAGAAGACTTTCACATAAAGATCAAAAGATTGTTCTTTGATTTTTTTTAACTAGGATATCTTTACTTTTTTTTTAAACCAGCCTTAACATTAAAGAAGAATTCATTCCAATGCTTCTCAAACTTTTCCAATAAATAAAAGAGAAGATAACACTCCAAAACTGATTTTACAAGGCCAGTATTACCCTAATACCAAAGCCGGATAAGAATAGCACAAAACAAGAAAACCACAGGTCAATATCTCTGATGAATACAGATGCAAAAATTCTCAATATAATCCTAGCAAACCAAATTTAAACGTATATTAAAATTATCATGCACCATGATCAAGTTGGTTTTACCCTTGTGATGAAAAAATGGTTTAACATATGGAAATCAAAAAGTGTGATATACCACTTTAATAAAGTGAAGATTAAATTATATGACACTTTTGATAGAGGCACATAAAGCATTTGACAGAAGTCAATACAGTGTACCCTTTCATGATAAAGCTCTCAACAAATTGGATATAGGAGGAACATACCTTAACATCATAAAGGCCATATATGAAAAACCCACTGCTAACATTGTAGTCAACCATGAAAAGTTATTTTTTTTTCTTTAAAATCAGGAACAAGACGAAGGTGCCCACTCTTACCACTCCTCTTCAACATAGTGCTGAAAGTCCTAGCCAGAGCAGTTAGACAAGAAAAAGAAAGAAAAGGCATCCAAATAAGAATGGAAGAAGTAAAATAATTGTCTCTGTTTGCTGATGACAGTTATTGATATAGAAAATCCTAAAGCTCCACCAAAACACTGGTAGACTTAATAAATAAATGAAGTTGTAGAGTACAAAATCAAAATACAAAAAAAAAAAACCAGTTGCAATCAGTTGCATTTCTATACATTAATTCTGAAGGAGAAATAAAGAAAACAATCCCATTTACAATAGCATCAGAAAAAATAAAATACTTAGGAATAAAGTTAACCAAGGAAGTGAAAATCCTATACATTGAAAACTATAGACATTGATGAAAGAAACTGAAGAAGACACAAATGAGTGGGAAGTTATCCTGTGTTCATGCATCAAAGGAATTAATATTGTTAAAATGTCCATACTACTCAAAGCCATCTATAGATACAATGCAATCCCTATCAAAATTCCAATGGTATTTTTTCACATAAAAAATGGAACCAAAAAAGACCCCAAACAGCCAAAGCAACCTTGGGAAAGAAGACTAAAGTTATAGACATCAAACTTCCTGATTTCAAACTGTGCTACAGCTATAGCAATCAAAACAATATGGTACTGGCATAAAAAAAGACCAATGTAACAGAAATAAGAGCCCAGAAATAAACCCACACATATATGATCAACTAATATTTGGCAAGGGAGCCAAGAATATTCAATGGAGAAAGTATTAACTTTCCAATAAATGGCGTTGGGAAACCTGGATATTCACATACAAAGCAATGGACCCGTATCTTACATCACCCACAAAAATTAGCTTGAAATGAATTGAAGACTTAAATGTAAGACCTGAAATTGTAAAACTCCTAGAAGAAAACATACGGGAAAATCTCCTTGATATTGATCTTGGTAATAAGTTTTTGCATATGACTCCAAAACAGAAGTAACAAAAGCAAAAATAAATTAGTGGGACAACGTCAAACTAAAAAGCTTTCTCATAGAAAAGAAATAATCAACAAAATGAAGATGCAACCTATTCAATGGGAGAAAGTATTTAAAAGCCATATATAAGGTTAATATCTAATATATATAAGGAACTCATATAACTCAATAGTAAAAAATAAAAATAAAAACAATCTAATAAAAAATGTGCAGAGGACCTGAATAAACATTTTTCCAAAGAAGACATACAAATGACCAACAAGTACATGAAAATATGCTCAATGTCACTAATCATCAGGGAACCACAAATCAAAACCACAATGAGATATCACCTCACATCTGTTAGAATTGTTGTCATAAAAAAGACAAAAGATAAGTGTTGGTGAAGATGGGGAGAAAAGGAATCCTTGTGCATTTTTGAAGAAATATAAATTGGTACAACCACTATGGAAAACAGTATAGAAGTTCCTCAAGAAATTAAAAAAAAAAGAACTACTATATGATCCAGCAATCCAGCTTCTCGGTTTATATTTGAAAGAAATGAAATCACTATCTTGAAGAGATATATGCACCCTCATGTTAACTGAAGAATTATTCACAATAACCAAGACATGAAAACAAACTAAGTATCCATTGACAGATGAATGGATAAAGAAAATGAGATATATATGCATATGTATGTGTATATATGTATACATATATATTATTCAGCCATAAAAAAGAAATTCCACCATTTGCAACAACATGGATAAAATTTGAGGGCATTATGCTAAATGAAATGAGTCAAACAGGGAAAGAAAAATTCTGTATGAGCTCACTTATATATGGAATATTAAAATAATCGGCTTCTCACAGGAGGCTTGAATATTTTGGCATAATTGACTTGGGGGTTGAGCCCAAGTCCACATCAAGGCAGGGCTAGGATGAGACAAGAAGGAACTGGAAACGTCTGGGCAGCCCGAGGGCAGAATCTTGACAATTGCCCCCGCAAAAAAAAAAAAAAAAAAAAAAAAAAAAAAATCAGCTTCTTAATCTTTAGGTTTTACTTAAAGTCTGGCACAAGTCTGTTGGAGGATAGAGAAACCAGATGTTTGGACTCAACTTCTTGTCCTTCCCTTTTCTTAGATCCTGATACCTCAAGGCTTGTCTGTCTCAGTAGCTCTTCAAATATTTAATTATGTATATGTATATTTACACATATTTATGAATATATAATGTATAGTTGTATCCATCTGTGTAGTTGTAATACTTTATTCATCTTTTCTAGTTGTTTTCAGTGGAATGGTTAGTATAATATGAGCTAGTGATATTGCCAAGTGTTACATTTCTGTTTAAAATGTTGAATATTTAAGGATACTAAATCACAAACTAAAACTGTCAATATAGTGATACTATTGGAAAAATAATTTCAGTCTTAGGAATGGCTTATTCACAAAGATGAACTCTTAAAATGGGGTTAGAAATATAAGTTTCCTTGATGATTTCATATGTCTTAGGCTTTCCAGTATGAGAGCAAAGCAGATGGCTAAAATAATTATTTAGGAAGTTTCAAGCAAAATGTTTAAAAGTTATCTGTAGGTTATTTGCTCACTAAAATCATATATTTTCTGTTGCTGAACTTTAACACTTAACATACAGGCCATGTCTGTCCATTTAGAGGGGAGAAAAAACATATAGTGTTAATGTAAATTTGCTAAAAATGATCCAAGAACATATAGTTTCATTTCATTTTTCATGCAGTGCTGGAGTTAATTTTTTCATATATGAATACAATATTCTAAGTTTGAACATCCTGGTACATAAGACTAACACAGCATATGGTTGTGGTGATTGAGATAATTAAAAATGGTAGGCATTCTGGGAACACGTAGTCACAAAAGCTTTTTAAAAAGGTCAAAATGAAAACATATTTTGGAAGATGGAGATTCAAAAATCTCACTTTCCTTGACTAACATCTGTTCTTTACTTCAATAAAGATTCCTTGTCTAAAAAATAAATATTGCTCTTCAGTCAACTGGTATAGACTTTTATAGAATCTTCTTTTGCAGTAAGATAGTGCCTTAAAGTGGAATGGGTGAAGGAAGGATGGGCAGGAGAGTGGGAGAGCACATCCTGTATACCTGCTTTATTATAAGATTAGTTTTTTTCTACAATGTCTGTGAATACTGGACTGAAGTGCTCTATGATACCAAGGGGAACAGAACATAGAAGACTGTTCACATCTACTGAAATGGTCCAATAATTACACATCTTTTTATTAAAAATATTTATTTATTTATTTTCAGACAAGAGTTGTACTTAATTTGTGTATTTGGTGCCTAAATGTCCTTCCAGAAAACTAGCATAGTATATGTTCTATAGCTAATGAAAACCTATACTTACAGGACATAATAAATATTTCCTTCTCACAGGTCAAGTACACTCAAAAATATGATGATTTAAAAAATAAGTAAATATGGTGTTTGGCTTGAGGTGACCCAGCACTGGAGACAACAGGCTCTTTTGTGTGGCTAATGGCAGACTCCGGGAGGACCCATGCAAAGGAGTACTTCCCAAAACTTCTGCTGCCAGTGTCTTTGTCCCCACAGTGAGCCACAGACACCCCCGCCTCTGCAGGAGACCCTCCAACATGAGCAGGTTCACAGGCCAGGAACATGCAAGAATCAAGAGGAAATGTATTTCCATCTGTATGGCTGACAGGGTCTTGGTGCTCTGGCTGGGTGTCAGGTTTGTGTCTCTGAGGTGGGAAATCCAAGTTAAGGACATCAGTACACCAGAGACCTCCCAGCTCCATGTAATATCAAACGGCAAAAGCTCTCCCAGAGATCTCCATCTGAACACTAAGACCCAGCTCCACTCAAAGACCAGCAAGCTACAGTGCTGGATACCCTATGCCAAACAACTAGCAGGACAGGAACACAACCCCACCCATTAGCAGAGAGGCTGCCTAAAATCATAATAAGGTCACAGACACCCCATAACACACCACCGGACGTGGTCCTGCCCACCAGAAAGACAAGATCCAGCCTCATCCACTGGAACACAGACACCAGTACACTACACCAGGAACCTACACAACCCACTGAACCAACTTTAGGCACTGGGGGCAGACACCAAAAACAACAGGACCTATGAACCTGCAGCCTGCAAAATGGAGACCCCAAACACAGTAAGTTAAGGAAAATGAGAAGACAGAGAAATACACAGCAGATGAAGGATCAAGGGAAAAACCCACCAGATGAAACAAATGAAGAGGAAATAGGCAGTCTACCTGAAAAAGAATTCAGAGGAATGATAGTAAAGATGATCCAAAATCTTGGAAGTAGAATGGAGAAAATACAAGAAACGTTAAACAAGGACCTAGAAGAACTAAAGAGCAAACAAACAATGATGAACAACACAATAAATGACATTAAAAATTCTCTAGAAGGAATCAATAGCAGGAAAACTGAGGCAGAAGAACAGATAAGTGACATGGAAGATAAAATAGTGGAAATAATTACAGCAGAGCAAAATAAAGAAAAAAAGAATGAAAAGAACTGAGGACTGTCTCAGACACCTCTGGGACAACATTGAAAGCACCAACATACGAATTACAGGAGTTCCAGAAGAAGAAGAGAAAAAGAAAGGGACTGAGAAAATATTTGAAGAGATTATAGTTGAAAACTTCCCTAATATGGGAAATAGTCAATCAAGTCCAGGAAGCACAGAGAGTCCCATGCAGAATAAATCCAAGGAGAAACACGCCAAGACATATATAAATCAAGCTATCAAAAATTAAATACAAAGAACAAATATTAAAAGCAGCAAGGGAAAAACAACAAATAACACATAAGGGAATCCCCATAAGGTTAACAGCTGATCTTTCAGAGAAACTGCAAGCCAGAAGGGAGTGGCAGGACATATTTAAAGTGATGAAAGGGGAAAACTACAACCAAGATTACTCTACCCAGCAAGGATCTCATTCAGATTCAAGGGAGAAATTAAAAACTTTAGAGACAAGCAAAAGCTAAGAGAATTCAGCACCACCAAACCAGCTTTACAACAAATGTTAAAGAAACTTCTTTAGCATTTTCAAGAGAAAGAAAAGAACTACAATAACAATCCCAAAACAATTAAGAAAATGGTAATAGGAACATACATATCGATAATTACCTTAAATGTAAATGAATTAAATGCTCCAACCAAAAGACATAGGCTGGCTGAATGGATACAAAAACAAGACCCGTATATATGCTGTCTACAAGAGACCCACTTCACACCTAGAGACACATACAGACAGAAAGTGAGGGTATGGAAAAAGATATTTCCTGCAAATGGAAATCAGAAGAAAGCTGGAATAGCAATTCTCATATCAGACAAAACAGACTTTAAAATAAAGACTATTACAAGTGACAAAGACTCTACATAATGATAAAGAGATCAATCTAAGAAGAAGATATAACCATTGTAAATATTTATGCACCCAACATAGGAACACCTCAATACATAGGGCAAATGTTAGCAGACATAAAAGGGGAAATCGACAGTAACACAATAATAGTAGAGGACTTTAACACCCCACTTTCACCAATGGACAGATCATCCAAAATGAAAATAAATAAGGAAACACAGCTTTAAATGACACATTAAACAAGATGGACTTAATTGATGTTTATAGGACATTCCATCCCAAAACAACAGAATACACTTTCTTCTCAAGTGTTCATGGAACATTCTCCAAGATAGATCATAGCTTGGGTTACAAATCAAGCCATGAAGAACCTAGGAGCAGGACAGGAATAAAGATGCAGATGTAGAGAGTCATCCTGATGACACCGAGAGGGGGAAAGGTAAGCTGGGACAAAGTGAGAGAGTGGCATGGACATATATACACTACCAAATGTAAAATAGACAGCTAGTAGGAAGCAGCCACATAGCACAGGGAGATCAGCTCAGTGCTCTATGACCACCTAGAGAGGTGGGATAGGGAGGCTCAGAGGGAGGGAGATGCAAGAGGGAGGAAATATGGGGATATATGTATATGTATATATATAACTGATTCACTTTGTTATAAAGCAGAAAGTAACACAGCATTGTAAAGCAATTATACTCCAATAAAGATGTTTTTAAAAAATAAGTAAATAAAAGGATATCCATAGACGGTTATTTTCTGTAAGCAAACTCACTATAAATGAAACATCTCATTCTGTCTCTAGCCTTGAAGTAGTTAATACAAGTTTATGAAGGCTATAAAAATGATTTCTGGCATATAAATGTGATTGAGCTGTGATTCAATCAACATAGCTTTAGACTATCCCCAGGCAGATGTTAACCGTCAAGCCCTAGTATTGTCAAGTGTCATGTTCTTCTACTTTTGTTAACAAAGACACAGAGTTTTTACGTATTAATCATTGTATCTCTTGGCATCCAGGGGAAAAAAAAAAGAGCCAGAAACACAAAGAATAAAATGAATGGCAATGAAACAGAAAATTGCTAAATACAATTTGGTGGTCAAATCATGCTTTAGAGGGAACTTAACTTTCTAGGAGGTATACAGCAAACTGACACCATACTTTGTCACCATAATTGGTAAGCATGGCTCTAACATCCCTCTGTCAAAAGTAAAAAAAAATAATAATAATAATAACAAATTGAAAAAAAAAAGCAACACTTGTACCTTGCGATAAATAATAATAAAAATATAAACTACACAAAAACAGGGTTTTATCATATTTGGACAAACAAGAGATGTACCATATCTTTAGTATCAAATGGTAAAATGCTTTATGAATATTTTCTGAAACAGTGGCCTGATGCCTTAAATTTTCCTTCCCCCATTACTTTACCAGGCTCTTCCCTATTCATGTGAAATCTTTTCTTTCCTTCAAAGAGGTTGGAAGGTTTTCTTTGATACTCCCAGTATATCTTTTACGTACCTTTATTAATATGTTTAGCATTTTGATGTAAATTCTCAACTCTTTCCCTCATTATATTTTAAGTGATGAGGATTATATCTTATTTTTTTAACATCTTTATTGGAGTATAATTGCTGTGCATTGTTGTGTTAGTCTCTGCTGTATAACAAAGTGAATCAGCTATACGTATACTTATATCCCCACATCCCCTCCCTCTTGTGTCTCCCTCCCACCCTCCCTATCCCACCCCTCTAGGTGGTCACAAAGCACCCAGCTGATCTCCCTGTGCTATGCGGCTGCTTCCCACTAGGTATCTATTTTACATTTGATAGTGTATATATGTCCATGTCACTTCTCTCACTTCGTCCCAGCTTACCCTTCCCCCTCCCCATGCCCTCAAGTCCATTCTCTACATCTGCATCTTTATTCCTGTCCTGCCCTTAGGTTCTTCAGAACCATTTATTTTTTTAGATTCCATATATATGTGTTAGCATATGGTATTTGTTTTACTCTTTCTGACTTACTTCACTCTGTATGACAGTCTCTACGTCCATCCACCTCACTACAAATAACTCAGTTTCATTTCCTTTTATGGCTGAGTAATATTCCATTGTGCATATGTGCCACATCGTCTTTATCCATTCATCTGTTGATGGACATGTAGGCTGCTTCCATGTCCTGGCTATTGTAATTAGTGCTGCAATGAACATTGTGGTACATGACTCTTTTTCATTTACGGTTTTCTCAGGGTATTGGCCCAGTAGTGGGATTGCTGGGTCATATGGTAGCTCTGTTTTTAGTTTTTTAAGGAACCTCCATAGTGTTCTCCATAGTGGCTGTATCAATTTACATTCCCACCAATAGTGTAGGATGGTTCCCTTTTCTGCACGCACTCTCCAGCATTTATTGCTTTTAGATTTTTTGATGATGGCCATTGTGACCAGTGTGAGGTGACACTTCATTGTAGTTTTGATTTTCATTTCTCTAATGATTAGTGATGTTGAGCATCCTTTCATGTGTTTGTTGGCAATCTGTATATATTCTTTGGAGAAATGTGTCTTTAGGTCTTCTGCCCATTTTTGGATTGGGTTGTTTATGTTTTTGATATTGAGCTGCATGAGCTGCTTGTATATTTTGGAGATTAATCCTTTGTCAGTTGCTTCATTTGCAAATATTTTCTCCCATTCAGAGGGTTGTCTTTTCATCTTGTTTATGGTTTCCTTGCTGTGCAAAAGTTTTTAAGTTTAATTAGGTCCCATTTGTTTAGTTTTATTTTTATTTCCATTTCTCTAGGAGGTGGGTCAAAAAGGATCTTGCTGTGATTTATGTCATAGAGTGTTCTGCCTATGTTTTCCTACACACCATTTTTAGCTCCAAAAATTTGAATGTATTTTTATTTTTCTTTCCTACTAAGATTAGAAATAAGCCAATCTTCTAATTTCACATGTTGGAAGAATTAGTCTTCAGAATTCTAAAACAGACTGAATAGAATCGGATGATTAGTTCCCTACATTGCTGACCTAGTTTGTCTTCTTTCTGTTTAGTTTCCTTATAATTATGAACTATCAGAACTGCGTGTGACTTCAAAAAGCAATTTTTATGATTCTGTAAATGGAATTTTAAGCTTCATGTGGTCATAAGATTGTATTATTTTTCAACAAATTTAGCCTATTTGGTGGAAAGTTTCATGTTGCCCACTTTTATTGAGAAATATTTAAGTAATTACTTTAAAAAATAGTCTGTTGAAAAATAGTTTTATTTTGTGAAGGGTCATGGGTGACTTTTTCAGTGCCTCTTTGTCTTTCACAAGAGGACTATAAAATACCTTTCCAGCCTTGTTTCCTGACACCGTTCTTCATCTGTTCTGTGCTGCAGCTGTGGACCTTCCAGCCAGCACCTGAATAAACTGTGTTTGCCCAGTCAGTTCTGACTTTGCACTTGAAGCTTCCCTTGTGTAAAGGCTCATCTCCCACTTTCCCTAATTTTTCAAGACTGAACTCAAATTGTATCTTTATAAGAACTCCAAAGCTTTATGTAAAAAATCATTCCTATATTGTGACAATGAACATACACTGTATTATAATTATTTGTTAATGTGTTTATTTCTCCCTATTGAAGTTGAATTTATGTGGGGGCAAAGTCAGTATTGTATTATTGTTCTTTGAACTACTGATATTTAGTATGGTATTAGACATGAGAGAACAATGAATACATCTTTACTGAATAAAAAAGAATTAATCTAAGCTAAAATACCAAGCACCAGCATTTCTTTCAACATAATGTACCTTATATTCTGGTCTTTGCTCTTCTTGTTATTGTTTAATTAAACATCTTCTGGGAAGAACAAAAGTCTATTTTTATTAATGTATGGGTCTATGAAATATCTGATACTTGATACTGTATTATTTCTAAAGATTTTAACTAATGACTATAATATATGCCTTTGAAATAATGTTCATATGGTTGTGCCTACAAGGAGTAATTTAATCTCTCATTCCTGTAGAGGTTTCTGGCATTTCTGAAGTGAGTGATGGCATATACTGATTCAGTCTTAGCAAACTGTCACATCAGCTCACTCAAGATGGAGCTTTTTGGTGCATCAGAGGTGGATGGACATCAAGTGTCCCTTTGATGAGATTCTCTTTCTCTCTGGAATCTTATTACACAACTGTATATAGGGAAAGAGGGAATTGACTGCCTTTTCTCAGCATGTAAAAATAATTTACAACATTTTCCCCAAAGTGAGAACCAACCTCCAGTCAAAGGATTGCATTTGGAAATTATCACCACCTTGTTTGATATAATAGAAACTAATATGCTGTTCACTTCTTGTATATAGTGTTCACTCAGAGGAATTTCACCATAGATGCAAATTACCCAGATCAAGAAATAAATATGATTTTTGCAAGCAAAGAGATTGTCCTTATAGGAAAATAATGGCTTGTTTGTGAAGAAAAATGTTCTGAGATTACTTCAAAATTTTTTTACTCATGAAATAGATACTGTCTCTTTACTAGTATATTTATTTGACACCGTTGTGTCTAGGGCATTGCTCACCAATTTATTAATTCTGGATGTTACTCAAATGCAACCCACAGCTGGATTCTTCAACTTTGAAGGAATTCTTCAGCATCATTAATATTTCTTTTAAGTTCTCCAGTATTTCAGGTAATCATGCATATCCACCACACAGGCAAGCAAATCTCTGAAGGTTCTATACACTTCCAGCTGTGTTTGTTATCACAAGAACATTCAGTTACTAGAAGTTGAAAACATATCTCTAAGCAGCTCATAAATTCTGGCTTCAGGTTTAAACTGATGTCAGATGTCAGAGTCAATAACCTCCATAGTTGGTGTGCTCTCAATTCCATATCATGTCATTAATTCACTTGATCTTAAAGTGTGAATCTGCTCCATAGATGATTACCTGAGCCAGGATGATTCCTATAGTTAAGCAAGTGACCTTCAGTTCAGCTCTATATAGAGAGACATTCATTACTTTGAAGTCTGAAGGTTATTTTATTTAAAATACTGGAAGTAGTCAAGCCTGTGGATCTCAATGTTGAGTGTGTATAGTAATCATCTGAGGGATTTAAGATGACATTCAAGGGATCCACCTCAATATAACCTGGTTTATTGCATTCAGTTGTGGATACACACACTGGTGATTATGATCCAGGTAGTCCAAAGATCATACTTTGAGAATCACTGCCTTGAGCCTTATAATCTCTCTTCTTGGTAGGTTTGTAGGCCAGTTGTAGAACCACAGGAGCTGGTAGAGATTCTTCTCAGGGGAGAAATCTTTAAGGGAAGGCTATGAGGACTGGGGATCAGAGTATCAAAAAAGAAGATAGAGGACCTAAAAATCTTCAGTTCAGTTTAAAAATAGTACCTCTTGTTTGTGTTCATGATTGATAATGAGGAATCATTTGGGATTATAATCACATTCTAGTGAAAAGAGACTGCTGAAATATTGATAATTAAGGGAAATGACTTTATGTTAATGAGCAGTGGGTGACTTTTGTCTTTGGTGACACTGAAGTGATGTCCCAATCACTGTACCAATCGAGTTTGTATCCCTGGATTGGACTCTCTCTATTTTATCCTCCATGCACCTCACAGAGGATAAGGACATCAGTATGAAGACCGTAGTTGAGGTCACATTAAAAAAGGGCAACAGGGAGCAGTGTAATCCTGCTTATTAGGAAAGAGGATGGAGCTGGAATTCTCCTTGGCCTCAGCCAAAGCTAGAAACTCAGTAGAAGACCTGCATGGTCAGGCATCAGTCTGAAGGAGCAGGTGCAAATGTACACCTTGCTATTATAGTCCAGGAGGAGGGCACCACCATGTGTGAGCTCAACCCACCTTGAGGCTGAGGACTGGAGAACAGACATGAGAAAACTAAGTGAATGTTCAGATCTGTCATTTTTTTGTGTGTGTAATTCAACTAGTTGGTGTCTTCTATGCCTTTTCTTGTTCTATGAACTTATTTATATGTTTATTCATTCTCTTTTGTTAATTCTACTAACATTTCTTAAAGGTCTACATGTGCCAGGAACTGAACTAAATAAGGGAAATGAAACATTAACTGTGGAATTTGGCCTAGTGAGGGAAACAGATGAAGTCAGGTCATTACAATGCTGGATGGTAAGTGCTATAACAGGGAAATATGGGGTGCCATAAGGGCACAGAGGAAGGGAAGCTTGCTCAGAGTTGGGGATCCAGGAAGGCTTCCCAGTGGCAGGAGAATCTGAGCCCTGAAGAATGTGTATTATTGGTCAGAGAGTTGAAGAAATAGTGTTGTAGACAAAGGGAATAACTTGTGAGAGTCATGAAGAGGGAACAAGAATGGTGTGATCATGGAACCAAAAACTCAGCACATGCATGGACCATCCTGAAACCTGGGCATAGGGATGAGACTGCAGAGGCAATTGTGGAGAAAATGGAGTCTCACTGGCTTTAGGGAATTGTATAGATGTATAAGTTCATATTTGGGTATTGTCTTCCTGTTCCTTTCTTACAAATTTATGGACAAATTGGGACTATATATTGCCCAAATTCAATACATTCCATCCATCATTTTATTTCAAATTTTTTTTTTTTTGGCCATGCCGTGTGGCTTGCAGGATCTTAATTCCCCGACCAGGGATTGAATCCGAACCGTCATCAGTGAAAGGGCAGAGTCTTAACCACTGGAACACCAGGGAATTTCCCCATCCATCATTTTAGACCCCCAATATAAGCAAATCAAGCCATATGTTTTATTGGAATTGTTATTCTGTAATTAGCCTTAAACTTAAGCTAAAAAATATCAAAAATGATGAAGTTTTATTTAATAGGTGATAAATAACTTTCATGGATTCTGACCACATGCTGAACACCTTTCAGAATGCTTTGCAAATATTAATATATTTAATCCTTATAAATAATCTTTTATGTAGGTATGATTACTATTTTCCTATCACAGGTGAGAAAACAGAAGCATCAGGAGGTTAAGTCACTTGCTCAATGTACATTAGAGCTACCTATTGCAGGACAAGTCTAACTCCAGAATTTATCCTCTTCACTCTTATGTTTTACAGACATTTTGTTTAAGTCTATCTATTCATTTTTTTAAACTGACTTAACCAACACAGTTTATTTCCTTACAGTTCTTTCATTTATTTATTTATTTTTACAGAGTTTTTGATTTAAGAAATAGCTGGTGCAAAGAAACAGAGTGATAGCATTTCTCTAGTGGGTGAGAAGTACGGTTAGGACTCAAAGTGGCTGGTTTCTGATCAGAGATAGAGAGGCTACCATTTTTATAACCGAAAACGTTTACAGAAGAGGCACATTTTAGAGAGCTCATGGACACCACTCTCAGTCCTTGTAGCCCCACCTGTTATTTCAGGCATCGTTTTGGAGCACTATTTTCACCAGCTGTGTTCAGATGAGATAGATTTGACAGCATCTCTCCTTGCATCTATTGTTTCTTACTGAGGGGATACTTAGGTGTTGCCCTGGGAACCCTGTTGGTCTGTACACATGTGCAACCTGGAAATTCAGGGAGAAAATGCCCATGGCGTCACTTTGAACCAGTGGGGCTGGGGGGCAAAAGTCTAGAGACCAATATTTTCTCCTACTTCTAAGCTGCATTTCATAAGGCTCATCAGAAGTCCTGTTGGTTTGAGCTGGATCAGTTGTAGCAGGTGACCATCTGGATGATGCAGCCTTGTACTGGCTTTCCCTTGTTCCCTGGTTCACTTTTCCTGGACTTCATTTCTGCTCCTTGGGATCACATTTGCATATAAATTCCTGGCATGCAGACCTCTGTCTCACTCAGACTCTGCTTTGGAGGAACTAAGGCTAAGATGATGAGTTAGAACATTGGTCCCAATGTCAGAGTAGTTTGATAATTAATTATGGTGTAAATGGTAGAATACGACATTGCTATTCTTATAGGAATAAAGCAATGGTGATTCCCTTTTTAGGTTTAAACGTTGGAAGATGAGAGGTGTATAAAAGTCTCCAAACTGAGCTCCGGATGCAAAACTCCATAAGATTTTCCTCTGAAGTACAGAGATCAGAAACACTCATCAGGCAGAACTCATCGTAGTAATCAGACTAGCAACATTTAGCTCTGGGTTCCATCACAAAATAGTTACAAGATTTGGGAAAGGTAATAGCTTCATGGCTTAGTGCTTCCCTTTTCTGGCTAGAACACAAGTATATGGATGATTGTTACTATCTGTCTTCAGTGTTTTGTACAATGGTGTTTATAACTCTTACTGCTGTTAGGAATAAACCCTTGGCATAATCACATAAAGAAGTGTCTAGATTTGTGAAGATGGTGAGATTTTTATCCTACTTGCAAACTAACAAATTAACCTGCCACAGATTTTTGGATGCTGGTACGAGATACAACACCCCTGGGTCAGAGATAAAGGGCAGTTTATTACTCACAGCAATAGCAGTAGCCAGAGTATCAGCATTTTTTTTAAAATTTTTTTTTTTTTTTTTGCGGTACACAGACCTCTCACTGTTGTGGCCTCTCCCTCCACGGAGCACAGGCTCCAGACGCACAGGCTCAGCGGCCATGGCTCACAGGCCCAGCTGCTCCACGGCATGTGGGATCCTCCCGGACAGGGGCACAAACTCGTGTACCCTGCATCGGCAGGCGGACTCCCAACAACTGCGCCACCAGGGAAGCCCCAGCATTTTTGTACTGGTTCTTTAGACACACTTCTCATCAGGTGATGCAAACAGGTCCAGGTGATACCTATACATGTAGTGGGTTGCATTACAGGAAATGAACTATGAATTTAGGGAACTCAAATCTTTAATGATGGGAAGCAAGATACCTGCCCTTTGCTTGGGGAACTCGTCTTTTTTTTTTTAACTTAATTTCCACACATTTCATGTTCATAAACATTTTACTAGTCTTATTTTATTTATTTATTTATTTATGTACTTATTTATTTATTTATTTATTTATTTATTTATGACTGTGTTTTGGTCTTCGTTGCTGTGCACAGGCTTTCTCTATTTGTGGCAACTGGGGACTACTCTTCGTTGTGGTGTGCAGGGTTCTCATTGCGGTGGCTTCTCTTGTTGTGGAGCATGGGCTCTGGGCATGCAAGCTTCAGTAGCTGCAGCACACATGCTCAGTAGTTGTGGTGCATGGGCTTAGTTGCTCCGAGGCATGTGGGATAGTCCTAGATCAGGGATCAAACCTGTGTCCCCTACAGGTGGATTCTTAACCAGTGGACCACCAGGGAAGTCTCAGACATTATCTTTACTAATCTGTACAGTAAGCAAACATGCCCTTTACTCTGGAGGGAAACATACATTAATTTTCTAAGTCTGTAATCAAACCTTCCTTTGGCTCCAGAGGGAGATATCTATCTCTATTTTCCAAGGCTGCTAAGTACACAAACATCCTTGAAAATATAATCTGGATGAAGGGCAGGGCATGAAGAAATTTGACCCATGGATTGTTACCTCCCAGTAGCTTTTCAGAAACTTTGTGTGAAGGGTATATGGAGTATTACACTTCCATGAGACCCATGCCTGCTGCCCGGGAGGGAAGAGTTTTGGATGCCAGGAAATAGAAGTAATCATACTGATGCTACCCTGCACAAGGTAAGGAGACTATTTTCTTATCTCATTTACACAAGCACCAGTTGTTTATTAACAATCTATTGTTCAGAATTGTTATATAAATACGTATACATGTATATTCATAAGTAAATAGATGTATTAGATATGTAGTTAGAGCTAAGCATAGATATATAGATACATAATTGAACTCTTTTGATCTTAGTATAAATGATACACGTGACATTTTATTATTGCCACTTGTATTTCAAGTAGTATTTCCTTGTATTAGATTTTGTTTGGAGAGTTATTAAAGTTGTCATGGTCATCAGAAAGAAAGTGCAACACGACATGCTTATATTGTAATGATTTCAAAAAACTTTCATTGAAGAGGCATATGAATATTATCTGGGTAATATGCACTAGAGAAAAACTATGTAAACATTTCAAGGATAATTGAACATAGGCTCTGAGCTGCCAGTTATACCCAGGGACAATCGTATTCCATTGTTGGAGAGGACATATAAATGAAGAGCTAGCTTGGGTCAGGTTCATTGTGGGTGGGCTCATTACTGATATCCAAATGGAAGTCATATCCCTGGTTCCCTAAATGTATAATTGGATTGGTTATACTGTACCAGCCAGAAGGTCTCAGCCTGAAAGTGGAACGGGATACCTTTTTTGGTACAACTATGTCAACTTTGTGTTGGCACCTGGAAGGATGAAGTGCCATCCACCAGGGTGTATTAAATAACAAAAATCAGTGATCATAAGATGGTATTGTTTTCCCAGCAGGTGGAATAAGAGTGTCTAGAAATAGGAATGGAGTGGCCCGGCTTGCCACCACTCCTACGACCCACTTGAGGGAAATTTTACCTTTCTTTTCCTTTAATTTTAGGCTCTGTGTGTTTGGAGGTCCTTGATCCCAGGAGGAGAATGGTTTCACTATGAGACAAAATAAAAATCCTATTGAACTTTAAGTTATTATGGCTGCCTGGTCATTTCAGTCCCCTCATATCAACAGACAAGAAGGCAAGGAAAGAAGATATGTCAAGGTAGGTGACCCCAATTATCAAGTGGAAGAAAGTTTGCTGTTTCACCCTGGGGCAGTTTGGCACCACTGATCCACTGGTGTGTTTCTTGGTATTCACATACTCCATCGTGATGGGGTGTCATGTACAAGTATAGCATCCATGACCCAAGAATTACATGGTGACCAGGGACTCAGATCCCTTAGAGATGAGAGTTTGGGTCACCCCAACGGGTCAGCTACCTAGACCAACAGAGGTAAAACTGAGGGTGTGGAGAATCTAGAATGGGTAGTAAAGGCAGGCACTGATGAGTATCACTTAGAGCCTTGAGAACAGCTGTGGTGGAAAGGGCAGCAGTAGTTCATTCTACTAACCTTCCTCTTGTGAGTTTCATTGGAAAATGAGATCAATTAGAATCCTGAGGAAGATGTTCCTAGATGGGGAGAACTTATTACCAGCAGCAAGTAGATTCAAGCATCTTAAATTAGGGTGGACTGTAGTGAACACTATTATGTGCCATCCAGATCACCATCTTCAGAGCCAAGGTGCTCATTCTCCAAGCCTGAATATGTTGGCTGCTGATGGCTCTGAGCTCTGTCCCTCTCTGAGAATTGCCCTTGGTAGACGGACACTCCGTCCCTTAAGGTTATGCTTCCTTGCTGGGAGAACTCAGCATCCAATAACTAGTCAGTTGGGAGTCCAAAGACTTGGCCCCCTTGATTTAGCTTGGGATAATTCTCAAGGACCATCCTCAACTCAGAATTCTCCATGCTGAAGTTTTGGTGTAACGGCACCACAGTTCAACTTTTCCCTCTGCAAAATCCTACTTCCATCACTCCTTTACATATATTATTCTTGTGAAGACTTGCCAACAAACCCCCTGTATGCAAATCTCAGGGTCAAGAAATCTGATTGAAGACAACCTGTACATCTATTTCCGTGTAGGACAGTTTGGGTGATTTAAATTAATAACAGCATACCACCTTTGGTTTAGTATTTATGTAGTTTGGAATGAGGGTGAGAGATTTCAGGTAAGAGAGAAAATATGTAACACAATATTTTTCCATGGTAGATAACCAAATACGGGGAAAGAAAACTGTAGCTTCTCCCTTTGTAACAATTATAAAAGAAGAAATACGGGAGGGTGCCATCTCTTTTCTGAGGCTCTGATGCCTACAGAAACTTTAAAGGGAAAGGCCACTCCAATTCTAGTATGGACTACTTTGTCTTTGGCCTTGTAAAGGGCAAAATTGGGACTGCAAGAGTGAAAGTGAAACAGTAATAGTTTGCTTCTCTCTCAATTCCCTTGCTATTGGATTTTACTCCAGGCTGGCTCGCCCAGTACTGTGAAGTTCATGAGCTGTGTTTTCATTCTGACTCAGTGTGAGGCCACACACTTTTCAGGTCACTTTAGTAGGACAGCAATGAGGGTGAAAGTATTATTTATAATCACCTCTTTTGTGTTCTTGCAAATTAAGCAATACTGGATAAAAACCCTCTTTTTGCTCAAATCTGCACAATTTCAAATTGAAGCGTATTTTTACCATAAAGAGCAGACTAGAAATCCTGATACTTGACTGAATTTATTTATTATTAGATATTCTCTCACTATGGCAATGTGGTGAAGTGGCCGACAGCCCAGCACTACTCACTTTTCCCTTGCTTCCAGGAAGTAGTACAATGATGGTTAACAGACATGGCTCTAGAAAATTTTCTTTTAAAAATTCCTGTGACAACATTGAATTGTATGTCAAATATATACATATGTATAACCAAAAATATGGAAGCATGTATTTTTCCAGTCATATTTAATTACATCAGCATAGAGTTCATATTGATTTTTGCTGCAATAGCTAATGAGCCATGTGTAGAAGAATCCAGATGTTTAGATTACATGCTCTGCCAATCCATTATACAAAGGTTCAATTATGACAATGTCTTGCATCGTATGGAAAGAAGAACTGCATCACCAATAAGGAAACATAATGAAGGCTTTGAAGGCTGATTACATTGTTGCTATTTACAAATATGGGGGGATTTTCCTACTGACAGTGTTATTTTCAGTAGGAAGTGATGAGGCTGGGTGAAAGGATTCATGGCTTGTGTTTCCATGAAGCCCTTCTATTGTTACTAATTATATGACAATGTGTTTGTTTCATTAACTCCAATCACAGTCACACTCATACACACACACCACAAAATACATGAACACAATGAATGCTTTAAGAGAGATGTAAAGTGCTCAGGGGCAGGGTGATTGACACACATTGGGAGAGAGCAGGGACAGCTTCCCTAAGGGATTCCTGGGGCTAGATACTGAAAGATGGGGTTTTGGCAGTTGCAGACTGGGGAAAAGGTAAGTGAACAGAATTGAATGAGCCAAAGACAGATAATGAGGAAAAGGCAAAGAGTTTTAAACATCTGCTGTATTCCTGCCAGTATTTACATATTTAGGCTCTTCTTTTTGGGACAGAGCAGGGATGGGACATTTCAACAAATAAAATTGAATTCATTTAAAGATATCAAGTGGTAAAACTCAGAGTTCTTTAGTGGGAGTCACTATTTTATTTGTCCCAACAACACTAAAACATACATACCTCCCCCACAAAGCTCCCACCTGATTTGACACAGTTGAGAAGTAAGTAAGAGAGACAGGTTCATGGACATGATTGTAGGATAACATGAACATATGGCTCTCAGAGGAGTAAGGAGAGAGAATAAAGCATAGAAATGGTTTTATCAGGGAAAACCATAGAAAAGAAGCAGTTCTGAGATCATGGTCACTCTTCCTGGTCCCTCAGCTGCAAACATCAGCAAAACCAGTATTGATTTGGCCCTTGCACTTGTTACTGTTTAAGCAGAAAGCAAGACTGGGTGGTCTTACAGATGTGTGCTACGGGTCTTTTTTTAAGTCACAACTGTCAGTGATCGTTTTGTTTCTTCTCTCCTTCCATCATATTCACGTTTGGGACTTCAACTTTGACCTCAAGATGAAAGTCATCTAAACCAATGTCTTCAGACATCTTTTACTGCAAAGCTCTAGTACCCCATTTCAAGCTACGAGGTGCCTCAGACTCAGCAGTGCAAATCTTAGCTCCTTGTTTCACTGCTCCCCCTGTTCACATCCTTGCATCTCCCAGACAGACCTCCTACCTCCTGTTGATCCATCTCTTTGTGGTAGTAGTTTGCTGTTTGTTCTCTGTGGTCAAAGTTTTGGCTTCATTCAATTCCTCTCTCTTTTGAACTTTAAAAATCAGTTGCTTGCATCAGTCATTTTCATTTTCTTTACAATTGAAGTGACTCATGAATCATCCCTTCTTTTCCATTCCAAACACTAATGACATACTCTGGAACTTCAATTTCTCCTAGTGTGTGCTCTGTAGCAAGCTTCTTAATCGGTTCTTCTTAATCCATTTGCTCATTCCTTTACCTGTACACTTTCTAAAATGCAAATCTGATTATGATGAAGAAGTTGATAACAGTAGCTAAATGGTAGGGAAACTAACTATATCCCACCTTGTTGGTTTGTGATGAAAATTAATCAAGATGCTATTCATAAAGAATTTAGCTTAGTTCCTGGGATATAATATATTCTGAATAAATATTGACTAGTATGTCTCTCTTCACCTTAGAAACACTATGTACATATTCCTCTTCTCAAATACACCTGATTCTCGCTCACATATAGGGCTTCTCACATCCATTCCTTTAGCTGGAACACTCCTTTGTCCCGTCTTCAACAGGGTATTTCCTATTCATTCTCCAATGTCTGTTCAACATTACATGTTTATATCCAGGTCTTCCCTGAGTAGCCAGACCTGTTTAAACCACTCTGATGTGCACTCCAGCAGAACTTTGTATTTCCAATCTCAAAGTTCTTGTGTTCTGGAATAGAAAGTCTTCAAACCAAAAGGTTGATGGGCAAAGAATATGGAACATATTTATTTTCTATAACCGATAGCATCTTTCTCAATTACCCTTATTCTAGTGAGGAATTCTAACATGCCTTCAGGTTATTTCCAGTTTTTCCTATGTAACTTATTGGGTGTCATTTGATTTCTTTTGTTTATGTCCAGTCTTCCATATTTCTTCTCTGTTCTCTGCTCCTCCTTGCAAGGACACCCACAATGGTTCTTTCTTGGGACTTGACACCTCCTTGGCTCTTACAGGCTTGGCAGACCTCTCTGAACTTTAGCCACATGCTACATTAGTGGTCCACTGCAGTATCATCAGTTCTTAATTCTTCTGCCTTTGCAAACCACCACATGGCACACGAGGCCTTCTGAGCCACCCTCCTGCCATGCAGAAGCAGAGGGAGGTTCAAACTTTCCTTCTACTTAGCCATTCTTGCAATATTTTGCAAGAGTGAATAAATTTACTGGGCTCTAGGAAAGAAGAGGATGTGGCATCAGAACAGTTTCATTCAGGGGGAAAATGAACTGAAAAGGATATTTGAAAACTACCCCTTTCAATCCAGGGGAGGCTGGAAAGGATAAGAAGCCAAATAGGAAGGTCCTATTTGGGGTTCTAAGAAGGGACTACCTCATGTGATGCCTCTCACCCCAGCCTGGGTAGTTTTACAGTAGAAATAACAAGTGCACTTAGTCAGAAAGGTCAGTGATCACACTCCTAATCCTTTTTTTCCTCAAAGCATTTCCTGACACTTTGTCTCCATTTTATCCTATGTATTTTTCTATTATTGTACCCATGTCATTCATTGCATTTTCAATATCTATCTCCTCTATCTCAACCAGTAGTCCTCAGTTGGAGGTTATCTTGCCCCCAAATGACAGCTGGTAATATCTGGAGACAATTTTCATTGTCATAACTCTGGATCAGGGGTGGGGGGGTGCTATTGGCATCTACTGACTAGAGGCCAAGGGTGACGTTAACATCCTGAAATGTGCAGGAATCTTCCCCACAACGAAGAATTGTCTAAATATCAGTAGTGCTAGGGTTGAGAAACCTTATTCTAGACTGTAACGTCCTTAAGGGAGGAATTATGTCTTATTTATCTCATCTCTATTACCTCACATATTGTTTAGTACACAGTAGAGACTTAATAATTGCTTTTTTAATGAGTAAGTAACTGCATGAAGAGCATGAATGAATGAAGAGCAGACATGTAGCTTTTGAAACCCCCAAACCCTTTTGGTTTTGGTTCTTCTGGTTAGTATAAGTTTGGTAGTTGAGCAGAATAAATGTTACACCTAATCTCTTTTGGGTTCCAGACACTGGTAAAATTTTTAAAATTCATATGTCTTCTGAAGGAGAGGAGGGAGATAACATGGCAGCAACCCCTTGATTATTCCTCCTCCAAGCCACCTGCCCTAGCAAATAGATGATGTCACGACCCTGAAAGACTTTATAAGGCTGTTGAACACAATATGCTGTTGGATACTTCTATCCAATGATTAAGAAGTCTGACTAGAACAGTTCTACGTGTATACAGCATCTTCTTTCAAGAATGGGAATTGGTAGTGAATTATGGTCCATATGAAACATGTGTGCCACTGCATGGTTTGATTGCTTGAAGGGCATTCCCTGAAACAAACTCTGAATGAGAGAAATCGTGCAAAAGGGTGGATGTGTCAATGACAGAGTTCTGGTAAGAAGTATGCAAGTGATCCAGGGACTCTGGATTTGTAGTTTTCTAAGATGGAATTATCAGTTATTTACACCCAGCCAAGTACTAGCTCATGCCCACATGTGTACAGTGCTCACTCTTAACTAGTTTGTACAGTGTTTTTTGTTTGTTTGTTTGTTTGTTTGTTTTTACCATGCTGTCTTTCTGGAAGTTTTAGATATTCTTCAAATATTTGACAATCCCGTTGATCCTGTGATAAATTTACATGAGTGAAGAAAAAAGAAATGAAAAGATTAGGAACTACCATTTTTCTGATTTCCAAAATGACCCTTTATATGAAAGAATAAACTTGGTTGCAAGAGGTCTATTTTTATGTGAGGATTACTAGTTTAAGGGTAAATGTCCTATTAATATACATTAGATAATCCAAGACATATTTTTAGATGATTGCTAATAGTAGATGTATTAAAATTTGATTGTAGAATGAAGAAATTTGCAAATACTTATTTTACAGTATCCCTAAATATGAATAACCACTACTTCCTTTTCATGAGAGAGCCGTATTTGGTAATATGGAGGGAAGAAATAATTTAGTCTGTGAGGGCTTCTGTCAGGTCAATAGCAGAGGGAGAAAGGGAGCATCCAAATGGGAGGGAGCCCTGGCTTACTCACTTGTCACTTGCAAGCCACTCTGTGAGTTTTTGATCCTCAAACAATCCCAGAGGGGACCTGAGGGAAAATATTTATCCTCCATATTAAAGATGAGGAAAATGAAGCATAGAGAGACTGAGTCACTCACCCAAAACCACACAAGTGGCACCTTGTGTAATTACAGATTGAGTTCCCATCTATGAGTGAATTCCCTTCCATCACCCCACTGCCTTTCTCATAAGCAAATAGGCTAGTGGTTCTCTACTTAACCTGCTGCCTATAACAATCACATGAGCAGCTTTCAAAGGACGCTGATGTCCAAGTCCAACCCCACAATATCTACTATAGTTGGTCTGAGGGTGGAGGCCCAGAAGTTAGTTCTTTTTGTTTTTTGTTCCCCAGGTGATTCTAAATTGTTACAAATGTTGAGAACCACTGGCCTGAGTCCTAATGGTCCTAGAGTTCATTTTGCCCTTTGTATCTGAGCAAGTCTGTTTATTTTGGACTATTTCATGGTACGTTTACAAGAATTTGACAAGGAAATAAGCCTTAATTTGAGTGACACAGAGCAACTTCTTGATTATTTTCCATAAGAAGGCAGGATGTTATTAAACCAGCTCTATTAAGCGGGGTTTATAATGGAAGATCATAGGGTTAATTATGAGCAAAAAACCAAAATTTAGCTGTGTGAAAGGTAAAAAAATCTTTTCAATTTACTGCATCGTATCTTTGGAATCGGTTACCAGTGGCCTGGCTCATCAGTGGAGCATTCTTGAGGCAACTGCAAAAACACATGCAGTTCACCAGGCCATGAGCTAATTTGTCCTGGCTCCAGGCCAGGTAACACTTAGATTAGA
The DNA here is from genome assembly GCF_964341445.2 of Mesoplodon mirus. Lineage (NCBI taxonomy): Eukaryota > Metazoa > Chordata > Mammalia > Artiodactyla > Ziphiidae > Mesoplodon > Mesoplodon mirus. Next base: position 130,815,331 of record NC_138982.1, on the reverse strand, counting down.
GGTCACTGTTTATCCTGTTGCATTCATTTGAAAAGTGTATTCCTTATATTGGAATGCCTTTGTGTTTTCCTCTCTAGGTTAAAGTGTTTGAAAGCCATAATGTGATGTTTTGCATTTTCAAGTATAGATCCAAGGATAATATTTGCTTCCATGAAGAATGGGTCCCTTGACTATATATTGTTGTACATGGAATTTACATGACCCCTGAGACATCTTTAGCTCATTCTTAGAACATGCTCTTCTTTATTTTCTAAATTTCAATTCTCACTGTTATTTTTGTCTTTTTCTACATTGTTTTTCTTTTCTCCCTACCTACATCTTAGGTCTACCAAGGATTTGTGACATCACCAATGAGTCTCATCCATGCTCAGTGTGTACTGTCGAACTAAAGAGGTCAGTTGTCTCTGGACTTAAGTACCAACTTCTTTCTGTTTTACATTCAGTAGTTTTTCCTATTAAGGGAGTCATATACCTGTTCTCAATTTTAGAAACAAACTATGTAAAACTAAACTTAACAAAGGGTGAAGTTATGCCTCAAAACAACAGCCTATAAACTAATCTTTGAAAGAAAGTCAATTTAATGTGTCCATCTTTTAAGGAGAAACCCTAAACTAAGTGTGTCTCTCAAATACTAAAACTTTGGTATCCACATTGATGTCCATTTGATATCCACATTGGATGTATCATCCTTCTTTTACCTTCAGACCATTTAGACTTTGTAAAAAGGTGGAAGAATTGTGCTGTGAATTCAAAGCTTCTGTTCACACTTTTCCTATAATATGATATGCCTGATGATGATACTAAATCAGATATCAGGGAAGATAAAGATCTATAACAGATCAAATTTTAGCTCTTCCCTCCTGTGCCACTCCCACAAATATACGGTCTCTAGAATAAGGGCCAGGATTTGCATTTTTATGAGTTAAATAACTCTAAGACATCCTTATTAACTGATCCCCTACAAATAAAAATAATTTATATAAATACAACCAGATTAAAAAGAAATCGACTCTTCATGAAACTTGAGAGGACAAACTGTCACATTGACCTCACTGTAAAGAAAATGTATCACTACACTTTTTATTGTTTTCTAAGGAAGGGAAAACCTAGGTAATGTTTTGGACTCTTCCAGCCTGGCTGAGCCCGCTGAAGGCCTAACTGTCAAGGGTGCTGAGAGCAGAGAAGTCTGCATCTAGAACATGCAATCTGTGCTTTCTTACCAATGCACATCAACTCACAGATCCTTCTCCCCAGCTAGCTTCCTCCTCTGTTTGTACATTTGTCATGGCCTCCCTCATCAGCCTAGTCTTCCTTTCATTCCCTCACCTTCCATCTGAAGCTTCCAGATACATTTTTATGTTTTATGCTTATGGTAGCCTTGATATATTATTTGATTATAGGTTATATAATACAAAATCTCTTCATTGTAATGATCATTGGCTTTGTTGGTTTGTTTCTTTTTTTGAGCCTAGATAAATGGTTAACTTTGATCACTGATTGTAAAGTTCCTGCTGACGAAACTGTTACTGAAACACAATCTCAAAGAGTATAAAGTACCAGAAGTACAAGAAGTATGACTGTAACATGTCACCAAAATGATTATTCACACATACCTCTGGTTGTGCTATTGTTTCAGAATTTTTTGACAGAATTATTTCCCAGCAACGTTTTCCTGGAATTGTTCATTTTTTTATTTGTATGAGGATTCACAATTATGGAGCATCCATGAATGAAGTTACACGTTTTTGTTTTTTTTGTGTGCTTTAGAAACTGTAGCAAATGAGCAGTGCATTATGACATCATTGGCTGTACTTGATAAAATTGATGTGAGGTTATGGGTGAGGGGTGAGAGGGAAGTAAGCCACCTCCATAATAGGCACACAGAGGTGTTAGATAGTTTTGTGTCTTTTGTATGTGTGGCCCCTGCTTGTGTTGTGTATAAGGAAGAAATGTAGAACATCTCACAGGATGTATGTGGTTGGTTATTGGAAATTGTGCATCCAGCAGATGTCATCTAATGAGAAAACTTTGTAGAGAAAATGGTATTCAGTCTGAAAATTATAGACTTGTTTGGATTTTGATAGGTATAGGTGCAAGAAGGGAGAGGGTAGTGAGAATAGGAAAAATATGTCAGTGAATACAAAGTCAGAAAGGTGAAAAGCCCTCAGAAATTGTTCAGTTGGAGCATGGGATACAGATGAACAGGATGCTTTGAGAAATGGGATTAGGAAAATTGCTGTTGCTGACTGTGTTCCCATGCATTCTGGGAAATGATGTGTTACTTCTCTTCTACTAGAGATTTTGAAGACAATTTTTGGTGTGAAATCAAAAGCTTGAAGGAGTTCACCTGGAATTTACAGACTGGCTATCTGGTCCAGCTTCTTCTCTTCAGAGATGGAAGTGGTATTTTGTACTGATTACAAACAGAGTGCTGGATTTGGGAGATGGGGGAAAAACAGACTTCTCATATTGACTCTGTGATTTACTAGCTTTGTGAACTTGGATGAATTGCCTAACTTTCCTAAGCTTCATTTTCCACATCTGCAAAACAGCAATGAAGGGGTTGTTGTGAGAGTGAGGAAAACAATGCATGCAGTGCTTAGCTTAGTGGCTGGAATATGATAAATGTTAAAAATATCTGCTGTTATTATTTCTGGTGGTGCTATTGTTATTATTCATGGCTTCAGTGCTATAGTTTTTCACTCTTTTGCTTTGATTTTCCTGAAATTGCCTGGTTTGACTAGAGTCAGTGGTCAACTGTCTTGACCTCAGGACAATTTGGTAAATGCAAAGTCCAATGTGCAGAAAGTCACCTAGAAGTCAGCAGTCAGCATCCTGTAAGAATTGGCCACCGGTGCCACACTTCCTGTAGTAATTTCTGTTCTGCATCTGGCTGTAACACTCCAGCTTCCAGGTATGGAAATGGTAAAAATAACATAGAGGTAGAGAGATCTCATCCCCAAACTCTCCTTTTTGAATGTTGCTGACTTCAGTATTTTCTAGAAATCTTAAGCAGCTTTCAATCTCAAAGAACAAGACAAACACTTTTTTTCCTTTCCAACCATTAAAGTACTTTTATTAAGTCATCAGATGAGCACTTTCTAAGGGAAAAATAGTTTATGTGTGGTTTGGATTCTAAACATTGACTCAGCGTCAGGCCTAAGAGGGAGAAGGCCAAGTGATGCCTGCTGACACATAAGTAATAATAATGGAAAAAATAGACTGTCCCAAGTTTGCTAAATAAAGCCATACGTTTGGAAAAGCACAATACACCAAACTCTTATATGTTCCTTCTTTTTTTTTCAAGATTATTCTTTTCATTGCTCACCAGCATTATATTATTTTCTTCCAATACACATATTTTCCCAAGTTCCACTGTTGCCATAGTCTTCTGCTGTGTGTTCTATATTTTTGTACAGTGCTAGTCATGATTAGGTAGTATTAAGCAATACGTAGGAAAGCAAGCCATTTGAAATGACTTTTTCGGCTAGGAATTTCACAGAGACTGTATGTAGTTGTTCTTCTTACTTTAGGGATTAATTACTTTACTAATACAAACAATGACTGCAATATAAGCTTTGAGAGACTGACTCACTAAGGAAACAAGACAGGTTTGGAAATGGATCCCTTGCCATTGACGCACATGGAGAACTTTCTGAAAAATGGTAATCTGAGAAATTTAATTGCTGCAAATCTGTTCACATAAAACTGATACTATCAGGAAATGGGCCATAATTAAATATTCTGTGATTATTTGTCAGTTTCAAAGGGATTGCATTGCACAGCCAGGTGTTTTGCTTTCTTGAAATGAAAGAAAAGGGAAGTTTTCAGTTATTTGGTGCCATTTTCTGTTTTCCTCACCTGGGAAGTCATTCTGTAGATCTAAAAATGAGTCAAGGATGAGAAGACAAATTTAGGAGAAGAAAAAGGAAGGAAGAAATGTTTATTTGCTATGTACCACCTTTGTGATGTTGGAGTCCTTCATCTTTCTGCGCCTCATTTTTTTTTTCTTTCATATATGGGAAAGACTCTTATAAGCCAGTGCTCTGGGGGAGAGTTACCCAGAATCCCTTTAGGGAGTATTACAGATAGAGGCTGGGAGAAAAAAAGACCCAAGTGGATTTCAACCAGCACAAAGCCATGTTTTATGTTGGGCTTTTATTGATTTTGGACAAAGTATTCTTTGGAAACAGTATTTTTAAACCAATGGACTGCTAGGTAATGTCTAAGTTCTTTGTAGCATTAACATCCCTTGAATCTATGCCTTTGATGACTACTTAGAAGCACCTGAGGAAGGTGAAAGGGAGATAAATTAAAAAAGCAAATAAATTGATTCAGTTAGTAATCCTTAAAAAAAAGCCCTCTTTCATTAATTTTTCTTTAAATGTTTATTTACTTCTATTATCTTGAAAAAATATGTATTAGTTGCAAAAAGGTGAAGGGAAGATTTCACAAATACTTGCAATATTTTACAGATCTACTTCTCTTGGTAGCTTTTCACTTTTAATGATAAGTCTCTGAGATAAGCATCCAATCTTTTATTTCTGTTCTTTTTTATTACTTGGTTTTCCCAAGGAATAAGCCTGTATCTTATTTGTAACTCCTTTTCCTATGTCATTATTGGGATCATTCTATCAGTCAAAAGATCCTACTACTTAGGAAAGCATGGAAGCTAAGGGCTTATGCTCACAGATGCTTATATACATACATATAAATGTAAAAAGAATATTTATAATCCAGCAATTTCACTTCTGGGTATTTATCTGAAGAAAATGAAAACACTAATTTGAAAAGATGTATGCACTCCAATGTTCCTTGCAGCATTACTTACAATAGCCAAGATATGAAAGCAACCTAACTGGCCATTGATAGATCAGTGGATAAAGAAGATGAGGCATATATATATATATATATATATACACACACACACACACACACACACACACACACACACACACACACACACAATGGAATATTACTCAGGCATAAAAAAGAAAAATCTTGCTATTTGTGACAACATGGATGGACCTGAAGGATATTCTGCTAAGTATAATAAGTCAGACACAGAAAGACAAATACTGTATGTTTTCACTGATATGTGGAATCTGAAGACCAAAACAAACAAACATAAAACAGAAACAGATACAGAGAACAAACTAGTGGTTGCCAGAGGACAGGGAAGTGCAGGGCTGGACAAAACAGGTGAAGGGGATTAAGAGGCAGAAACTACCAGTTATAAACTAAGTAAGACACAGGAATGTTATTCACAACACAGGGAATTTAGTCAATAACATTGTAATAACTTTGTATGGTGTATAATCTACAAAAACATTGAATCACTCACAATGTGTACACCTAAAACTAGGATAATATTGTTAAGTTGACTATACTTCAATAAAAAAAAGAATAAACATTCACTTCCTTTCTATTAGTACATAGTTGCGGTCGAAGTACAGTTGGTGTGAGTGTTTGTGTGTCTGTGTGTGTTGTGGGAAGCAAAGTAGAAGTGGGAGGCAATTTATTGTTCTGGAATGTCATGGAATCCCATGTTTTGTGTTGCATAGATGATGCATTGTAGGAGTGACATTACTGTGAAACTTTGCTCAGTCCCAGTTTCCCTCAAAGTGGGTTTGGTTGTTTTTTTCATTTCAGTGTTAAGGGCATGACGATGTATCATGATCTTGTCTAAAAGCAGCCTCTCACAGATTACGATGAAGAAAAACAAATCCACTCACCTAATATAAACACATAGAAAGCTTCTCCCCAGAACTTACGCCATCAGATCTGTCTCATTGTATCCTAGGTGCCAAGTGAGAATTGACAACTGTCTACCAAAGGTTTCAAGAAAAGAAGACTTTGCTTTTATTTTAGAAAATGCCTTTTTACAGTATTCAGACTATGCTCACTACCTTGACATTATATATGTTTGTAATGATGACTGTCCTCATTTCCTGTTATAATTAGTTACACATAGCTTTCACTGTAGACTTTGTTAGTCCTTTCCCCTTGGGAACATACTCTTTCTTTGAAGTTCAAAGACCTCTATGTCATAGGCTACCTGGTTTTGCTTAACAGTTGGTCCTACTCTGATCTTGTTTCCAGTGCTCCTAAGTTAGGCTCTTTTTGCTTTGTGTCTTTTGTCCAAACTCCCACCTTATACTTGGAGAGGCAATATGATGTATAGAAGAAAAATCTTGGATTTGATTTAGAAGACCTGGATTTAAGTCTTGATTATTCCTGCTCCTTCGTTGTATGATGTGGAGAAATTCACAACATTACTCTCTTAAATTTCTATACCTGTAAAATGGGGTAACAGCTATTATCTTCTCCCCAACACTGTTAAGTTGTCATAATGAGATGCCCTATAAACTGGCCAGCAGTAGTCAAATTACATTATTACTATCATGATCATTATTATTATTACACTTCTAATAATTGAGTTGCTCTCATTCTTCTATCCCCCAAAGTTAATTGGCTCTCTAGGAAATTTTGTGAGATCAGGATAGATCCGTGGCCTTGCTGATCTTCTCAGAACCTAGAAATCTGACCATATGAGCCCTGATAACTATGATTAAGACTTGATTCTGATGTAAGACTTGCTCAGCATTGATGCCTTTCTGGATCTCTGTCTGCTCCAGGCTCACGCTATTCTCTGCCTGCCTAATTTTTTTTTCTTTATTGGGGTTCAGTTGCTTTACAATGTTGTGTTAGTTTCTGCTGTACAATGAAATGATTCAGCTATATGTATACATATATCCCCATATCACCTCCCTCTTGGACCTCACTTCCATCCCCACATCCCACCCATCTAGGTCGCCAGAGAACACCAAGCTGAGCATCCTGTGCTATACAGCAGGTTCCCACTAGCTATCTATTTTACACATGGTAGTGCATATATGTCAATCCCAATCTCCCAGTTCATCCCACCCCCCACTTCCCTGTGTCCACACGTCTGTTCTCTACATCTGTGTCTCTACTCCTGTCTGGCAAATAGGTTCATCTGTACCATTTTTCTAGATTCCATATATATGCATTAATATATGATATTTGTTTTTCTCTTTGACTTACTTCTCTCTGTATGACAGTCTCTAAGTCCATCCACATCTCTACAAGTGACCCAATTTCATTCCTTTCTATGACTGAGTAATATTCCATTGTATATATGTACCACATCTTCTTTATCCATTCATTTGTCGATGGACATTTAGGTTCCTTCCATGTCCTGGCTATTGTAAATAGTGCTGCAGTGAACAGTGGGGTGCATGTGTATTTTTGAATTATGGTTTTCTCAGGGTATATGCCCAGTAGTGGGATTGCTGGGTCATATAGTAGTTCTGTTTTTGGTTTTTTAAGGAACCTCTATACTGTTCTCCATAGTGGCTGTATCGATTTACATTCCCACCAGCAGTGCAAGAGGGTTCCCTTTTCTCCACACCCTCTCCAGCATTTATTGTTTGTAGATATTTTTTTGGGTGTGTATCTATTTCCTCTACTAGAATCTGAGTTCCATGGAGGAGGCAATATGCTGTATACATGCCTACCTTTGTACCATAGCATAGCAAAGCAACTGTGGCATAGCAAATGTGCAATAAACTTTGTTAAAAAAAACTTGCTTATTGTATATTGTATGGTATAATGTGCCATTTATTCCATAAATTTCTTGATGTCTACTAATGGAATGGATTGAATTGTATCCTTCTAAAAGATATGTTGAAATCCTAACTCCCAGTATCTTAGAAATGTGAACTGATTTGGAAATAGGGCTGTTGTAGATATAATCAATTAAATTTAGATGGTCATACTGGGGTAGAGTAGACAGCTAATCCAAAATGCCTGATGTCCTTATAAGAAGAAGGAAATTTGGATTCAGACTCACACGGAGAGAAGAAACCTGTGTGATGATGGAGGCAGATATTGGAGTTATACTGCCTCAAGGCAAGGAACGCAAGGATCAAGAGCCACCACTAGAAGCTAGGAAGAAGCAAGGGAAGATTCTCTATCAGAGGCTTCAGGGAGAACATAACCCCACCAACATCTTGATTTCAATCTTCTAGCCTCAAGAACCATGAGAAGATACATTTCTGTTGTTTTAAGTCACCAGTTTGTGGTAATTTGTTACAGAATCCCTAGGAAATTGATATAGCCTGGTAATGATAGGTTCTGGGATCAACAGCCAGCAAGACACTTTATCTTCACCCTCATGGAGCTTTGCACTAGATAGCTTCTCTTTACCCCTCCAGATCCATTCTTCACCCTTCACCTCCCTGCTTCACCACTGAGGCTGACCAGTATGGACTGAATCAAAAAGCTTCCTTGTCTTCCTGCTTCAGATTGATTTGGGCCACTGAGGGAGACAGAGGCATGAAGGTGGGATATTTACTCTGCTAGCTTATGACTTGCTAGGTCACTGTGGATTGACTGCTCCCTTTACCAAAGGCCACAGCTCCTGTTATATACAGTCACCTTTCTGGGTTCTGGGAACCTCACTCTATTCTTCTTCCTTTAGCTCTGAGAGTGGTGAGAGCTCCCCACTCTCATTACTCACGGGTGACTCCACTACCAGTTTTGGTTCTGTCCACATCTTTGGAAATAGTTCTTTTATTAAACTCACCTGGAATTACTCAGTTTGAGAGTGTCACTGTTTCTTGCTTAGAGTCTGGGTAGTTTAGTTACTGAAGAAGACACACAATAAACATGTAAGCATATTTTTAAATGGACAGTCTAGAAATTAATTAGTAATATTAATGTTAATTATTATTACTACTGAAGGAATAAACCAGTACATTTTGTTTTCTTTCAACAATCAGAAAGAGAATTAAACAAATAGGTTACTTTTGTGCAGAACTTGATTCATTTAGCAGCACAGAGGGGGAAAACTACTTTAAAGATCACAGTGTCTAATGGCTACAGAACAAATGGGAAATTTGAGAAGAGAACATCATCATAGTGTTAATTGATTTCACGTGGTTTTGAGCTTTCCTGGCACTAGGAAGATCACTACTGTATATGGTTTACATATGACTGGTGTCTAGTGCCAGAATGCAACTCCCTTCTATCTATTAAGTGCACTTGGCCTTGTGAGTCAGGAGTGAGATCTTGAATCTTAGGCAAATAGGACTGCCTAATTTCTATTTGTCCAAGAAGTAATGCATGCAGTTAAAAAAGACTTTTTTTTTTCCAACTAAGGAACCCCAAAGTACATTACATTTCGGGCTGAATAATTTATATGCTTATACTTAGAAAATTGGTTATTTTGTATTCATAAACATGTAATATCACTTTCCTTAATGCATATGTTCTCAATAAAAGATAAAATTTCTATTGCATTCTGAGGAAAATTTAACATAAGTTAAAAGCATTGTATGAAAACCTTCAATAGTGAAGATGAGTAGGAAGTAATAAACAATTATTTTCAAGGCAGAGTTACCTAAATTTTTTCTTGATTTTTTTACTGCTTATGGGATAAATTTCAAACTCTTTGGTTTCACTTTACCAAACTTACTTCTTGCTGTTCCCCTGAGGTATTCTGTATATAGCCAAATGGCATGTGGTGGGTTTAGTTGAAAATAATACAGTAGTCTCTTTCTCAATATCTAGGGTTAGATTTCTATAAACCTTATGTGAAATGAGATCATGAGAATCAAAATTCTGATGAGTATAGTTTATGTTTATTAAAGTAGAACCATAAAAACAACCACTAAGGTACCATGGTATGTACCTTCATTTCATAATAATAGCATTGCATGGGTACATGTTGATCACCGGTAACTTTTCAATATTTCTTCTCTCATAATATAATCATTATGAACTTGTTTAGTTTGATGCTGTTAACAGAGAGTGCAGAAGTTTCCCTGTGTCTGTCTTCCATATACATCTCCAAGGTCTTTCTGGTTTTATGACTTGAAATTACCTTTCTTCACCATTGGTTTCACCATATTTCCACAGACATTCACATGCATGCCTGAATTGGAAAACAAGCTTGGGGTGGTCCTTATTTCTCAACCTCCATTTCCCAATTCAGTGCTGAGTGGTGCCAATTTTGAATGTGATTACTGCATAACAAAGTCCCTTCCCATCCATAGCCTCAGGGATGTTTCCACCCAGAAACCAAAAAGTGCAGTTGCAAGGTTTGGGATTAGCCCTCCCTCGGCTTCCTTTCTGTCTCCTACAGTTTTGTTGCATTGCCTCTTTTTTTTTCTCTGCCTCATGATTTATTGCTTCTTCCTCTCCCCAACTTCTAGTTTCCTATTTTTCTAATTATCTACAGTAGGAAGAACCTTAAATTCATGTGCAGAATAACCAAAATTCCCTGAGCACACAGTGCATGGAGTAAATCCATCTGAAGTATAATTTCACACAAAGAAAATTTGAGATTGGGCATGAGTGATTATTTGACACATTTTTTGTGGGATCTTCTTGACTTTACTTGTGATCTTACCTCTTCCCAGAACAGCCTTTTTACTCTTGGCCATCTGGGAAACGTGTATTCATCCCTTAAAACTCAAGTTAGATACCACTTCCCCTGGGGAAACTTTCCCAGCCCTATCAGGCAGAATTAGTCAATTCCTCTGTAGCCACATAGCTCTTTGGTCTCACTTGTTAAAGCAAGAACGCTTTTTCCTTTTCAATAGCTACTATGTGCTTGGTACTTACCACATTGTGTTAATAAGTGTTTGCCTGTCTGTCTCAGTTAGTTGACTTTGAACTTGGCAAAGTAATGATATTTTTGCCTCTTTAGATCTACCTCAGGGTTGAAGGTGGTGGCATCTGGGCATGGGATATGAATACATGTTTGCTGAGTAAATAATGTATAAATATTTGAAAGAGTACAGTAAATGAATTAGTAAGACTATTTGGTAGATGGGTGCCAGACGAATTTATTGAAAATGTATACATTATATGTATATATATGTATTTTAAATAAATATTAATTCATATTTTTATGTCTATTCAATATATTTTTATCTTTACATTTTATTAGCTGGATTGCAAATTCTGTGAAAATAGGAACTGATACTTATGCCCTCAGCTCCACATACCTTGTGCTCAGTTGGCACTTACTGTGTATTTTTTAGAATTTATGAATGAAGAATAAAAAGACAACAGTCTACAACCTTTTTTTTAACTGGAGACAAGCATATTCTATCTGATTATTTTTTCAACCCAAGTTGCATGTCTCTTAGTTCTATATCACTTTTATAAGCGGCTGGACATGGAAAGGGTGAAAGTTTGGACAGAGAGTGGAGGTATAACTTATTCCCAGTCATTAAGAAGACTTTTGTTTGGAAAATTCCCCTCAATACATCAGAACCAAATGCTTTGAATCAAAGGTGAACCTGTGGATGGAACTGATTTGCACATTTAAAAACTACCTCATGACTGCAGGCATCAGTTGATTCTTTGGCAAACCATTGCTTGTTCTTATCCATAAGTTGTTTGTTTTTGGAGGAAATGGGGTATTCTGTTGAGAGGAAAAATATATTTTCTCACTCTGAGTATTTGTCTTTCTCACTTCTGTTAAAATTATAGTTACTGATAAAATCCAAGCTCTTTGGTGATGGTGATTTTTTGTATGATATCTACAGATACAAATATTGCATATGTCAAAGAGACACATGCAGAAACAAAACAGCACATGCTGTACTCACAGCCAGTTACACAGAATGCTCATGTGTCCATCTGTTGCTTATTAATTTTCTTCCTGCTATTTGCATCATTCTTTTGAAGAAACTCCAGCAGTCTATTGCTTTGCCCAATTGTTTATAATGTCTATAAATCAGGGACTTGAAGAAAATGAACTGTCTAGATTGTGTTTGCAAAATATTTGGATCTTCTGGTTTTGTTTTATTTTTCTAGCATTAGAAAACATATAGATTAAGCTTTGATTGAAGCTTATTTTCTAATTACTCATTTTTTGGGGGAAGGGGAGAAATGGTTTACTTTTTTAGCCAGTTAGTAGGTTCAAACCCTGTGTTGGTGTCTTGCTCAGTTTGTTTTTAAATTCTTGCTGTAAATGTTGAGAGTTTTTCTTTCTCAAGAGTCATCTGAAAAAGCAAAACAAAACCCAAAACCCTATCAAGTACATTTTTAGAAATCAGATAAAAGTGCCTGGGGAACAGATCTTTCTTCTTTTACCAGTTTTTAACATTCAGCTGTGACATTTTTTAACAACGACTATAGTTCAATGATTAAGTTCAGATTTGAGGTCTCAATGAGCTGAGTTTAGAATATGGGGATTTCTATTAGAAACCCTGGTAAAGAGGACAACTAGGGAAGGAACCCAATATTTCATGTTGATTTATTGACTATGTGCGTCAACAGCATGCTTTTAATTTGCATAGTAATATAAAAATACTCAGAATCTGTGCCTAGGTCAAATATGAGTCCATATTTTGTGTCACAGACATTATATCCAATCCTCTCCCTTTATTCCCAGTCGCAGTTTTATAGTGACATGAGGTCAACAAGAAATTAGAGCTAACAGCATGAGTGAATCAGTTACATAAAATGTTTATGAGATGATGTGAATAATGCAACCTTAAGGGGAAATTTTCCTGTTTTTTGTTTTTTTATTCAAGAGATTATAGGTGAATTGATGAGTTGTCCTGATACCTAAGCAGGTCTACACAATGTGACTTAAGTTCAATTGACAATCTATGGGGATTTTGACTTATATCTTCCTTATTTATGTGAGCTTGGTTTTGATGTAGATATATACCCAAAGAGTATGCAATTTTAGGTGAGTAAACTATTTCAATGATTAAGCTACTTAGTTTAATAAGGCTGCTAAATGTATTGTTTATAACAACAGTTACTGATTGGTACCATTTACGTCTGCAGAGTGCTAAACAGTTTACAGAAACGTTCACCTCCTTGACTCATTTTAGTGGAAGAATAGGGATTATTAGACTCATTTTGTAAATCTGGATTTCAAGCATCAGCACAATTCATTGATTCATGACCAAGGTTAAAAGAAAACCAAGATGCATTCCAAGGTTTATATCACAGTTCTTGATTTTTCAGTGTCTGAAAATGTACTCATTGCATAAGGTACATAAACTTATGTGGCCACCAGTTAAGAAGTAGCTTTTAAAATGGAATTTGAAAGTAATTACAACAAGAGAACAAAAGATCCTGATGTGCCTTCAGAATCCTGAAAGCAAGAAATCATTCCCTCCACAAGACATTTTGTGTACTATGCATGAACCATTTTCTGAGGAAAAATACCAAGATTTTGGCAATTTTGAGATGGTGATTCTGCCCCTGAATGCTTCCTTTATTCCAAATGGTCCCATTCAGTGAACAGAATCAGTGAAACTGCTTGGTTTCTTAGGAACAAACCAGTAAACTAAAATGGAATCTTTCAAACTGATGTTTCAATGAATACTAGCTCCAGGAAAGATGTCTCCAGGTATTTCAAGAACAAATTGTACAGGGTCAAACAATTTGGGAGAAGGATGTAAATAGATACCATTTTGGGAGATGTAAATAACATTAGCTCTGAAGTAAAGAAATCTGTTAAGTATTTTCTTAGTGTTTCTCAAACTTACTGGAATACACATCCACATACATATATATTAGAATATATTTTAATTATTAATTATATATTTATTAATACATATTAATAACTTGAGGAAGCAAGTTTGTGAAATTTTGGAAAAGGATGATTTTCTTTACCAATTATTTTAGCTTTTCATTATCATAGCATTTTATAGGATTTATGAATTCTACTATGTTATGAGATTTTAAAATATTACTGTGCAACAATTAAATCAGACATTTTAAATGTAAATGAGGTTCAGATTACAACAGAAAATATCTTTTTCAATGCACACAATTCTGCTTATATGAGGTTATTCAACTCCTCCAAAGAAACTTCAGGGTGTGAACTTGCTGACTTAAGTCCTCAGCTTGGCAGTCTAGTTCGCTACCATATGGTCCCATCTGCCCTCCCAATTTCTTCCTTCCTTCCTCTCTCCCTCCCTCCATCTTTCTTCCTCCCTCCCTCCATCCTTCTTCCTCCCTCCCTTCCTTCCTTCAACATAGTTGAACTCAACACCACCAATCAACTGGGTGTAATGGATATCTATAGACTACTTCATCCAAAATCAGCAGAATACACATTTTTTTCTCAAGCTCACATGGAACATTCACCAAGATAGCCCACATTCTGGGCCATAAGACATACCTTAAATTTAAAAGATTAGAAATCATACAATGTCTGCTCTCAGATCTTATTTCTTTATTATATGAACACATTTTGGAATAATAGCCCTCCTTCTTTTGGTGGGATCTGAATTCTTTTAAAGCTACTTCTCGTGGGGGTGTCCTTGTGTCCACTAGACTCTGAAGTATCAGATGGCAGGTCTCAAAGCAGCCCCAGGTCACTGATAAGTTAAGACTCAGAAGCAGAGCTATCCAGCACCTCCCAAGGGCAGCTTTTTCCTTGCTCATTATCCAGAGGATGGCTGACTCATGGTGTTCCATGCTGTGTGCCCTGGCTTTTGTTCTTTGGCCTGTGACTCAGCTCCTCCATGGTTTCTCCACTTTTAGCTTCATTTCTCTCAGCTGTGGCCTGTGTTCCTAGTTTTATCTCTGGTTTCCAAGTAGATTTTTTTTTAAGTTTTCCAGTATTCTACTCCTGAATTATTGCTGATATGTGTTTCATGCCTTGCCCTCTGTCCTTGGTCATGAGTCTGACTAAGTGGAAATTGCTGATCAAGGGCTAGTGGCTATCACCTTGAGCATGCTGACTCTTACGGCCCTGGCACCACAATGACCTCATTTGTGCTGTTACAATAGTGCAATTTCTCTTTTCTGAATTATGACCACACATGTGCCCTGTACTCTTCCCTTGCTATTTATTATACAGTACTTTCTCTGGTGAACAAGGTCTTTACAGTGCAAAAAAATTAGGTTAGGTTTAAGAGATTCCAAAGATTATGGATTATAGTGAAATAGAACTCAAATCTGCAAACACTGTTAGTTTCAGTGAATTCTGGGCTCCTTCAAAGTGTTCCTGGATTCTTTATTAAATTACATAACAAGTCATTCATAGTCTCTGCTCTAGGTCTCCCTAGTTTCAAGGGGGCAGATTAGAGGAGGTCAGAAGATAGGAGGTGAATATTTATCATTAGAGAGTAGGAAATGCTGGCATTAGAAAACGGTTACATAAACCAAGGTCTGGTAGGGTGATGAGGATGATAAGAGATCCAGAAATGCAAATGAGAAATGACACACCTCCCCTCCTTTACATTCTTTCTTTTCCTCTTTCTTTTTGCTCTCAATATTACACATTTTTGATGACAAAAATGGGATAACTACACTTATGTGAGAAATAAAGCATAAATGCTTGTCATGTCTACACGAATGTTTCTATTTTGTTTCATGTGCTGTGTAAGTTATGTAATGATAGAGAGAGAAAGGAAAGACATGTGATTTATTAATGAGCTAATCCACATTAAAAACTACCCAAGGAAATCATGGGTACATTTGTGTTTCTTTAACATAAGTAGTAGTGGAGATAGATCTGCACAGGGAAAGAAAACAGAAAACTAAATGGTGAAGAGAAAGTTGTGATTGCTCTAAGCTCTGTCATCACCAATCCTGTCCCTTGATCACCACTCACCCCCCACCCTCCTCTTCCTGATCCTCTGGCAGGAAAGAACCTGTGGCTTGTAGGGATATATCCCAAACTGGATTCCTTAGGCATAGTGTACAGAGCTTTTGAACAGAGAAAAATAATAGAGGCACTTGTGATTGTTGATTCCTCAAAGTCTAAGGTAATAAAAAAGAGCAGGGCCTCTGGTTCACAAAATATAAGATGTGGCATAGTTTACATGCCAGACTGTAGTGGAGCCAGACAAGAGTAAAAACATATATACTCTTTCTTATAGAAGTGATTTTAACAAGAATGGAAAGAGATCATGCCCTCCTACTTAGTATATTATATCCCTAAAATAGGTTTTCAATCCTTATAGTTTCTATCATTTTCTAGACTTTTGTATAGTGGACAAAATGTGAGTCATGATGGCCTAATGTATAACATTTCATTTTGCAAAAACATTTATATAGTATAATGGCTTTCAGACGTTGAGTGATCCTAATGGGCTGTGTTCTCAGAATAGCTGCATCTTTCTTCTGGTCATATGCCCTGACAAGCCCATTCTGCCTTGCCTCTCAACCTCCTGTGGGTCTCTTGTCCACAGGTCATACAGACCTTGCCCAAATAGTCTAGGGGTTGCCATATGTCCCTAGTAAGGTCAAATAGAGTGATTTTTTTTTCCAGTTAACATATCAACATGTAAAGAGAAACTATCTTTTTCATTTGGGAGGATGTGAAACTGGGTTGCTGGCAAGCATGTTTCCAGCTAGATGGGGAGGAGTGGCCTACAGAAAGAAACCAATAAAAACCAGAGTAAGGAGGTGGATGCTGAAAGGGGTCTCAGTTTCTGCATGTTCCCCTTCCATCTCATGAGTTATATCAGTGGTATTCCCAGCTATAGGAGCTGTGAATTCCTCTTTTAAGCTTGCAATAATGTGCATAGGACTTTCATTATTTGCAACAAAATTAGTCCAAATATAACGTGTGATGCTAAATTTAAGACAACATAGAACTCAGTTCATACCACCACATTTGTGTGTGGGAGCGAGAGGGTGGGGATGAGAGGAATAGCCTCTGAGCTTGCCCCAACACGGACTTAAATACCACACATTTGCTCATGCACTATCATTCAGGTTTGTGCCCCTCTATAAACGGGACTTGAGACACATTTATCTTTATGTCCCAGGGACCCCAGGGCCCAACACCTCCTGGGTCAGTGTTCAGTTAATGCTTCATAAGTAAAATGAATCAAGGAATGAAAAAAGAGAGATTCCTGCAACTACAGTCTGGTGTGATGACATTGGCTTTGTGGAAAGAGTAGATTTGAGGTACATTTTGTAAAGAAACTCACTGTGTCTTCTGTTAAAATCAATCCTTTTTGGGTGTGGGTGGGGAGGCTGATAATTTACTTGTGACTTGATTCAGTCCAACAACCTTCAAGTGAAGCGTATGGCTTTAATGTCAGTCAAGTGTATTTTATTTTGAAATTGTCTTAATTTTACTTAATATGGTCTTTATGAGGATTAAGGAAAAAATACATAGATTGCTTATTGCCTGGCACATAGTTAAGTACTTAAGAAATGGAAGCTATAATTGGAAAAACAAACCTATGATACAAAAAAAAAAAAACAATACACAAAAAGTCATGGAGTTTGCTCCATTGACAAGTTGCTAATCAATCATCAAATCTCATAATTGTACAGGTCTTGCCTCCTTAAAATATGGGATTGCACCCAAGAGAAGGTGGGCCCTACCAAACACTTATCTACCTCCTGCTCTTCTCTCTGTTTGTATAGAGCTTTGCCTCTGTTTCCAAATTCCTGAGTTTGAAGTGTGTATGTGACACGAGCAAGGTGGCTGGCTGTGTTGGAGACACAATGATGGACATATTGTTATAGCCTATTTACTTTCCTCCATTTAGTGGTGGACTCCGATCCTAATAGTGTCTATGAGCTGGGGGCAACAAAATTTCTTTAGAATTGGGTCAGCAACTATAATTTACTTCTCTTTCTTCTCCTCCTGTGACTTCTGTGATGAGTAAGCCCTGAGCACCCTTGCTTTCTGATTTCTGGCTGAGCTCAGCCAATGGGAGTTTCCAATGAGGGATCTAAAGATGGTAGAAGAGAGCATGGGATGCCGATTCCCTCAGCCATCTTCCTGCTGGGCAGCAGGAAAATACTGTTTTCTCACTTTTACTGCAGACCACCAGTTTCTAGGCAAGCAGTCACTTCTATACCTATGATGGAAGCTACAGCTTTCTGGGTTCTGAAAACTGTGTCCTTACTTCCCACCTCAGTTCTAGCTTCTCATTTTTCTTGCTTGGGGTGTTTCAGTGTTCTTTTTTGATTTCTTTTAACCCTGCCCACTGTTTGTAAGTAGTCACTTCATTTAACTTTACCCAGTGACCCTGTTGGAGTTTACCATTTGTTTCCTTGAACTCTGGCTGATATAGAGCTTATTACCTGCCAACACTTTTTACTTAGGGAAATTATCTCCTTTAATTATCACATCAGTACCTTTTAGTGATACATGCTATCTAGGTAAAACGATAAAGAAATTTAAACTCAGGGAGTTTTATTAACTGGTGCAAAGGCACCTATCTAACAGATGGGAGAGCCTGAATTCAAAGTCAAGTCTTTGGGATCTTAGTACAGAGACGTGTCCACTACCCCACACTGTCTTTTCTTCAGCAACTACAAGTGCTTCTACCAGTTCAGGAAAATTCAGAAGATGTATGTGCTTCTGTCCAATGCAACTGAGAGAAGATCTAATTTAGTACAACAACTCTTTTTATAAAAGTCTTAAGAAGCATATACAGTTCAAGTTTTGAACACACACATCCAGCATTACCTAAATGTTCATTTTATTATGTTTTACATCTGATTCTTAATTGTTAAGAATTCCTAATTGCACTGGAATAATTGTTAGACTAAATGTAATTGACTCACATCAAAGTGCATTTATCTACAGATCTTTACAAACATTCATGTGTTGTGTAAGTGTAATTCTACACTTCATTTCTAAAAACTTGAATCAACTGTGACCCCACATTATTTTTTTACTTGCACATCTGAATATCTAAGTGCCCCCCCTCAAATTACAATCACATTTTCGGTCTCAATTCTAAATTTGGCAAAAATGTATTATTTTTTCCAGTCCCCCATTTTCCCAAAAGACTTCAGTCCAACTGGCCCCCATCAAGAATGAACTTTACATAGTCAGTCCCTTTGGCCTTTGACTGATAAAGTTAAGCATTGCAACTTTGATGACTATTTCTCAAATACCATTATTTTATTCCACATAACAGATACTTGAACTTATCCCTTTCTTTCTGAAATTTTTCTGTTAATAAATCATCATTTTCTCTCATTTCCTTGTGGTCTCAAACTATCCAGCCCATCAATAAGCATTTCTGTCAGTAGATTCTCTGACAACAATCATCAAGGCACAAATTTGCCACCTCCTCTGTCAGAATTATACATGCTGAATTCCTGAAGGGAAAAATTCAACTTTTATTAGATTGTCTACCACCCCAGTAATTATTTAAATTGAGTAATAGACTGTCCTGATAGTGGTCATTTCAGTCAGGAGGGTCCTGGTGGTATCCCCAATCTTTGAACCCCCAAAGATAAAGTTAATTTCTATTCTCAGGTCACTAACAAAGCAATGTGCAATTTCAAAACCAATCAAGACACAGTTCTATGAGGAAGACCTATTTTTCATCAGAGGGAGAAAACAATTTTAGATTTTTGTTGAGAGGCTGAAGGACAGTATACAATGGGTGATGGAAAGGAAAGAACAATCAGTATGGAACCAAAGGCTCAGGTTAGGTCCTGGAACCATCTCAAACTTATATGCTTGATTGTTTTCCCTAAGTCTCTGTTTTTGTTTCTCATCTGAATGATATAGATAATAAGGAGAGAGGAAGGTACTTACCTTCTCCAGTTCATTGGTGAAAAGACAGAATGTTGGCAAAGATGTGGAGAAAAGAGCATCTTTGTACATTGTTGGTTGGAGTGTAAATTGGTGCAGCCACTGTGGGAAACAGCATGGAGGGTCCTCAAAAAAGTAAAAATAGAACTACCATATGGTCCAGTAATACCACTTCTGGGAATATATCCAAAGAAAGTAAAAACACTCATTCAAAAGGATACATATGTCTCAGTGTTCATAGCAGTATTATTTACCATAAGCAGCAATCTAAGTGTCTATCAACAGGTGAATGGATAAAGAAAATGTGGTAGATATACATATATACAGTGCAATACTACTCAGCCATAAAAGAATGAAATTCTGCCACTTGAAACAATGTGGAAGGACCCAGAGAGTATTATACTAGTGAAATAAGTCAGACAGAAAAAGACAAATACTCCATGTTATCACTTATATGTGGAATCTAAAAAATAAAACAAATGAATGTATATTAAAAAACAGAAACAGACTCACATATATAGAGAACAAATGAGTGGTTACCAGTGAGGAAAGGAAAGGGGGAAGGGCACGATAGGGGTATGGGATTAAGAGATACAAACTACCATGTATAAGATAGATAAGCAACAAGGATATATTATACAGTAAAGGGAAATATAGCCACTGAGTTATAATAACACTAAATGGAGTATAATCTATAAAAATGTTGGTCTTGCTTTAATTTTCAAGCAATTGCTTATGTTCTCAGATTAGTACTACATGACAGCTACCACATAATGGCATGTGAAAATGCTAAAGTAAGATTAATATTTTTTTCTGTTTAATGTAATGAGTAAACATGATCTAATCTAATTTTCTAACTTCTGGTGGTTTGGTTAAATAATTACTTAACACAACAGGAATACCCAATTCCTATTTAGGGGAAAACTAGTATTGTACCAGCAGAATAATTTCCCCAAAATGTATCATCCTGCCAGTTTTTAGAAATTTCCTTCTTGTGTGTTAGTTGCACAACATATTCATATTCATTTTCTTCCTTAGTATCATAACCCTAGTATTATTCCAGGCAATGGACTCATTTCTCAACATTCTCTGTTATGTGAGGTTATGCCACTGAGTGCTGGTCAGTGACAAGCACTCAGTGACATATAAGATGTAAACAAAAATCGAATCCAAGAAGTCAGAGTGGCTTGGCTCAGGTACTCTTGTTTTGGAGTGGTTAAAAGTCATGACTCACTCAACATTTCTCCTAAAGACTTTGAGCTGTGTAGGAATAAAGACATATTTTAAAGTGATGTTTGGTAAATAATTGCTCACTTTCTGACTGATCAACTAATGTTGGTGTGATGAGAAGTAGGGGGAAAGCAATAACTAGTTAGATACAG
Source organism: Mesoplodon mirus (assembly GCF_964341445.2). NCBI lineage: Eukaryota > Metazoa > Chordata > Mammalia > Artiodactyla > Ziphiidae > Mesoplodon > Mesoplodon mirus. Next base: position 130,794,412 of record NC_138982.1, on the reverse strand, counting down.
TTTATTTATTATCTGGAAGTTCAGTGAAGGAATAAATGGAACATTGATTAATTTAGGCAAGTCTGGGTCTGTTGGGAGACAATTCTCCATGGGTCCCTTATATTTCTGCATGTCTTGCAAGCAGAGACACTGATGATCTTTCCGTCATCCCAGGTGACCTTTTCAAAGATATCTGTAGAGCAAATAGCCTTGCAAGATAGAGAGAGCTTCTCTCTCTGGAGCAGAAGGCAGATTTGCTTACTGTTCAGTTTAATATGGGCAATGTTTCCCTCTGGAGCAATGGTTGAACAGTTTGCCTGAAGCTCATTATTAAAAAAATGGGGTTTCATAAGTAAAGGGTTGCTCATCTATGATGAAAAATTACTGTGTGTGCAGCATCCACATGGGAAAGTGTGAAGCCCATCCTCCTTTCTGTGCCTTGAGTAATAAAGGTTTTTCTCTTTGATCTATGAGTCTGGTGTCTTTTGACCGTCTCCATGAAATTGCAGCAGGCTAACAATATGTTAGTTGCAAGTCAGGTGAATTCTTACACCCTTCATTCTTGACAAAGCCTTCCCAGTCTCTTATGGTAGAAGAACGTGTTAGGTTTATGACGAGGGAGCCAGAGAAAGTGATTCAGAGTCAGTTATGGGCTCTGTTCACATTCTATATCTGGCAGCCAATGACTTGAGTGAACACAGGTTCTGTGATCATTCAGGGATCCCAAAGGTATCCTCAAAGCCAATACTGTTCATGAGGATAGTGGCAGTTGCATTGTGTTGACCAACTCCAGTAAAAAAACAACTCCTGCTAGAAATAAAATGTATCTGTAGAATCTTCCCACACTTTTATTTAGCAACTTTTCTGGGACTGCAACCTTAGCTCCCCACTGGACTCTGGAGATTTATTGCATCCCATCAGTGTCATGTCCATTAATGGCATGACACACGAGTTCTGGAACACCCATTCAGCAAATATGTGCCTGGTAAGTGAACATTCCCTGTCTGGGTTCCCTATTCCCCCAAATCCCACATTGTTCTCTGACCCTTATTTCCAAAAAAAACTTTAAAAAATATCTGACCTCGTGAACCAATTCTTTCTTTCTTAGAAAACTGATCACCTCTAAAGAATTAGAACAGAATGAACAAGATTTGAGAGAAGCAGGAGAATCTCAGCATTAAAGACTCAAAGTTTGAGAACAGACATAACTGGTATAAAAATGTGAATATGTGACCTTTCTCATCCAGGGCACACTGCCTTGGAGGAAGGCAATCAAAGGACAATTGTATAACATGAGAACAATTTTAGAGGTTTTGCCTTAAGAATATCTACACAAAAGGAGCCTGGACCAAGGCCTCATTCTCCCAGAGCCCCTTGATCATGCATATATTCTTGACATGTTCAAGGTCTTCTTGCTGTCCCATCAGTTCTATTTTCAGTTTGCTAGACTGTGACCTCTTCCAGTGGTACCTCAACTGCTGTTTTTGCTTATCAGCCTTATATTAATAAGGGTTTATTTCCCTAAGAATATTATGTCTTATACCTCCTCTCTTAAGAAATCTGGCACAGATTTTCCTGGGGCGATATGGGAGGACATTTGGATAGTGTTATACAGTGCCACACTGAAAAACAGGGGAGAATATACTATGGCCCACAACCTAGGAAGCATTTTTACCTGTGAACTTGAACTTCATTAACTGAAATGAGAAGAATTCCATTTTTTTTTCATTAGTAGATGTATATTATCAAAAATTATACTCAATTATTACTGTATCTTGAATTTCATCAATAAAAACTTCATGGACATTTGTTTTCTCTCTTGTTGAATAAGTAATTTATATAATATTTTTGTTTCTTGGTCCTTGTAGCCAAAACTATTTACTATCTGGCCTTTTACAGAAAAAGTTTGCCCATGCTGCTCCGATATAGATCTCAGGTGGAACTGGAATCTTGCTGCCTGATTCTCTTCTACCTGGGAGTGAGGTCACTGCCTTCCATATAGTCCTGCTCCAAGCTGAGAGGTTGGGAACAGATACAGGTTGTGTTTAATGTAAACAGAACACACAGGTAAGAAATTTTACTCTGCTTCTTTAAACACAATTTTTCACCTAAAAATATTTTCTTCATCATCCATTGCCACCATGGTATCATAGGAGAGTTGTTGATGATTCCTGGGCTTCAGTTGCCTTACCTGTTCAAGGCCATAGTGATAAACAGGCCAGGTGGTCTGGATCCTCTCAGCATCCATAAATATATGCATTAGCTAATCTGTGTTCTAAGAAGAGGTAGAAATAAAATAACATAATCCAATATGTTGAACTATCATATCACTATTTAAAAAACATCATTGGGGCTTCCCTGGTGGTGCAGTGGTTGAGAGTCCGCCTGCCGATGCAGGGGACATGGGTTCGTGCCCTGGTCTGGGAAGATCCCACATGCCACAGAGCGGCTAGGCCCGTGAGCCATGGCCACTGAACCTGTGCGTCCGGAGCCTGTGTTCCACAACGGGAGAGGCCACAACAGTGAGAGGCCCGCGCTCCGCAAAAAAAAAAAAAAAAAAAAAGAAAAAATATCATTGAAATATGAAAATATTTTGCCATATATATATTTTTTTCTCCAGAACAATTCTTTAAGTGATATAGCAATAAAGAGACACTCATAAACACTGTGGGTAAAAGAAGGTGAGTTGGGCACATTTTTATTAAAACTATTCTAACATTTACTTAAACATTTCAAAAAACCCAAACATTGGAGTTTGGAAGATGCGGACTTGTATATGTTATTCTTTCCAGGAAGTTAAATAAAATTATAAAGACTGGAAACATAGCAGCTGTTTTAAAGGAATGGCTTGCTAATGGTTTGTCCTAAGTTTCCTGGCATTAAGAATATGATATGGTTTCATCCTTCTGTGATGACATTGAAAGGACAAACGAAGCACAATTTACGTCAGGGGAAGGATTTTTGAGGGCAGCAAAGACTTGTTTAACCTGCTTCTCTGTTACTGTCATAATTTCTCAGCTGGATCTTTTACTGGCAATAAAAAACACTCATTCCCAAGACAGGTATCTTTTCTGTCTTCATGAACTCCAATTAGTCTCTCTTTATTTTCCCTTACACTTGGAACTACTAGTGCAGGCTAATACTGTTCTCTGAAATATTCTTGCTACATTTGCACGTTTTCTTGGCAAACTGGCTTTTATCATAAGTTATAATCACTCAGTTCTAAAAAGAAGAGACAGTGTACTGTCTTTCCTGTCCTGCACCCCTGCCCTGCCCAAAGACCAAATAACTTAACACCAGAAAAGTATTAACTATAAATTATCTAAATTGTGTTACACATAAGATGACAAACTATGGACAAAACGTCTTGCTAAAAAGAGGGAGATGGAATTCTTATTTTTTATTGTTTTTCTTCTGCACTGTATTTGTTTTCCATTGGTGCAAAACAAATCAACATAAATTTAGTGGCTTACAACATCACCAGTTTAATATCTCACAGTTTCTGTAGGTCAGAAATCTGGGCATGGTTTCAATGGTTTCTCTGCTCAGGGCTGCAATCAAGGTGTTGGTTGGGGTTGGTGTCCTCATCAAGTTCACTGGTTGTTGAGTTCTCAATTTTCCTTGTAGATGTTGGTCAGAAATTGCTCTCAGCTCTCTGGGTTTCTCCAAGTTTCTTGACACATGGGTCATTTCAGGCAGCAATCATGCATCAAATCTTTCTTACGCTTTGAATCTCTGACTTTTCTTTCTGCAATCAATCAGGGAAAACTGTTTGCTTTTAAAAGTATCATGTGATTAAATCAGGCCACCTTGGTAATCCTTTATCTTAAAGTTCAATGATTTGTGTCCTTAATTACATCTGCAAAATCTCATTGCAGCAGCATGTAGGTTGGAGTTTGACTGAATAACTGGTAGACTGTGTGTGTATATCAAGGGCCTGAAACTGTGGAGGGTCATCTTAGGTTTCTGCCTACCACATGTACTATTACACATGCACATAGTACATAATAAGTGATATTTAGAGAGAGTAAAGATATTGAGAGACTAAAGAATGTTACAGAGCAAAAATAATGGGAAAAAAACCCAAAAACTAAACCCAAACTTCTGTCATTAGTCCTTGGTTTGGCAAGTGTGGGGAAATTTTCAGTGATAACCTCTTTGGAAAAATACCTGACTTGGAGGAAAATGTTTCTATGAATGTCATGCTAACTGGGAAAGTGCCATGTGTAACTCTGAATAGGGACTTTTTTTGTGGGTCAATGTAATTGAGACTCCCAACCATTTTCTCCAGTCTTGACAGGGTTCTTCTCAATGCTTAAAATAGCATAGTCAACTGTTGGAGAAAAGATGGATTTTCTGCCTTTAACAGTTTGGCTGTCATTAATTTCTACAAAAGGCATAGTTTTCTGTCACAGTGCATACATTATGTCAGGGAATGAAGTTGTAAGTGCTTAGTCTTGTTGGGGAGTCCTAGGGTCCACCAGCTCAGCATCTTTCCAATATCCCCTTTATATGCCTGAGCTCTTTCCTCACTTACTTTGAGATTCTTATCCCATTCTTACACTTAGGTTTCTGCTTAAACATCTCTTCCAAGAGATGCCTCCCCTTATTCCCCCATTTGATAATTGTTAATCATCTTGCTAATTGTGTTTACTTGCTTGGTCACCTTTCCCCCTCTAGAACGTAAGCTTCCTGACAGCAGGACCTTATCTGCCTCATTGTCTGTTGTATCCCAGTGCATCTTCCCAGTCCTCTACCCCATACTTGGCACTACGAAGGACCACCATTCTGGAGACTCTCAAAAAAGGTGCTTTCAGAATGGCTTTCCCCTGGCAACATCAGGGGACATTTAGGACAAATTAATCTCCTAAACGAACTATTGCAAACTTACCACTTTTCTGAGAACTTTGAAGGAATGGCTTCCAATACAATAAAGTGCAGACCCGTAAGAGAAATTTTGTGCATCAGATGTGAATTTGTGACACCCTTAAGTTAGCTTTCTGAAATTGAATCCTTTTTTGGGTCTTTGAATGAGGCTGATTTTCTGCTTCAATCTCATTCTTGAGCTCTCGACTAGTATAAACAGGTTCTTGGATGACATCTCTACATGGATGGCCCTCCAACATCTCTAAAGCAACGCATTGAAAACTAAAGTCATTCCCTCCTGCAAAGCTGTTCCTCTCTGTGTCCCATCTCAATTAAAGGAAACACCACTGCTCAGCTTGCCATAGAAGAAGCTACCAGTCATCCTAGATCCCGTGCCCTCACTCAGCCTACACTCCCAGTCCACTGTCAAACCTGTCAATTATTCCAATGCTCATTGGCTCCAAATTACCTGCAGAATAATGTTCAACCTGCTCAGCTCATAAAGTGCTGCTCCCAACCTACCTCTCCAAGATTAAATTATTTGTAATTCCTCAAATACACTCTTATTCTTCTGGGCTCTGCTCATGCTATTATCACCACATGCAATGACTACTCTCTCCCTCACATGCTTAGCTCTCTCCTACTTATTCTCCTACTTATCCTTCAAAATCAAAATCAACTGTTTCCTCCCCTCCTCTGGTCCCTACCACTAAATGGGTTCAGTACGTTTTCTATGCTTCTGTAGTCCCCTGTACATATATTTCTTTTATATCATTTTTTTTTATGTGTACTGAGACATGTTGTTTGGCTGTTTTGTTTGAGGTTAGGAATTTCGTGTTGTTCATCACTGTGTTCCTAGCTTCATCAATAGTACCATTTCTTGAATAAATGTGTGAGTGAATTAAATAGGTGAATATTGAGAATGCATGTTGAGTGACTGTTGAAATTGCAGTCAGTTGTTCAGGATGCTATGAATACTTCCTTATGTTATGGAGGTAAAAAAAAAAAAAGACCTTGTAGTCCAGATGTTCAAATAAAACACAGTGAAACAGAATTGCATTCCCAAGGGTATATAGTAATTAAACTTTTTAGGTTTCTTAGTTTTCTATTTGTTTATCTAAATGAATATTCCTTTTTCTTTAACTATGTAGAGTAACATGGTTTTCTTCATTTTGCGAAGGAGACCAATCATTTATAATACAGGGAGAGTCCTTTTTGAGCTTGAAGATGATACAGAATGGAAAGCATGTAGATTGTCCCAAGTTCCACAGTTGTGTGCCACGTGAGCCTCCATTGATGTGGTTATGAAGTGTGGCTTCACAAGTCTGTATCCACAGTACCTTAATATTGAGAAATATAAACACATGTTATTAATTTAAGTATCTTTCCATTTTGGCTTTAGAGGTAGTTAAAAAAATTTCACTATGTATTTCAAGAACAAGAAGAGGAGGAAAAAATAGTATAAATTGCTCAACTGCATCTCCACAGTATAAAAGACATAGGGAATTTGTTCACCATCTACTCATTTGATCAATTCAGACAACCAGGATCTACTTCTTTGACCTGAGTTAGTAAGCTTGGTGGTCTCCTTTGATCAGATTAACTGGAAATTACTTAATCCTTATTTCAATTTATTTTGCATAAAAATGGCAATAGAAAGCACAATTAAAACAAATCTTTACATAATTAACAAAATAGGCTTTCATTAATTATTTATGAATTCTTGACAGAGGAAGTGTCTTAGTCCTGTCGGACTGCTATAACAAACTGTCATAGACTGGGTGGCTTATAAGTAACAGAAATTTATTTCTCATAGTTTTGGAGACTGGAAGTTTGAGATCAGGTTTCAGCATGATTGGGTTAGGGCCCTCTTCCGGGTTGCAGACTTCTCATTATATTCTCACATGGTAGGAAGGGGGTAGCTCTGTGAGATCTCTTTTATAAGGGCACTAATTCCACTAATGAGGGAATTCCACACTCATGACTTAATCACCTCCCAAAGACCCCACCTATTATACTGTCACTTTGGGGGGTTAGGATTTCAAGGTATGAATTTTGGGGAGATACAAACATTCAGACTGTAGAGGTAAGCAATGAATCTGAAGTTAAGAAAGCTTGTAAATCAATCCCCTATCTATCTTTTATTAGACAACAACAAAGGACTACATTAAATATGTGATCTATGTGTTCTGATTTTGATAATAATAGTTTCAAATGAAAAGACACTTTCATGATGATTCATATAAAGAAGAAATATAGATTGGTTGAGTTTTCCACCTGCATTTCTTCATAAAGGAAAAAAAGACCATGTAAAAACTATAATCATGGGGAACCTTTTATATAGGTAGAGTCTTTTTGGCTTATGTACATAGATGTGTAAAGTCATAAATGTTTTGATGAGCTTGAGGTTTCTTGGGAGCCTCAAACTTTTTTTAAGACAATTTAAAATTACATCTTATATTGGGCTTAAAGAGGTCCAATAAATAGGACTCTTATAACCTACATAAATCCTGAACCAATTGAAAAAACAAATGATGCAAAAGATGTAGACCTCTTAAAATGTCCTCAGTCCTCAGTTCCTTTCATTCTTTTTTCTTTATTCTGTTCTGTGGCAGTGATTTCCATCACTCTACACACTACTATATATAAAGTATATAACCAACAAGGACCTACTGTATAGCACAGGGAACTACTCTCAATATTTTGTAATAACTTATAAGGGAAAATAATCTGAAAAAGAATATATATATATATATATATATATATATATTTACATATATAGATATTTACATATATATATAATATATATAAACTGAATCACTGTTCTGTACACCTGAAACTAACATGACATTGTAAATCAACTATACTTAATAGTTGATTAAGTATAGTTAATTGTATGGTTAATAGTTAATCAATAAAAAAAATCCAATAAAAGTAAAAACTTAAAAAAATTTAAAAACACAATGTACATACCTTAATTAAAAAATAGTTTATTTCTGGGGCTCCCCTGGTGGCACAGTGGTTGAAAGTCCACCTGCCGATGCAGGGGACATGGGTTCGTGCCCCGGTCCGGGAAGATCCCACATGCCGCGGAGCGGCTGGGCCCGTGAGCCATGGCCGCTGAGCCTGCGCGTCTGGAGCCTGTGCTCCAAAACGGGAGAGGCCACAACAGTGAGGGGCCCGCGTACTGCAAAAACAAAAACAAAAACAAACAAACAAAAATAGTTTATTGCTAAAAAATGCCAAAACAATTATAATTTTAACATCAAAGATCACTGATCATAGATCACTATAACAATTATAACAATAACGTAAACGTTTGAAATAACACAAGAATTACCAAAATGTGACAAAGAGATATGAGGTGAGCAGATGTTGTTGGAAAAATGGCACTGATAGTCTTGCTTGACAGAGGGTTACTGGGAATTTTCAATGTGTAAAAAATAAGCAGTATCTGTGTAGCATAATAAAGTGAAATTCAATAAAAAGAAAATAAAACAAAACTCCACAAAAGACGTTGACCAAATTATTATCCTTTTGTTAAACTACTAAATCTGTTTTTGGAGAACGTGATTGCCAATAAAAGCAGCACTGGAAAATCCCAAGCTTCCTCAACTGGTACAAGATCCTCTAAAACATGGAGCAAAAATGCACAGATGAGAGTGCATGCTTCTTGTAGGCCTTATACTTACAGGATGGACGGGATCAGGAAGAGGCTGAGAAACTTGTGTCTAGTTTCACCTTCCAAACTCAATAGTCAGATTAAGCACGATGCTCCCTTGGGGGCCAAATGAGGGCATAGCAGAGACACTTGGATGATGTGCACATCAGTGGGGCATACTTCACGTGGAAGAAGTGGAGTAGTAGTCACTCATCTTTAATGTTATATGTTCAGTTACATTTACTCACTAATTATATCATGATACATAAAATAAAATTAGTTGTCTTAATACTTTGTTTTTGGCCATGTTGAATTTCTCTGTGTTCTGATGGCAATGAAGCACTAATGATTTCTGAAATGTATTTCCCAAATCTTCTTTTGCAAACATATTCAATTGCAACAGACTAAACACATTTCCCCAAGTGCCTACCCTAAAACTTATGCCTGAAAGAGATGGTATGATTATCAAAATTATCATCTATGACTGTGGGCATGTATTTTAAAAGCTAAGCTTATGTTTTACACAAAACTTAAAGATGGAAACTAAAAGCACAAATATACAGATATGTTTATATATACAGATACTTGGTATTCAGTGAACTAAATGTTCAAATATTTATCAAATTTTTCCAGTTTTTTTCTGTGTGTGTGTCATGAGAACATGACTATTTGTATCACATGCCTGAAAAGAATAATTATTTTGACAACTGAAATGTTCATCCTCACCAACTTTCTATGTACATTTTATCAAGATTTAGTAAATTGAATCGTTTTGTTTATGAGACACTATTGGATTTTAAAAATTAAATATATAAGGAATTGCACTACATGTATAACATCTAAGTTTCCTTCTTCAGTGTGTTCTCTGATTGTAGATTTGGAAACCAGGAGATTTGAAGATGGAAGGTTACCAGTGAGTAGTTCATAAGGACCAGAGGTTCATCACTGAATTAACTTGAATTAATTAGAAAAATGTTTTTGTTAGTTTTAAAAAGTGATTTTAAAGATGAAACTTACATGTAGCCACACCATTTCATTAATATGACTTGTCCTATTGAATTTCTACTGAATAAATAATTCTAAGATCGATGTTTTAGCTTAAATATATTTTAGCCACCTCTGTAATGAACTTTCATGAATTGACCTTTCTAAGTACATTTTACTTCCTGGGTGCACAGGGTGTATAAATATATATAAAGGAATCTGAATGAAAACAGTTGCAGACTGCATTTCAAAATGAAGCACTGTGCCTAATTTCTTTTATCCTTTGCCACTACCCACATAGATTTCATTATTTAAAGGGCACAGAAATACCTACTGCTTATATGAATTAGCAGTAAACTATTTTTTTTAAAGCAATACATGTTTAATCAGAAACAGAGGCTAATTCTTTTACAGGCTTGTGTTGTGGTCTACTGACTTCCTGAAGAGGCACGAATCAAACCACTAAGCCACATCATAAAATACTTTATTTGCTTTGAGGTATCAGTTATTATTATTATGAGTGAAGTTCTTTCAGAAAAAACAGACATGTTAAAAGGCAACTTCATCTTATGTTCCCTGAATGTGAATTTCTGGTTGTCCTTTAGAACAATGAGCTTCTAGAGACTGAGTTTATGCAGTGTAACCACAAAAATTAGACATCTAAGTCAAGCTTAGTAGTAGAAAAGTTAAGTAATTGGACACCTGGGAATACTATTCTAGGGTGTCTTCTTTTTAACCATTATTTGAACTTGAATTCATAGTCTGAATACATGGTATGTAGGATTGAAATAGTGCAGGAAAATCCCTTGATTTGTCTCTAAAAAATAAAGCAAGGGAACTCTGGGTCGTCAGAATTTGTAATCTGCTACCTATATCCAGTTTCAATGTGTAAACAAAGTAATGGATTCTGCCTATTCTATGTTGTTTATATTGTTGTATATATACATAATGTCTACTCTTCTTCTGGTTGAAGAGGTTGGAAAGCTATTAACTATATTTCCCAGACCTCCTTGCAGCTGGGGTTTGGAAGCAATGCAGATTCACCAAGCTGCCTGACCCCCTTGATATTTAGAAGGTGTATATAAGTGCAGAAGCCATTCTCCTGCAGCTTGTAGCTATTGCTGCTAGCCAGCAAACTCACAGAAATAGGACGTCTTTTAATTTCAGTTTTCCACTGTCCATTCTGCAGCTCCCAGTGTACCCAGAAGCAGAGATGGCAGCTTTTTTTTAATTTTATTTTATTCTGGCCTCGCCATGCAGCATGTGGGATCTTAGTTCCCCGATCAGGGACCGAACCTGTGTCCCCTGCAGTGGAAGTGTGGAGTTTTAAACACTGGATCTCCAGGGAAGTCCCAAAGATGGTGGCATAGTGATCGTGCCTTCCAATCTTGGAATCACAGCTGCCGATAGCCATTCCCCAGCTTCTTGGATGTGGAGAAGCCACTGGAGCAATGTCATTTGTGCTTCCTCTTTCCAGCACAGCTCCAGTGGCAGCTTTAGTGGGTTCATTTTGATTGTTCTTGAAGTCATTCCAGGATGCCAAGCCTAGAATCTGTTTCTTGAGCCTTTCTGACAATTTTGTAAGCACCAGATTCCCTACTTTAAATCTGTCCCAGTTTAAAACAATTAGGGTAGTTTCTCTGTCCTCCACAGAATCCCTCCTATTACATTAGGTAAGCAAATAAAGAAGTGAATGTTTGGAATATAAAGTTCTATTTCACTTTTAATAGTGCTCAATAGTATTTCTTTAAAGTTATACCTCCACTTTCATCTTCACTAAATAATGAAAGACTGGTTGGTATGCCCAAATCCCAATTTACAATCTGATAAATTAGAGAGTAAATTTTCACAGTAAAATATATTTTTCCTAACAATATACAATAAGGGTTAATTTATATTTGACTATTTAAGATATAAATCACTGATGTCTTTAAAATAGCCTTAAAAAGCAGCTACAAAATTTCAACTTCCAGGTATATTGTGGTGACAGAAAGATGCAGCTGTACTTAAAAAAAAATAGAATAATACTCAATGAATATAATAATAATAGCAGTGCAGTGTAGTGTTTTTTCCTGTCTGGATAGTCAAAGAGTTTATAAAGTCTGGGTGAGCAGACAGTTCTATAGACATAAGTTCTCCATGGAAAACTCCTTGGATCCTGTTCAAGGCCAGTGCTGTCTGTGCTTCATTTAAGTGATGGCTCAAAGCAATAGCCAGCCATGGAGAAAAGCACTGGCTTGGACACCAAGAACCCAGACTAACTCAAGGAAGGTCTCATGAGGATCGCTGGCCCTAAAATAAATTGAATATTCTTTGTCTTCTGGTTTGGTTTCCATGGGAATTTGTGTTTTGGGGGGAAGCCTGTCTCTTCCTGGCCAAATTATTTGGACAGTTCAGTTGGATCAGCCATTCAGAGAGTTCAGCTGACTGGATGGTTTGTCTTTCTGGCTGGCACGAAGTGCTGGTAGGATTGGCTGGGTGAAAAGTATTGTCATGTCTGAGTCAGTGCACTTTCTGGTGATGCTGGGCAAATTTTGCTCATTGTTGGTCGATGGGAAGAGATGGCATGAGCAAAGAAAATTGAGTAAATAGATAGGTCATGGGTAAATTTGAATATTTCTTAATCCAAATTCCTTGTAGTTATTTAATGATAAGCTTGTAATCTTTCTTGTCCTCCCCACCCCTGCCACCCCTGAGAGCAGGCAAATGATTAACCAGATTGGTATGTGTGCCTTGGTCATGTTTACATTGCTATCATAGAAGTGGAGAAAGGACAGACAATAGTAAGATTTTCTTTACTGAAAAAGTGGTTTATGATATATTTCTAGGACATTTCAAGTCAATTCAGTTTAATTTACAAAAATATATTGTACACAAAATCAGTGCAGCTTAAAGGGGCCGACATGGGGCATTAGTACAGGCATTACAGGTGTCTGGAGTGGTGCTTCTCAATCGTGGCTGTGTGGTAGGATCACTTGAGAAGTTTTTAAAAAATACTCCTGCCTGGGATCCCCTGCAGACCACTTAAATCAGAATATCTGTGGGCTTGAGCTCAGGTGCTAGTGTGCTTTTAAAGTTCTTCAAGTGTTTCTAATATGTAATCAGAGTTAAGAACTATGTTTAGTGGAATAGAAATACAGCATGTGATGAATGCTGAAATTTATGGATTAAATTAGGTTGGTATCCAGCTTTTTAGCACACTAACATTATTTTTTTCTTGAGACCATCTTTTACAAACACACAGCATCTATTAGCCCTCACACAAAGTCCCCTTTAGAATTTGTCACCATGGCAATTTGCACTCATCCTTCCATAATACACGTAATCACATTTGACATTACAATTCATTATCTGTGTTCCTCGGTAGTGTGGAAACACAGTGGGAGTAAAGATTGTGTTGCTCTATTACCTAACACAGTGCTAGGCACATAGTAGATGGTCACCAACTATTTTTTAATTGAATGAATAAATGATTTTGCTAAGTAAGTTACTAAGTAATGATTTTGCTAAGTAAGTTACTTCACTCATGTAATCTATTATTCATTACTAATGAGGTTCTCACCTATATTCTAGGTCATGGATCTGTCCTGAAGATGTTATCAAGAGCATAAGAAACAGATCTGCTATGAAAGTTCAGACTTAGAACTAGTACTTAAAGTTACTTTTGTGTGTTATCCTTCAGGCAGGCTGGCCTCTCTCCCACAACGGAGAAACTAAGAAAGTTTTTGTGTCTGGAGTCTTATTTTTTGCTATTTAATTTTCATTGAAAACTTTTAAATTATTCCTTTTCATTTTTCCAATACCATAGTGGAAAATATTACCTCAATTATATGCCAAGTCAAAGTGTCTTCTTAATAAAACTTTAATTTCTCCATTATCAAACTGCTTTTCTCATTCTCCTTTTGGCACTATTCTAAAATTTGATTTGTGCTAAAAACTCATTTCTTTCTTGTTGGTTACTAGGAGACAGCATTCTGTGAGCTGTGTGCCTCTTCATAGCTGATGGCAAAAAGCTAGCTAACTGAGAAGCAGGAAATAATTAGCAAATTCACACATTATCCTTCTGTTTAGACTACAAATCCAAAGGCTTCATGTTAACAGGATACTTTCTCTTTTGATTGAAGGGGTTCCCATTAAAAAAAAAAACGTAGTTAGAATTTGGCTTAATGTTCAAAATATCAAACTCCCTAAATCCCACAGTCCGTTTAAAAAAACAACAACAAATAAACATCTCTGTTGAAGACAGAGTAGGCTATTAGCTAAAGAAACAATATCTTTGAATTTTAAACAGAAGATAATCATTTCCAGGCAAAAATACACACACACACACACACACACACACACACACACATATATACATATATATGACAATAGAAATATTAGATCCATGACAATTAATAATACATACACAGATGTGTAACTGGCTAAAAATAAGGAAAATCAAATTTATTAGAGACAGACATGTATATCCAAGAAGGCTTGATATGTGTGCGGCTTTGCCAAGCTGAAAACTGTTTAATAATAGCCTATATTCTATTAATTCAAAAAGCCTCCCAAAATGGAGGTCACTATGATCGACTGTATAGACACCTGCTCTGGAAACAGAGGGAGTCAAAACAGGGCTGGCATCCAGGGATCCCACGCGTGACCTACAACTCACTGTGAAATCAAAGATGGAGGTGATATTTCAAGGGGATGGAGAAAACATTCTCTAACATAAAAAACAGTCACTTTTACACTGCATACCTTCCCAGTATATAGTCTTTAAGGAAGAAAACAAAATTGAAATTCTTAGTTGCTAATCCTACTTAAATGTTTCTAATATATTATGAAGGAATTGGATTATCTAGAAAATTCCCCCTGTAGAATTATATGATTTCTTAAGCATATTTCCTATTATAAGACAGCTTGGCATACTGGGGAAGAACCCAGACTTTGGATCTGGAGTGCCCAGGTTCAAGTCCTTCTTCTGGCTTTGAAGCTATAATCAGACCTCACTTTTTAAGGCTTTAGCCTCCCCATCTGTAAAATGAGGATAATGAGGGTTTTTCTGAGGACTGAATTAATATTTACAAAGACTCAGAAGTGTTGGGCATATAGTGAGGACAGTATGTGTAGTTTATTAGATAAACAAATGACTGGAGATTCATAATATATACCTCCCTGACTCAGAGAAACATCTGAAAGTCCTCTTGATTTTGGACAGGGCCAACCTGTGGTTGGGCCAGGGCAGCTCAGAGAGCACAGAGATGCCTTTCATACTTTCCCAGAAGAAATATTTCCTGGAAGCAAGAATTACATGTTTTGCTCTCTAGCGTGACATCAATAAAAAGCTGATCCTTGATAAGGAGTGTCCCATAACTGTGGCAAATGGAAAGATGGAAGGAATAAGTCACTTTCAAAAATGCCTTAGAACATCCTATTCCTCTGCTCTTTCTTGCTGCCCACTCCTTACCTGCTCAGGTTCACCCTCTGTGAAAATTTTCCTATTCACCCCTCCCTCACAGATGGAGCCAGCTCCTCTCTGCCTCTGAGCCCACAGCAGTCTGCAGTTCATCCCTCTTAAAGCCAGACTTATCACATGGCATCAGGGTCATCTGGTATCAGGAGATGTGAACTCAAAACAACCCCTCTTCCAAGCCCTGGTTGTTTCCCTCTCCAACTTCCTGAATAGTTATTCCAAGCCTTCACCAATCCCAGTTCCCCGCCATCTCTGTTTCTGCTTTCACCAGAAAATAAAAGCTTGATTGTCTTTAACTTAATGGTTCCTCTTCCTCACACTCAACTGTACATGCCCCTTTGTGAACACTATCTTAGTAAAGACGTTTTATCACTATCCATGTTAATACCACCCTTTGGTGTTCTTCCTCATATTTCTTGGCACCATCTTGGGGAACTTGTTCCAAAAATGATGCCTTCTTTTCTGTATCTTCTACTTCTTATTCCCCATTGATGTAGTCTTTAGTTTTGATAAAGATTTCTTTTTTCACCTTCTAGAGGAAATGGTTCCTAGACTCGTTTTCCCCATCTAGCTACTGTCCAGATGTCTCTATTCCTTCTCTTCTACTGACATTATTCACTAGTGTACTGTGGCCTCACACCCACCATTCTGCTGACATCTTTCTAGAAACCCTCATCAATGCCCTCCTAGGTGTTATATTTGATGGGAAATTTTGTTTATCTTCTTCCCTGACCTTCTTTATGATATTAATCTTGTTTACCACTTCCTTCTCCCACTTTTATTTTTACATGAATTGTTTTCTACTTCTCTGATCTTCTCAGTGTTCTTTGGAGCTTTATTTTCATTTGGCCATATCTTTTTTTTTTTTTTTTTTTTTTTTTTTTTTGCGGTATGCGGACCTCTCACTTTTGTGGCCTCTCCCGTTGCAGAGCACAGGCTCTGGATGCACAGGCTCAGCGGCCATGGCTCACGGGCCCAGCCACTCCACGGCATGTGGGATCTTCCTGGACTGGGGCACGAACCCGTGTCCCCTGCATCGGCAGGCGGACTCTCAACCACTGCACCACCAGGGAAGCCCTGGCCATATCTTAAATGTTAGGATTTGCCAGCCCTTTGTTCTTAGTCCTCTTTTCATGTTATTCCACAAGGGTAATTTTATCCACTTCCATACTCTTGTCTACATTCAGTTGCTCATAACTCTCAATTTTTTTTCTCTAACCAGCTCCCTCAGTTGAGCTCCAAAGAAAAACATTTTATTCCTAGCTGGATATCTCTCCCTGTTGTCCCATTAATAAACTAATCTTCTCACCTGACACTTACCCTTCTACCATCTTTTTGTGATCCTAGACATTACCCTCACTAGTCCCCCTCTACCTTACATCCAGCATCCATTCAATCCATCATCACATCCTGTAAACATGCCTCCTAATTGTCTTCTTTCCTACCAACTCTGTCATAGTATCAACTCATCAACTCGTGTCATCTCTTGCCTCAACTCTTGTATATTTCTCTCTGCTGTTAGTCCCATTCTTCGCTGGTCAGTTCTCCACTTTGTGTCAGATTACCCACAGGATATAGTAAAACTTATTCAGTTGAACTTCATTAACCTGTGCACATGCATCTTTCAATGTAATCCCTTAACACTTCCACTAAAACTCCTTCACACGTGTGGGAACACACAAATCCACATTACTGAATTACTCATGTTAGCTGAGTAGAAGCTTTCCTCTCTGTCGATTAGATGTTGCTTTCTCTGCCCAGAACATCCTTTCCTCTCTGCCTAGCAAATGCACACTCACTCAAGTTGCCATTTTTTTAAGTTTTTTTTTTTTTTTCCAGTGACTTTCCCCCTCAGTTCTTATGGCAGATCTGGTGTGTCTCCTCCTAGGATCACACAGTACTCCACATGTAACTCCATATTAACAATGATCTCATCACATTGTAATTGTTTTTCACATGTGTGCTCTCCATTCTACTTTAAGCAACTTGAAGGTCCATGAGCCTTCATCTCTGTTTCCTCAGCTTTGGCCAGAAACACAACTAGGTGAGAGGAAAACTGGTGGAGTCATTTGTAATATTTTAGAGATGGCAGGAACTTCTTTGGGACGAAAGGGAAAAAGAAAACAACTCAGAAAATTTTGTTGCATAGAAGGTCAAAGAGTGATTTCTCCCACGTCATTTCTTCCATAGTGATAGTGTAAGGCTGGTGCAAGGAGGAAAGCCTAACACATAAGGGGGATTCAAACCATGGTGTAGGGGAAGAGTTAGAAGCTACAATTTTTCTTTATCAGAAAAACAAGGACTGTGGTGGTCATAGTTCTGTGGGTGGCTGTTGTGTGTGAGTGGGTGTGCTGATAAATCCAGTTTGTAGAAATATGTTAAACTCCACAAAACCATTTCTAATGTAAGGTATGAGGATCAGGGAAAGGAAAGAAGGAGGTCAAATGAATATCATGATAGACTGTCATCTCAGGAATGCTAAGAGAGCATGAAAACTTAATTAATTACACCTATAATGTTCTAGGGCATTGCTAGATATAATGGAGATACAATGTGAGCAAAACTAACAAGCAAATCAAAAACAAAACAATCAACAATAACAATAACAGCAAGGAAACATTGCCTTTACCTTCATGGTACTTGAAATCTAGTGGGGGAAGAATGAAATCAATTAAAAATTATATTAAAGAACGAAACATTATTTGGATAAATGTTAGGAAAAAGAGTTATGTAGCATTGGGAAAACAGAAGCAAGGAGGTTGCAGCTGGTTAACAGAAAACTCCATTACAAACATAGGTTCCCATGTAAAACAAAGCAAAAGGAAATTGAAGAGGTTGAGTGTATCATATTTCTTGTAGGTTTTGGATGAAATTTCCATCAGGTCCATCCTGAATTCTTTCAGCCCTTGTATATGTGGGATGGGAGTTTATTTCATGGCCAATGTTGCTAAGAGTTGCAAGTGATTATTAAGGGGATAAAATATTTTCTGGATCATTTATTGCCTACAGTGTATCATTGACAGTGGGTGCTGCTTTAACACATGTAAATAAGTATCATCAGAACAAAAAGTCATTGAAGCTAGTTAAGGGAGATTTATTTAAATCAAGGCCATCTTCTGCAAGAGAAGAAATGATGCCATCAAAAACTGGTAAAATCTTGTGTAACTTTCTTCTTTCAGCTGATGAAAGTGTTTCATAGATTATTATTAATTCTAACACTGATAATATATTGATATTGATTGGCAGTGCACACAAAAAAATTTTTATTGAGGAAAAACACAAGCAGAAGATAGGCATTGTGGGACTGACATGCTGTCTGAGTTTTAGAATGTTATTTGGCAACTGGAAATGAATATGTAGATAAATCAGATTATGGAAACATTGAGATCAAATATGTTGAAAATGGATGCACTGAGAAATTATAAAAATATCTAATATTTATTGAATAGCTTTATGTGTTAAGTAGTTTGACAATTTCTTTACATATCAACTTGTACTTTATTTTCATGGCTTGTGCAGTTATCTTCACTCATGATGGTGCATCTAAGAAATTTCACAAATGTTATCACTGCATATTTCAGCTAATATTTGATAACTGCAAAGAGCACAAACATTCACACATGGAGTTTTACAACCCATACCACTCAAAATTAACTTTTAGTGTAAAATAGGAATATATTAGCAGAAAACCATTAAAGTGAAAATTGGAATATGCAAAACAGACATAACACCTAATGAAGTATATTAAAAAGATCCAGAAATTCTGGCCCTATTAGACTAGTATTGGAAATATGAATGAGATAACTTCTGAGATCTAATATATAACCTAGTGACTATAGTTATAATAATATATTGTATACTTGAAATTTGCTAAGAGAGTAAATCTTAAGTGTTCCCACCACACACAAAAAATGGTAACTGTGAGGTGATGGATATGGTAATGAGCTTGATTGTGGAAATTATTCCACAATGTATACATATATCAAGACATCACGTTGGACACCTGGGAAAGCAGTGAAGGAGGAAAGAAACCCATACACCATAGCAGCAGTGCGGGGCCCACGAAGGGCCAGAGAAGCACCAGATAATACTGTTTACATCTGAAAGAGCCTGAATTCAGTGATAAGCCACTGGTATTGCAGGGTTAAAAAAAAAGCTGTGTGGCTGACAGTGTCTTGGTTCTCCGGGCGGGTGTGAGGCCAGAGCCTCTGAGGTAGGAGAGCCGAGTTCAGGGCACTGGACCACCAGACACCTCCAGGTCCCACATAATATCAATCAGTGTGAGCTCTCCCAGAGATCTCCATCACAACTCTAAGACCCAGATCCACTCAACGACCAGCAAGCTCCAGTGCTGGACACCCCATGCCAAACAACTAGTAAAACAGGAACACAACCCCACCAATTAGCAGAGAGGCCGCCTAAAATCATAATAAGTTCACAGAACTACAAACCTGCAGCCTGTGAAAGGAGATCAAAAATGCAGTAAGTTAAGCAATGAGAAGACACAGAAACACAAAGCAGATGAAGGTGCAAGGTAAAACCCCACCAGACCAAACAAATGAAGAGGAAATAGTCTAACTGAAAAACAATTTAGAGTAATGATAGTAAAGATGATCTAAATCTTAGAAATAGAATGGAGAAAATACAAGAAATATTTAACAAGGGACTAGAAGAACTAAAGAGCAAACAAACAATGATGAACAACAAAATAAATAAAATTAAAAATTCTCTAGAAGGAATCAATAGCAGAATAACTGAGGCAGAAAAAACAGATAGTGTCCTGGAAGATAAAATAGTGGAAATAACTACCACAGAGCAGAATAAGGAAAAAATAATGAAAAGAATTGAGGACAGTCTCAGAGACCTCTGGGACAACATTAAACACAACAACATTCAAATTATAGGGGTCTCAGAAGAAGAAGAGAAAAATAAAAGGTCTGAGAAAATATTTGAAGAGATTATACTTGAAACATTCCTTAATATTGGAAGGGAAATAGTCGATCAAGTCCAGGAAGCACAGAGAGTCCCATCCAGGATAAATACAAGGAGAAACATGCCAAGACACATATTAATCAAACTATCAAAAATTAAATACAAAGAAAAAATATTAAAAGCAACAAGGGAAAAAAACAAATAACATACAAGGGAATCCTCATAAGGTTAACAGCTGATCTTTCAGCAGAAACTCTACAAGCCAGAAGGGAGTGGCAGGACATATTTAAAGTGATGAAAGGGAAAAACCTACAACCAAGATTACTCTAACCAGCAAGGATCTCATTCAGATTCCACAGAGAAGTTAAAATTGTTACAGACAAGCAAAAGCTAAGAGAATTCAGCACCATCAAACCAGATTTACAACAAAAGCTTAAGGAAATTCTCCAGGCAAGAAATACAAGAGAAGAAAAAGACCTAAAATAACAAACCCAAAACGATTAAGAAAATGGTAATAGGAACATACATATCAATAATTACCTTAAATATAAATGGATTAAATGCTCCAACCGAAAGACACAGACTCGCTGAATGGATACAAAAACAAGACCCGTGTATATGCTGTCAACAAGAGACCCTCTTCAGACCTAGAGACACATATAGACTGAAGGTGGGGGGATGGAAAAAGTTATTCCTTGCAATTGGAAATCAAAAGAAAGCTGGAG
The DNA here is from genome assembly GCF_964341445.2 of Mesoplodon mirus. Taxonomy (NCBI): domain Eukaryota; kingdom Metazoa; phylum Chordata; class Mammalia; order Artiodactyla; family Ziphiidae; genus Mesoplodon; species Mesoplodon mirus. The sequence goes on along the minus strand of NC_138982.1, from coordinate 130,773,804 downwards.
TAGCAATTCTCATATCAGACAAAATAGACTTTAAAATAAACACTATTACAAGAGACAAAGAAGGACAGTACATAATGATCAAGGGATCAATCCAAGAAGAAGATATAACAATTGTAAATATTTATGCAACCAATATAGGAGCACCTCAATACATAAGCCAAATGCTAACAGCCATAAAAGGGGAAATCAACAGTAACACAATAATAGTAGGAGACTTAAACACCACACTTACACCAATGGACAGATCATCCAAAATGAAAATAAATAAGGAAACACAAGCTTTAAATGATACATTAATCAAGATGGACTTAATTGATATTTATAGGACATTCCACCCAAAACCAACAGAATACAGTTTCTTCTCAACTGCTCATGGAACATTCTCCAGGATAGACCATATCTTGGCTCACAAATCAAACCTTGATAAATTTAAGAAAATTGAAATTGTGTCAAGTATCTTTTCCAATCACAAAGCTATGAGGCTAGATATCAATTACAGTAAAAAATCTGTAAAAATACAAACACTAAAGAATACACTACTAAATAAACAAGGCTAAAAAATATACTACTAAATAACCAAGAGATCACTGAAGAAATCAAAGAGACAATCAAAAAATACCTAGAAACAAATGACAATGAAAACATGATGACACAAAATTATGGAAGGCAGAAAAAGCTGTTCTAAGAGGGAAGTTTATAGCAATACAATCCTACCTCAAGAAACAAGAAACACCTCAAATAAACAACTTGATCTTACATCTAAAGTGATTAGAGAAAGAAGAACAAAAGTAATCCAAGGTTAGCAGAAGGAAAGAAATCATAAAGATCAGATCAGAAATAAATGAAAAAGAAATGAAGGAAATGATAGCAAAGATAAATAAAACTAAAAGCTGGTTCTTTGAGAAGATAAAGAAAATTGATAAACCATTAGCCAGCCAGACTCATCAAGAAAAAGGAGAAGATACAAATCAATAGAATTAGAAATGAAAAAGGAGAAGTAACAACTGACACTGGAGAAATACAAAGGAACATTAAAGATTACTACAAGCAAGTATATGCCAATAAAATGGACAATCTGGAAGAAATGGACAAACTCTTTGAAAATCACAACCTTATGAGACTGAACAAGGAAGAAATAGAAAATATAAATAGACCAAACACAACAACTGAAACTGAAGCTGTGATTAAAACTCTTCCAACAAAAAAAAGCCCAGGACCAGATCACTTCACAGGTGAATTCTAACAAATATTTAGAGAAGAGCTAACACCTATGATTTTCAAATTCTTCCAAAATATAACAGAGGGAGGAACACTCACAAACTCATTCTACAAGGTCACCATCACTCAGATACCAAAACCAGACAAAGATGTCTCAAAAAAACAAAACTACAGGTCAATATAACTGATGAACATTGATGTAAAAATCCTCAACAAAGTCCTAGCAAACAGAATCCAACAGCACATTAAAAGGATCATACAACATGATCAAGTGGGGTTTATCCCATGAACGCAAGGATTCTTCAGTATATGCAAATCAATCAACGTGATAAACCATATTAACAAATTGAAGGAGAAAAACCATATGATCTTCTCAATAGATGCAGAAAAAGCTTTCAACAAATTTCAACACTGATTTATGATAAAAACCCTCCAGAATGTAGGCATAGAGGACACTTACCTCAACATAATAAAGACCATATATGACAAACCTACAGCCAACATCATTCTCAATGGTGAAAAACTGAAACCATTTCCACTAAGATCAGGAACAAGACAAGTTTGCCCACTCTCACCAGTACTATTCAACATAGTTTTGGAAGTTTTAGCCACAGCAATCAGAGAAGAAAAAGAAATAAAAGGAATCCAAATTGGAAAAGAAGTGGTAAAATTGTCCCTGTTTGCTGTTGACATGATATTATACATAGAGAATCCTAAAGATGCTACCAGAAAGCTACGAGAGCTAATCAATGAATTTGGTAAAGTAACAGGATATAAAATTAATGCACACTAATCTCTTGCATTCCTATACACTAATGATGAAGAATCTGAAAGTGAAATTAAGGAAACAATCCCATTTACCACTGCAAGAAAAAGAATAAAATACCTAGGAATAAACCTACTCAAGGAGACAAAAGACCTGTATGCAGAAAATTATAAGACACTGATGAAAGACATTAAAGATGTTACAAACAGATAGAGAGATGTACCATGGTCTTGGATTGGAAGTATCAACATTGAGAAAAGAACTATATTACACAAAGCAATCTACAGATTCAATGCAGTCCCAGCAAAGTACCAGTGACATTTTTTTACAGAACTAGAACAAGAAATTTCACAATTTGTATGAAAACACAAAAGACCCTAAATAGCCAAAGCAATCTTGAGAAAGAAAAACGGAGCTGGAGGAATCAGGCTCCTGGACTTCAGACTATACTACAAAGCTACAGTAATCAAGACAGTATGGTACTGGCACAAAAACAGAAATATAGATCAATGGAACAAGTTAGAAAGCCCAGAGATAAACCCACGCACATATGGTCACCTTATCTTTGATAAAGGAGGCAAGAAAATACAATGGAGAAAAGACAGCCTCTTCATAAGTGGTGTTTGGAAAACTGGACAGCTACATATAAAAGAATTAAATTCGTACACTCCCTAACACCATACACAAAAATAATCTCAAAATGCATTAAAGACCTAAATGTAAAGCCAGCCACTGTAAAACTCTTAGAGGAAAACATAGGCAGAACACTCTGTGACATAAATCACAGCAACATCCTTTTTGACCCAACTCCTATAGAAATGGAAATAAAAACAAAAATAAACAAATGGGACCTAATGAAACTTAAAAGCTTTTTCAAAGCAAAGGAGACCATAAAAAAGAGGGAAAGGCAATCCTCAGAATGGGGAAAAAAAAATACTTGCAAAAGAACCAAATGACAAAGGATTAATCTCCAAAATTTACAAACAGCTCATGCAGGTCAGTATCAAAAACAGAAAGAGCCCAATCCAAAAATGGGCAGAAGACCTAAGTAGACATTTCTCTAAAGAAGATATACAGATTGCCAACAAACACATGAAAGGATGCTCACCATCACTAATCATTAGAGAAATGCAAATCAAACTACTATGGGGTATCAGCTAACACTGGTCAGAATGGCGATCATCAAAATATCTGCAAACAATAAATGCTGGAGAGGGTGTGGAGAAAAGGGAACCCTCTTGCACTGTTGGTGGGAATGTAAATTGATGCAGCCACTATGGAGAACAGTATGGAGTTTCCTCAAAAAATTAAAAATAGAACTACCATATGACCCAGCAATCCCACTACTGGGCATATACTCTGAGAAAACCATAATTCGAAAAGAGTCATGTACCACAATGTTCATTGCAGCACTATTTACAATAGCCAGGACATGGAAGCAACCTAAGTGTCCACTGACAGATGAATCGATAAAGAATATGTGACACATATATACCGTGGAATATTACTCAGCCATAAATGAAATGAAATTGAGTTATTTGTAGTGAGGTGGATGGACCTAGAAACTGTCATACAGAGTGAAGTAAGTCAGAAAGAGAAAAACAAATGCTGTATGATAACACATTTATATGGAATCTAAAAAAAATAAAATAAAATAAATAAAGGTTCTGAGTAACCTAGGGGCAGGACAGGAAGAGAGGCACAGACCTAGAAAATGGACTTGAGGACACGTGGAGGGGGAAGGGTAATCTATGACGACGTGAGAGAGTGGCATGGACTTATATATACTACCAAACATAATATTGATAGCTAGTGGGAAACTGCCACATAGCACAGGGAAATCAGCTCGGTACTTTGTGTCCACCTAGACTGATGGAATAGGGAGGGTTGGAGGGAGACACAAGAGGGAGGGGATATGCAAATATATGCATACATATAGCTGATTCACTTTGTTATACAGCAGAAACTAACACACCATTGTAAAGCAGTTGTACTCCAATAAATATGTTAAAAAAAAGGAAAATAAAAGAAAAATGCTAACACGTGGTGAATGTATAATAACCAGCTATATAGTATAGGGAAAACAGAAGAATTTTCACTTCCTAAGTTAAATATTGTTTAAAAGTTTAATAGAAACCATTTATGACCAACATTTTAAAGAAAAATAAAATTTGAAAACTAAAAAAACCCCACAGAAAACAAATAAATCACATTTTACACCTTAAATATATACAAATTTCCTTTGTCAATCATATCTCAATAAAGCTGTAAAATAATTAATAAAAATCCTGGAAATTTGGAAGAATCTATGCATATTAGTTAGCATGATGTATGGTTACTTTATTCAAATGGTCCTCAGGGAAAAGAATCAGCAGTTCAATCTGTCAGCATTGCAAGTTTTCATGAGATCCAGCATGGCTAAAGATAAAGAATGCACACTGCTTCATTTTGTGTTGGAATAGGCCTTATTTTCTATGAAGGAACTATTTCTTAGTTGGATGAATTCTAGGTTAATCAAACACAGAAATCCTTGTTTAACTGTGAGCACAAAGGGAAAGTTAGTGAAAATGGTCTTTAAATTTCCATTCTCTCTTCAGGATGAAATGTGGAATTAGTATTTTTCTTCCATTTGAATTCACTGGTGACATAACACTCATGGTCTTCCCACCTCCACTTAAAAAAAAAAAGCAAACAAAAAACCCTCTATTCTTGTCAATCTGCTTTTCAGCCAGGAAAAATGACATTAGGAAAAACACATTGTATGGAAAGGGCAAAAATGGAAGTCTCAAAGTGAAATATTCTTCATGAAAAAAAAATTCTTTTATATCTCTTTGGTGATAAAAACACCACCCAGTTTTAGAAACATTTTATATTTAATTTTACTCACCACCACTTTTTAAGAGAGTTGAGAATACCAATGTCCTTGATGGATAGACTAAACTACAAATTATTGTTACCCAGATTTAGGAAATTTACTCCTTATTTTATGAATGCATTTTTAGATATTGAAAAAGAAAAAAACAAAAAGGGGAATAGGTCAATTTTTCCCCCCAGTAAATATATGTATTTCTTTTCTTCTTAAATGAAAAAGTATTTTAAAACATTGCCAATCGTTTTTCACCTATGATGTCTGACTTTTGTCCACGAATTTGCTAAGTGTCTAATGTATGTTGATACATAGGCTTCATTCTATTTATCTCCTCCAATAATTAAGAGCCACTTCAGGAGGAATCAAATCTGTGTTTCGTCCATTTTTTTTTTTTTTTTCTGCTCTGATGAGAAAAAAAAAAAATCCAAAATCCCTTACAAAAGACAGTTGTAACTAAACCATTGGTGCTGTTATCCTGGTGCTTATTAAAGTGAAACTCGGTTTCCAGGCTACTCTGTATTTTAAGATCCAGATTGGAGATGGGAACATATTTCTAATGATTTGTTTAGTCTGGTAATTATCAACCCTTAACATGGGCTGAACCAGCTCTCTCTGTGATTGGCGCTCTTATCATCTGTTACATTATTATTAAGTATACGTGTTCTCATAGGAACTGCTAGGGCAAGTTACCCTGGGCTTTTTAATTTGAATGTCTGCTCAACAGTTTAGTCATGTGAGTGAATTTGAGGTTTCTTGGCAGAAGCCAGATTTTCATCTGGTTCTTCCCTTTTTCAGAGTGAGTGATGTAGCAGTTCCTGTGGAGAGAAATGGACACTTTGAACATCCCAGAAGCCATCTCCTTTTCTGAAAAAGAGCAAGGCCTTGTTGGATAAATTGTCAGTTTGGGGGGCTTCTCTGTTGGTATATAGCTCTCTGTGTCTCCAGTCATTTGTCTTGAATGCCTAACATCTGCAATGGAGTCTATGGACCCCAACTCTTGGTGCCTCATTTCAACCTAACAGCCATAAATGCCTACCCTGGGCAAGGTATCCTTCTAAAAGCAACAGAAAGATAAGACTCTGACCTCAGTTAGATTACTGTTGAGGGAGAATAGGGTGGGGATAAACTCATTGCAAAAATCTATAATAATAGATCTCCATCTACTAAGTACCATCTGCTAAGTGGAATATGAGGAGAAGTGTGAGGGGGGAATTTGACACTGGAGAAGGATTTTGACAAAGACAAGAAGAAAGCCTTCTAGGCACAGCAAACATTTGGTTTTAGTTCTCTATCAATTGACCCCAAGTTACATTTCCAGTTCTGCTGTTTACTATTTATGCAGCCATTTAGTTAGACAATGAGTCAAATGTGTGTGCATATGTGGATTAATTCTTACTGAGTGCTGGGGGAAATGAGCCCAACATTCATGAAGCTTGCAGCTTATCAGAGGAGAAAATCCCTGTCTTAAAGGGAAATGCTCAGAGAGCAAAATTTAAGTTGGAAGGTCACTGTTGTGAGGTGAGGTACTGTTTCAAGTATTGAAAGAATTGGACTTGAGATTTGTAGAAATGGACATGGCAAGAAAAGTGTTGTACACACAAGACTAGAAAACTCATGAGAGAGGTGGGCTGGGCTACTGACTTTCTTGCATTATTTGTTCTTTCATTGAACAGTGAGGTGTTGATTGTGTATGATGGGTCAGAAATTATGTTGGACATTGGAGGCAAAGGAACTAGACAAACAATGACTTTTTTTTTAAAGTATACACAAACTGAAAGGGGAGGCTGAGCCTCCAAAATCAACTCTTAACATAGAGGAAAGAGGAGTATTAGACTTCAGATGGAGATATAGGAATATGTACATATTAAGAAAACTGAGCTGAATCTTAAAGGACTAGCAGATGTTAAAGAGCTGCACAGGATGCGGGGAGTACTTGGGAAAAAAAATCTGTGTGTTGTGAGAGAACATAAATTATTCAGCATATTTTTATGTGTGTTGAGAACTACATATAGGACAGAAGGTTGAGAACAGCAGGCGAGTGAAAATGCTGTCAGGAAGATATAGCAGGGCTAGTGCATGAAGGGTTAATGAGGATGTAACACGTCAGTGTGGGGATGAGCCACACAGTAGCAATATTTGATAAGGTATAGTTAAGGCTTGGAGAATGGCTGCATTCTAAGGCAGAAAACTATATCGAGAAAATATCTGAGGTTCAGACCTTAAGTAATATGCACAGATACTGCTGGAGAAGAAAACCAGGAAAAATAGCTGGGAATGGTCAGAAAGCAGAGAGAAAGCAAGAGAAAAGATTGTTAAGACTGTCATAGAGGCCAAGGTAAAAGGCCATAAGAGAAAGTCTTAAATACATTGAAGGGATCCTGTAGAACAAAAACCAAGAGGTCACCCAATATGGCAGCAATAAAGTCATTGGTGACCTTTACAAGAGCAAACTTGGCACGTTGTTGGAAATATAAAGCAAACCACAGGGTGTGAATGGGGAAGTAGGTGGAGAGGAAATAGGTGTAATGGGTGTAGAAAATTCATTTGAGAAATCTGGCAGAGCTCTTGCCTGACAATGAATGGACAAAGAGAGAGCAGAGTTGATAGCTAAGTGAGGAAGCATGTTGTCCCTTACTGTTATACATAAACCATGTGTTTCAGCCCAGATCATCTAATCTCTGTCCCTGAATGTGTATTTGGCATTTCCTCTTCTGAACTACTGCTCAACTCCCTACATTATTTTTGCCCCTCCTCTCTTTTTATCCAAAGTGTATTACTCACTCAGTTTAAGATGATGTCCTGCACCGAGTAAGTGTTCAACGTATTTAATTGATTGAACAATTTCTTCTTTGCTTCATTGTGTTAGGAGATTCTGCTAATATAAGTCAGTTCCAGGAGACAGAAGAATAAAAAGGATTAAAGGCATATTGGAAAGAATAAGCATTTCAGATCTCTCACATAGGAGAGACATCAAACCTCATCATATTAAAGGCATAAATGAATTTTTTTCCTGCTAGTTTCTGTGGGAGACACTCAACTAAAAACTGTAATTTAGACCAAATCACCCACTGAACAAAGAAACAAAGAGAAACAACTCACCCCTCAAAACCTACTCAAAGGGATTAAATTTACATTCTGAGTTATGAATGTCTTAGGATAACAGTTTGAAGATTAAGACATGAAAAAAAAAAGGTTAAGACATGAAAGATGCAAAATTTCCCTCTACTCCTTCAAAGGAATGTCTAGAACTAAAAAATTAATAAAGTTTCCAACAACAGAAACAAATATTAATTTTTTTTATATGCTATATAACAGACATTATGTTAGGAGTTTCTTGTATGCTATTTCATTTCCCTCTCACAACAATCCTGGAAGAAGGGTAATATTATTAAGAATTCAAAGATGAGTAAATTGAAGCTCAGAGGTGTGTAGAAACAGGTCTCAAGTGATTTTTAACACATATTGTTTCCCCATTAACATTACTATATTGCATAATCATTTTGTCCCAAAGTTTGTATAAAAACTTGATTTTTCCAAAATGACTGCTTACTGTAAGCATTTAAAAACTAAAAACAAAACAAAACAAAAACCAGACAGCTATTTGTGAGATAGCACATTATGAAAAATATTAGAAATACCAACAACAAATAACACAAATACTAATGAAGATGCCACTTATATTTCATTTTATCACATGGTACTCCAACTATTTTACAGATCGATCTTTTTCCTACATGTGTTCTCATTCAGCTATATGGAGCTAAGTGCTGGAAAATCCAGAATCTTGCTGGACTGCTCTTAATAAAAAATTTCTGGTTTGGAAGCTAGAAAAGGTTGAACATCACAAAATCTGTTTCTTTTGATTACAACTGGCCAGTCCTGATCATGCAAAACTATCAGAAGAAGACTGAGAATGGAAAATGGGAGCTCCGTCTTAGAGTGATAGTTGGCTCCGAGGGCTTAGAATGTAACTCAAGGGTCCCTGGTTCTGGAACTCAGATGTCTAGCATAGCTGGCCAGCTCTGGAAATTTTCAGAGATTTCTGGCTGGTTTGTTGGGGCCTGGCTGGCTGGCTTTGGAGAGGCTGTGCTCTGGGTTCTCCCTGGTCCAGAGAACAGTGAGCATATCCAGTTGGCTCCTACATCTGGCCAAGTTGGCAGATGAACTGATTCTACCTTTGGGGGACCAGGAGTCAGAGAGGCTCATGATCAGCAAACCCAGGAATGAGCAATAAACTGATAAATTAACTGATGGATTCCACTCACCAGGGGAGAACTGAGTAATATAAAAGGATTTTGTTTTCACCACTATGATTCAGGTACTGTTAGATTTTATGTTAATGAGTTTGGTAATTGTGTCTCCCTAAAGAATGAATGGGTTTAAAATCTCATTATATGGATGTGACAAAGCTTCTCTCCTTGACCAAACTCTAGCCAGGCTCCTCTGAGCCCTCTTCTCGAGTAAGCCTCAATCTTGGTCTATAAAAACTACACACCCTAAACATAAATGATTTCATCCACCTTCTATCCCCACATTGAAAGATTTAAACAAACACATAGTTTCTAAAAGCTCAAGGTTGAATCTCTAGGGGGAGCCTAGCCCCCCTTAAAGTATCTATCTTAGGAAGCTTGAGGCTGCCAAAATAATCTACTATTTGCTCTAGCCAACACTTGATCATAGGCCTCTGACCACCCTTTCTTAGAGCATTTAATAAAAAGTTGTGAATCCTTCCTTTGTCCCCTTGAGATGTGTGTGTATCTCCTGTAACTCAGGAGTCCTCAAGGAACTGAAAGCCATTCATTGAAAATGCAGTCACCAGGAAGGGTGAGGCCTATGTTTCCCAGTCTCTGTAGGAAGACAGAATGCTAACTTTGACAATTGACATCTAGCAGAAACAGTTGGCCTAGTTGATATTTACACTGACCCCTTACTCTACTGAGCTCCCCACTCACCCCCTCCCTACTCCCTCATTCTCTGTTTAAAACACCCAGTTACCTGTGTACATCAAAGTTGACTTCAGTTCACTCTGAACCCTCTTCCCTATATCAATAGCATATTTTGAATTAAGATCCATCCTTATCATTTTAAAAAGTACCTGACTGTTTATCTTTGACAGACACAAACATTAATCTTAAAAAAAAATAGCTTTAAAACAACCAAATACCAAAGTCTGTGTACTCAGGAAAGTGAATTTAGGAGGAGAGATTTTTTGGGGTGATTGTATTATGTAGCCTCTAAGATGGTCCCCAGCATTCTCCACTGTTGTAGTATTCATACCCTTGTGTAATCCCTGCTCACTGAATATGGGCTGGTATAAACTGTCTTGCTTCTAACAAATAGAAAATGGAATTAGTGATGGGAAGTTACTTCTGAGATTAGGTTATAAAGGGCTGAGTCTTCCACCTCGGATCTCTCTTGTTGTCCATTGGATGGTTCACTATGGAGGAAGTCAGCGAGGCAGCCCTGTTGATAAGCTCCAGAGAGAGAACTCAAAAACAAATCTCCTGAGTTCTCCCAACTACTGTGTGAGTGAGCCTAAGAGTGGATTCCTCTTTACTTGAGCTTGGAGACCATTGTAGTTCCAGTGATCACCTTGATTGCAGACTTGAGAGACCACCTGGCTAAGTTGTTTCCAGATTTTTGACCCATAGAAACTGAAATAATAAATACCTGTTGATTTAAGCCACTAAATTTCAGGAAAATTTGTTATGCAGCAGTAAGTAACTAATACACTGACCCACATTTACCCAACTGGTTTACCTAAATTTAGAGTAAACTGCGCCTACCCATACATGCAGATCTTACATTAATGCATTGTTTCTATAGACTATTATCATATCTAAAGAAGAAATTATCAGGCCTTTTGTTTAGAACAGAAGTTCCTTAACTCACTTCTGTGGTAATAGGGAAACACATATTTCTAGTTTTATGTCTTCTGGAGAGTTTCCATCAGTTTAAATATGTGTCATGAATATCCATCTTCAAACAAAATTCAAACTTCATACACTGGGGTCAGAAATTACTTTGGGATTCTTCTTACTCACATTGCAAAATTATTTCCTAAAGTCATGTAACTTTTGACTGAATCCACTTTTAAAATGCCTTGGGTGGTTTATATTAATTCTTCTATTTCACCTGAGATGTTAAGCTCAGATGAGAACTACCACTACTGTGGGGATTTTCATTCTTCAGTTAGTCTATGTATTGAATGTTTTGTCATTGAGCCAGCTGGGCTTGTGGTGGCTGAGTCCATCTTTTTATGTACAGAATTCCCTTATATTTGTCTTATCTCACCCATTTTATCACCTTAGCCCCAGGGTAGATAACATCTTAGACTAACTTTCATTCAGACCTGACAAAAATATTTAAAATAAAATACATTATTTGTATGAGTCCTTTTCATGTAGTTAAAAGTTATTTTGCCTAGAGGTTGATTGTTAGTAATTTTAGTGGCAACTTCCTCAATAGCCTTCATATTGCGAGAGTATTTTAAAGCTAAGTTTCTTCTCACCACCACCCAGGGACAAAAGCCATTAAATAGTGATCACAACTCCATTAAATTACATAGTCTTAATGTCAAGGGAGTGTTAAAGAACCCATTGTTCATTTAATATTAGAATGTAAGAAAAATAACAACAAAAAATCCTTACGTTAATCTGATTATTTGATTTGTCAAAGACTTTACCTACAATACTGCAATAACTTTCTGGAATGGGTGCTATTATTGTTAGCATTTCACAGAAGAGGAAACTAAGGCACAGAGATGTTAAGTTACTCTCCCAAGGTCACACCACTAGTAAGTGGTAGAACTGGGGTTTAAGCTAAAGTCAGGCTGGCTCTGGAATCTGTACTCTTACCCCATGTATGATACTGCCTCTCAAAAAAAGGTGTGATTTTCTTTGTGCTCTATAAAAACAGGTGGAACCATAGAGTTGTTCAGGGTAAACAGTGTTTGCTTTCTTCTTTTAAAACCCTGTATAGACTGTAAGCAAGACCCTCAGAAACAACCTATGGTCCCTGACCATAATTTTAGAAATACTTCCCTAAGCTATGCTTCCCTGAAAAGCAAAATTTTCTCTACAATTAGGTCAAACCCTATATTGATGCTTGAAAGATGAAAAAGAATATTGTATTTGGTTATATATATATATATATATATATATATATATATATATATATATATAATGTGGATCAGGTTGTATATATGTATGCATACTTATGCATATATACATGTGTGTAGATACAGAATGTTCACACACACACACACACATATATATATATATATATATATATAGACACGTTTATAGTACAGAATGAAGTTCTAAATTTCTTTTTTATAAGTTCTCAATTTCTTTACCAAATCAAAAAGCTAATCCACAATTGTGGTAGGAAAATAATGTTCCTGCCCCCTAAAACGTTCACATCCTAATCTCAACACATGTAACTATGTTCTTTTTCATGGCCAAAGGGACTTTGCAGATGTAATTAGGTTAAGGATCCTGAGATGAGGAAATTAGCTTGTATTATTCAGTTAGGCCAGTTATAATCACAAGGATCCTGATAAGAGGGAAGCAGCAGCGTCAGAGTCAGAGAGAGACTGGAAGATGTTTCACTACTGGTTTTGAAGATAGAGGAAGGAATCACGATCCAAGGAAAGCAGGGAACTTCCAGAATCTGGAAAATGAAAGTCAGTAGATTCTCCCTTACAGCCTTCAGAAGAAACCAGCCTTACAGACATTTTGCTTTAATTCCAGTGAAACCTATTTTGCACCTCTGACCTCCAGAACTACAAGATGATGAATTTGTGTCGCTGTAAACCATTGTTTGTGGTGATCTGTTATAGCAGCAGTAAAAGTCTATTACAACCATCTAAACAGGACGTCTAAAATGTCCTCTAGAATTCATCTGGAATGAATTTTCCCATGTTGAAAAACTGAAGAGACCCAAATCTGTCTTTGGTGTCATCCTTGGGGTTCCTTATCTCCTTTATTTTGAATTAGGCATTATTTTCCCCATGCTTATTTCTTTTTGTCTGAATTAAACTGTTATAGCTACTTGCAGGCAGTTGGTCTTTTAAAATATTCTGTATTTCCACCTTTTTAGTGCACCACACCCATGTAGAGTATCTTATACAGCAGAATCTTGATGCATACTTGATTTATTGATCACATTTGTTTATCACTACTTTCTGAATTAAGATTCTTGTTAGTAACTTTCTGGAAAAATAATAACCACACTATAAACCAGAATGAAGTTCAAAAAATGATTGTCCTGCTTTTCCTTCTCTATTCCTGTGTTTTGAAACATAAAATTTAAATTTATTTTAATTTGTATACAGATGATTCTCATACCAGAGCCATTACAGAATGTATGAAATACATGTTGAGAGAAAAATAACATAAAACAGATACTCCTTTTCTCCTGATATTTAAGAAAAATGGATTTGTTTCTGTCCAAAATTTCTGTGTTCATAAAAAATATTTTTGAAGCCCTCAATAACTGTTTTCAGCTTCCCATTGGCTTGTGCTTTTCTACATATTTCTGCACCCTAACTTCATCCTTTTTCTATATATGCTGTTTATTTAGACAGCCTGAACAATAGTGTTATCTAAGTTATATCAAAACGGGTCTGTTATAAGGATATATCTTAAACAAGAACTTTAATGTTCCATTGAAATTTAAACACCTTCTAAAAGATGGCATTCTGATTTTCCAACATCTCTATTCTGGAAAAAGCATTTGTCTCTGAAAAATTAGCTGTTTCTTTATACTTAATCAGGGATAGTTCTAACCTGCACAAAACTCTGCTGATATTGAAAATGAGTTGGCATTTTCCTTCACAAAAGTTGAATTACTCATGATATTCTCTACCACACAAATCACGCTTATATACACATTTTTCACTTTGAAAGGGAAGGTTTGTCTAAAAATGAGAACATTGTTTTCACCTTAGGTATCAATGACTTGACAAAATAATCTCAATTGGATGTTTGTAGTATATATTTTTTGAATATTGATTTTGCAAATGGTGGTTGTGATCTTCATTTAGAAAAACTACAGGCCACGTAGGGCTCTTTTGGGGACAACCTGGTCACCTGACTTGCCCTCTCTGTACTATTCTCTTTTTCTCAGAGGCTGTGGGTATGCCAGGGTTGGTCTGCTCTGCAACGGGGCTATTCCTAATTGAGGAGAGGGTGGATAGAAAGCCCAGCACAGGGCCTTATGGTACTGATTACAATCCTTGATTGAAAATTTGCAAGAGAAGGCAAGTGAGTTTTAGGGACTGAGCACCAAACCCCACCTCATATTCCCAATATCTATTCCAAGGTACACAGTGGATGTTATGATGAAAAGTAATCATATGAAATTTGAGAGATCTAAAAAATTACAGTGTACATGCAGGTGAAACACTTGAACCAACTAGAAATACATATTGTTTAGTATTTGTGGAAATTTTGTGCAAAGAATACATGGTGGCCTTTTTGTGGATGATGTTATAAACTGTGCATTGGATATTGCCAGTGTATCCTACTATATGAATAGCTAGGAGCCGGGGAGGAAAGTTTCAGCCTGTGCAGAAATGCAAGGAATATTTTCTAGGCCATATGGAAGTGACATACAGTTTAAGCAGTTCGAGGAGAATAATTGGGGCTCCTCCCACTAAGACTGGGGATAAAGTTTCTGGTCCTTTTAGACTCAAGAGGCAGAGTGAAGACTGAGGGGCTTCTTCCTTTAGGGCAACAACCTCCAGCCCTGACACCTCTTGCCTTCCAGTGAAATAAAGTGCAGTGATGTCCCGGCTCCTATAGTCTGATTAACAACTGCTCTGCCCACGGGACTGAGAAAACAAAGGAGCAAAGTTAGAGTGAATGGGAGTTTCGTTGTCACTTCAGGCTAAGAGAGAAACAAGATAAAGGGGCTCCTGTTCTGGTTCTTTACTTATGATGATTTGTATGTGTTTAGAGGGCCGGGAGTTGGGACAGGGAGAAAACCTCAAGGATCTCAGATTAGTTATTCTTGATTAAACAATAGAAACAAACTCACACTTTAGTTGAGCAGCCTCAAGAAGACAAGAAACATTGAGAGTGAGCCATTGAATTGAGGACTATGGAATGCTTACAATTGGGTAAAATAAACCTAATTTCTATTTTGAAGGCATATGTTATATAATTTATTGGTTTACAGAAACTGAATTTGTGATATTTTAAGTTTTACTTTAATATGACCTATTATCTATCTATCTATCATCTATCTATTTATCTATCTATCCATCCATCCATCCATCTACCATCTGTCTATCATCTGCCATTCTCACTAACCAAACAGCCACACAATCAGACTTTTAATCTTAAACAAAATAGAGATGGTTAAGACTTTCTCTTATCATTTGGTTATACAAATAAGAACTATTCAGGCATTTAGAAAAGTTTATCACTCCCTGGGAAATAATGTCACTTTTGGCTTTCTTTCTCAATTTTCAATTGCAGACTAATTGAAATAGAAAATGTGGCATCTACAACGTAATTTCAATCCATTTGAGATAATTCAGGTAATATTTTTAATATTAGCTTCCTTTATTTTTTCCTGAATTTAAAAATATTACCCAGTCTTCTCTCATTTTGCATGCAATCACACACTCAGATATGAATATTCGCTGTTTAATACATCAATTGAATTGAACTTATATCTTGCAAACATTCATTTGTACATTCTATCAAATTTGTACTTTTGTATCATTCTATCATTTGCAAATTCTATCATTCTATAAATGAAGTCAAGAAATATTTATCTAACAATAGAGAAATGAATGATGTAATAGTCAACCTGCAGCCCAACTTTTGCCTCTTTTATTTAGATGACTTAATTCTGGAGAAATAATTTTGTAGAATTTTATTAAAGCATAGTATTAACCAAAGGTTTTAAGCAAAACATGTTCCTACCCAGACCACTGCATTGATGAAAGATTTTTGGCTTAGTGGAGGACCCCACAGAAACCCGAATTGCTTCGGATGTTTTTATTTGCTGCCATGTGTCAGTGTTTTTAATAATTTTCAGAGTGCTTACACTTTTACTGCAAAAGGATAAAGAACTCATCACACAGATAATGTTTTGTAGCCCATCTCATCTGTATGTTTTAGAGCATTCTCAGGCAAATTTTAAAATTTAATGGGATTCTAAAACAACTTCTCATTATTGTATATGAGATGACCTAGCACCTGCTTTGGGAAGTATGTGTGTTTATTTGGTGGTCGATTGAACCAAGTCATGAACAAAACACTGGAGTAAAACTTTAATTTCCTCTTTAGTATCTAGCAGCTGAACTCTCTTGTTGAGTAAAAATCAAAAGGGCTTCACACAGACAAGAACATTATTTAAAAAAAATTTTTTTTTGCTCAGCAAGGGAAAAAGATTTTGTTCTAACTTCCATAGTCAAATAGATACATTTTTAATGAAAGAAACAATAAAATATTCTTAAAGAGGATATAGAAATACTGTGAATAAAAAGATTTTTAAATGATATTACTAACAAAACCAGATAATTTTCACAAAATTAATAATACAAATTCTGATCTCAGAATTAGTTATGCACAATGTCAGTAAGAAGAAGTATACTTAAGTCAGATCTCATAAGACAACCTTATAAAGTTTCTCAAAAAATTATGGTTCTAGTTTTGTAGACCTAAACATGCCCCCAAATATAGTGTTCTATTTTTTTTTGCAGTTCTATAATAAAGTTTTTTAATAAATATATTTTTTTAAACTGGACAAAGTCCATGTTTAATATTTAAGGTACTATTTACCATGGGAAAGGAAAAAGATGAAATAAATAAAATATATTATGGTATAGTACTATTGCTATACATCTTTCAAATAAAGTTTCAGATCTTGAATTTATATCTTAGATTTTATACCTTTGATGAACTATATTTAGAGATAATATGTTAAATATTTCACTGTCTGTAATTTACAAAGTTTCCAGAAGTTGAGAAATTGTTTCTATTCATGCATGTAACTCATGGCCCAGATTTTAAGGCAGAAAACCAGAGAGTGAGCTAGATAGATTATGTTTTATCTTTAGCAGATGGCAGAAAGGACACTGAAATAGCAACAGATAAACCCTGCAGTGATGGGACTCAATCCTGCTTTCTGTAGCAAGCAACTTATAGTGAACGAAGGCTTGTATAGTGAGCAAAGGTCTGGTAGCTCAGAGTGCAAGTTACCTGGGAGCCTTGGTAATGATGAGAAGCTGCATGCTGCATTATTTTCATAGCTGTCATAGTCTCATGGCTACAATCCTCCCACAGCCCAGCGTGTAGTGGGCAAGTAGGAGAGCTTATGGTTTACTAAACTGATCTATTTCTTAAAGAAGTTGTCTTCCTCCCTAAATGGCTAAACATTTCATTTACATTCTGATTTTAGTGTATATCTGATGTATTTATGCAGTATTTGTCCTCAACTGTTTCAGAAAATATAATTTTCAGTGGTTTATTCATTTCAGTGTTTTTCCTACTTTAAGATAATGGAATGAAGTCACCTGGGTCTCTTACAGGTGTTCCATAAACCCAGCCCTCATGTCTTTGAGGTTCTCACTTGCTGGTATCTGTGGGCTATGCTCGTGCCTTTCTTTTCCTCACCCCAGTCAGGTCCTGCATTCTGAATCTCTTGACATCCCCCTCTCTTTATCTTCATTCCTGTTTTCCCATTTTAACACATCATGCTTCTTACACTTAGCTCTTCCTTTCTGGATCAAGTCTTCTGTCTATACATTTTTTATTCTCTTCCCCACTGACTCTAATTTCCCAGAAGTCAGCACCAGCACACACTGGTGCTATGTCAGAAATCCTTCACCAAGTTGGCAGAAAAGAAGACTCCCTGAATTTTCTTCACACTCCCCTCAGCTCAGCTTTTGCTAGTCCTGCTTTTATCCAGATGACCTGTATACCTCAGCTGAATAGATTGGCCTTTGTTTGCAAGTCTCAGAGGCACTTAACTTGTATCCATCTTAAATGAAAGAGGTTCTTTTTTTTGTTTGTTTTGTTTTGTTTTGTTTTGTTTTGTTTGTTTTTGTCTTCTCTCTCTGAAGCCTATGTTTTTAGTGAGCAATTTTTTAAAGCTGGACAATCCAGCACCTTGGATTTTTGGCCTCCATGAAAAATTTCAGAAGTAGAGATAACTACTTATTTTAGCTAGTTAATAAAACTTTCATATTTAGGGAAAACTTGATGTTACAGGAGTCTATAGTGTCTTTTACTTTTGCCTATTTATTTATCTATTTGAAATACAAAATTGGGAGGAAAAATCTGCTCTCGCTTCAAATCAGCAGACTAATTTTGTTTGTCAACCAGTTGTGTGGTTACTGGAATAATGATTATTCTCATTCCTCTTGCTAAGAAACATCCCTCCAGATCAAAGCTTGGCTTGTAAACAGCACATGTTACTACAAATTGATTGAGGTCAAAGTGTAGACAGTATTTGTCATGGTTTCATGGATCAGGTTTGTGACAGAGTGGAGCTTGACAAATTTAGCAGGTTAGGAAGCAGAGTGGATATAGTAAGTGAGGTAAATCTGTGAGAAAACTGGCAATTATCCAGTAAATATCTTATGTAGACACTCACTTGAGCCTAGCTGGTTGTTGTTGGGTGTGTTCATATTCAAGTCAAGAATCAGTAGTTAGAAATGGGCTTGTATCAGTTATTTATGCTATACCAATGTGTACAACAAACATCCACAGGACTGCAGTGATGTATAACAATGAGAACTTATTTTTGCACATAATTTTAGGATTGGCTGGGTGGTTTTACTCAACTGGGCCAAGCTCAGCTGACCTTGGCTGGGCTCACTCATGCATCTGCAGTCAGTTGGTTGGTCAAATGGTGTTTCGTTGATTGAAGATGTCTGCAGCTGATACGGTTGGTCTCTGCTTCCTGTGGTCTCTCATCCTCCAGCAGGCCTGGGCTTGTTCTCCTGGCAAAGACAGTGTTCCAAGAGAGTGACAGTGTATAAAGCTTTTTGAGCCCTGGCTCAGAAGTGTCCCACTGTCACCTTTGCTATATGCCTTTAATTGGCAAAAACAAGTTACAAGGCCAGTCCTGCTTTAGGAACTAAGAGAATAGACAGCATGATAATTGGGAGGAGCTGAAAAATCACGTTACAATGGGTACAGGTCAAGGGAGACCATTAATTGGGGTTAATGACACAATATACCTCAGTATTCATCCCATAATCAATTACAAAGTAAAAAGTTACTGGGGAAAAATGTTCCCCCCAAATCAAATTGGAATTAGAAAACAGAACCAAGCACAGATCTCTAGAAAGTCGGACAGTGGGACTGTGAGCTGAATGAGTCCAGAGCCCTTCCACTAGAATAGAACCCTTTAACACATTGCTTGACTGTGATGTGCAACCAAGTGATTTCTGATGCCTTAGGTGTGGTTCATCAGTTACAGCTGCGTTAGGTGCTGTGCTTCTCAGTACCAGTTGGAAATTTGTGTTAACACTGACTTCACATGGCTAGGTATTCTGGGTCTGAGTCAAACTAAGGTGATCTGAAGGATTTGGATACAAAAGAAAGGGGGGAGGAAAATAGTGACTCTAATTATAAGCAATGTGGTCTTTAAAGCTGAGAAATAGGTTTTTCATGTGTCTTTCTGTTATTCCATTTCAGAAAAAGGAAGCCAGGTGGTTATTAAAATCTTTTTTTTTTAAAGGACATAAAGACATTAAGAAGAATTTGTGATGATAGGACAAGGAGAGATTGGTGGGCATGAAGAGTCAATGGGCTTATTCCAGAAAAGTGAACAAAGTATATGTGATACAAACATGTAAAGGAAGTTTTGAAAAAAGACAAACACTCATTTCCTCCCTAGGTAAGAATTGAAAGAGATAGGCTCAACTTGCAATAAGGAAAATATAGAGTCAGGGCAAGCTATGAAATTAAAACCAATTGAAAAATGGAACATGTAGATAAAGGTAAATTTGCAATCCCTGGCACTAGAGAATGAAAGACTAGATTCAAATGTCTACAGAGATTGTGTAGACAGAGCACAATTTGTGTGTCAGGCAGTTAGTTCATGGGATGATCTCATTTTAAGAAGTTTGGTGATTTTTTGTATTTATACTGAGTGCATCTTTCTTACCCTTTAGATGTATCTTAGTAGAGGAAGTTTGTCTTTCCCCATATAGTCTTGTGGTCAACTTTATGTTTCTTTAGACAGTTCCTTGCTTCCAAGTTCTCTAGAATATCTAATGGGTAACATTCTAAAGTTTGCTTATCTAAATTTCCATAAGAGGCTTTTATAAAACAGAAATGAAAGATATCAGAGAGAATATTATTACATCAGAGACATACTCTTTCTGGTCAGTCATGCAGGAGATAGTTGGATCTGAATTCCAGCTTTCATTTTACAAGCTGTGTGACTAAGGGCAAGTTTCTTTAAGCCTAGTTTTCTCCATTTGTAAAATGGCAATGAAAATAGCAGTATTTTCATATGTTAAATAGATACCATAGCAGAAGAAGCTACCTGAGATGCTTAAAAGTAAGAACAATAACTATCTCCTGTAATAGGAAGTCCTCAGTCAGGGTTACAGGATCCTTCTGATCCCAGGTTCTCTCCACTGTTCTGCCATCTATAGGGTTTTATTCCTTTGGACATTACAATGTTTAAATAATGAAATCGAGAAGATCATTTTCTGAGTTTCTCCTTTTAAGTGTGTTATGATCTAAATTGTGTCTCCCTAAACTTCATAGGTTGACGGCCTAACCCCTAGAACCTCAGAATATAACCTTATTTGGAAATAGGGTCTTTTTTTTTTTTTGATAGGGTCTTTAAAGAGGTAATTAAGGTTAAATGAGGTCATTGGTGTGGACATAATCCAATATGGCTGGTGTCCTTATAAGAAGAGGAAATTAGGACACAGACACACAGAAGAAAGACCACGCAAAGACACAAGAAGACAGCCACATACAAGCCAAGGAGAGAGGCCTCAGAAGAAATCAATGCTGCTGACATCTTGATCTTGGACTTCTAAGCTCTAGAAATGAAGGAAAATAAAATTCTGTTATTTAAGTCACCTGGTTTGTGGTACTTTGTTATGGTAGGCTTAACAAACTAAAATAATGCATGAGAGAATATTCCAGAAACCACTTTATTAGACTCTCCTTCACAAATCCTTAGCCACAATTGTGTTACATGTCCATTTCTAATTCACTCACTAGCAAGGTTGGTGGGATTATCATAACTAAATGAATGAAGTCCCAGATCTTTGGAAGACAGTGGACACTAGAAAAAAAAGTAAGTTTTTTTAGAAAAGAAGAAAAATTATAGCAAGAAAGAATCAGCACCCAGCAATGTCTCTATATTATGGGTGGTTGTGAGGATTAGACTAGAAAACCAGTGTGAAACACTTACTATGGTGTCTGACAAAGTAAATTAATTATTATTATTATTTTATATTATTGTTATTAAGCTTCATTGGCTGGAATTCACAGGATCAAGGCCTTGCAATTCTTTAGAGGAGAATGTATTATTATTTCAATAACACTTGTTTTGGGTAGGAATATATATTATACAACATTCCTTTGTACTGAAAGCAGCATTACAGTATGGTTCCAACAGAAGACTAATAAGAAATAATAATTGTATCAGTAATTTTGTTCTCTCATTTGAAGGAAGAATTACATAATTGTTGATAATTTATTTATATACAAATCTATAACCTTTGTTAGAAAATGGTTTTTGCATTGAAATACAAACTTCATAGTGGGTTAAATGGTGATTCATTAAAAAAATACCTTCATATTCTAATTCTCTGAAACTGTGAATGTTACCTTATTTGGGGAAAGAGATCTTTACAAATGCAGTTAAGGTAAGGATCTCGAGACAAGAAGATCATCTTGAATTTTCCAAGTGTTCACTAAATTCAGTGACAAGTGTTCTCGAAAGGCACACAGAGGAGTAGACAGACACACAGAGGAGTAGACAGACACACACGGGAGATGTGAAGACACAGAGAAAGTTGTGGCTACAAGCCAAAGAATGCTGACAGTAGCAAGAAGCTGGAAGAGGTAGGGAAGGATTCTTCCCTAGAGGTTCCAGAGAGAGTATAGCCCTGCCAACACCTTGACTTCAGACTTCTGGCCTCCAGAGCTGTGAGTGAATACATTTATGCTGTTTCAAGCCACCAGGTTTGTCCCAATTTGTTGCAGCCACCTCAGGAAACGAATGGCAATCCAATGCCTGTTGACTTCAATTATTTTGCCATGTGCAATTCCTGAGCTATTATGAATTTTTAGAAACACTTTTCTGTAAGAAATTTATCTAGAAGAATGCAAATGCTCAAGTCAAGTTGAGATACTATACAAGTATGAATCTGAATGTCTAATTTACCACATTTGTTGTCTGCTCCAGGGCTGCCCTTCAAGAGGATGAGGTTTTCTTTTAGATGTCAAATGTTTCACAGATAATCACATGCTAAATATACACTTTTATTGTCTGTGAGTGGGAAAGTACATTTTCACCCCAAGATAGTATTTTGTAAACAGTAATATTAATAAAGTTATTTGGCTAACTTTGAGCCTCTGCAAGAGTCTATAGGTCATTGAGCTACTTGCAATGACCCACCCCACCCTTTATTTCTGAGAGAAAGAGAGAGAAGGAATAAATATTGGGAGATGCTCTTTAAAAGACAATCACAGCATTATGCTTAAAGAGGAGAATTTCTTCCATTACTGCCTTATTTTTTTTTAACTTTCAGATAAGTTTTGTCTTGTATCATATATAACAACCAAAACTGAAATTCATTAAATGATTGGACAATTCTTATATGTAGTTTCCTGTACCGATGTGCATAACAAGATAAAAGTAATTCTCACCTTGTCACAATAAAACTTAGCATTTGGGAAAAACAACAACAACAACTAAACTTTTAAATCATATTAGGCACATACTGAAAAGTGGAAGACCGAGTATAGTGATTCCTAGGTAGTGAAAGATACCCCGGTTTGGAGATTTACAGAAAAGGGCAGAAAAAAAAAAAAAAAAAAAAAAAAAAAGCATGGAAATGTCTAGAATCACTCAGTATTAAATTATATCAAATACATTGTAGTTTTTTTTTTCATTTTGATTTTACATAGCTGACTTTTGTCTTTGGTCAGTTTAAAACCATTCTAGTGGGGGAAATAGTAGTGTTTTATCATTTGAAATTTGATTTTGGCTGTTTCTTTGTATTCATGCCCATGTTCTACAGACTATGAGCAAAATGTGTTCTTAATCAAGTGCCAAGTTCAACCTAAGAACAGCAATAATAAAGATCTCTTAAGGGCATAGAGATAGTTTGTGATGATTAATTCTAGGGCCCCAAACACCCACATTGTAGAAACCTCTGGAAATTCCTACCATCAACATGGTCTTTTCACTTTTCTTCTAAATAAAAAAAGAACAATAAAAAGATTTATTTTTTTGCAACTATTAAACTCTAGATAATTCATATATTAAAATCTTTGTTTCATTGCTTTCACTTGGTTTGGTTAAGAAATAGCATATTCTGGCCCTCTCATAGTAGTATTGCAGTGTTTATTCAAGTTTCTAAATAAAGAGATTGTTCTGAGAATGCAGATGTCTAAGCAGTTAACATCACAAAATTCTTCAGTTGCCAAGGAAACTGGAAAACTTGAACTCTTCGGCAAAACTAATTTGCTAAGCTGCGCCTCTGTATTTGGATTGTAACTAGATGCTTTCAGCTATTGGTTTTATCTTCACTATCCTCACATCTCTTTTTGATTCTGCTTTTATGCCTTGGTCTTCAGTGAGGTTGTATTAAAAGAGATCTGGCAGGTACCAACTCTAATAGTTTTACCCAATTTAATTGCTTATTTGCAACAATGAAACAGGAGAAAATCAGAGGAAAATTAGTTATGACTTTGATTTTAATATTAGTTTACAGTGAACAGATATTTTCCTAATACATCTGTATCTAGATGTTGAGTATTGTGTAAAACCCTATTGTGAAGTAGATGCAATTTTTCTTTGGCTCCTTTTCAATAGTCAACCTGCTCCCCGACTCCTAGTGGGAGTAAGGTCTTCATGTAGCTTAATTTCCATGTTATTAATTTAGCAAACACTAAATGCTCATCCTTAATGTATACTTGTGCTAGGTAAACCACTGTGGGAAATTCAAAGAAACATGTTGGTTGAAACAGTGATGTAAACTATAACTCAATAGATGATATATCATGTAGTAGGTACAACTAGAGAAATGAGGAGAAAGCCTTATTTCTAACTAAGGTAAACTTGAATTAAACCATGCCTTTGGAGTTTCCTTCAGTAAATATGAAGTAAGGGAACAGAAGGAGGATGCCTAACAGTGGCGAAAGGCAGCTGAAAATGTATGTGGGTGGGAAAAAATATTATCCAAGAAGAGGGACAAACATAACATGACTGGCTTAGAGAATTGGGCTTGAAAAGTTTATCCAGGACATATCACAAAGGCCCTGGAGTACTTATCAATTATTAATCAAACACGTGACGAGTTAGTTTCCCTTTAATAGGATTAATGTGGACAACACTCAAAGGCTGGGATGCAGATCATGATCCACAGACCACCTGCATCAGGATCACATGGGGATGTTTATTAAATATGCAGATTATCTACTATATTGGTTTATCTCTGAAAGTGATTCTTAGCCACAGGGAAGTTTGAGAACTACAGGAATAGAAGAGAAAATGCTGGGAGGTGGAGAGGCCATTTAGGAAGTAACTAAAATATTCAGGGGTAACAAAAACACCCCACAGCTTGTATAGAGGAAAGAAAGCACAGATATTAGGTCAAGATAGACCTGAGTTTAATACCATCTCTACCACTTTAGACTTTGTATGGCCCAAGACTAATTTCTCTGAGCTTTAATTTCCTCAACCCTAAAGGAATGTTAACATTGGCTACTCATAGAATTTAAAAACATTCAGAGTATGTAAGAATACCATGTACTGAGCAGAAAAACAGGTGCTTAAAATATGGTTTCTTATTTATCAAGTTGGAATGATAAGTGCATGGATGTAGGAAATCTTCTAATCTCAAATGATTAAGAGGAACTTGTGTATTTTGCCTTCACCTTGGCTTAAATTATCACCCTGTACATATGACTTAAAGTTTATCTCTTTATGTTTTATATCTGTTTGAAAATTCATATTCCTTACTTAGTACTCTTAGATGACTCAAAAGCCCCTCCAACTTAACATTTCCCAAAATGAACTCATGAAGTTTCTTACAAATCTGTTGTCTTCCAGCATTGCCTATATTTGTAAAGATTTCCATTATCCGTGAAAATACACTAGTCAGAAATTTAGGAGTCATTTTTGACATCTTCCTTTCTTCACTCCCCATATAAAATAATTTCCTCTCTTCTTGTATCATCAATATTTCCTCTCTACTGGGTCATTTCTATCAATATACAAACATCCTGGAATCACTCCTATTTTTTTAAAAATCCTCCCTTGGTTCTACTTTTCTGTCCAATTTCTGAACCATTTCTCAAATTTTTTTGAAGAGCAAAGTTCCTTATGGGTGTTATACATACTCACTGTCTCTACTTTTTCTCCCTTTCTCTTGAATTTAGTTAAGTCAGATTTTTCTCCCAAACCTCCACCCAAACTGCCCTGATCAAAACCCCAATAACCTCCACGAAACTTTCAGTGTCATTTGTGTATCCCCTTCCTCTTCTTAGTTGCTCAGTGTTGGAGAGCCTCAAACCTCAGTACTCATTTCTTTTTTTTTAAATTTTTTTTGACTTTTTATTTTATATTGGAGTATAGCCGAGTAACAATGTTGTGATAGTTTCAGGTGCACAGCAAAGCAA
The DNA here is from genome assembly GCF_964341445.2 of Mesoplodon mirus. Lineage (NCBI taxonomy): Eukaryota > Metazoa > Chordata > Mammalia > Artiodactyla > Ziphiidae > Mesoplodon > Mesoplodon mirus. The sequence goes on along the minus strand of NC_138982.1, from coordinate 130,748,099 downwards.
CTCAGCCATACATATACATGTATCCATTCTTCCCCAGACTCCCCTCTTATCCATGCTGCCATATAACATTGAGCAGATTTCCCTGTGCTATACAGTAGGTCCCTGATGGTTTTCCTTTTTAAATATAGCAGTGTGTACATGTCAATCCCAAACTCCCTAACTATCCCTTCCCTCCACCCTTCCTCCCCCCGTAACCATAAAATCATTCTCTAAGTCTGTGAGTCTGTTTCCATTTTGTAAATATGTTCATTTGTATCATTTGTTTTTAGATTCCACATGTAAGTGATATCATATGATCTTTCTCTGTCTGACTTACTTTACTCAGTATGACAGTCTCTAAGTCCATCCATGTTGCTGCAAATGGCATTATTTCATTCTTTTTTTATGGTTGCTCAGTACTCTTTTCTTAAAAAGATATATCTAGCATCACTCCCAGATAATCTCACCCACAGCTTTATAAAATTCTATTGGCTCCTACACTTGTATCTCTAGTCCAGACGTCACCCCTAAAATCCAAGATTTATTTATTAGACTGCCCTGTCAGCATCTCCACTTGGATATGAAAGGATAAAAGTGTCCAAAACCAAATAATTAACTGTTAATCTTCTCTAAATTTATTCCTACTCAGCCTTCCACCTCTCAAAAAATAGCACACACTTTTTCATGTGCTTAAATCATTTGTTTTTTTCCATGTGAAATTCATTGAAATCTTTATTTAATGTATATCTACTTTTACCTAACTCACAATTGAAATAATTATAATCATATTTTTCTTAATCAATAGCAGATAAGAAATGGAAAAGTAAAAATAGAAAAGTGTTTCCAGAGGAAGGCTCATGAAGAAGTCAAGAAGAAAGAGCTGGATTCCAAAGAAGAGGGGTGATTTAAAACGAAGAAAAAGTATAAGAGTTAATGCTTGTTATTATGCTGTTGCCATCAATAAAAGGATAATTTATGTTTGGTAAACACTGTCTATGAGGGTTGAATTTGGTTGATAAAGTGAATTCATTTCATCAAAATGGCTATGAGATAATAAAAATTGGGCACTTGAATGATGTTTAAGTTTTGAAAAGCATTAAATTTCAAGGAACTGCATCTTATTCTTTGTCAATGCCCTCCAAATACAAACATTAATTTATTTCTTCATTTTACACTTTATCATTTGTGACTATCTACAGTATAGACACCTGGTTATGTGCCTTAAAAGAAAGTGGCTTAAAAGGAAATCAACCTAATATCATTCTTCATCTTCCATAGTTTTTGATAATTCTTTCTTTGTGTATTTTCATGACATGGGATCACAACTTCAGTGCAAGTGTGCTGAAACTTCCTGTTGCATTTTACATTTTCTTTCTAAAAATTTCTTCTTATACAACATCAAATTTCTCTTGTGCTCTGGGTTTGTAAACCTGCGATAATTATCTGAGATGATCTAAGCTCTCAGCCAATGAAAAATTATTTTATACATATTTTGGACGTGCTGACAAACTTCTGTTTATTTTAAATTCTGTTCTTCATTACAAAAAGACAAGTTTTTTGCATTGATATTATGAGTTTTATAGTGGAAGTCAGTATTAACTGTATGTGTTAATTGGATGATGGGGATCTTTTGCTTTTCTTTATATGCCATCTGGCATTTATCCAATACATTTAAAATTAACCTTCCTATATAATTTCATTTACCATGTATTTATTGAGCAACTAATGGTGTTGTGCCAGGAGCAATGGGAGTTGCAAAGGAAAATTGATCCATGGTGTTAGTATTTGGGTTCTTGAGTCTAGTGAATTAGAAAATGCATACAAAAAACATAAAGAATTACCAAGGCCAGGTTGTAAGTGGTTAAACACTTGAATAAAGTGATGTAACTAATAGAGATAATTCTATGATATGACAAGGTACAGTGAAATAATTTCAAGATTATCTCCTTTTAAATTATAGCCATAAAGTGCTCTTACTTAGAACCACAAACACTTTCTCTAGTTTTAAAGGTTGTGAAATAGCTTATTTTTATTCTAATACGGTTACATGTGAAAGTAATAAAAAAGATTTAATAAAAGAAACAGAAAATTTAAAAAGTGTTAAAAAATAATTCCTCACATCCTCTCAGTATAATGAAATATAAATAATCAATGCATTTAAGTCCTTTGGATCTTTCAATGTCTTGTTTTTAAATGTCATCATCGATGATGTTATTGTTATGTTTATAATTTGGACAATGGATTTAATTTCTGAAACAGCCAAAAATATTTTATTCCAAATAGTGAATAAGGTGAGTTTGGTGACAAAAATATAGTGTGATTATAAAACACTGAGACTCATTTTAGAGTGGGTTAATGCAAAAAGCATCTCAGTTTCATAATTTATGAAATCTACTGTTTATTTAATGCTGGTCATAAGCCAGGATCTATGTATTTTCTCATCCAAGTCTTAACAACAATTTTGTGAAGTTGTACTATTATCTTCATCTTTCAGGTGAAAAAACTACAGAAAATAAATAGCTGGTAAGAAAGAGAAGTAGATTCCAGCCCAAGTCTGTCCTTGTTCTAAAGCCTATCCTTTTCAGTTTTATGATATAATGTCTTCAAATAGCACTTAAAAAAACCCTCAAAAATCATCGTTTGTGCTCTTTTATAAGATTTGTGATCTTAGGCAAGTCACTTAAATTCTCCAATCCTTAATTTCTTAGTTTTTCAAAAAGGAAAATTATGTCTACCCCGAACTTATCTGAAAAAATTATGGTCAGGACAAATGAGATAATTACTAAAAAAAAAAAAAAAAAAAGGACTTTGAAAACATCAAGACAAATTACAAAATGTAAGATAAAATGAGAAAAAAACTAGAAATAAAACATTTATTAACAACAGTTTGAGTAATGGCATTACTCATGGCATTCAATGATATAGCCTTTGGTTGCAACTTCTTTGAAAGGAATTGCCATTTGGATGTAGATGTCCTTATAAAAAAAAAAAGTATTATTATGTAGCTTAGAGTTACCAGCTAGGCTACATATGTTCGCCAAAAGAACTTGCAAATTTAATGCAAAATATGGTCAATCTGATTATTTGTTTTCAAGTAGACCAAACACACAGGTAGCAGAATTTTTCACTCTCCAAGCATTGTATTAGCATCATACAGCATTGGATTCATAGATATGTATATACATGGCACACACAGATAAACACATATGCATGCTTATAAATGGATAAATGGACAAATCACTAATGAATTGGAAAGAACACTTGGAAAAGCTGTTTTAAACTTGTGACTAAGTCAGATGGGGCTGGCGTCATAAAAAGAGACAGTCACTTGGAAGACTATAAGAAAGAGATGGTGCAAAGCATACTGGACTTAGTTTCAGGGCTCGGATATTGGTCCTAAGATCCCCACTTAGTATTCTGTGACTTGGACAATTCATTTAATCAGTCAACCTCTTTTCAGCCCTTGTGAAAATAGCTTAATAATACTTGCTATTCTTGTATCACAGAGTTTAGAATTAATTTAGTTCCTAGAAAAGAGGTACTGTATCATCCATTTTGGCATCCTTAAAGTCTAGTCCATTACCTGTCAAAGACAGATGCTCGAGAAATGGAAATGAAAACAACTTATAAACTGTTGGTATATTAATAGTTTCCTTTATTCATTCAAATAAAATTCTTCAGGTATCTACTTATGCTGCCTGCCTGTTATAATACGATTCTGGAATAGTGGATAATAATAAATTATTTCAACTCCTCTGAATACAACTCAAGTAGTCATTTTGATGTGATGCATTTAGATCATACATACGTCACCTCTTTCTTGTGCTCAGACTGGCTAAAATGTCAGCACCATCAATTAATGGGTGAGATTAAATTAGTACAATGCAAATAATATAGCAGGAATACATGTAGTTTTCAGTAAGTTATTACTCTTTTTAAATGAGGCCTATCATTATGTCATCTATTGATGTAAAAGTCACCTTATGTCTGAGTAGTGGGTTTGTCTCGAACACGATTATGTTTATTACCTCATGATTTTACATCTGGTCTAGCTAAATGCAATATTCTAAGGTTTACCCCTGAGCTAATTGCTCTGATGATCTTTTAATTGAATTTTCTCAAAAACAGAAATTGTCTAAAATCAGATTGTGATTATTAAATAACTTTGCTTCAACTAAGGAATAATGTGACATATGCAAATATGCTCTCTGTTTTCTTTAAGCATAATATTATTTGCCACAGGAAAGAAAAGCTTCCAGATTCCCTAATTTTGAAAGGACAGTCTGCAAAATGATCAGAAAGTTCAAAATGCCTAACTCAATGCCGTTTATCTTGCCTTCTGAATAACTGCATGTTAATTCCATAAAACACTCTTTAAAACATAAACTTCCCTGCAGAGTTTATCTAGCGTGCTATCTTTTAAGGAGATTTAGCAGCTGAAAACTTATTCTGAGCCCAACATCCAGGGAAGACACATAACCATGCTTTCTTTACAGACTTTCACAGACATGGAGGAAAAACTCTATTTTGGTTAAGGTAGAGGGTATAGGCTGGAAAACAAAACGAATGCCTTTTAAGCAAAAGGCCTGTAGGATAGTGATGAATAGGAATCAAAATTGTCTTTCTCCTGGATGCAAGAGGTTATAAATTAACACTCGAAAATTTTGTTTCCAACTGAAGTTCACATACATTATTTCAGTTTATAAGTGCTTAGAAAGGAAATGCTTGTTGCAGATTGGAAATGGGCTGGGAAATGGGAAAGACTCTTAATTTGGACAAAATTAATTTATTCAACAAGAATTTGTTGCCATCCAATGAACTATGGCACAAATGTCTTGGTTACTTTTCTGGACATTTATTGATTAAAAGTAACCATGTCAACACAAAAATAGGTGAGAGGAATCCTAACCAGTATGTTCCTGATGGCTTTATTCAAATCGGCTCTGGCACTTCACAGCCAGGGCTCTGTTAAGGTTATGAGTCTTCTTCCTTTATTGGCTGCATAATTGCTTCAGATAATGTTCAAATGAGTACTTATGCTAATATGCAGTGACTTTGACACTCTAATATACTCTGGGGAGATAAAAAATTTCACTTTTCTGGAAAGAAATGTCTCACTACTTATCAGGATTTCTTAAAACATTTCTGACTCCTAGCCAGGTAAATTCATATCTAAGATTCTATCCTAATCAAAGAAATAGAGAGATATGAAAGATGTGATCACATGTAAGTGTTCAGAGGAATTTTTTAGAAATAAAAAGGTGGGAAAGACTTGAAAATTTAAATAAAGGGAGTTACAATAAAATGGTATTGGAGCATTTTTGTCACTATTAATCATCATTACCTGTCAAAGGTAGATGCTTGAGAAATGAAAGTGAAAACAACTTATAAACTGTGGTTGTATTAATATTTTCCTTTATTCATTCAAATAACACTTTTTCAGGTATCTACTATGCTGCCTGCCTATCTTTATAATATGATTCTGGAAGAGTGAATCATAGTAAATTATCCATTTGTTTGACTGAAAACAAAGTTAATGTCCATCAGTAAGGGAATGGTTAAATTAATTATGGCAAATCTACATCTGGAATATTATGCATTAAAAAATAACATATTTGAGGGCCTCCCTGGTGGCGCAGTGGTTGAGAGTCCGCCTGCCGATGCAGGGGATACGGGTTCGTGCCCCGGTCTGGGAGGATCCCATATGCCGCGGAGCGGCTGGGCCCGTGAGCCATGGCCGCTGAGCCTGTGCGTCCGGAGCCTGTGCTCCGCAACGGGAGAGGCCACAACAGTGAGAGGCCCGTGTACAGCAAAAAAAAAAAAAAAAAAAAAAAACAACATATTTGAGCTATACCAGTTGACTCGGGGTATCTGTGAGATGTTGGGTAAAGAGCAAGATTCAGAACATATTTATGGTAGGATTCTCTCTAGGTAAAACAACTCAAAGGAAAAAAGTCCTGTATATTTCTGTATACACGGATACATCTATGTGCATAAATAGGATTATGTAGGCACAGAAAAGATAAAGAGAGATAACTACTGAGATACACTGAATTATTTTATGACAGAGGAGAGCTGATAGTGAGTGAGAGGTAAGAAAGAAAAAAAAAGAGGAAAAGAAAAAACACTTAGATAAACAGTCACATTTTAAAACATTAAGCAAAATTATACATGCTTAGTTAATTGCATAAAGAAAATAATACAATATTTTCACTTACTCTTTTGATGGCATTTAATACAGTGGCTAATGCTTAGTATGTGAATGTATGATGAAAGAATACAAAATTCTGTTTGGGCTTCAGTCCCTGACTTCCACAGAGACCATTCTTATGAAGGTCACCCTTGACTTCCATGTTGCCACTTTCAATGGACCCATTTAAATATAAATATAAATATAAATATAAATATATATATATATATTAGGTACTTTACTTCTAACACTGGACAAGAATGACCACTTCTTCCTTCTGGAAACATCTTCCTTTCTTGATTTGCTTGACTCCACATTTTTATGAGCTTCTTTCTCCTTTTCTGTTCTCTTCCTCATCTCCTTCACAGACTCCTCCTTTCTTGTGTGACCTTAAAATGTCGGCATGTCCCAGGGGGGATACTAAGATCTTGTTTCTCTTCTTTCTACACACCGTGCCCCAGAGATCTCATCTAATCCTCTGGATTGAAATTCTATCTAAATTGCTGACCATTTCTAAATCTCCCCCCAAATTTTCAAGTTGTATTTATCCAACTATTACTTATAACAATCTTCTCTCTTACCATCCACCCTCTCCTTTGCACCCCCAACCTTCGGCTTTCTGATCACTTTAACTGGCACGTATGTATGCACCCACTAGTATTCAACAGTAATCCAAGTGTTACCTTTGACTCTCTTCTTTTTCTCACATCCATCAGGCAGCATGTTCTATTAAGTTTACCCCAAAGACATATCTTCAGTGTATCTACTCCTCTTCATCCTTCCTTCTGCCATCTTTTGTTTAAGCAGCTTTCATTGCTCTGAATATGATCACAATGGCCTCCTGATTTGGCTCTTGCTTTTACTTTTGCCCATTAATAGTCCATTTTTCACCCAGTAGCCATAGTGATCTTTTGAAAAGGCAGTCAAATTATTATACCGGACTGTTTATAGTACTCCAGTAATGTCCAATTTCACATAGACTAAAACCTATACTTATTTGTCTGGCTTACTAAGCTTACATGATCCAGACTTTCTGACTTCTCTCACCTGATGCCATTTTTCTCCTCATCCACTGTGCACTCTTAGCTGAACTAGTCATTTTCTGGGTTCCTTGAACATACCAATCTAATCACTTTTCTCGAGTTTTTAATCTGGCTGTTGACCCTGCTTGGAGTAACCTACCTCTTAATCTTCATGTGGCTGTTTAATTCCTCCTTCATGGCTGGTTGATTCCTTCTTCCTATACCTCTTTGGAGAAGCATTACTGACAATCCAATCTAAACTAGTCACCAGGATACACTCTAGAAACCCACCCTATTCTATTTCTCCAAACTGTACTTATCTCTACATGATATTTGTCTTTACTTATTTATTATCTGCTTTTACACGTCAGAAGCTGTGTAGGGTCATTGCCTTGTTTGTCTAATTGACCATACTTTGCCACATAATGAGTATGTTCTCAGTAAGTATCTGTTGGATGGATGAATGAACAAGCATTGGATGTTTTAATCAATTTCCTTATCTGTGATTAATCTAACAGTAGTATCTATATCTTCAAAGAGAAGAAACATTTATTAAATAATAACATGTGTCCTACAGCATGTTTTGGACTTTAAGTATTTTTATTCCATTAACCTTTCAAGACAAATGTGTGAAATGACTACAGTCTTCCCTATTTTACAATACATGAAAGAAACATGAGACTCAAAAAGATTAGGGGTCCAAGGCCACCCAGGTCAGTATTTGAATATAAGTTTATTTGCTAGCTTTTTCTAAAATATCATGTAACTTCCTTGACATTTTACTGCTCCTCATTTACCAATATTTGGTCCTGCATAATCCCTCAACCTGAAAAAAACATTTTATCTGCTCCTTTTTTGTGGGTTACAAAGTTTGCCAGGAACTATCTTAAAGCTATCTTGATTTGATCTCTATAAACTTGTGCTGTATCTCTTACGTGTGTCCTCATTGTTTTTCCAAAATAGTTTTCTTCATGTTATGTTTACTTTTTTCAAAAGCTTTTCTTCTTTTCCAAACCAGCACTATATTCTCTAAAATTATCTTCCCTCATTTCTGTCTCTAGAAGCTCTCTGAAGCTTCCTCAGTCTTTGATCCATTCGTTTTCAAGAGTATGACAAAGTTCAGGTCAGTTTGTCTTTGACCCTCTTCTCTTTTCCACACTTCTCTTCATGTTCATTGCTTGAGTGATCAGGTCGGTGTGGCTAGCTTCCTGCCCTAATATCTCCTCTAAACTCTAGCTTTAATGTGCCTTTTAGATATTTCTTTATGGTCATTCTTAGTCAATCCAAACCAAACCACATTCATCATTTCTTCTCTTAAAATGACCTCTGCTTTTGACACTTCTGTCTCTCTGTCTTTTAAAAGTACTATCATTATTAATCTTTGTTATTGTCACTACTATTCTTCACGCAGCCAGAGGACTCATTGTGGTTTTGATAGCACTCTCCTTTTCAAGCAGTCTCAGATTCTTATGCATTCTACCTTTGTTTCTTCGATTTTGAAAACTGAACATTTTCACTAAATCTAAGTAGGAAACGTTAGTCAATTTTAAAACTCTTTACTCCAACATTACCTTTCCTACTTCTCTTTGGGAGGCGGTAACTGACTTTTCTTCTTCACCATCTTGGATGGAGAAACATGAGTTAAAAAGATAGTTAGTGGGAAGTAGCTGCATAGCACAGGGAGATCAGCTTGGTGTTTTGTGACCGCCTGGAGGGGTGGGTTAGGGAGGGTGGGAGGGAGGGAGACGCAAGAGGGAAGGGATATGGGAACAGATGTATATGTATAACTGATTCACTTTGTTATAAAGCAGAAACTAATACACCATTATGAAGTAATTATACTCCAATAAAGTTGTAAACAAAAAATTTAAAAAATGATCAGAAGATGACCTTTTCAGCTATAAGAACAAGGAACTCGTGGTTTAGCTCTGGAACTTCCTGTGTTCATTTCCTTTTAATGAATCTTTCAAGCTTTATCTCTAAAACAACTTAACTTTCACCTTTTGCTTCTTTAGGCTAATAATTATGTAATTAACTTTGAAGGCATGTCTCACACCACAGTTTATCTTTTTGCCACAAAGACATTTGGTTCAACATTCTTTCTACATTTTCCTACATTTTGTGCACAGTTCAGATCTCAATCTGCCAATACAAACGTCCTCCACATTTTTAGTTTAGCCTGCGGACAGAGGCCAAGAGAATGCCTCAAATCATAGACCTTTTGGCACTGTACTGAAATAATTTATTTCTGATGACAAAATTAATAACTGTTCATTATGGAACAATTGCAAAACACTAGAAAAATCACACGCACATATTCACCACGATACAGCCTGAATTCTACAACACAAAAACCATTATTACTGTGTCTTGCATTAGAATATGTGTGTTTGTGTAAATATACATATATTTGCCTATATACATGTTTAAGTAAGAACACTCTATGCATGCTGTTGGAGTAGGTATGTTTTAAGTTATTATTTTCCCATGTAAATAATCACACTTCCGTAATGCTGTTTCAATGACTACATAGTTTGCTCTCATGTAATGATTTTGTAGGTGATTTGAAATCATTTCATTATTTTTGTGCTGTTAGATTGCTTCCAGTTTTTACTCATGAAAACAATAGATAAACACTCTGAATTAATTAGTAATTCCTGACTAAATTTTACTCTAGTCTGTAAAAGGGATTTTAAAAGTAGTGTTTAAATTCTATTTTACAGCATTGCCTTCTAAATGCAGTCTATAAAGAATTCATATTCAATTCTTTTTGTTATTTCAGGGGTTATGGGAACACTTTATTGAACTTTCTGGAAGCCTTCTGTTAATGTTTTGCTTGAATGATCATCATATCCAGAAGCCTTTATTTAGTTTTTAAATTGCAAACTATTTTCTCCTAGATAATTAATTAGAAGGCACTCTTACCCTAAGTCTGAATGTATGGAGATTTGTCATTTTCATTCTTTCCATGAACATATGCTAAGTGCTTAACACATTCAAGCACCATGCTGAAAGTTGGGAATAAAGCAGGAGCAGAGACTTGTCCTGGTGAAGGGTCAGAAGAGGAAACAGTTGAGTAAATGGACACAGAGTACCATTAATGGACATCTGTAATGGAAGGTGGTCGGTGAGAATGTAAGCAGGGCAGTCATAGGCTAGGTGGAAGATGGGGACTTCAGGGAAATCTTCCCAGTGGAAACAACATTAAAAGATGAATAAGAGTTAAATAGGTACAAAACTGAACTTGGTTGACAGTTACGATTTTCTTCCATGGAACTAAGTGCGGAATGAGTCACACGTTGTGCTCTTGAAGCAGGAAGGGCCAAGAGATTTTAAAAGCACAGTGTGGCTCAGTTTATAGAGTAGCTGGTTCCTCTATTCCTTTGTTGTTTGATAATGTGTGCATGTGTGTGTATAAGCAGTAGTGATTTAGAAATCACACATGTATATTTCTATAATGCACAAAAGATTTTAGACATCACTTTTAGATCTTAGTATTCTTTTTCCTTTCTTTTAATAATGTAGTCAATAAAGTAAGTACTTTTTTTTTTAACTAACATACTATTTATTTTTTTTAAATTATTTGCCTTATAACACATTTAATCAGTTATACATATACATATGTTTCCATATCCCCTCCCTTTTGCGTCTCCCTCCCACCCTCCCTATCCCACCCCTCCAGGCGGTCACAAAGCACCGAGCTGATCTCCCTGTGCTATGCGGCTGCTTCCCACTAGCTATCTATTTTACATTTGGTAGTGTATATATGTCCATGCCGCTCTTTCACTTTGTCACAGCTTACCCTTCCCCCTCCCCATATCTTCAAGTCCATTCTCTAGTAGGTCTGTGTCTTTATTCCTGTCTTACCCCTATGTTCTTCATGACATTTTTTTTTCTTAAATTCCATATATATGTGTTAGCATACAGTATTTGTCTTTCTCTTTCTGACTTACTTCACTCTGTATGACAGACTCTAGGTCTATCCACCTCATTACAAATAGCTCAATTTTATTTCTTTTTATGGCTGACTAATATTCCATTGTATATATGTGCCACATCTTCTTTATCCATTCATCCGATGATGGACACTTAGGTTGTTTCCATCTCCGGGCTATTGTAAATAGGGCTGCTATGAACATTTTGGTACATGTCTCTTTTTGAATTATGGTTTTCTCAGGGTATATGCCCAGTAGTGGGATTGCTGGGTCATATGGTAGTTCTATTTGTAGTTTTTTAAGGAACCTCCATACCGTTCTCCATAGCGGCTGTACCAATTCACATTCCCACCAGCAGTGCAAGAGTGTTCCCTTTTTTCCACACCCTCTCCAGCATTTATTGTTTCCAGATTTTTTGATGATGGCCATTCTGACTAGTGTGAGATGATATCTCATTGTAGTTTTGATTTGCATTTCTCTAATGAGTAAAGATGTTGAGCATCCTTTCATGTGTTTGTTGGCAGTCTGTATATCTTCTGTGGAGAAATGTCTATTTAGGTCTTCTGCACATTTTTGGATTGGGTTGTTTGTTTTTTTGTTATTGAGCTGCATGAGCTGCTTATAAATTTTGGAGATTAATCCTTTGTCAGTTGCTTCATTGGCAAATATTTTCTCCCATTCTGAGGGTTGTCTGTTGGTCTTGTTTATGGTTTCCTTTGCTGTGCAAAAGCTTTGAAGTTTCATTAGGTCCCATGTGTTTCTTTTTGTCTTTATTTCCATTTCTCTAGGAGGTGGGTCCAAAAGGATCTTGCTGTGATTAATGTCATAGAGTGTTCTGCCTATGTTTTCCTCTAAGAGTTTGATAGTGTCTGGCCTTACATTTAGGTCTTTAATCCATTTGGAGCTTATTTTTGTTTATGGTGTTAGGGAGTGATCTAATCTCATACTTTTACATGTCCCTATCCAGTTTTCCCAGCACCACTTATTGAAGAGACTGTCCTTTCTCCAGTGTACATTCCTGCCTCCTTTATCAAAGATAAGGTGACCATATGTCCGTGGGTTTAACTCTGGGCTTTCTATCCTGTTCCATTGATCTATCTTTCTGTTTTTGTGCCAGTACCATACTGTCTTGATTACTGTAGCTTTGTAGTATAGTCTGAAGTCAGGGAGCCTGATTCCTCCAGCTCCATTTTTCGTTCTCAAGACTGCTTTGGCTATTCGGGGTCTTTTGTGTTTCCATACAAATTGTGAAATTTTTTGTTCTAGTTCTGTGAAAAATGCCAGTGGTAGTTTGATAGGGATTGCAGTGAACCTGTAGATTGCTTTGGGTAGTAGAGTCATTTTCACAATGTTGATTCTTCCAATCCAAGAACATGGTACATCTCTCCATCTATTTGTATCATCTTTAATTTCTTTCATCAGTGTCTTATAATTATCTGCATACAGGTCTTTTGTCTCCTTAGGTAGGTTTATTCCTAGATATTTTATTCTTTTTGTTGCAATGGTAAATGGGAGTGTTTCCTTGATTTCACTTTCAGATTTTTCATCATTAGTATATAGGAATGCCAGAGATTTCTGTGCATTAATTTTGTATCCTGCAACTTTACCAAGTTCATTGATTAACTCTAGTAGTTTTCTGGTAGCATCTTTAGGATTCTCTATGTATAGTATCATGTCATCTGCAAACAGTGACAGCTTTACTTCTTCTTTTCCGATTTGGATTCCTTTTATTTCCTTTTCTTCTCTGATTGCTGTGGCTAAAACTTCCAAAACTAGGTTGAATAAGAGTGGTGAGAGTGGGCAACCTTGTCTTGTTCCTGATCTTAGTGGAAATGGTTTCAGTTTTTCACCATTGAGGACGATGCTGGCTGTGGGTTTGTCATATATGGCCTTTATTATGTTGAGGAAAGTTCCCTCTATGCCTATTTTCTGCAGGGTTTTTATCATAAACGGGTGTTGAATTTTGTCGAAAGCTTTCTCTGCATCTATTGAGATGATCATATGGTTTTTCTCCTTCAATTTGTTAATATGGTGTATCACGTTGATTGATTTGCGTATATTGAAGAATCCTTGCATTCCTGGAATAAACCCCACTTGATCATGGTGTATGATCCTTTTAATGTGCTGTTGGATTCTGTCTGCTAGTATTTTGTTGAGGATTTTTGCATCTATGTTCATCAGTGATATTGGCCTGTAGTTTTCTTTCTTTGTGACATCCTTGTCTGGTTTTGGTATCAAGGTGATGGTGGCCTCGTAGAATGAGTTTGGGAGTGTTCCTCCCTCTGCTATATTTTGGAAAAGTTTCAGAAGGATAGGTGTTAGCTCTTCTCTAAATGCTTGATAGAATTCGCCTGTGAAGCCATCTGGTCCTGGGCTTTTGTTTGTTGGAAGATTTTTTTATCACAGTTTCAATTTCAGTGCTTGTGATTGGTCTGTTCATATTTTCTATTTCTTCCTGATTCAGTCTTGCCAGGTTGTGCATTTCTAAGAATTTGTCCATTTCTTCCAGGTTGTCCATTTTATTGGCATAGAGTTGCTTATAGTAATCTCTCATGATCTTTTGTATTTCTGCAGTGTCAGTTGTTACTTTTCCTTTTTCATTTCTAATCCTATTGATTTGAGTCTTCTCCCTTTTTTCCTTGATGAGTCTGGCTAATGGTTTATCAATTTTGTTTATCTTCTCAAAGAACCAGCTTTTAGTTTTATTGATCTTTGCTATCGTTTCCTTCATTTCTTTTTCATTTATTTCTGATCTGATTTTTATGATTTCTTTCCTTCTGCTAACTTTGGGACGTTTTTGTTCTTCTTTCTCTAATTGCTTTAGGTGCAAGGTTAGGTTGTTTATTCGAGATGTTTCCTGTTTCTTAAGGTGGGATTGTATTGCTATAAACTTCCCTCTAAGAACTGCTTTTGCTGCATCCCATAGGTTTTGGGTCGTCGTGTCTCCATTGTCATTTGTTTCTAGGTATTTTTTAATTTCCTCTTTGATTTCTTCAGTGATCACTTCGTTATTAAGTAGTGTATTGTTTAGCCTCCATGTGTTTGTATTTTTTACAGATCTTTTCCTGTAATTGATATCTAGTCTCATAGCATTGTGGTCGGAAAAGATACTTGATACAATTTCAATTTTCTTAAATTTACCAAGGCTTGATTTGTGACCCAAGATATGATGTATCCTGGAGAATGTTCCATGAGCACTTGAGAAAAATGTGTATTCTGTTGTTTTTGGATGGAATGTCCTATAAATATCAATTAAGTCCATCTTATTTAATGTATCATTTAAAGCTTGTGTTTCCTTATTTATTTTCATTTTGGATGATCTGTCCATTGGTGAAAGTGGGTGTTAAAGTCCCCTACTATGAGTGTGTTACTGTCGATTTCTCCTTTTATGGCTGTTAGTATTTGCCTTATATATTGAGGTGCTCCTATGTTGGGTGCATAAATATTTACAATTGTTATATCTTCTTCTTGGATCGATCCCTTGATCATTATGTAGTGTCCTTCTTTGTCTCTTCTAGTAGTCTTTATTTTAAAGTCTATTTTGTCTGATATGAGAATTGCTACTCCAGCTTTCTTTTGGATTCCATTTGCATGGAATACCTTTTTCCATCCCCTTACTTTCAGTCTGTATGTGTCTCTAGGTCTGAAGTGGGTCTCTTGTAGACAGCATATATATGGGTCTTGTTTTTGTATCAATTCAGCCAATCTGTATCTTTTGGTGGGAGCATTTAGTCCGTTTACATTTAAGGTAATTATTGATATGTATGTTCCTGTTCCCATTTTCTTAATTGTTTTGGGTTCGTTATTGTAGGTCTTTTACTTCTGTTGTGTTTCTTGCCTAGAGAAGTTCCTTTAGCATTTGTTGTAAAGCTGGTTTGGTGGTGCTGAACTCTCTCAGCTTTTGCTTGTCTGTAAACGTTTTAATTTCTCCATCAAATCTGAATGAGATCCTTGCTGGGTAGAGTAATCTTGGTTGCAGGTTTTTCTCCTTCATCACTTTAATTATGTCCTGCCACTCCCTTCTGGCTTGTAGAGTTTCTGCTGAGAGATCAGCTGTTATCCTGATGGGGATTCCCTTGTGTGTTATTTGTTGTTTTTGCCTTGCTGCTTTTTTTTTTTTTTTTTTTTTTTTTTTGCTGTACGCGGGCCTCTCACTGCTGTGGCCTCTCCCGTTGCGGAGCACAGGCTCTGGACACACAGGCTCCGCGGCCATGGCTCGCGGGCCCAGCCGCTCCGCGGCATGTGGGATCATCCAGGATCGGGGCACGAACCCGTGTCCCCTGCATCGGCAGGCGGACTCTCAACCACTGCGCCACCAGGGAAGCCCTGCCTTGCTGCTTTTAATATGATTTCTTTGTGTTTAATTTTTGACAGTTTGATTAATATGTGTCTTGGCGTATTTCTCCTTGGATTTATTCTGTATGGGACTCTCTGTTCCTCCTGGACTTGATTAACTATTTCCTTTCCCATATTAGGGAAGTTTTCAACTATAATCTCTTCAAATATTTTCTCAGTCCCTTTCTTTTTCTCTTCTTCTTCTGGAACCCCTATAATTCGAATGTTGGTGCGTTTAATGTTGTCCCAGAGGTCTCTGAGACTGTCCTCTGTTCTTTTCATTCTTTTTTCTTTATTTTGCTCTGCAGCAGTTATTTCCACTATTTTATCTTCCACCTCACTTATCCGTTCTTCTGCCTCAGTTATTCTGCTATTGATCCCATCTAGAGTATTTTTTATTTCATGTATTGTGTTTTTAATCGATGCTTGATTCATCTTTAGTTCTTCTAGGTCCTTGTTAACTGTTTCTTGCATTTTGTCTATTCTATTTCCAAGATTTTGGATCTGGGAAATAGAATCTTGGATCATCTTTACCATCATTATTCTGAATTCTTTTTCAGGTAGACTGCCTATTACCTCTTCATTTGTTAGATCTGGTGGGTTTTTATCTTGCTCCTTCTCCTGCTGTGTGTTTTTCTGTCTTCTCATTTTGCTTATGTTACTGTGTTTGGGGTCTCCTTTTTGCAAGCTGCAGGTTCGTAGTTCCCGTTGTTTTTGGTGTCTGTCCCCAGTGGCTAAGGTTGGTTTAGTGGGTTGTGTAGGCTTCCTGGTGGAGGGGACTAGTGCCTGTGTTCTGGTGGATGAGGCTGGATCTTGTCTTTCTGGTGGGCAGGTCCACGTCTGGTGGTGTGTTTTGGGGTGTCTGCGGACTTTTTATGATTTTAGGCCACCTCTCTGCTAATGGGTGGCGTTGTGTTCCTGTCTTGCTAGTTGTTTGGCTTAGGGTGTCCAGCACTGTAGCTTGCTGGTCGTTGAGTGAAGCTGGGTGCTGGTGTTGAGATGGAGATCTCTGGAAGATTTTTGCCGTTTGATATTATGTGGAGCTGGGAGGTCTCTTGTGGACCAGTGTCCTGAAGTTGGCTCTCTCACCTCAGAGGCACAGCACTGACTCCGGGCTCCTCAATTTGGGATGATGTGTTGTCTATTCATGTATTCCACAGATGCAGGGTACATCAAGCTGATTGTGGAGCTTTAATCCACTGCTTCTGAGGCTGCTGGGAGAGGTTTCCCTTTCTCTTCTTTGTTCTCACAGCTCCTGGGTCTCAGCTTTGGATTTGGCCCCGCCTCTGCGTGTAGGTCACTGGAGGGCGTCTGTTCTTCGCTCAGACAGGACAGGGTTAAAGGAGCAGCCTCTTCAGGGACTCTGGCTCACTCAGGCCGGGCGAGAGGGAGGGGCACGGAGTGCGGGGCGAGCCTGCAGCGGCAGAGGTCGGTGTGACGTTGCACCAGCCCGAGGCGCGCCGTGCGTTCTCCCAGGGAAGCCGCCCCTGGATCCCGGGACCCCAGCAGTGGCGGGCTGCACAGGCTCCCAGAAGGGTGGTGTGGACAGTGACCTGCGCTCGCACACAGGCTTCTTGGCGGTGGCAGCAGCAGCCCCAGCGTCCCACGCCCGTCACTGGGCTCCGCGCTTTCAGTCGCGACTCGCGCCCGTCTGTGGAGCCCCTTTAAGCAGCGCTCTTAATCCCCTCTCCTCGCGCACCAGGAAACCAAGAGGGAAGAAAAAGTCTCTTGCGTCTTCGGCAGCTCCAGAGTTTTCCCGGACTCCCTCCCGGCTAGCTGTGGCGCATTAGCCCCCTTCAGGCTGAGTTCTCGCCGCCAGCCCCAGTCCTCTCCCTGCGCTCTGACCGAAGCCCGAGCCTCAGCTTCCAGCGCTGCGCGCCCCGGCAGGCGAGCAGACAAGCCTCTCGGGCTGGTGAGTGCCGCTCAGCACCGATCCTCTGTGTGGGGATCTCTCCGCTTTGCCCTACCCAGGTATGTGGGGGGTTTCTTGCCTTTTGGGAGGTCTGGGGTCTTCTGCCAGCGTTCTGTAGGTGTTCTGTAGGAGTTGTTCCACGTGTAGCTGTATTTCTGGTGTATCCGTGGGGAGGAAGGTGATCTCCGCGTCTTACTCTTCCGCCATCTTACCCGGAAGTCCACCCTGGGTTTTGCTGTTAGGTGGTGAGTAATAATTCTCACTCCAACTTCTTGTCCTAGATTTTCTTTTTTCTTTTTTTTTTAATTGAGGTATAGTTAATTTACAATGTTGTGTTAGTTTCAAGTATACAGCAAACTGATTTAGTTATACATATACATACACACATATATCTATTCTTTTTCCGATTCTTTTCTGTTATAGGTTATCACATGATATTGGGTAGAGTTCCCTGTGCTATATGGTAGGTTCTTGTTGTTTATCTCAAGTACTTTTTAAAATAGTTCACATTCAGCAAACTGCTGTTAACAGTAATCTCTAGTTTATAGCCTCCTTTACTTATTTCTAGAGATGTGGTCCTTACATTTTATGGTGAATATTACTTTTTTCCTCTTAATACCATATGAATTTAGGATAAGATGAGAGAGAATGATAATACTTTGAAATTTTCAAATCCTTGTTGAAACATTAGGGGTTTGTACTATTTTAAAAATCCCCATGAGGACAGGATACTTTCTATAATGTTTTCTCTGTGTTATGTTTATATAGATCAGGCAGTATAAGAAACATAACATTACATTTATTGTGCTTTCAAAAATTATTGAACTGCTATTCACAATAGACAAGACATGGAAACAACCTAAATGTCCATCGACAGATGAATAGATAAGGAAGATGTGATACATATATACAAAGGAATAGTACTCAACCATAAAAAAGAATGAAATAATGCCAGTTGTAGCTACATGGATGGACATAGAGATTATCATACTAAGCGAAGAAAATCAGAAAGAGAAAGACAAATATCATATGATATCACTTATATGTGGAATCTAAAATATGACACAAATGAATTTATTTACAAAACAGAAAAAGACTCACAGTCATAGAGAACAGACTTGTGGTTGCTAAGGGGTGGGGGAGGTGTGGGTGAGGGAAAGATTGGGAGTTTGGGATTAGTAGATGCAAACTATTATATATAGAATGGATAAACAACAAGGTTCTACTGTATAGAACAGGAAACTATATTCAATATCCTGTAATAAACCTATGGAAAAGAAAAAAAAAATATTCAGCTGGAAAGGGCTTTAAAACTATACCTAGTAGTGCAGCTACTCTTTTGTTGTTTTTAACATCTTTATTGGAGTATAATTGCTTTACAATGGTGTGTTAGTTTCTGCTTTATAACAAACTGAATCAGCTATACATATACATATGTTCCCATATCTCTTCCCTCTTGTGTCTCTCTCCCACCCTCCCTATCCCACCCCTCTAGGTGGTCACAAATCACCGAGCTGATCTCCCTGTGCCATGCAGCTGCTTTCCACTAGCTATCTATTTTACATTTGGTAGTATATATATGAACCTGCCACTCTCTCACTTCATCCCAGCTTACCCTTCCCCCTCTCTGTGTCCTCAAGTCCATTCTTTTTTTTAAAAAATTAATTAATTAATTAATTAATTAATTTGGCTGTCTTGGGTCTTCGTTTCTGTGCAAGGGCTTTCTCTAGTTGTGGCGAGCGGGGGCCACTCTTCATCACGGTGCGTGGGACTCTCACTATCACGGACTCTCTTGTTGTGGAGCACAGGCTCCAGATGCGCAGGCTCAGTAGTTGTGGCTCATGGGCCTAGTGGCTCCACAGCATGTGGGATCTTCCCAGACCAGGGCTCAAACCCATGTCCCCTCTATTGGCAGGCAGATTCTCAACCACTGCACCACCAGGGAAGCCCTCAAGTCCATTCTTCACATCTGTGTCTTTATTCCTGTCCTGTCCCTAGGTTCTTCAGAGCCATATTTTTTTTGTTTGTTTTTTGTTTTTTTTTAGATTCCATATATATGTGTTAGCATACAGTATTTGTTTTTCTCTTTCTGACTTACTTCACTCTGTATGACAGACTCTAAGTCCATCCACCTCACTACAAATAACTCAATTTTGTTTCTTCTTATGGCTGAGTAATATTCCATTGTATATATGTGCCACATCTTCTTTATCCATTCATCTATCGATGGACACTTAGGTTGCTTCCATGTCCTGGCTACTGTAAATAGAGCTGCGATGAACATTGTGGTACATGACTCTTTTTGAATTATGGTTTTCTCAGGGTATATGCCCAGTAGTGGGATTGCTGGGTCATATGGTAGTTCTATTTTTAGTTTTTTAAGAAACATCCATACTGTTCTCCATAGTGGCTGTATCAATTTACATTCTCACCAACAGTGAAAGAGGGTTTCCTTTTCTCCACACCCTCTTCAGCATTTATTGTTTGTAGATATTTTGATGAGAGCCATTCTGACTGGTGTGAGGTGATATCTCATTGTAGTTTTGATTTACATTTCTCTAATGATTAGTGATGTTGAGCATCCTTTCATGTATTTGTTGGCAATCTATGTATCTTCTTTGGAGAAATATCTATTTAGGTCTTCTGCCCATTTTTGGATTGGGTTTTTTGTCTTTTTGATATTGAGCTGCATGAGCTGCTTGTAAAATTTGGAGATTAATCCTTTGTCACTTGTTTCATTTGCAAATATTTTCTCTCATTCTGAGGGTTGTCTTTTCGTGTTGTTTATGGTTTCCTTTGCATTGTAAAAACTTTTAAGTTTCATTAGGTCCCATTTGTTTATTACTTTTTAATTTCCATTTCTGTAGGAGGTGGGTCAAAAAGGATCTTGCTGTGATTTATGTCATAGAGTATTCTGCTTATGTTTTCCTCTAAGAGTTTTTTAGTGTCTGTACTCCTTTTAAGAAATGTAAAGATGCAGGTCCAGAGAGGACACATGTCTAATCATAAGGCTGATTGTTGGGAAAACATGAAACTAGACCCTGTTTTTTTAAATTCTGATACCCTTCACAATGATTCATCAATTTTCTCATTTACTGCCATCATTCAGTATTATTCAATTAAGACAAAAACAAGATTGGAACACATTCTAGTAATATTCCCTTCAATGAAATGAACGAATTTCAATAACAGTAAATACTTTATCAAAATTCTAATTTTTATTTCTAATTAATTATTTCCAGAAGGGAATATACTTTCCTCTTAGCTTCCAGGAAAATATGGCCAGAGGTGAGAAACCTGACCCTCCAAGGACTCTACAGGTTCTTTTCATTCTAAAATTCCTGAGGGAAAGAAGACAGTGTAAAAGAAGCTATGTTTATAAGCAGGAAATCTTGAGTCCCAGTGCATAGGGAAACCTGTAGAACAGGCAGTTGGAGGTCACTTGTGTTTTCTTCATCCTGGTTATCTAAATTATCTGTCTCCATCTGGAATGTATTTCTCAGACTGCTTTGATATCTAGACACCTTTACTAATTGGGACTTGTACTCTTATCTAGTGGTGCTACTCTCAGATTCTGGAAGAAAGTTTTTCACTTTTTAAAGAATTGATAGGTCATTTATTCAACACATTTATTCAATGTGCTTTAATTCATTCAATAAATATTCAGTAACTTTTCTGTGCCTGGCCTTCAAGAACTTTTATTCTAATGTGGGGATCCAGACAGCAAACATTAAATATAGTAAATAAGCAAATTTTACAGCATGTTAGATAAGGGCTAAGGAAGAATGAAACAGAAGAGAGTAAAATGATACTGGAGCATGGATGTGGCAAAGTGGCTTCTATTGATCACTGTGTCAAGCATTCCTATATAACAGTTTTCCATGCATTGTCTGATATATTCCAGACAACCACCCTGTAAACATAGGAACAGAGGCACAGTGAGGTTAGTGACTAGGTCATACTGCTAGTAAGGAAAGAACCAGAATTAAAATCCAGACCCATGGCCCCTGTAGAAGAGATTAAATTGGGGGAAAGCAGGTACTCAAATACAGACCTGCAGAATATAATGGGATAAGTGGTGTAAGGCATATCCAAAGAACAAGGGTTGGCAAACTACTGCCTACTGGCCAAATCTGGCCTGCCTCTTGTTTTTGTAAGTAAAATTTTATTGTCATTCAGTTGTATTATTTTCTAAGTCACAAATAAAACAGCATACATGTATCCTCTTCCAGTATTGGAGGTCAGAAGTCTGAAATCAGTTTCACTGGGACAAAAGTAAAGTGTTGGCAGGGCCATGTTCCCTCTGGAGGGCCTAGGGGAGAATCCTTTTCTTTGCCTTTTCCAGCTTCTAGAGTTACATGCCCTAGATTCTTTGGCTTGTGGTCACTTTCTCCATCTTCAAAGTCAGTGCTGTAGCATCTAGCTTCAGTTGTCACACTGCCTTCTGCTTTCTCTGTGGTTAAATGTTCTTCTGTTTCCTTCTTATAAGGACACTTGTGATTACATTTAAAGCCCAACCATATAATCCAGGGTAATCCCCCTTTTCAAGATCCTTGATTTAATCATGCCTGCAAAGTCCCATTTGCCATATTAAGTTACATTCACAGATTCCAGGGATTAGGACCTGGATATCTTTGGGGACCCACCACATCAGATGTGTTCATTTGTTAATGTGTTGTCTATGGACACTTTCTTGCTACAACAACAGAACTGACTACTTTCAATGAAGAACACATGACCTAAAATATTTACACGTGGCCCTTTACAGAAAAAGTTTGCAGTCCCTCACTCTAAAAATTAAGCACATTCCTGAGGGAAGAGGAATTTCTGACATAAAAAGAATACTGTTCTCTGGGAGGGAAAGTAATTAAGTCAAAGTCTAATTACATCAAAGTTAAAATAAATAAAAGTTCTCTTCACCTTCTGCTATACAGTACAAAGGCAGTGTCTTCAAGCAGAGGAAGATTTTCTTCCACTGCCTCATGTGACTGAAAATTTATTCTGACCCACTGGAGAAAATATCCCTTTGGGATTAAAAGCAAAACACTAATTTAGAGTCAGTAGAGTATAAATATCTAAGCTGAATTGATGGCATGCACACACATAGTTTCCCAATGATATTTTGCAAAGCAATGAAGTAAAGAGCTAAGTGAAGTTCGTGCTTACACAAAAGTCTTCTTAATTAAAAAAGTTTTTTTTTTAACTAGCATTTTGTACCCACATTATGTCAGTCTGTTATTGTACAAATGGAAATTTAAATTTTAGGTTTACGTAATGTTTACCTTCTAAATATCACCATAACTGCCATAGACGTACACGAGACATCTGGGAATACAGCACAGTTTTAAAAACTATAGTTTTCATAGTATTACAACAATGCTGTTAGGAAACATACAATTATAACTGACCCCAAATTTGCAAATGCTAGCAAAAAAAACATGCAGGCTTTTCGATGAAAGAAAATTGTTCATGTGGCTGAGTTCTGCGTAGAATCCCAAGATTTGTAAAGATTATTAAATGGTTAGGTCTACAGTGGAGAGAAAACAAAAGCCAACTCTTTATGTTTAGAATCCTGTTCCTGACTTCACTACTTTGGATTTGAATTTTTGTGCATCATTATTTTTCATCATTAAGCATAATGACAGCTTAGGGGTAGTAATAGACAGTATTTATACAGAGCTTCCCATGAATAAAATACCAATGTAAGTATTTTATTCACATTGAGACATTTAATCCTTCCAATAGGAGCTATTATTACCACTTTACAGGAGGAAAAGTCTAGGGACAGAGGAACTAAGTTGCTTGGCCAAGATCACACCACTAAATTACATAAGACTAAAGATTCAAATCCAATATAAAAGCTATCCTTTTAGCCATTATACTGGGCTGCCTTTCACATGTACATTTATGCAAAGGAGCCCCTGATCTGAGATGCACAGGAGAAAGTAAGTAGATTAGAGAACAGTCAGTCCTGTTAGGCCAGAACAATTTCTTTCCAGAAGTTTCTGAAAATCCTCTAACAAGGGGTTACACACTTCTGTAATATACCAATATACCTATAATTCATTTCAGATTCAGCTTGTTAATTTAGGCAATTGTTCATCAGCTTTTAACTTTGGCTACATATTAGAATTTTCTGGAGAGCTATAAGAAAACCAGTGCCTGGCTCCACGCCAGGCCAACTAAGTCAAAATCTCTGGGGATGGGGTCCTGGGTGTAGAGTTTTAGTGAGAGCTTTCTGAGCGATGTAGCCAGAGGTGAGAACATATTGTGCTTTGGGCCCTAACACACCTCATAGATGTAGTTCTGAGGTTGCAAATGCTTCACCATCAATCACAGCATTACGTGTTAGAGATGAGAACACTTTCAACTACCTAATTATTAATCAAGACTGAGACACAGGGTGCAGTTGGATAATGCTTATATAATTTGGATTCGATAGGAAATCTCTGAGTGTTTTTTGATAACTTTAGCGTTTTCCAGAGCCAGAATTCTAAGACTTTTAACATAACTTTGCCATCATTGAGCTAGTTCCATGGAAAGAGATGGGAGGAATTCCTTTCTGGTGTACATTCCAAATCTTCCAATGTCTGCCAACCCAGAAATAAAGGGAATATGTGTGTGGCTACCCCACTGGACTCCACGTTTTTTTTTTTTTTTTTTTGAACCAGCCTATTGTTACTTAATATGCTGCCTGATCTGTTTCATTTCTATTAAAGAAAGGAAAAGCTTCTAATTCTTAAAAAGAGCACAAGGATTTGGCCAAACATTTCCAGAGTTCTGATTATGACACTGAACAGATCAACAGACTCTATTCACTTCAAGCAATCCTAACATCCATCTCTGCCATAAACTTGAAATTTTTTTTTCCATGATGGAATAAGCCTCAAGCAAGCCAGCCATGGAAGATATATGTTAAAACAGTTAAGGTTTATTAAGACAGAGCAACAGGGCATCTTGGACATTTATTAGGACAGAGCAACATTGCATCTTGTAAGATGTCGATGCTGCTGAGATTTTCCTCCAGTTCAGGCACACACACACACACACACACACACACACACACACACACACACACACTGAGAGAGTTCAGCTGGATGCGTCTTCCAGTTTATTAATAGCAAGGGAAGGAATCATTGCATATGAATGCATAAAAAAACGTATTTTTCCCCCTTGAATTCAATGTCGTGTTTATTAATCCTAGAAGAAAGAAACACTGGGAGGTGTTATTATGTTTTTTCATCATTCTAATAATGAATCTTAGAGCCTTGTTGGGCTGACAGGCAGACTGGGCATCTACATAAATTCCAGAGGTGTTCCTTGCCTTTGTCCTTGGAAACACGCTACAGTGGAGAGTTTCATTTGACAGCACCCTGGACTGTTGAGAGAACTGAGAGAAAGAGTTGACAACATGATCTAATAGATCTTTTGTGCTTTTTACTTTTTTACTGGCTGGAAATAGTAAGCAAGTATTCAGAAGTGGTTCTCGTCCTTCAGTGGGTGAATAGAAAATGCCCATATTTGTACACACTTACTCTAAATATCATTTCATGTGTGCATTTCCATTGTTGCGGACCAGTAGAAAAATCAAAGAACAGCAGAAATGCAGGGACTCTGACCAGAAGTTAAATGAGGCCATAATAGCTCCTGGGGATGAGACCACTGGCCACTGTAAAACTCTTTGAATGGGAAGCTGGGTTTGTGCCAAAATATTTCTCTTCCAGACTTCCTCCATCTCTCAGTACTTTTTACCTGGCCTCTTTTATAATGAAAACAGTGACCACCACCTCTCTCATGGTCATCAGAAATTCTGGTATTTTTCAGAATATGAAGGTCATTACTATACTTAGGCCAACATTAATTTTAAATCAGATTGGGGACATATCAGTGTCATGTTTTGACATTTTGATATGGACATATTTAGATGCTGCTTGACTTTATTTTTCCTTCTGACTCTATGTCTAGGATGAGGACAAGATGGCTTCTCATAGAGTTTTCTACAACGGTGGGATACACATGAGATTATATGGGAAAAAAATGTGATGCACAACAAAGTTGTAGCCGTACTGTGATTACAAAGGCTAGTCAATCCAATAAAGCTGCCTTGTGTGATGGTCCTCAGTGTGATGGGCAGCTGGCATGATTCTATTTTTCTTTTGCATTACACATTCTCAATGTCTAGTCCTCTTTTCATAAGCTTATAGCAGCTTTTGATTGCATTCTGACATCTGTCCAGGTGTCTTAATTCCTACTATACTACTTTGATGAGATCACTGCCTTCCATCTAAAACATCTGCCTTTCCTCTGCCAATTTGTGCTTCTTCATGACAATGAAAGTGCCTTCCAAGTCCACTGTTTCCAGTGTCATTCACATCTGATCAGTTATTGACATTTGTTGAGATGAACAATGCAAGATTTTTATTTACCATTTTGGAAGTAATAGGTCATTCTGTGCATGTTTCCTCCCAGCCAGGTATCAGTGTCCTTAAAGCAGGTCCTGAGACTTCCAATCCCCTCTCTCCTCCTCAGTGCACAGTGAATGCCACCTAATTCAGGAAGACACACTAATTGCTTGGTGAATGAATCTGATAGGCTTAGTATAAGTTTTAGTATTTTATAGAGAACAATAGCAATAGAAGTGGGATCTGGGCATGCATATGAATTAATACAAATTATTTATATATCCATTGTTTAGAGTCTAAAAGAATAAGAAAACTTTCTGAAGGAAATGATGCTGTGAGCCCAAATAAGCCTTGTTAAGTTTCACAGCTGCTTATTTTGGAGGGCTCCTGAATACATGTACTCAATGATTATATATCCCTGACTGAGAATCTATGAGAAGCCATTAGCTCAGAGATTGTTACTAGAAAATAATAAAGAAATATGTTAGACATGAATTGATTGATCTATTTCCAAGGGCTTAATAAAAATCATCATTTTGAGCCCTTAGAATTGATTCAATTACTTTACAGACATTTTTAAATTTTAATTTTAAAGATAATTTTGGAAAGATAATACTCATGAGGAAAAGTTGTGATAGAAGAAAGATATTTTCCTAACATTTATTTTTTAGGTACATTTGAAAAAAAATATCCCCTAATGAAGAACCAGTTTTGTCCTTCTGAATATTAATTTATAGTTAATGATTAAAATGCCACATCTGAGAAAATGAGAAAAATTACCCAACAAAGTGTTAAAACATTAAAACTGGTAGAGACATGATACTGGGTGTGATTCCAGTCTGCATATTAATTCCATGGTCTGAGAGAATTAACATAGCTTCCCAAAAAAATCACATTTGTTTTCTGGGAGTAGTTATGATTAATTTTGTATCAAAATCAGTAGCTGTTTAATAGGTTTCTAAATTACTTTCTTGGAATTGAAAATCTTTCTTAAAACAACAGTAATTAATTTTATTTTCCTTGTCCTGTAGTTAAAGTGAATATTTTGTGTGATATTTGCCATCCAAAAATATTTTTTCAAGTTTTTGTTTCTTTTATTTCTGTTTAATTTCAATAGGTTTCTTGGAAGAACCAAGTATTTTAAAATAAGATACTTTGAGGGGGAATAATTGGTTACAGTGGAACAAATGAGTTCATTTATTCTTGATTTCTTGATATTTTATGTAGAGAAGAATCTGAGGACTATAATGTGTTGTATTAGTACATGTGTTTATGTCAGTTAATTTTATTGGTACTTGAAGCCCATATTTGTACATGCAAATAGAGCTCTGAACATGCAAATGCATTTGACTTCAACATGAAAATATTTACTTGTGCACACAAACAAGTGAGATTTCATACTCATAACCTAGAGTGTTATATACTTTCAATTTTAAGTTAATATACAAATCTCTCTCTATATATAGAAGACATTAATTGCCCATATAATAACACATTTTTAAAAATGCTTTAAACTAGACTTCAAATTATGCTAAATGCAAATAAATAAATAAATAAATAAATACAGCCTGGACAACATGTCTAAGAAGAATATATTCAACTTTACAATTTTGAAAATAATAACATAAAGTAACATATCACAAAATAGCTTAGACTAGGAAAATAAAATTTTCACAATATCAAGAATTGTGACCTTGTGAAAGAAAACATACTGGCTAGAGTAAAACAAAGACGTCAAAAGTGTAATTCTCATAATTCTTCCTATTTTCTATTTAAGGATGATGTCAAGTACTTCAAAATGTTCCTAAAGGGGGCTCCCCTGATGGCGCAGTGGTTGAGAGTCCACCTGCCATTGCAGGGGATGTGGGTTCTTGCCCCGGTCCGGGAAGATCCCACGTGCCGTGGAGCGGCTGGGCCCGTGAGCCATGGCTGCTGAGCCTGCGTGTCCGGAGCCTGTGCTCCAAAACGGGAAAGGCCACAGCAGTGAGAGGCCTGCGTACCACACACACACACAAAAATTCCTAAAGGTAGCCTTTTTAAATTGACAGGTGTAGGTGGTTTTATTACACTGAAAGCTAATCTAATATAATGATGTTAGATGATTGCACCAGTGGTTAATATTCCTTCTCAAGGAAAATTTCCACTTCTGAAAAATCAACCTCCAATAGTGAAATGATCTGAGATGGACTTTGAATTTTTTCCATTGTCTCAGTAATATTTTTTAATGATTCCACTTGGTTTGGGAAGAGTGAGTATTTTTTTTTCTTTTTTTTTCTTTTTTTGGTACATGGGCCTCTCACTGTTGTGGCCTCTCCCATTGCAGAGCACAGGCTCCGGACGCGCAGGCTCAGCGGCCATGGCTCACGGGCCCAGCCGCTTTGTGGCACGTGGGATCTTCCCGGACCAGGGCATGAACCCGCGTCCCCTGCATCGGCAGGCGGACTCCCAACCACTGCGCCACCAGGGAAGCCCAAGAGTGAGTATTTTTTGATGAGGCTATTAGCTTCAAGAATCAATTGGCTGGAGGAACTTCAAGATGGCAGAGAAGTAAGATGTAGAGATTACCTTCCTCCCCACAAATATATCAGAAATACATCTACATGTGGAACAGCTCCTACAGAACACCTACTGAATGCTGGCAGAAGACCTCAGACCTCCCAAAAGGCAAGAAACTCCCCACGTACCTGGGTAGGGCAAACGAAAAACAAAAGAACAGGGACAAAAGAATAGGGAAGGGAGCTGCACCAGTGGGAGGGAGCTGTGAAGGAGGAAAGATTTACACACACTAGGAAGCCCCTTCATGGGCAGAGACTGCAGGTGGCGGAAAGGGGAAGCTTCAGAGCCAAGGAGGAGAGTGAAGCCACAGGGGTGCGGAGGGCAAAGTGGAGAGATTCCTGCACAGAAGATTGGTGCCAACTGGCACTCACCAGCCCTAGAGGCATGTCTGCTCACCCGCCAGGGTGGTGGGGGCTGGGACCTCAGGCTTAGGCTTCGGGCAGATCCCAGGGAGAGGACTGGGGTTGGCTGTGTGAACACAGCCTGAAGGGGCTAGTGCACCACAGCTAGCCAGGAGGGAGTCCAGGAAAAATTCTGGAGCTGCCAAAGAGACAAGAGACTTTTTCTTCCCTCTTTGTTTCCTGGTGCACGAGGAGAGGGGATTAAGAGCACCGCTTAAAGGAGCTCCAGAGGTGGGCGCCAGCTGTGGCTATCAGCGTGAACCCCAGTAAGGGGCATTAGATTCTAAGCCTGCTGCTGCAGCCACCAAGAAGCCTGTGTGCAAGCACAGGTCACTGTCCACACCTCCCCTCCCACAAGCCTGTACAGCCTGCCACCGCCAGGGTCCCGTGATCCAGGAACAACTTCCCAGGGAGAACACATGACGTGCCTCAGGCTGGTGCAACAACACGCTGGACTCTGGTGCTGCAAGATTGCCCTGCATCCATAACCCTCGCTCCCCACAGCGTGAGTTAACCAGAGCCCCCAAATCAGTGGCTCCTTTTACCCCGTCCTTTCTGAGTGAAGAACAGATGCCCTCAGGTGACCTAAATGCAGAGGCGGGTCCAAATCCAAAGCTGAACCCCAGGAGCTGTGGGAACAAAGAAAAGAAAGGGAAACCTCTCCCAGCAGCCTCAGGAACAGAGGATTAAATCTCCACAATCAACTTGATGTACCCTGCATCTGTGGAATACTGGAATAGACAACGAATCATCCCAAATTGAGGAGGTGGACATTGGGAGGAATGATATATATATATTTTCACCTTTTTTCTCTTTTTGTGAGTGTGTATGTGTATACTTCTGTGTATGATTTTGTCTGTATAGTTTTATTTTTACCATTTGTCCTAGGGTTTGGTCTGTCCTTTTTTTTTTCATTATTGAAAATTTCTTTGCCTTAAGAATTGTTTTTTATTTTTCATTTTAATGACTCTATTTTATTTTATATTCTTTCTTTCTTTCTTTCTTTCTTTCTTTCTTTCTTTCTTCCTTTCTTTCCTTTCTACCTTTCATTCTGAGGCATGTGGAGGACAGGCTCTTGGTGCTCCAGCCATGTGTCAGGGCTGTGCCCCTGAGGTGGGAGAGCCAAGTTCAGGACACTGGTCCACAAGAGACCTCCCAGTTCCACGTAATATCAAACAGTGAAAATCTCCCAGAGATCTCCATCTCAACACCAAGACCCAGCTCCACTCAAAACCAGTGAGCTCCACTGCTGGACACCCTATGCCAAACAACTACCAAGACAGCAACACAACCCCATCCATAGGCACAGACACTGCCTAAAATCATAATAAGGCCACAGACACCCTAAAACACACCACCAGATGTGGAACTGTCCAACAGAAAGACAAGAACCAGCCTTATCCACCAGAACACAGGAACTAGTCCCCTCCACTAAGAAGCCTACAAAATCCACTGAACCAATCTTAGCCACTGGGGACAGATACCAAAAACAATGGAAACTATGAATGTGCAGCCTGTGCAAAAGAGACACCAAACACAGTAATTAAGCAAAATGAGAAGACAGAGAAACACACAACAGATGAAGGAGCAAGGCAAAAACCCACGAGACTTAACAAATGAAGAGGAAATATGAAGTCTACCTGAAAAAGAATTCTGAATAATAATAGTAAAGATGATCCAAAATCTTGGTAATAGAATGGAGAAAATACAAGAAACATTTAACAAGGACCTAGAAGAACTAAAGAGCAAACAAACAGAGATGAACAACACAATAAATGAAATTAAAAATTCTCAGGAAGGGATCAATAGCAGAATAACTGGGACAGAAGAACGGATAAGTGACCTGGAAGATAAAATAGTGGAAATAAGTACTGCAGAACAGAATAAAGAAAAAAAGGATGAAAAGAAGAGAGGACAGTCTCAGAGACCTCTGGGACAACATTAAACACACCAACATTCAAATTACAGGGGTCCCAAAAGAAGAAGAGAAAAAGAAAGGGACTGAGAAAATATTGGAAGATATTATAGTTGAAACTTCCATAATATGGGAAAGGAAATAGTTAATCAAGTCCAGGGAATCCCCATAAGTTTAACAGCTGATCTTTCAGCAGAAACTCTGCAAGCCAGAAGGGAGTGGCAGGACATATTTAAAGTGATGAAAGAGAAGAACCTACAAGAAAGATTACTCTATCCAGCAAGGATCACATTGAGATTTGACGGCTAAATTAAAAGCTTTACATACTAGCAAAAGCTAAGAGAATTCAGCACCACCAAACCAGCTTTACAACAAATGTTAAAGGAACTTCTCTAGGCAGGAAACACAAGAGAAGGAAAAGACCTACAATAACAAACCCCAAACAATTAAGAAAATGGTAATAGGAACATACATATTGATAATAACTTTAAATGTAAATGGATTAAATGTTCCAACCAAAAGATATAGACTGGCTGAGTGGATACAAAATCAAGACCCTTATATATGCTGTCTACAAGAGACCCACTTCAGACCTAGGGACACATACAGATTGAAAGGGAGAGGATGGAAAAAGATATTCCATGCAAGTGGAAATCAAAAGAAAGCTGGAGTAGCAATTCTCATAACTACAAAATAGACTTTAAAACAAAGACTATTACAAAAGACAAAGAAGGACAGTACATAATGATCAAGAGAACAATCCAAGAATAATATATAACAATTTTAATATTTATGCACCCATCATAGGAGCACAACAATACATAAGACAAATATTAACAGCAATTAAAGGGGAAATCGACAGTAACACAGTCATAGCTGGGGACTTTAATCACCAATAGACAGATCATCCAAAATGAAAATAAATATGGAAACACAAACTTTAAATGATACATTAAACAAGATGGACTTAATTGGTATTTATAGGACATTCCATCCAAAAACAACAGAATACACATCCTTCTCAAGTACCCATGGAACATTCTCCAGGATAGATCATATCTTGGGTCACAAATCAAGCCTTGGTTAATTTAAGAAAATTGAAATCATATCAAGTATCTTTTCCAAAAACTTTGCTATGAGACTAGATATCAATTACAGGAAAAAGTCTGTAAGAAGTACAAACGCATGGAGGCTAAACAACACTCTACTTAATAACCAAGAGATCACTGAAGAATTCAAAGAGGAAATAAAAAAATAGCTAGAAACAAATGACAGTGAAAACACAACAACCCAAAACCTATGGGATGCAGCAAAATCAGTTCTAAGAGGGAAGCTTATAGCTATACAAGCCTACCTCAAGAAACAAGAAACATCTCAAATAAACAAATGAACCTTACACCTAAAGCAATTAGAGGAAGAAGAACAAAAATATCCCAAAGTTAGCAGAAGGAAAGAAATCATAAAGATCAGATCAGAAATAAATGAAAAAGAAATGAAGGAAACAATAACAAGGATCAATAAAACTAAAAGCTGGTTCTTTGTGAAGATAAAGAAAATTGATAAACCATTAGCCAGACTTATCGAGAAAAAAAGGGAGAAGACTCCAATCAGTAGAATTAGAATTAAAAAAGGAGAAGTAATAACTGACCCTGCAGAAATACAAAGGATCATAAGACATTACTACAGGCAACTATATGCCAATAAAAATGGACAACTTGGAAGAAATGGACAAATTCTTAGAAATGCACAAACATTCTGAGACTGAACCAGGAATAAATAGAAAATATGAACAGACCAATCACAAGTACTGAAATTGAAACTGTGATTAAAAATCTTCCAACAAACAGAAGCCCAGGACCAGATGGCTTCACAGGCGAATTCCACCAAACATTTATGGAAGAGCTAAAACCTATCCTTCTCAAAGTCTTCCAAAATATAGTGGAGGGAGGATCACTCCCAAACTCATTCTACGAGGCCACCATCACTCTGATACCAAAACCAGACAAAGATGTCACAAAGAAAGAAAACTACAGGCCAATATCACTGATGAACATAGATGCAAAAATCCTCAACAAAATACTAGCAAACAGAATCCAACAGCACATTAAAAGGATCATATATTATGATCAAGTGGGGTTTATCCCAGGAATACAAGGATTCTTCAATATATTCAAATCAATCAATGTGATACACCATATTAACAAATTGAAGAAGAAAAGGCATATGATCATCTCAATAGATGCAGAGAAAGCTTTTGACAAAATTCAACACCCATTTATGATAAAAACCCTCCAGAAAGTAGGCATAGAGGGAACTTATCTCAACATAATAAAGGCCATATATGACAAACCCACAGCCAACATCATTCTCAATGGTGAAAAATTGAAAACATTTCCACTAAGATCAGGGACAAGACAAGGTTGTCCCATCTCACTATTATTATTCAACATAGCTTTGGAAGTTTTTGCCACAACAATCAGAGAAGAAGAGAAATAAAGGGAATCTAAATCAGAAAAGAAGAAGTAAAGTTGTCACTGTTTGTAGATGACATGATACTATACATAGAGAATCCTAAAGATGCCACCAGAAAACTACTAGAACAAATCAATGAATTTGGTAAAGTAGCAGGATACAAAATTAATGCACAGAAGTCTCTTGCATTCCTACACACTAATAATGAAAAATCTGAAAGTGAAATTAAGAAAACACTCCCATTTACCACTGCAACAAAAAGGATAAAATATCTAGGAATAAACCTACTGAAGGAGACAGATGACCTCTATGCAGAAAATTATAAGACACTGATGAAATAAATTTAAGATGATACAAATAGATGGAGAGATATACCATGTTCTTGATGGGAAGAAACAACACTGTGAAAATGACTCTATTACCCAAAGCAATCTACAGATTCAGTGCAATCTCTATCAAACTACCACTGGCATTTTTCACAGAACTAGAACAAAAAATTTCACAAGTTGTATGGAAACACAAAAGACCCCGAATAGCCAAAGCAATCTTGAGAAAGAAAAATGGAGCTGGAGGAATCAGACTCCCTGACCTCAGACTATACTACAAAGCTACAGTAATCAAGACAGTATTGTACTGGCACAAAAACAGAAATATAGATCAATGGAACAGAACAGAAAGTCCAGAGATAAACCCACACACATATGGTGACCTTATCTTTGATAAAGGAGGCAAGAATATATAGTGGAGAAAAGACAGCCCTTCAATAAATGGTACTGGGAAAACTGGGCAACTACATGTAAAAGAATGAAATTAGAAGACTCCCTAACAGCATACACAAAAATAAATTCAAAATGTATTAAAGACCTAAATGTAAGGCCAGACACCATCAAACCCTTAGAGGAAAACATAAGCAAAACACTCTATGACATAAATCACAGCAAGATCCTTTTTGACCCACCTCCTTGAGAAATGGAAATAAAATAAAAAATAAACAAATGGGACTTAATGAAACTTAAAGGCTTTTGCATAGCAAAGGAAACCATAAACAAGACAAAAAGACAACCCTCAGAATGGGAGAAAATATTTGCAAATGAAGCAATTGATAAAGGATTAATCTCCAAATCACACAAGCAACTCATGCAGCTCAATATCAGAAAAACAAACAACCCAATCCAATAATGGGCAGAAGACCTAAAGAGACATTTCTCCTAAGATATACAGATTGCCAACAAATACATGAAAGAATGCTCAACATCATTAATCATTAGAGAAATACAAATCAAAACTACAATGTGATATTATCTCATACCTGTCAGAATGGCCATCATCAAGAAATCTACAAACAATACATGCTGAAGAGGGTGTGCAGAAAAGGAAACCCTCTTCTACTGTTGGTGGGAATGAAAATTGATACAGCCATTATGGAGAACAGTATGGATGTTCCTTAAAAATTTAAAAATAGAACTACCATACGACCCAGCAATCCCACTACAGGGCATATACCCTGAGAAAGTCATAATTCAAAATGACTCATGTGCCAAAATGTTCATTGCAGCTCTATTTACAGTAGTCAAGACATGGAAGCAACTTAAATGCCCATTAACAGATGAATGGATAAAGAAGATGTTGCACCTATATACAATGGAATATTATTCAGCCATAAAAAGGAACAAAACTGAGTTATTTGTAGTGTGGTGGGTGGACCTAGAGACTGTCATACAGAGTGAAGTAAGTCAGAAAGAGAAAAAGAAATACCATATGCTAACACATATATATCAAATCTAAAAAAATAAATAAAAAAGAAAATGGTCAGAAGAACCTAGGGTCAAGACGGGAATAAAATTCAGACCTACCACAGAATGGACTTGAGGATCCGGGGAGGGGGAAGTGTAAGCTGGGACAAAGTGAGAGAGTGGCATAGACATATATACACTACCAAACGTAAAATAGATCTCTAGTGGGATGCAGCTGCCTAGCACAGGGAGATCAGCTCGGGGCTTTGTGACCACCTAGAGGGGTGGGATAGGGAGGGTGGGAGGGAGGTAGATGCAAGAGGGAGGAGATATGGGGTTATATGTATATGTATAACTGATTCACTTTGTTATGAAGCAGAAACTGACACACCATTGTAAAGCATTTATACTCTAATAAAGATGTTTTAAAAAATAATCAATTGGCTTTTACATCTTCAATTTGGCCTCCCTTTCCCATCTGAACTCATTCTTACATTGACTTCTCATTAATTAGGAAGAAAGGAGACAGATTGATTGCTTGTGGGAAGGATGACATGGCAGAAAAGCTCTGAACCGGATGTCCTGAAATTTGGCTTTCTCTTCTTCTACAAGTAAGCAGATTATTGAACTCCTTGAACCTCAATTTTATAAGGGAAACATTCTCTCCTTTTAGATTGGTTAAATTGTTTCTTTAAGAAACAGAGTTGAGACCTAAAGATTTAAAAGACCTGAATAAAATGTATTCAATTGGATAGAAGTACAGTCAAAAGTACAGACTCCACATTGCTGTGTGCTTACCTCTGCTCTCTAGCGTGACTCCTGAAAGCTTCATGGCTGTGCTTCCTAGATAACGTCACCCATTCTCAGTTGAAGCATGACACATTATACCTAAATACACTATCTTTTCTACTAGTACAATTTTCTACCATTATTTCTACTAGTAAAAAACTTACACTGACTTCCCGTGCAAAATGAAATCAGTATCAATAGATCTAAGAAAGAAAGAAACATGCCAAGACAGCAAAAGCATTTACAATTTATTGGCCATCTTTCTTTAACATTTCCATCAATTAAAAAATTCTTATAGATGTGTATTTAGGGACATATATTATTGCAGAAACATAAAATTTATTGACATTTTGCTGTACATTAAGTGGAGAATGTTAACCTCCTTTTGGAATTACTCTAAGGTTGAGAATGTTAATCTGAAAGAAATCAGACTGAGAAGGAGGTCAGACTAGAGGACAGGACCAGAAAACAAGGCCATGAAGTTATGTAGTTATATTTGGCCGTTTGAATTAGAATTTGAGTTAGAAAACTATAAACCTATTTTAGAATCTAACTATTTTTAAGAAAAGGCAAAATAAAAAGCTTTCTTTTTTCTTTTTTCTCCTAGGGAATTCCACTTAAATAAATAGTAAATATGTAAATGGTAAAACAACCACAATTGTCTTCAATAAAGTGCAATGGATCTCAAAGAACCTCTAACATTTTTAGGGGTTTAGGTCAATGCCTTCTCCTTGATCCCCCCTCCAAAATTTTACTTTGATATCTCTATTACCCTACAGTTTCCACAGTTATCTCTCTGTGATGATGAAATTGATCACCAGTTACTTAGTCTGATTACATATCATGTTTTTCAATGATTGACAGCTAAGACCAATTATAACAAAGTAATATATTTGCATTTCTATTCTTTCCCAAAGTAATTTCATTTGGACTCATGGCTTTAATTAAATACTCCCTAAAAATGAGTGACTCTAAAATCTATATTTAAGTTCTAACTACTCCCCTGGGGAGGTATCAGAATACCCAAGTGCCTGCATGTTCGTCATTTATCAGAATGGTAAAATCAGTCTGTTCAAAACAGAACATTGCAGTAAATAGATAAGTGCTATTTTTTTTTTATAATATATAGAAGTATTAATGCCAATGATCTGGCACAAAATGGTATTCCATTTTTCCTTTCATAAAACAATCTAAATGTTAGTCTGATATTTTATTTTCTCAATAATACAAAAAAATGTGGCAATAATTATTATCCAAAACTGTTATGCATAGCAGAGTGAAGATTCTTTTCTTCTATTTCCTGTTTTCCTCTTATTATCTGAACCAGAGTTTATTATTAACTATAAGGGGAAACATCCGAAAAATAAATCCGTCTCCCAAATGAACTGAATGGATTTACCTGACACAAAATAGACTAGAATCATTTGACTACAGATACCACAAAGTTGTGGTGTTTCCACATTGAAAAAAAAATATTTTTATCTATCAACTTCTGCAACAGCAGTTTCATCTGCTTGCATGTTCTTTCTTCTGTTTTGCAAACTGACTTCATTTTAAAAGCAGATTTAGAAATTTAATAGTAAAACCATTAGAATGGGAGAAACCCCCTTAAGAAAACTTGAAAAAGATTATGAAACATAAAAGGCAGAGAAAGAATAAGCAAGAACATACTTGGAAAAAGACAAACATGGAAAGAAGAGTGGTGGATCATGGCAAAGCTTTTCCCAGTGTCATCATTACTCTACTTAGGGACAAAAGCAGTCACTTCAAGACCACAGCAGCTGAAATCACCACAGGGCCACCTGTGAACTCAATAATACACACAATATCATTGTTAAAAGTAATAACGATAATACCATAACTGTTAATAATAATATATCAATAACTACTTAAATGAGGCCATGGAGAATACCAGACGTGTGGCATGATATCAAAATTCATCAGTTAACTCTAAGAGATGGATACTGTGTACACTTTACAGATGAGGAACTATATTCCTCCGCTCCCTTGGTCCTTCTCTGTCTCACCTTCAGAATGACTCCCGCAACCTTCAGTTTTCTTCAGCTCAACAAATATTTATCAGATGCTTATAATATAACACAATTACAGATGACACAATTACTTTTCTCTTAAGAGACTCATAATTTAGAGGGGTGGAGTAGCAAAGAAAGAAAGAAAGTGTAAAATAGAAAAGAGAAAGAGAGAGAAAGAAAAGGAAAGGAAAAGAAAGACTTAAAAGACTTAAGTGATCAACACAAAAAGCTATCTACAAAGTAAAAGTAGTTTGTGTAAAGAGTGATTAAAATCTTGTTGGGCTGGGTTGGTTTGGTTCAGGTGACATTTAAACAGTGATGACTGCGAATGTATTAACTGAATTGTAATTAACCCTCAACAAGTAACTGAAGATGGTAATTCTTCCACTGTTAACATTTCTAAGCACCCTACCTGAGAGGTCCAGTGAGGTTCATGAAAGCCATTGAATGAATCAAACACTTGGCCAAATGTTCCTAAGCCACCATAATGATTCTCAGCTCCCTTGTGAATTGAGTAGTGCTGGAAGGGAAAGACCACTGAAGGTGAAAGAGAAGCCTCAGTGATGGTCTTCCCCCAGACTGTGATCTCAATGATTTTGCCCTAATGGCATTCCACATTGGTAACTATGCTCTGGCTCCAAACTTTGTCTTTGACAGCTCTGCTATGGAATTCTCCCCCGCCCCCATCATGATGAACTTACCAGCCCTGGTGTCATTTCCTTACTGAACTATAATTGCCATTTAATGTAATTCTTTCATCCCCTTTTAAAGGATTTTAATATTGAAGTCATATTTTCTCTTTTTCTCCTGGCCAAGTTTCTTTCCATTGCTTTCAGCTTTATTGTCTTTAGAAATCCTTTAAATTCTATGACAGAGCACTAGAGGAAATGAAGCAAGGAGCTGAGTATATACCACCGGAAACCAGCCCAGAGTTAATACCTACACCATTTCCCTTGAGTGTATGTCTGATTTTATAGCTTCATCCATTGCACATGTGATGAAATGATTTGTGACTGATGGGAATGGAGAACTCCAGGATCCTTGCTCTCCCTCCACAAAAGGAGGTATGAAGGGGCTCTCTGCAGTGAGGCAATGGATGCATTTCCCAGACACTCAGGGGCTCTTGTAAAGCCTTCTGGAGGGCATCCCTGTTCCATTGCTGACGGGCTGACTGGCAGTGAAAGCACACAGCTGACTGTCGATGAGAAAGGGTAGTGAGAGGAGAGGGAGTGGCCAAGGAAGGACAGAGAAGAGAGTAAAGCTCAGGAGTGTGCTTTGATATCAAATCTGGTAGAACGATTCTAGATTTTACCATCATCTCAGAGGACATAGCTAGTCCATGATGGTTAGCACAATCTGTGAGTATGGTTAGCACAACCTGTGAGTTTTATTAGAGGTCATAACACACATTATTTAACAAATGTCAATGTATACTCTTTTGCTCTCTGACTCTGAAACAAATGTGGGGAATTCCAAGTTCTTTTCTATGCAAGCAACTGGAAGAAGAACCTATAGCTCTTAATGCAATAGAGTTAAATTGTAGTGTCATAGGCTTGTGTCCTATGAAGCAAGGTAGCTGCCAGTGTGGAAGATTCCAATCATCTGGTGTATGTTTCTTTCACTAAGGGAGACTGATCCTTAACCAAGGTGGTGCCTTCTTCCTAGGAGGCTGATCACAATCATTTTTAGAAATCAACTTTTTAAAAATAACAACCAGTAATTAGGAAATCCTGAATATCTTAATTACATCTCTTCTACAGAGGGTATAATCTGAGCCTCTCTATTCTCATTCTATCTTCAGAAGAGACAGAGAAGAGCAGGTCACCATCTTTAATGAAACAACTTTATGTAGCTGCTGGAGATTATTAAGCAACTCATCAGCTTGGGTCTTTACTTTAGTATGGAATAATCATTGTAACATTCATATGAAGTTACAGCTTTGAACACCAGTCAAGAGTGTTAATTTATTTCTTTGAACTATCCTCTCTAGTTGTCAGTATTTTCATCTTAAAGTGACAAAGTCATAGTTAGGAGACCATGCAATATCAGAAAAAGCAGATATTCTTTGGCTCTCTCCCTTGCCCCCAACCACACAGACATATTCCTGCAGAGATGAAACAAAAAGTTAAATTCATAAATGAAAAAAGGGCAAGCATCCCAGGAGTGAAGTAACTTTACTCTTAAAGATGCTAGCCTAGGTCTTGCCTCGTATGTCATGCTTAAGAAATTTAGCCCTGAAAGGTTGGCAACAGGAATCTTTCCTGAATTGCTCCATGGGTAGGAAAACGCAAGTCAGTTCAGAACAAATTTGAAGAAGAAAAGTCATGTTTTTCTCACATTTTCAATGAATTAATTTGGTGAAATGTGCTGGATTTATAGTACTTAAAAGTAATTCTCTCTCTCTCTAGGATATACATATTGATCTGAGGATGGTAAAAGTGGTGTCCCCTTGTAGCCTTAAATTGCTGTCCATTGGGTTGCAGTGGTCCTGTTACCAATCACTTTCTAGCTTTTGCTGAAACTACAAATTATTACCCAAAGTCAGCCTAGCAGATGGCTTTCAAAATTCATGAGAATAAAACAAAGACTCAACCTGGAAAACTTGCATTGGGTGTCATCCTTCTTTTTGCTCTTTCTCTCTCTGATGTGCTGTTCCCTGCCTCTGACTCATGCTTATTCCAATTGGATCAGTCCTAACTTTCTCTTTCAGGAACTCCTCTAGCACCTAAACATGATAGATACGGGACCACACCCCAGTATTGCATTGTAATCCTAAATTGTTCCCATATATACAGTAGTCCATAAAGAGCAGGTAAAAAGAGGATAGAAAGAAGTTTGCTTATTAAGTCACCTTTAGTTCTTATATTTCTTGGGCTCTAAATTGTCTTAACCCTTCTCATGTCACTGCTTACTGATTTTTCGGTAATTTACTATAAATTAATCTCACATTTTCTTGAGACAGGGCTTTGATAATCCTAATTCAATGATACTAAAGTATAGAGTTAGATTTGAAATGTGTTAATATCTG
This sequence comes from Mesoplodon mirus, assembly GCF_964341445.2. Lineage (NCBI taxonomy): Eukaryota > Metazoa > Chordata > Mammalia > Artiodactyla > Ziphiidae > Mesoplodon > Mesoplodon mirus. The sequence continues at coordinate 130,707,397 of NC_138982.1, read as the reverse complement.
TGATGAGCTACCTCTGGTTGGGTGCTTCTACAATATGGTACAGTGTATAATTTCATCAGGATGATAATTTTAAAATATCATGGTAGTACCAGCATTTTATCTTAATTATCATTTATTATCTTAATATGACACATTCATAGTTGGGAGACAATGATTTTAATGCCTAAAATATCCAACAACAAGTGTCAATTTTCTAATTGACATTTTTTAATTCACAAAGTAGGTTCCTGTGTTTTAGGAGTGTATTCCTTTTTCTTATCACAATATATAACTCATGAATGAAAAAAAGTGTGGTGTATGGGTATATTAATATTTCCTGAGTTTTCTTTCTTAAAAAAATGATTGCATGTGATAGCTCAAAATGAAATTTTGAAAGCTTACTAAATTTTAGTCAAGTAGCAGTTGGACTTGGTGTATTTTATTATGTATTTTTAAAAATCCCAGGTTCAGGAGAGTGTAATACATAGTTGTCAAAAATTTTAAACAAATAAATAGAAGAAAAAAGTGAAAGATTATTGCCTAATTCTGGGAATAATAGGCCAAAGAAGGAAAGCTTTAATTAGCCAATTTTCATACAGCACTGATTATATCACTTTTATACATAAGATTACAGACCAAACATTGATGTCTAATAATAGTCAATCAGAATTGAAGCAAATAGAAGGTCTCATGAGCCTTGACCTACAAGGCTGTTTAGTGATGGGGAGAAGAACTCTGTGGTTTTATTTTGATATTGGCCCCCTTTGAAAGATGCTCAACACCACAGGGATTCATTTGAAGCAGCTGTAGCCTTCTGCTTTCCCATCTGTTTGCTTGGACTTCTTGTATTTTGATCAACATGTCAAATTCATGGCTTCTGCTGTCTTCCTAGACAAATCTTTCATGACAAAGGAAAAACATCCCTGTCATATCTCAGATCTCTTTTACTGAGCTTCAAAGGGCAAATGGTTAGGAGCCATATGGCAAAGTCTGTTTTCTGTTAGATCTCTTGTTGGTCATTTTCCCTTCCAGCTCTAAACGAGCATAGTCCAAGATTCCACTCAACAGTGAGCCACACTGAATTCCTGAGGATGTGATCAAATCAAAACCCTATCTATGTGTGTCTGGAAAATAAAAAAAAAAATGTAACAGAGTGCTACCAGGGCTTGATTATAATTCTATGTGCATAGTCAAATTGTAACTGAAACGCTCTTTCTTCTAACTATACTTTAAAAACCTGTGTCTCAAGTTATTAGTAAATCAGGTATATTATATGATTCCAAGTTAGGCATTTTTTGATTCCTTAATGGAGTTTTTTTATAGTTGATATGAAACTTCCCACTTAGAATAAAAATTAGAAAAAAAATGTTTGAAGAAAAATGCATAAGAAACTGACTCAATTATTTAAAATACTTCTTGATAATATATGCTTAATCTTTGAGCATATTTAAAATAATTTATCAGAATATTTGTAGATTCTGAGTACAACTTAGAATAAATTTATATTATTTGAAAGATTTATATACTGATTTTAAGCAATTTCTTTCTTTTACATTCCAAATGTTTAGTTGAAACAAACCAGCTATTCAAAATGACATTTCAAATATATATATAATATATAAGATGTGTAATATGTAAGAAAGGGAAATAAATATTTGACCAAATTTTCAGAAATCTGAATTTATTTCTTCAATGCTACCTGATAGCCATCAAGTTTTCCACCATTATAGATTTCAGTGACTTATTTGACATTTTCTTTCTTACTATAGCCATAATATTACTATAGCCATCAATTTATTATTATTTTTATATGAGAACCTTTATATCTGGAAGGCCTAAAAGAGTTCCTGAACTTTTTAAACTCTATCCTTAGAATTTATTTTAGAATCTGTTCATCCAAATTTAAATAGGATTAAGCATGGTTATATTTTTACAGGGTTAAAAAGCAGTGGAATCCATTCTTTCCCTGTTAATGTTGAAGGAAATGGACCAAGGCCTCATACAAGAGTGTGGAATCAATGATTTAGAGTTCTGGGATGGTCCAGAAGAAGAGCATCTTACATTTGCTTCTTGGATGATGATCTGGAGCAAAGTTTCTTTTGAAATTATGTTGTATTTTGATACAGGCAATATTTGTCACCTGAAGTCCTCTCTCTCTCTTTTTTTTTCACTCCCCTCATCATTTCTAGACCCCACCTTTGTCCCTAAACAGTTTTTGTACCACCTTTATTGCTAGTTAGGAAACAGTGATCCAATAAGGCCGTTTTCTGAGAGCATTTCTTCTTCCAGAAGTGGTTGTGTTATCTAGTATAGGTCCAAATCTATGATCTAAAAGGCTTAGGACCAGATAAGTTTTGGAATTCAGAAATTTTACAACTTCAAATTCTGATAGGTGTCATGGTACATATACCCCTAACTTGTAATCAAATATACTCATATTTTTACAGTGAAATGTAACAACTAATTGGGATAAAGTTAATAAAGACTGCGTATAGTTTCAATTCAGATTTTTCCACCAAATGAACTGGGGAAAAAACCCAAACTTTCAGTTTCTTAGATTTCAGAATGACAAATAAATGATTACAGACCTATAAAAACATCACAAGGAAATAAAACCAATTGAATGAATTTGTGGGGTTGGAATATGAGACAGAGGTGGGCCTTCCCCTTTTAATGCGTTCCAAAACATTGTTAAGTTTCTTCTTTTATCTACGGGAAATGAATACTAATGGGCACCTAACTTGTTCATTTCAGGAAGATTAAGAGCCTGTTTCCTAGGGCTTCTTTTCAAAAATTCTGAAAGCATGCTAACACCCCACTTCACCCCCAAATCCACACATATACACATCCATACAGAATCACACATTTTGAAGGTAAATGACAATAAACCTGTTTTACAAGATACATTCTTGAAAATGACAATAAATATTAATTTAATTGTAGAATACAGATACCATGAAAAAAGCTCAATTTATTTGAAATTGTAAAAGTGTAATTGTATTTAAGGATGAAGATGTTTGCTCTACTTTTTATTTAAATTTCCTTTAACATAAATTCTAGGAGGGGAGAACTTTTTAAAAACTGTTTCTGTGGGAAGAGAAAATGAATCTTTCTTTGATCCTTTTTGAAAGAAATTGATATTGGCTCTCGATATTACCACAGTCAGAAATGCATCGAGATCAATCAGAAAGAGCCAAATTCATGTCAACTTTAAAGGATAAAGAAGGTTTGAAGTCATAAAATGTGGTTTTTGGTAAATAAGTAACAACAAAAGAAATTTTCTTTAAAAACACAGGGTGGTTAGAAAATACCCATGTGCACTCAACTACTTTGGAATGAGCATGAGACCTATTTAACCAAAAATTACTCCTTATTCCAACAATTCAGAGAACAGTACAATTTTACCATTCATGTTGATGTTCATACATTTTAGTAAGCAAAGGTCTCATGGGGACAGCCTTGTTCTGCATATTACTTTTACTGATTTCAGTTTAGGAATAAAAGCCACTAAGACTTCCATGAAAAATTAATCACTGTTCTGGAAGAAATACTTCAGAGAACATTGGAACAGACATTTTTTTCTCTGTAACCCAGAGTGGGGTCAAAGATTATTTTAACTCCTCCAAGGTGCTTTGGATACACCAAGGAGCTTATTCTGAGTCACAGAGCAATTGAGGTGAATTGATTTTATCTTGACCACTGGGTAGCACTAGAGGAAAAGGAATGGACTCTTGGTAGTGTTGCTTAATGTAGTCTGGTCCAGCTGCTGGGAAAACAATGCAAAAGTCACCAAGAGTGAGGCTGAAAGAGGCCGTGAGGAGTCTATCTTTTTTGTAAGGCTGGTGTGTAGGGCACTAATACAAAGGTGGTACTGAGGGTGGTACTCAAGGGAGTCTAGAGTAACAGCAACTGAAAGCAGGAGGACATAACAGGTTAGCATCAAAGGTCACTGTGGGCATAAAGAGAAGTTTCAAGTGAAAATCCAGCCAATGTCATTGGGAAAAAAAGGGATGCTGCAGCTATGGAATCAGGTCATAAGAAAGTGGAGTGGAGAGCCCAGTTACCCTGGAACGAAAGCACTGGAAAGATTGCTAAAGAAAACAGCATCTATGTGCTTAGTCTGGTGTGGCCAGGGAAGCAAGGGGCACATAAAACAAGCCCCTGGTGGCAGGACACTGGACACGTGGTCTTTTGAGGGCTTTTCCAGTACTATTTTTTGATTTCTAAGCAAAATTCAGGGAGGATGTAACAAAATCAAGTTTCCACTGTCCAAAATGAAAGATTTTTATGCCTGAGGTCTTTTATTATGTGATTACTGATTTTTCCGCTTCTGAGCTTTGTTTTCATTGGTCAAGAAGCATGAAGTGGAAGGAAACCGTCTATCAGTTCCTGCAGCTCTTCCTCTGGGACAGACGTATCAGATGGGCAAGCCTAGAGAAATACAGTATCCCAACAATAGCACTGCCAATGTGGAGAGCTAGCCTTCCCTCAGACAAGAGATTCCCAAAACAGGTACATGGCGCGGACTTCAGAGATGTTTGTTAGTGGAAGAACCTGAGTGGTTCAGAGACTTGAATCCTAGCATGTTTTATTTTAACTGAGGCTCCTGTTGGAAATAATTCTTAGATGCCTTGAGAAGTCCTATCATGTAGAGGAAGCCAATTAATTATAGGATCAAAGACTCAGATGAAGGGTGACTTGATCCAGAGGATATGAGTAATGCTTTTCAAATGGAAGTTTTGAATTACACTCATCTGTCTCCACCATCCCCCAGGTAAAAATATAATATGAAGTTAAATTTCTCCTGAAAAGATGGCTTTATTTGTGCTTATTTTGATACTAAATATTTCCACTTATTCTTTTGACTCTAGTGCTATATAGCACGAGGCCAAATGCTACCTCTCTAGAAGAATTCTTTGTAATCTAGTAGAAGGTACACTGGGTGATGTCCTTCACATAAGACTCCCCAATTACTGTTCTTGCTATCCCAAATCAGGTTCAAGTCTAGTTCCCAGGATCCCTTTTCAATCAAAGAGCTACTTCAAATTTCCTCTTAAATAGAAATTCTGTGCTGGCTGGAAATAACCTTACAATATCTGCCATTGCTTTTATAAATTTTCCTGAGATGATTTTGTAGTCATAATTGTGAGAAAGAAGTTTAATAGTTTATTCCTTCACTGAGTCCAGAATACACTTGTTACTCAGGGCAGTTGCCAACTCTCTCTAATCATCCTCTCATGTAGCTGACAAGTTGATAATATTAAAAAATATATATAAAGGGCCATATGTTTGTGGAATTGGCAGGTAAACATTGAATTAGAAGGTTACCAATGGGAACCTCTGTATTTCCCTTCTGATGTTCTATGATTAATCTTACATTTCTTAGATTACAGGGATATTTAAGAGCTAAAATCACTTTTGGACACATATGCAGTATTGAACTCAATTTGGCCACATAACCAGAAATCACAGGGACTAAAAACTCTTTTAATTTTGTGTAATAAAACTGAGCATTTTTTTCCTCTTTATAGTTTTCAATTTTTTTTTCAAGCAGGAATGCCTAAATTTTAAAAGTTTTGAAAACTGACTCATGTTGAGTGAATATCCAGACACTCCCAGATAGAGAAAACGTCAAGGCTCCAAGATTTGAAGATTCCTTGCAGCATCTCAATGAGATTGTGATGTCTTCTTGCCTTCACTTGTAACATGTTACCATCTAGATGTTCTATGGGAATCCTGCCAGGACTAATTTCTGATCCAAGCATGAAAGAGTAACATAAGAGTAAAACTATTGAAGATAAATCTTTAATTCTGAGTAGCTTACACTTCATTAAAGTACTTATGTGTTAGAATTCTAGTGATGGTTTAAGGGACCCACAGCCTGAAGTTCACTCTTTTTCTGTGTTCTGTTCCCTTAAGTCTCTGCAGAACCCTCCAGGCTGGATTCAGAATGTTTCTGATTCATCTGTCCAACTAGCACTATTGATGAAAACTGAGAGATACTAGGCAGACACAAGATGGCAGTAGCATACCATGTAAACCTTTATGATTTGATCTCAGGGATTAGAGTTGTATTAGAAATCAGAATTATTTTTTCACGGTTATTTTTATCCCTTTTTGGGGGGGTCAGGGGGCGGGTCATGGACCTCTTTGAGAATCAGATGAAAATAAATGATGGTTTCTCTCCATCCCAACCACTATACATGTATGCATATATAAATTACTGATGAAGCTCTTCCATAGACTCCTGAGGATGAAAATACCCAATTATAAGTCCGGTTCTATGAATGCTAACATATCGCCAATTTGAAAATAAATACACAAAAGGAACAGAACGATACAAAATGTTCAGAAATTTAAGTATCAAGGGAAAACAGACTCAGAAGTCCAGACCAACTTTTATAGTATTTCATCTTCTGTGCTGTCTTTCTACGGAGGACTGATAAACTGGAAACCTCTAAACATTTGTATTGTTTCTTAGCACTTTCCACTATAAGAGTAGAGACACATAAATTAATTTGGTGATTATTTCTTTGTTATTGATGGGTTCTTTTTTGTTTGTTTGTTTTTTAATCCCATAAATGATCATTTTACAAAATGTTGATTGTTTCCTTCTATGAATTATCTGAATTCAAATGCACACACAACTTTTCCTAGCTGCTAAAAGATGTAATTTTTAAAAATTATGAGCTTGTATTCTTTTATTGTTCTTATTATTGTTTTTAAAAATATAGCACAATATAATCTCTGTGGTCTAAGTTATCAATTAGTAATTCAGCAATTCAGATGTATAAATACATCCTAAATTTAAAAATATGTTTAAAATAAAATAAAATTTCAAACAGAATAGCACATGGTTTCAATTAAAGTTTTGTTATTTGGCTCTACAAACCTTAGTAAAAGTCCTGAGGAATGAGTTCTAAGTCTGGCACAGGTACAGATAAAGTAACCAGCTTCCATGATTGGTTTGTGCAAACTTGGAAAAAAATAGAACGGGGGCGGGGGCACAGCTGATTATTCTAGAATTCTGATTCAGAGTTACAACTTTCAAGTTGGCAAGGAAGTACTGGCGATTTCCCAGAAGCAAGCAGCTACCCTGGATTTTACAGAACACCAGGGGGCAGAATTGCTCTTTTCAAGTTCTGCCCCGAATCAAAATTTAGAAAGTTTTGTAAAGAGCAACAATTGTTGAGACACTAAATATCCACAAACTTTAAGGTGATAATATATGTAACAAAAGAAAAAATGTAATATGAAAAGCACATTATACTAGCTTCTTGTAATTTACATAAAGAAAGTGAAATGTTATGATAAGTTTTTTGAAAAAAAATGTTTAGAAAGTTACTAGAGGGTCACAGTGAATCATTCTCATATTTTAACAACTACTTGTGTTTTTTTATGAGTTGCAATAATGGTTATAAAATTTAAAGTTAGAAAAGGTATACTCAACAAGTATTATTTTAGTATATAATTTTAGGTGAAATTTCATACAAAGTCTAAAATGTATATTGACACCAGATTTTCTTACCTAAAAATACAAATTTTGTTTATTACACAAATATATCAAAACATCTTATAATTATGGAAAAGATAGCAACACAATATGACGCGAGGACCATACACCTTCAAAACTTCAGTATTGGAGAATTATGTAATCTATAATAAATGTTAGTCATTCTAGTAGATATGACACAAGGACGTTTTCCTAAATTTATCTGAAAGTGTTAAATCAATAAGTTTATTTATCAGATATCACCATGTAAAATATTTTAATATTTTTATATTGTAGCAGAGATTGTCAGAATTTGTGTATTAATATGAACAGTACGCTGAAAAAGTAAATTCTCTGATCGAAGAGCTATACACAGCCCCTGTTTTATTTTCACATGAATGTTTATGAAAATGTAACTTATAACTGAATCACTTTGCTGTACACCCGAAACTAACACAACATTGTAAATCAACTATACTCCAATAAAATATAAAATTTTTAAAAAATTAAAATAAATGTTATTGGAAGTCAAACAATAAACTTAAAGACTATAAAGAGGGTTAAATTTCTGAGACCTAAAAAATGCTCTCAAGTCCTCAATTTTGGAGTGTGAAGAGATGGTGTCCAACAGGCCTGGACAATCCTTTAGTTGATGTGAGCTCCAGGGTGCACCAAAACCCAGGGTTCTGGTACAGGAAGCAACTTCCGTCAAGTTGGTTGATGGCCACACAACATTCACCTAACTATTGGGAAAAACCAACAGGGCATTTTTCTTTTCTGCAGGTCTGCAGCTACTTCCTTGACTTTTTTTTTTTTAACTTAGTTCCCTGACCAGGGATCAAACCCTATCCCCCTGAAGAGTCTTTAACCACTGGTCCACCAGGGAAGTCCCACTACTTCCTTGACTTTTGACTTCTTCAGGGCACTGGAGATGGTAATATGGGCAGTCTCCAACCTTTTACCTCAGCATCAGGTTACTTGCTTTACACAGCAAGGATCACAGAAAGATACGGTGCTTTCCTCCAACCTGCAGCCTGGTCAGTGAGTTTGGGACCTCTTTTGGCTATATTCTCACATGGGCAGGGGTTACTTCTGTCAACCTCTCCTCTTTCCTCCACTTACTGCAGCTCTACCCCCATAACCACGGGATGGAATGAGAGTCTGAACTAAGAGAGGACATCACCTCCTAGTGCCCCACTTGTGCAAGCAAGTTTAGGGTGCCTCTGTGAACCCATATTGGCCCAGGAGAGAGGAAAGCTCTTCCATTTGTTGTTAGCATTTGCTCACAAATACCCTTAAACACCTGAGAGGGGGCAATTCCACTTTCCTATCCCCATCCCTCATCCCCAGCTACATGAGATAGAAATAATGTGTTTCCTTGGGTCTGTCAATAACCAGAGAACATCTGAAAAAATCAAATATAATGTACTTAGAAAGACAGATTTAGTCTAATCAATACATGATTTATGGTGGGGATAAAAGGTCAGAATATCTGAAAGATAGATTTAGAGTGGTCAGTATAGGATACCTGTATATAGACTAGCATATATAGAGAAGTGATAGCTTTGTTTTTTAAATTATTTTTTTAACAAAGGAGAATTTATACTTATGCATAACAATGTGCTGATTTGCCATTTGGTCTGTGGGATGTGAAGGACTTAAGTGAAGAGAAAGAGAATTATAATTTATTGAGGATATACCATGTTCTACCCACTATGCTATTCATTTTATTCCCTTTATGTTGTGATAGCTTCACAATAACTCTCTGAGGTCCCATCATGAAACCCACAAAGGTTTGGTCTCTATAAGTAAAACTTTAGCTTATTGATTTTTCTTTCGCCTTCCTGTGTTCACCTGCTGTTTAAAAAATGTATATATAAAAAGCCTACTCTATGGTCAGTAATATTGATGGTATAAAAATCATGATCTCTCTCACGTGTGTTGGGTCTTACACAAATGAATATATCTCCATTAGCGGAATTTCTAGTCAGTGGCTGAGAGGGAAATGGTTTTAGGTGAGAGGAAACAGTGTGGGCCAGGATAACACTAACAATACCTGTATCTCTCTAGGCATAAAGTATGTGTGTCACAAAGGAAGTCGTCAACAAAATGAACAAGCAACCTATGGAATGGGATAAAATATTTGCACGTCATATCTCTGTTAAGGGGTTAATATCCAAAATATATAAAGAAGTCATAAAAATCAATAGCAAATAAATAAATAGGGAGTTCCCTGGTGGCGCAGTGGTTAAGAATCTGCCTGCCAATGCCTGCGACATGGTTTTGAGCCCTTGTCTGGGAAGATCCCACATGCCACGGAGCAACTAAGCCCATGCGCCACAACTACTGAAGCCCGCATGCCTAGAGACTGTGCTCCACAACAAGAGAAGACACTGCAATAAGAAGCCCGCACACCGCAGCGAAAAGTAACCCCTGCTTGCCACAACTAGAGAAAGCCCACACAGAGCAATGAAGACCCAATGCAGTCAAAAATAAATAAACAAATAAATTTATTTTAAAATAAACATAATTTTTTTTTAAAAAAGAAAGAAATAATCCAATTGAAGAATGGGCAAAAAACCTGAAAAGACATTTTTTTTCCCAAAAAGACAAACAAATGGCCAACAGGTACAGGAAAAGATGATCTATATCACTAATCATTAGAGAAATGCAAATCAAAACCACAAAGAAATACTACTTCATACCAGTTAGAGTGACTGTTATCAAAAAGACAAGAGATAGCAAGAGTTGGTGAGTATGTGAAGAAAAGGGAACCCTCATGGACAGTTGGTGGGAATGTAAATTGGTGCAGCCACTATGGAAAATAGTATGGAAGTTCTTCAAAAAATTAAAAATAAAACTACTATATGATTCAGCAATCTTACTGCTAAAGGAATTAAAAACAGTGTCTCAAAGAGACATCTGCACCTCCATATTCATTGCAGCATTATTCACAATAGCCAAAATATGGAAACAGCAGATGTTGTCAACAGATGAATGTGTCAACAGATGAATAGATAAAGAAGATGTATGTAGTATGCATATTACTCAGTCATGAGAAAGAAGGGTATCTTGTCATTTGGGAAAACATGGATAGACATTGAGGACATTATGCTAAGTGAAATAAGTCTGATAGAGAAAGACAAATACTGTATGATACCACTTATATGTGAAATCTAAAAAAGCTGAACCAGTAGAAACAAAGAGTAGAATGGTAGTTACCAGGGTGGGAGGTAGAGAAAATGGGAGATGTTGGTCAAAGAGTATAAATTTCTAGTTATAAGATGAATAGATTCTGGGCATCCAATGTACAGCATAGTGATTATAGTTAATAATACTATCTTACATACTTGAAAGTTACTTGGAGAGTAGATCCTGGATGTTCTCACCACACACACAAAAATAAATAGTATTTAGGTGATATGATTTAGGTGTTACCTGATGCTGTGGTGGTAATTGTTTTACAATATATAAGTCTATTAAATCAAGACACTGTACCTCTTAAACTTGCACATCATTATAGGTCAATTACATATATCTCAGTAAAGGTGGAAAACAATAAATAGGTGTGTCATGTCTCCACATTAACTGTTTGAACATGTTTTCTAACATCTCGCAGATCAGTAACTAGTATGATACAATTTTACCTATTCTAATAGTGAGGTCAACTTAATTAAAAAGAAAAATGGGGGCTTATCTTTTCTCTTTGAGCTTGTGTTCAATCTTCAGTCTCTGAATTCTAAGTCTTTGAAGAATCCCCTTACATCCTAGTTGAGTAACTAAAAAATGTTCAGTTTCTCACTATATCCATGAGTTAACGTGAGTACAGCTGATGTACAAAACACCCATAATGGTTTAACAGAGCCCAGAACCGTTTGAGATGAAAGAAACAGACTAGTGTTATATGGGTGTTCTGTTTAGATTTATATTAACAAAACGTCTCAAGTAAGAGCTAGAAAGGTACTTTTCAATTTTAATCCAGTTCAAAACTGCAACATCTCTGTTTAAGGCTGAACATCTCCCTGAATTGTGTTTGCCAGATTTTATAGTTCTAAGAGAGAAAAACATTTACCAAAGATTCTTGGTAAACACTATTTAAATCATTTTGATGTAAATTTTTCCTTGACATATTTCCAAAGTTTTCCTCCAAAACAAGCGTTTCAAAATAAAAGAGAAGTATGTTTAAAATCATGAATAAAAATGAAAACATTTGAAAAAATGTCCGGAGGTCTGAACTCAAATATGCTAATTAGTCTTATCAGTCCAATATATTTTGCCAAAACAATCTTCTGCTTGATTTTAGTGTTGTTTTTCAGTGAAGATCAGTTTTTAGATATCTTTCATAAAGAATGAGAAAGAACAAGGAAAACAGAATAGAATGAAGAGCTATCTGCATATGATATGACAATGCATGGGATTATTATTTCACTTCAGAACATTATATACAGATTTGGGTACAATTCTAAATGGAGAAGACTGTATATGGTTATTTCTACTTGAATATTCATCAAACTTATTTTTATTATTTCACCATGGAATAGATTCTTCTATAAACACTACTTTCTTATTCTACCTAGATTCCCACACTCAGAATACTGGTATGTGTTTATGGATGTGAACAAAACTAACCAAATACAATCTACGAAATTATGGGGAAGACATAGAGAAAGAAAAAAGTAAGCTCAAAGTAGTCAGGAAGGTAAGTATGTAAGAGAATGTCCTTGTTCTTGAGAAGTAGGTGCTAAAATGGTCAGGGAATAAGGAAGTGTGATGTCTGCAACTTAATCTTAAAGGTTTAGATTTATATGTATATATTATTATATTATTTACATGTATATTTAAAGAGAGAAGAAGAGAGGAAGAGAGAGAGCATGAGTGAGCAAGTTGGCAAAGTGTTAATTGTTAAACATGGCTGGAGGAAGCAAGAAAGTTCTTTGTAAATTTTTAACAACTTTTCTGCAACCCAGAAGTTATTTTAGGATAAAATATTAATGTATAAAATAGCAACATGAAAGAAAAAATCATTAGGAGTTGACAGTAGGAAAGAGAAGTTCTATTGCATTTAATTGCTTTGACATTCAATTTCTTCAGAGATGTTCTCTCGGTGAATTAGAACTCTTTTTCCTTTCATCAGGAAAACTCTGACATCAAACATAATATATAACAAATATAAATCAAATAAACATGGAGCTAGCATGATTAAACTGGAAACATGGGACATTTAGCTTCTCTTCACCTTTTTAATCCTATATTGGTCTCTGTTGTAGCCCAGGCTGCCATAACAAAATACTATAAACTGAGTGGCTTAAACAACAGAAATTTATTTTCTTACAGTTCTGAAGGCTAGAAGCCCAAGATCAAGGTTCTGGCTAATCTGTTTCTGGTGAGAACTCTCTGCCTGGTCATCTCACTATGTTCTCATATGGCCTTTCCTCAGTGCTTGCATGTGGAGAGAGAGAGAAAAAGAGAGCTCTCTGGTGTCTCTTCTTATAAGGACACTAATCCTGTCAGAACACAATCCCACCCTTAGGACTTCATCTCACCTCATCACTTCCTTAGAGGCCTCGTCTCCAAATATAATCCCATTGGGGTTAAGTCTTGAGGATATGAATTTTGGAGGGAAACAAACATTCAGTCTATAACAAAGAAAAGAAAACCAGGTTCTCAAGAAACAGAGAATCAATACTTTATACTATATGCTAAATTGTTTTTATGGTGTAGAGTACAATTATATGGGATAATATTCCTGACTCCAGCCCATACTTCTCTCAGCAAAGCATCATCCCATATTTTATTGTGACGCTATTTTCTCAAAAATCTGTAGCAAGTGAAGTACCCCACATGGTTTCCTTATTCTTGTTTTCTATGACTTGGTTAATATATTTGCTATGATAACATAGTATGAAGTATCATCATGATATATTATGGCTTTTATTTCCTTAGTGTTGATTCCATTTATATTCTGTTTTGTGTTAAGAATTTAGTCATCTGGGCATTATATAGGCTGATTCTAAAAGTTGAAAAACATAAATTGCAATTAAATTGACATGTCTATGTAAATAACTTTTACAACAGTGTCAAGTGGTGTGATATAATTATGTCTCCTTTTCTACAATGACAACCCCATTGATACTGCTAGGAGAATGTTAAAATCAATTTTTACTTCTTACTGAGTTTCAGATACTAAAAATCATGACCCATTTTTGTTTTCTTCATATTTTTACTTTTTTTTTTTTTTTTTTTTTTACTACCTGGGGTTTCTAAATGCTTTCATTTTGTTTTGTTTTTCTTGTTGTAAAAAAGAAACATATGTTTTCTTTGTCACATCTTCTAGCTTTATGCTCATTCTATCTATTGCTTAAAATCCATTCTATTTTTCCTATAGAAGGTCACTGGCTTCCTGTTTTAATTTGGACAAGTAATTTGATATGTGGACCATAATTGCTTATGCAGATGTTTGTTTTACTTGGAGTTTTGGATTGATTTCTTTTATTTCAAGTTTTGATCATAGCCTTGATTTTATCTCTTCTCTCAGTCATATTACCTGTTCTTCAGAGTTTGTTTGTTTGTTTTACCTGGAGACTTTTCTGCTGAAGTCCATGTTCTTATGATCTGTCTGAACTGGTTACTTTCTGATTTACACACCTATCATCCTGGGTCAAAAATTCATAAGTTTCTGGGTTGTTGAATTCACCCCTTTATTGATCTAATGTTGTCTTTATTTTTGACACTCCCCCTCTCATTTTGATGCAGTATATTCTATAAGTTAAGGTTCAATCAGAGAAGCAGAGCCAACATAGATGAAAGAATAAATTCTTGGGATCAGACCACATATATTAGTGGGAGCTGGCAAAGAAGTCTATGGAAGACTGTTGCCGTTTTATCTGGTGGTGGACCTGAAGTTATTGTAGGTCTACAAGGTTAGTAGTTAGGGAAAAAAGTTGAATATGGAGTAGAAGAGAGAACAAAACCAAACTGGAATCTATGAGAAAAAATTGGAATCCACGAGGAAAAACTGGAACCAACGTCTGAGTCTTACCTCCTCCAATCTTGATGATATGAGTGTCCTACACTAGGAACAGATACCCTCCACCAGGGAGCAACATCTATACCTGAAGCTAAGGAAGAGATCTGGCAGGATCTGAAAGAGCTGTGGGTCTGGCTGCCTCTGCATTCCACAAGGTGACTCAGCAGATCAGCGACAATGTATGTGAGCTGCAAGGTTCTTGACATCTGCTAATGACCTACAGAGATTAACAGCCACTACTTGGCTTCCACTGTCCAAGTCTTGTGCAATTTCTCTTTTGCCCTACCCTCATCCAGAAATAAATAGGAAACAGAATTCTGGAAGACCTAGTTCTAGCTTAACTAAGTTGACACCGTAGAAAGATACCATAGTCTTCCCATTATCAACTTGACATTCAACTTGAGTTTTTTTTTTTTAACGTCTTTATTGGAGTATAATTGCATTACAGTGGTGTGTTAGTTTCTGCTGTATAACAAAGTGAATAAGCTATACATAAACATATATCCCCATATCTTCTCCCTCTTGCGTCTCCTTCCTACCTTCCCTATCCCACCCGTCTAGGTGGACACAAAGAACTTGAGTTTTTTAACTTCCAAATAAAGACATAGAAAAATCATGTTTCTTGCTAACAACAGAACACATGATAACCATCTCACGAGAAGGGAAAATAATATCCCTCTGGCCATCTTTGGATAAAGCTCTTTTCTTTTCTAGATTTCACATTCCCTCTTGGAAGCTCTGAGCTTAAACGTTGAGATATAAGGTTAATTATTATTAATTATGCATATTTTATGTTAGTGAGGGAATGAGAGAATAATATTTAATTTTTTTAAATTTAAAAAATCAGTTAATATATAACTAATATATTCATGTTAATGTAATGAAGAATATTCATAACAGTATAGTTCTAATTTCTTCAACTTATGTTGTCATTGTGCATTTTT
This sequence comes from Mesoplodon mirus, assembly GCF_964341445.2. Classification (NCBI taxonomy): domain Eukaryota; kingdom Metazoa; phylum Chordata; class Mammalia; order Artiodactyla; family Ziphiidae; genus Mesoplodon; species Mesoplodon mirus. The sequence goes on along the minus strand of NC_138982.1, from coordinate 130,691,955 downwards.
GAAGATTAGACTGGAATTACCTGTCTTCCTCGTCATAATGTATGCTCTGTAAAAGGAAAGACTATATTGGAATTGTTTATTACTTTATCCCCAAGGACAACAGCTGACACAGAGCAGGTATTTAGATAGCATTTGATTAGTATTGCACTGTTTGTGTATGCATGTGTTTGTGCATATGTGTAAATGTGCACATACCTTGATGTTCTTGGATGTTTTAAGAAGAACAGCTTTCAAGTTGAATGCTGCCTGAAGAAGTTGAGCTATGGTACAGATATGATTTCACATGCAATTTCCAAACATCTACACTAACTAATGTCCTCTCTTGCCCCTTTGTGCCATTTTGGTCTCCAGCTAAAGCCACTTGCAGTTCTGCTGTTTGAAGGTTTCAAGACTGCTTTGATGTGAATTCCCCTTCATAAATATTTTCTTTCTTTCTTTTTTTCTTTTTTTTTGTTCATTGGAGCAACCCAGTGAGGTATCCAGAACAGCTATTATTATTTTTCTAATTTACAATTAAGGAAAGACCCAGAAAAGAAGTTGTGTCATCAGTGGTCATAAGAACTCAAATTCAGGTCTTCTATTACTCCAGTGTTCCTAGCACTATAACATATTGGTATTTCACAATTTTAAATGTTTACTAATGGACTGAACTTGAATAACACACTAATGGAAACATCAAATGGATTTCCTCTTCCTACAGCTGTGGTTTTGAAACCACATAATATTGTTCAAGGGGCAAACTAAATGTAAGTTTCTCTGCTATAGTTCAGTAATATGACACAGGATTAGAAACATATAAAAATTACCAAGAAAGTTAGTTACTGAAAGCATTTCTAGACATTTGGAATGACCCATTTTAGTGTTGCAAAGTGTTTTTGATTTTTGGTCTTTATTGTACAGGATTTGGCTGTTATTCTGGCCCCTTTGTCACCAATACTGACTCTCTGGGTATGTCCTTCAGAGTCCCTCCCTCACATCTCTGTGGATTAGGAAACCAAAAGTGGTATCTCATTTTCTCTACTAAAGGACCTTCTTCAACATTTTGAAATGTTGATGACATTTACAGAACACAACCCTGAAAAAATAGCCATGTGCTTTGGGTTTGTCAAATTCTTACCCAAAGCAAGTATTCAATATGCAAAGAGAGATTTTAAAAATGCCAGCACAGTCATTTTTAATTAGTGGACATTCTTTGTCAGGAAGGTAGGGCTTCACATTTCTTCAGGTATGAAGTTATATATGAATATGTTCTGTCTCTTTCTACTTAAAAAACAAACAAATAAATAAAACCTCTTCATTTTATAATTAGACTAGAGTGAACTTAACTTCAAATTCTGATACTCAGATTTTCTGGGAACAAGTCATCATTCTATTAAATCTGTTCCTCATTACAAGGGGTATCTATTACCTGAATAAATGTTTGCAAGATCTTTTTCCATGGCATGCCTTTGCCGTGAGCCAGGCACTGTGGCATTGTACACCATTACCAGATTATCCAAAGGAGCTCAGAGGGTTCATAACACGGTGATGATTTTCTTTATTCTGAAATATCATTTACCATCTCTACAAGGGAGTACCTAGATTGATTTTTGCTTCATGTGTTTCTATATTTTCAAAATTAAAGGATTGTATATTTCTTATTGTCTGAACGTCCAGAAGCAAAAAGAAAAGTTCATTAAACAGGCTCCCAAAAAACAAATTTGGACCAAAACACTTAGTACTAAATCCTATTTGGTTATAAAACCAGTATTAAGCAGGTGGCCACCGGGAATCTAATTGTTCTTGCTCATGATAGAATTCTGGAATAGATACTAATTGTGTGGTTTTGCCCTCCCTGGGCTCCAGAATCCTGATTGTAACAGTCAGGTAAATCTATTTTCTGTAATCAACATCTCATGTTGAGTTAATAAGCCTTCATCTTCTCTGTGGTTTGATCCCTTTTGCCTCAGCAAAATCGTTGCATTCTATTTGCCCTAACATGAGTCATTTCCTTATCTCAGGACCTTATTTTAAGTCATGGATGCATAACTATGTATGCATTTGATCAAAGTCTCCTCCCAGTATGATTTTAAAAATCAATCTCTCTCAAGAGAATTTCTGCTTCAGGAAAGATAGAGTATATGTACTCCTACTGAGTACAGCTGAAAACCCCAGACATTATATATAAAACAAACATAAAAATACTTTGAAAGATGAAGAGAAGAAGGCAGACTAGCTAAGAATCTTGAAACCCAAAGAATGACATGGTGATGAGTTCATGTATTTTCTTTTTGCCTCATATATCTCAAACTTGGAGCTGAAGAAGCTGGAAACCCAGAAATGCCAACAGCTGTGGAAACAAAAATCCCCAACAAAAGACTGCTCTCTGTAGCCAAAGGCCCAGGAAAGGGGCAGACTTGCAAGAAAGAAAAAAAATAGATAATAACTGCTCTACTCTGGCCAAACATCATAGAGAAATCTGTGGTCTTACCCCAAGCCCAGACAGCAAAGGCGAAGTGAGGGGCCTAGATTTCCACTCTTGTTCGATGGTGGAAAGGTACACCAAACTATCTCTTGGGTGGTGTCAGAGAAGGCTGAGTAGGAAGTTGTAACTTTAATCCCTATTCTGGGAAATGAGTCACCCTTGTTGGGATTTCATCCTCACCTGGAGATAAAGAGAATCTCTCCACTTCCTTTCTAGAGGAGAGTCAGGACTTTCACCATTGTCCACATTACCTTCACTGTGGTGTCAATGGAGGCCACATGAGAAGCAATAATAAAGCACACTACTTTTCTCAGCCAGGATGATATCAGGGGATGTCTAGCGGGGGAGGTGGAATTCCCACATTCATCCAACAGTAACAAGAATTGCCTCTCCCCCTTGGGTGATAATGGAAGGTAGATGGGGAACTTGGACTTCTATCCCCACCTGGCAGTAACAAGTAGGCATTATCTCCTGTCTGTGCAGAGACAGCTAGCTAAAACAGGCTTCAATAAGACCAGAGTCTCATAACATAATACTGAAAATGTCCATGATTTAATAGAATACCACTCATCATGCCAAGAAACAGGAACATCTCTAACTGAATAAAAAAAGACAATCCACAGATGCCAATAACAAGACAATGAAGATATTACAATTATCTGACAAAAATTTCAATATAGCCATCACAAAAATTCTTCAACAAGCAATTAAAAACACATTGAAAATAGAAAGTAAAAAGTACCAGCAAAGAAACAAAAGCTATAAAGTAGAGCAAAATGAAAATTTTAAAACTGAATAATATAATAGCCAACCCCACCTCAAAAGAAAATAAAATCTTCAAAAACCTCAATGAATGGGCTTTATAGCAGAATGATGAGTTCAGGGAATAGAATCAGTAAATTGGAAGACAGAGCAATAGAAATTACTCAATCTGGTATTATAAAAAATATTAAATATTCATGTCATCAGAGTTCCACAAGGTGAGGAGAAAGAAGGTGGAGCTAAAAAAAAATCCAAAGAAACAATAACTAAAAACTTCCCAAATTTGGCAAAAACTATAAATGTACAGATTCAGACACTAAACAGGTTATCCAAACATGATAAACTCAGAAACATTCACACCAAGACATTTCATAGTTAAATTTCTGAAAACTAAAAGTAAATACAAATCTTAAAAGCAGCTAGTGAGAATTGAAATCTTACCTATAGGAGAAAAACAATTTGAACAACTTTAGATTTCTTAGCAGAAATCAGTGGCACAGCATTTTTTTTTTTACATGCTGGAAAAAAAAAATTGTCAACCCAGAATTCTATATGAAGTGATCATTCCCATCAGAAATGCAGATAAATTATGATATTTTCCAAGGAAGGAAAATTAAGATAAGTACTTTATCAGCAGAAGTCCTATCCTAAAAGAATGTCTCGATAAAGCTCTCTGTATTAGTTTGGGTTACCATAACAAAATACTACAGACCGACTGACTTAAACAACATTTATTTTCTCATAGTTCTGGGGCTTGAAGTGTGAGATCAGAGAGCCAACATTGTCAATTTCTGGTGAGGTCTCTCCTCCTGCCTAAAGAAAGTGGCTGCCATCTCGCCATGCATGCTCACATGACCCCTTTTCAGTGGAGAGAGACAGAGAGACAGAGAGCAAGCTAGAAAGTGATTGCTAGTTCTTTGGTGTCACTTCTTATAAGGTCACTAATCCTGTCATATCAGGACCCCACCCTTAGGATCTCACTTAACCTTAATTACCTGCTTAGAGACCCTATCTCCAGACACAGCCACACTATGGATTAGGTCCTTAACGTATGAATTTTGGAAAGACACATTTCAGTCCATAGCATTCTCTAAACAAAAAGAAACTGATAAAAGAAGCAAACTTGGAATATCAGGAAGGAAGATATAGCATGTTACAAGCAAATATATGGGTAAATAAAATACATTTTATGTCTCCTCTTGAGCTTTCTAAGTCATGATTGATGGTTGGGGTAAAAATTATAACACTGACTGATTCTAAATATATGGGAAATATATGGGAAATATTTAAAACAATTATATTATAAACAGGAGAGGGAAAAGTGATGTAAAGGGAGGTAAGCTTCAACACTTCACTTGAACTGGTAAACATTCAACATTAGTAGAAATGATATTATACAGATATATACTGTAATACATAAAGCAACCACTAAAAAGCTATATCAAGATATATACTAAAAATCTTGATAGATAAATCAAAAGGAAATTCTTAAAAATTGTCACATTACCTATGGGAAGACAGGTAAAAGAAAACAGAAAGAAAATAAAACAAGACCTAAATGACAGACTTAAGACCCAAAATATTAATTATTACATTAAATATACCAATTAAAATACAAAGATTCATAAGGTAGATGAGAAAACATGACCAAGCTACATTCTGTCTATAAAATACTCACTTTAAATATAATAATATAGGTAGGTTAAAAGTACAAACATGGAAAATATATGTCATGAAACATTAATAAAAAAAGAAAAAGCAGGACTGGCTATATTATTATTACATAAAGTAGATTTCAGAATAAAGAAAATTGCCAGGGGCAGAGAAGGGTATTATATAATGACAAAAGAGTGAATACACCAAAAAAGTTATAGTAATGCTAAATGTGTATGCTTCAAGCAATAGAAGTGCAAACTATGTGAAACAAAAGATGATAGAACAAAAAAGATAAGTAGACAAACTCACAGTTTTGCTGGAGACTTCAGCACCCTTCTCTCAACAATTGATAGACCAACTAGACAGAACATCAACAAGGGTCTAGGAGAATTCAACAACATCAACTTTTAAGATCTGACTGATGTTTATAGAACATTTCTACACAACAGGAGAAGAAAAAAATTTATAAATGCCTCTGGAACATGTATCAAGACAGATCATATGCTGATCTAAGCAAACCTAGACAAATTTAAAAGAATTAAAATACAAAGTGTGTTCTCTGATCACAATGGGATCAAACTAAAAACCAATATGATAAATATAAAAAGGAGAATCTCCAAATACTTGGAAACTAAACAGTGCATTTCTATGTAATCATTGGGTTAAAGGGGAAGTCTCAAGAAAAATTTAAAAAAAAACACAAAATGAAATGAAAATAAAAATATATCACGTTTCTGGGACATAGCTAAATCAATACTGGAAAGGAAATTTATAACACTGAATACACACATTAGAAAAGAGCAAAATCTCAAATCTTCTCACCTCACAAATCTAGAAAAAGGAGAGCAAAAGAAACCTGAAACAAGCATAAGGAAGAAAATAATAAAGATAAAAGTATAAACTGATAGAATTAAAAACAGAAAATTAATAGAGAAAATTAATGAAACAAAAGCTGGTTCTCTGAAAAATCAAAAAAATTGACAAACTTCTAGCAAGATGAACAAAGAAAAAAAAGAGAGAAGATATAAGTTGCCAATTATCAGGAGTGAAATGAGGATATCAGTACAAAGCCTACAGAAACCAAAAAGAAAACTACTAAGAATTCTATTTACAAAAATTTGTCACCTGAGGTGAAATAGACACATTTCTCAAAGAGCACAAAATGTCACAACACTCCAATCAGTAGTAAATAATTTGCATAGCCCTGTAAATATAAATAAAAGTTAATTGTAACTAGATAAAGTTTGTATCTAAACTCCTAAGAAAAATAAATCTCCAAGCACAGGTGGTTTCCAGAGAATTCTACTAAATTTTTAAGGAATTAGCACCAATTCTACAGTCTCCTCCAGGAGAAAGAAGTGAACATTTCTTATTTTTTTATGACATTTGTATTCCTTGATACCAAAAACAAAAAGAATAACACTAATAAAACTACCAATATCTGTCATGAATAAGGATGTAAAAATTTTTATGAAAATATTATTAAATAGAATTCAGCAATATAGGAAAATAGTTCTGCACCATGACTAAGTGGTATTTATTCCTGTAATGGGAGGCTCATTTAATATTTGAAAACTAATCAATGTAATTCAGTATATTAACAGGATACAGAAGAAAAATCACAAGATTATATCATTAATGCAGTAAAAGTACTTGGCAAAATTCAACACCAAATCATGATAATAATTTTCAGAAAAAATAGGAATGAAGGAAACTCTATAAGCATGCTAAAGAACACCTATAAATCACTTCCATCTACCATCACATTTAATGGTAAAGGCTGAATGCTTTGCTCCTAAGATCAGAAATGAAGCAAGGACATTCACTTTCACCACAACTATTCAATGTAGTGCAAGAAGGTCTAGACAGAATAATATAAGGCAAACAAAGGAAATAAAAGCATGAGTTTCAATAGAAAGGAAAGGAAGAAGTAAAACAGTCCCTATTTGTAAACACCATGATAGTTTACATAAAAAAATAAAAAATGCCAAAGAATCTACAATCAACTCTCCTCATCCCCAAATAAAATTCCTAGAAGTAATAAATGAGTTCAGAAAGGTTACAGAATACAAAATAAACATAAAAATATCAATTCTATTTCAGTACACTAGCAATGAGCACATGAATTAAAAATGCAGTGCTGTTTACAATTGCTCAAAAAAATGAAATGAAATACTAAGTTGCAAATTGAACAGAACACCTATAGGACTTGTATGATGAGAGCTATAGAACACTGATGAGAGCAAGCAATGAAGAGCTAAATAAATGGAGAGACATACTACACTTAATGGATTCATAGATTCATGTGTTCATGGATTGGAAGACACAACATCATAACCATGCCGATTTTCCCCAAATTGATATACAGGTTTAATGCAATTTCTATCAAAATCCCAGTGAGACTTCTATGTAGGTATAGACAAGACTATTCAATAATTTTCATAGAAAGCAAAAGCACTAAAATAGCTAAAATAATTTTAAAACAGAATAAAGTGAGAAGAATCAGTCTACCTGATTTCAAAACTTTGAAATATAGTCATCAAGATCATTTGGTATTGGTTAGACACAAAGACCAATCCATATTGGCTGTTGGAGTCCTGATTTTCACATCTACCATGGTTTTGAGGCTGCTGGTTCTCAAAGCTACTGCAGAGTTACAGGAGTACGGGTGGATGGAAATAAGGCAAGTTAGGAACATCACACATTTCAACTGTTCTCGTTTGGATCCACCTTTTTTTCATGAACAGGCTACAGACGATTGAAAACATTTGGTTAATTTCAAAAAGTTGTGAAAATGTTGATTCAGAAAATTTCTGCCAGTGTTCTCATAGCTTTTACAGAGAAATGGATTTTCAGAGGTCTTTATGCTGCTGAAAAGGTTTCTGCCTTTTAAATTTTAATTACTCATGGAAATCAATTCCTGTTTCCCTATACGGACATAAAAATACATATCAATTTTACATTATATAAGTGAATTCACCTTATAAAAGGGTTTTGTTTGTAAGTATTAGAATAGTAATGGAATATGTGGGAAGACATTATGTCATAATCGCAAATTGGAATCAGTAATAATTCATTAGTAATTGGTGTTAAGCTTTATTTCTTCTATGAGTTTTGGAGTTATCAGTATCTGTATTGCAACATGCTTAAAGATGACAAGATGTCTAGAGACGTGGGGTGAGAAAGTGCAGGAATAACAAACATACACATCAGAAGTAGGTATTTTAAGAAAGGAGAAATAGGTCACACACAAAATCATAAAGATGATAGGAACCCCTCTTTTAAAAAATTATATGTTCCATTTTTTGGTCTATTCTTTCCTTTGAAGGTCATTTCCCAAGCTCATCCCCAAGGATATAAAAGTTACACACAGTAAAAACTCAATTAGTATGCCAGAAATGTTAATCGCCCTCTAAACCCACATTAAGTGTCTCCCTTCCTATGGAAATACCAATAATACTTGATTGTTCCCTTTAGAAAAGTGAAAAATAGTTATTGATTGCTGATATAAACTATTTGGTTCACTCTCCTTAACTTCTCATTTTCTCTCTTCTTTCAAATGCTTGGCAACAAATTAAAAAAATAATTTTAGACTATTTTAAACATTCTGGAAGATATAGAGATATTCTAACAAGCAAAATGTATTCAAACAGATCTTTTCAGAACCTTTGTTAAATACCGGTTTTATCTGTAACTACTCAGTCTTTTCCTTCCCGTCTTGTCAACTGCTAGCCTAGTGCCACAGAAATTCAATTAGAGAGACCCCTAACATCTGTGTAGTGCTCAGATTCTGAACTCTGCTTATCTCTGCCTGTTTAATTTGGTTACTCATTTCTTTATACTCCCTGACTTCTAGTCAATTGACATCTCTTATTTTTAATTTCTTTAGAATGCATATATATGTGTTAACATAAGGTATTTGTTTTACTCTTTCTGACTTACTTCACTCTGTATGACAAATTCTAGGCCCATCCACCTCACTACAAAAAAACTCAATTTTGTATCATTTTATGTAATATTCCATTGTATGTATGTGCCACATCTTCTTTATCCATTCATCTGTTGATGGACACTTAGGTTTATTCCATTACCTGGATATTGTAAATGGAGTTGCAATGAACATCGTGTTACATGACTCATTTTGAATTATGGTTTTCTCAGAATATAGGCCCAATAGTGGGATTGCTGGGTCATATGGAAGTGCTATTTTTAGTTTTTTAAGGAAGCTCCATACTGTTTTTCATAGTGGCTGTATCAATTTACATTCCCACCAACAGTGCAAGAGGTTTCTCTTTTCTCCACATCCTATCCAGCATTTATTGTTTGTAGATTTTTTGATGCTGGACATTCTGACTGGTGTGAGGTTATACCACATTGTAGTTTTGATTTGCATTTCTCTAATGATTAGTGATGTTGAGCATTCTTTCATGTGTTTGTTGGCAATCTGTACACCTTCTTTGGAGAAATGTCTATTTAGGTCTTCTGCCCATTTTTGGCTTGGGTTGTTTGTTATTTTTGCTATTGAGCTTTATAAACTGCTTGTATATTTTGGAGATTAATCCTTTGTCAGTTGCTTCTTTTGCAAATATTTTCTCCCATTCTGAGGGTTGTCTTTTCATCTTGTTTATGGTCTCCTTTGCTGTGCAAAAGCTTTGAAGTTTCATTAGGTCCCATTTGATTATTTTTATTTCCATTTCTCTAGGAGGTGGGTCAAAAAGGATCTGGCTGTGATTTATGTCATAGAGTGTTCTGCCTAAGTTTTCCTCTAAGAGTTTTAGAGGGTCTGACCTTACATTTAGGTCTTTAATCCATTTTATTGTTATTTTTGTGTATGGTGTTAGGGAGTGTTCTAATTTCATTCTTATACATGTAGTTGTCCATTTTTCCCAGCAGCACTTATTGAAGAGGCTGTCTTTTTTCCATTGTATATTCTTGTCTTCTTTATCAAAAATAAGGTGACCATATGTGCATGGATTTATCTCTAGACTTTCTATCCTGTTCCATTGATCTACATTTCTGTTTTTCTCCCAGCACCATACTGCCTTGATTACTGTAGCTTTGTAGTATAGTCTGAAGTCAGGGAGCCTGATTCCTCCAGCTCTGTTTTTACTTCTCAAGATTGCTTTAGTTATTTGGGGTTTTTTATGTTTCCACAGAAATTGTGAAATTATCTGTTTAGTTCTGTAAAAAAATGCTACTGGTAATTTTATAGGGATTGCATTGAATCTGTAAATTGCTTTGGGTAGTATAGTCATTTTCACAATGTTGATTATTCCAATCCGAGAACATGGTATATCTCTCCATCTGTTTGTATCCTCTTTAATTTCTTTCATCAGTATCATATAGCTTTCTGCATACAGGTCTTTGTTCTCCATAGGTAGGTTTATTCCTTGGTATTTTATTCTCTTTGTTGCAATGGTAAACGGGAGTGTTTCCTTAATTTCTCTTCCAGATTATTCATCATTAGTGTATAGGAATGCAAGAGATTTGTGTGCATTAATTTTATATCCTGTTACTTTCCCAAATTCATTCATTAGCTCTAGTAGATTTCTGGCAGCCTCTTTAGGATTCACTATGTGTAGTATCATGTCATCTGCAAACAGGGACAGCTTTACTTCTTTTCTGATTTGGATTCTTTTTCTTTCTTTTTCTTCATTAATTGCTGTGGTTAATACTTCCAAAACTACTTTGAATAATAGTGGTGAAAGTGAGTAACCTTGTCTTGTTCTTGATCTTAATTGAAATGGTTTCAGTTTTTCACACTTGAAAACCATGGTGGCTGTGGGTTTGTCTTATACAACCTTTATTATGTTCATGTAAGTTCTCCCTATGCCTACTTTCTGGAGTGTTTTTATTATAAATTGGTGTTAAATTTTGTAGAATGTTTTTCTGCATCTATTGAGTTGATCATATGGGTCTTATCTTTCAATTTGTTAATATGGTGTATCACATTGATTAATTTGGGTATTTTGAAGAATCCTTGCATTCCTGGAATAAACCCCACTTGATCATGGTGTATGATCCTTTTAATGTACTGTTGGATTCTGTTTGCTAGTATTTTGTTGAGGATTTTTGCATCTGTGTTCATCAGTGATATTGGCCTGTAATTTTCTTTGTTTGTGACATCTTTGGTTTTGGTATCAGGGTGATGGTGGCCTCATAGAATTAATTTGGGAGTGTTCCTCTCTCTGCTATATTTTGGAAGAGTTTGTGAAGGATAGGTGTTAGCTCTTCTCTAAATGTTTGATAGAATTTGCCTGTGAAGCCATCTGGTCCTGGGCTTTTGTTTGCTGGAAGATTTTTAATCACCATCTCAATTTCAGTGCTTGTGATTGGTCTGTTTATATTTTCTCTTTCTTCCTCGTTCGGTCTAAGAATATTGTGCTTTTATAAGAAGTTGTCCATTTCTTCCAGGTTTTCCATTTAACTGGCATATATTTGCTTGTAGTGATCCCTCATGATCCTTTCTATTTCTGCAGTGTCAATTGTTACTTCACTTTTTTCATTTCTCATTCTATTGATGTGTCTTCTCCCTTTTCTCCTTCATGAGTCTGACTAATGGTTTATCAACTTTGTTTATCTTCTCAAAGAAGCGGCTTTTAGTTTTATTGATCTTTGGTATCATTTCCTTCATTTCTTTTTCATTTATTTCTTATCTGATCATTATGATTTCTTTCCTTCTGCTAACTTTGGGGTTTTCTTGTTCTTCTTTCTCTAATTTCTTTAGGTGCAAGTTTAGGTTGTTTATTTGAGACGTTTCTTGTTTCTTGAGGTAGGATTGTATTGCTGTAAACTTCCCTATTACAAGTGTTTTTGCTGCATCCCATAGGTTTTGTGTCATCATGTTTTCATTATCATTTTTTTGTAGGTAGTTTTTGCTTTCCTCTTTCATTTCTTCAGTGATCTCTTGGTTATTTAACAGTGTATTGTTTATCCTCCATGTATTTTTATTTTTTACAGATTTTTTTTCCTGTAACTGATATCTAGTCTCATAGTGTTGTGGTCAGAAAACTTACTTCATATGATTTCAATTTTCTTAAATTTACTAAGACTTGATTTGTGACCCAAGAAATGATTTATCCTGGAGAATGTTCCATGAGCACTTCAGAAGAAAGTGTATTCTGTTGTGTTTTGTTAGAATGTCCTATAAATATCAATTAAGTACATCTTGTTTAGTGTGTGATTTAAAGCTTGTGTTTCCTTATTTATTTTCATTTTTGATGATCAGTCCATTGGTAAAAGTGTGGTGTTAAAGATCACTGCTATGATTGTGTTACTGTCAATTTCCCCTTTTATGGCTGTTAGCTTTTGCCTTATGTGTTGAGGTGCTCCTACGTTGGGTGCAGAAATATTCACAATTGTTATATATCTTCTTCTTGGATTGATCCATTGATCATTATGTAGTGTCCTTCTTTGTCTCTTCTAATAGTCTTTATTTTAAAGTCTATATTTTCTGATATGATAATTGCTATTCCAGCTTTCTTTTGATTTCCATTTTCATGGAATATCTTTTTCCATCCCCTCACTCAGTCTGTAGGTGTTCCCAGGTCTGAAGTGGGTCTATTGTAGACAGTATATATATGGTTCTTGCTTTTTCATCCATTTAGCCAATCTGTGTCTTTTGGTTGGAAAATTTAATCCATTTACATTTACGGTAATTATGGATTTGCATGTTCCTATTCCCATTTTCTTAATTGTCCTTGGCTTGTTATTGCAGGTCTTTTCTTTCTCTTGTGTTTCCTGCCTAGAGAACTTCCATTAGCATTTGTTGTAAAGCTGGTTTAGTTATGCTGAATTATCTTAGCTTTTGCTTGTCTGTAAAGATTTTAATTTCTCCATCAAATCTGAATGAGATCCTTACTGGGTCGAGTAATCTTGGTTGTAGCTTTTTTCCTTTCCTCAGTTTAAATATGTTCTGCCACTCCCTTCTGGCTTGCAGTGTTTCTTCTGAAAGATCAGCTGTTAACCTTATGGGGAATCCCTTGTATGTTATTTGTTGTTTTTCCCTCGCTGCTTTTAATATTTTCCTTTGTATTTAATTTTTGATAGTTTGATTAAAATGTGTCTTGGCCTGTTTCTCCTTGCATTTATCCTGGATGGGACTCTCTGTGTTGCCTGGACTTGACTGACTATTTTCTATCCCATATTAGGGAACTTTTCAATTATAATCTCTTCAAATATTTTCTCTCCCTTTCTTTTACTCTTCTTCTGGGATCCCTATAATTCACATGCTGGTGCATTATATGTTCTCCCAGAAGTCTCTGAGATTGTCCTCAATTCTTTTCATTCTTTTTTCTTTATTCTGTTCTTTGGTAGTTATTTCCACTCTTTTATCTTTCAGGTCACTTATCCGTTCTTCTGCCTCAGTTATTCCGCTATTGCTTCCTTCTAGAGAATTCTTAATTTCATTTATTGTGTTGTTCATCATTGTTTCCTTGTTCTTTAATTCTTCTAGGTCCTTGTTAATTGTTTCTTGTATTTTCTCCATTCTATTTCCAAGATTTGGATCATCTTTACTATCATTCCTCTGAATTATTTTTCAGGTAGACTGCCTATTTCCTCTTCATTTTTTTGGTCTTGTGGGTTTTTACCTTGCTCCTTCATCTGCTGTGTGTTTCTATGTATTCTCATTTTGCTTAACTTACTGTGTTTGGGGTCTCCTTTTCACAGGTTGCTAGTTCATAGTTCCTGTTATTTATTTATTTATTTTTTGTCTTCCCCCAGTGGGTAAGGTTGGTTCAGTGGGTTGTGTGGGCTTCTTGGTGGAGGGGACTATTGCCTGTGTTCTGGTGGATGAGCCAGGATCTTTTCTTTCTGGTGGGCAGGACCACGTCCTGTTGTATGTTTTGTGGTGTTTGTGACCTTATTATGATTTTAAGCAGTTTCTCTGTTAATAGGTTTGGTTGTGATCTTGTCTTGCTAGTTGTTTGTCATAGGGTGTCCAGTGCTGTAGCTTGCTGGTTGCTGAGTGGAGCTGGGTCTTAGCGTTGAGATGGAGATCTCTGGGAGAACTTTCACTCTGTGATATTACATGGAGCTGGGAGGTCTCTGGTGGACCAATATCCTGAACTCAGCTCTCCCACCTCAGAGACACAGGCCTGACACTGGTTGGAGCAAGACTCTGTCAGCCACATGGCTCAGAAGAAAAGGGAGAAAAAAAGAAAGAAAGAAATTAAACAATAAAATAAATAAAATAGTTATTAAAATGAAAAATAATTATTAAAAATTAAAAATGTAAAAAGTAATAAAAAAGAAGAAAAAAAAAGAAAAGAGAGCAACCAAACCAAAAAAATAATTTCACCCATGATAACAAATGCTAAAATATATACAAAAAAAAAAAAAACAAGAAAAAATGGGCAGGCAGATCCCTAGGACAAATGGTAAAACAAACCTATATAGACAAAATCTCAAAAAGGAGCATACACCTACACACTCACAAAAAGAACAAAATATATATATATCATTGCTCCCAAAATCCACTGCTTCAATTTTGGGATGATTCATTGTCTATTCTGGTATTCCACTGATGTAGTGTACATCAAGTTAATTGTGGAGATTTAATCTGATGCTCCTGAGGCTGCTGGGTGAAATTTCCCTTTCTCTTCTTTGTTTGAACAGATCTTGTGGTTCAGGTTTGGCTTTGGCCCTGCCTCTGCATGTTGGTCTCCTGAGGGCATCTGTTCTTTGCTCAGAGAGGATGGGGTTAAAGGAGCAGAAGGGCAGAAGACCTAAATAGATGTTTCTCCAAAGAAGACATACAGATGCCTGAGAGGCACATGAAAAGCTGCTCAACATCACTAATCATTAGAGAAATGCAAATCAAAACTACAGTGAGGTATCACCTCACTCTGGTTAGGATGGCTATCATCAAAAAATCTACAAACAGGGACTTCCCTGGTGGCGCAGTGACTGAGAGTCCGCCTGCTGATTAGGCGGCTCTGGCTCACTCAGGTCGGGTGGAGGGAGTGGTATGGAATGCGGGTTGAGCCTGCAGTGGCAGAGGCCAGTGTAAAAGTGCAACAGCCTGAGGTGCGCCATATGTTCTCCCTGGGAAGTTGTCCCTGGATCATGGGACCCTGGCAGTGGAGGGCTGTACAGACTCCCAGGAAGGGAGGTGTGGATGGTGACCTGTGCTTACACACAGGTTTCTTGGTGGCTGCAGCAGCAGCGTTAGTATTTCATGCCCGTCTCTGTTGTCTGTGCTGATAGCTGTGGCTTGTGCCCATATCTGGAGCTCATTTAGGTGGTGCTCTGAATCTCCTCTCCTTGCACACCCAGAAACAATGGTCTCTTGCCTCTTAGGCAGTTCCAGACTTTTTCCCGGACTGCCTCCCAGCTAGCTGTGGCTGAGTAGCCCCCTTCATACTGTGTTCATGCAGCTAACCCCAGTCCTTTCCCTGGCATCCACCCTCTGAATCTGAAGCCTCAGCTCCCAGCCACCACTAGTCCCGGTGGGTGAGCAGACAAGCCTCTCAAGTTGGTAAGTGATGGTCAGCACCGATCCTCTGTGCGGGAATCTCTCCACTTTGCCCCTGCACCACTGTTGCTGTGCTATCCTCCGTGGCTCTGGAGGTTTCCCCCTTGTGTAATAAGTCATCTGTTTTCATGTTAATCTGCTTTGAGGACCATGAATTTGTAAACACTCTTTGCAAATGTATTTAAGGACATGCAGGTTTTACATCAAATCAGAGTTTTCAAAGAATGAAATACAAAAAGGAAATGAAACTTAATTTAAGATGAGATATAATTACCAGAGTGCTACAATTTTACTTTTGTCTGGAAATTGATCAAGAAACCAAAATGCCTGAAAAAAACTTTTAAAATAATAGAAAGGTCTTAGGAAGGCAGAGGTGAGAGTGTGTGAGGACATTTACAGAGGAGAATCCAGGGAATAACATAATTATTACTATTAGTTTTATTATGTTTTCATTCGTTCTGTTGTTGGTTCTGGTTTTTTGTTCTTTCTTTTTTTAATTAGTTTGGTGGTGTTTAAGTATTTATTATTATTTTATTTATTCATTTGGGATCTCTGTATTATAACATACTTTTTATTTTTATTTTTTTATATACTTCTCTTTTTACTTTGCTTTTTTTCTGAATTCTTATCCCTTATTTTTATTATTTTCTTTTTCTTTAATTTATTTTTTATTCTTATATTTCCATTTCTACTTTGCTTTATGGTTGTCCTTTCTCTCCCCTTTTTATTTTATTATTTTTTAAATTATTTTTATTGGTTTATTCTGTTTCCTTGCCTTATTCTTCAGTTCACACACTGCTTTGGTTTTGTTTTTAGGTTAGATGTTTTTGTTAGTTTTAATCCTAATTAGTTTTTTTTTTTCATTTTTGAGTTTTTCTCTTTCTCTGGTTGTTCTCTTGTCTTTTGTTTTATTGGGTTCTGTTTTTGTTTCTTTTATGTGTATGTGTGTTTCCTTCTTTCTGTTTTTGTTTGTTTGATTTTGTTTTTACCATGGGACCTACTGAAACTTAAAATCTTTTGCACAGCATAGGAAACTATAAACAAGATGAAAAGACAACCCTCAGAATGGGAGAAAATATTTGCAAATGAAGCAACTGACAAAGGATTAATCTCCAAAATATACAAGCAGCTTATGCAGCTCAATATCAAAAAAAAAACAAACAAACAACCCAATCCAAAAATGGGCAGAAGACCTAAATAGACATTTATCCAAAGAAGACTTACAGATGGTGAACCAACACATGAAAAGATGTTTAACATCACTAATCATTAAAGAAATGCAAATCAAAACCACAAATTACACTGCTCTGAATGGCCATCATCAAAAAATCTACAAAAAGTAAATGCTGGAGAGGGTGTGGAGAAAAGGGAATCCTCCTGCACTGTTGGTGGAAATGTAAATTGATACAGCCACTATGGAGAACAGTATGGAGGTTCCTTAAAAAACTAAAAATAGAACTACCATATGACCCAGTAATCCCACTACTGGGCATATAACCTGAGAAAACCATAATTCAAAAAGAGACATGTACCATAAAATTAATTGCAGCCCTCTTTATTATAGTCAGGAATATGGAAGCAACCTAAATGTCCATTGACAGATGAATGAATAAAGAAGATGTAGCACATATATACAATGGAATATTACTCAGTCATAAAATGGAACAAAATTGATTTATTTGTAGTGAGGTCATTGGACCTAGATTCTGTCATACAGTGGAGTAAGTCAGAAAGAGTAAAACAAATACCATATGCCAATGCATATATATGGAATCTGAAAAAACAGTACTGGTGAACATAGTGGCAAGGCTGGAATAAAGATGCAGATGTAGAGAACTGACTTGAGGACACAGCGGGTCAAGGGGAAGCTGGGACGAAGTGACAGGGTAGCATTGACATATATACACTATCAAATGTAAAATGGATGACTAGTGGCAAGCTGTTGCATAGCACAGGGAAATCAACTCGATGCTTTGTGACAACTTAGAGGGGTGGAATAGGGAATGTCAGAGGGAGGCTCAAGAGGGAGGTGATATGGGGATATATGTATACATAGAGCTGATTCACTGTGTTTTACAGCAGAAACTAACACAACATCATAAAGCAATTATACTCCAATAAAGATACAAAAATATAAAATAAAATAATAGAAAGGGAAAAGTCATATGTAACCATGATAATATGTCTTAGTCCATTCAGGCTGCTATAACAAAAATTCCATAGACTGAGAGGCTTTAACAATAAACATTTGCCTGGAAGGGATTCTTATCATTTTTGTTCATACTAGTTTAGTGAAAACTAATCACATATAAACATATGGTCATAAGCAGGGCAAGTAAATGTGCTTCTTAACTGGGTAGCTGCTTCCTAGCTACAAGTACATAGTGAGATTAATGAGGAAAGGGGTACTCTCACAGTCCTATTTTTCTAACCACCAAATTTACCCTTATTTCCTTGGGTGGGAAATGTGCACCTTTCTTCCCACTCAAAGAATACACCCAACTTCTGATTAAGTTACTGCATCCAGCTCAAAATCCAGGATCTCTGGGTGATGTAGAGTCTTCTCCATGCACCAAATGGGGCTTTTTTTTTCCTGTTTATTGGCCTGTCAACTGAAGATACAAGTTAAATGCCTCTGCTTGTCCCCACACCAAATATACAGTGGAGGAAGAAGGGTAGGCTATTACGTCAATGATCTCATAGTAGTTACTACTTCTTGGTCATATTTTGCAGAGCATACATTAAAACATTCCCTATGAAAGATTATGGATTAGGCCTCTATTTCTCCTTGAGAAGACTGTCCACTGTTCTCCAAGGCTCCTGGTTTCATTTCTAGAGTTTCTTTCCTCACCCATTTCCTCCATGTCATCACTGGAAGTGAATATTGGGGATTCTGGTGAAGGCTGACCAGCTTTCATAGCTGACTCCTTGTTCATTCCAGCTAGGAATCCAAGGGTTATGGTTGTGCATTAGTCACTGGATTTTAGAGTCCAGACTCTTGTTCCTTTGTCAATACAACACTTTCAGAATCTTAATAGGCTTCAGAAATATTTGCTCCTTGTTAGTTCATTGTGCCTATAATCACATTCAAAATTCTTTCCCAGACATGGTTCTTAAGTCTGTCTTACAATTTTGCTTTCTCTGCCTCATGCCTGTTTCTCCAAATTTAGTAGGTGCTATCTTAAAACCATCTACAACAAGCTGGCGTGGGAAAGCAATGCCTTTAATTGGAACTTGCCACATGACTGCTTCTTTTTCTCTGAAAAATCTAAACAGTATCTGGGGAGCAATTCTCTGTGGACTCCAAGAGCTGCTGACTTTTCCAGCCCTGCTACTTTTTGGTCAGTCATATATGAGCTAATCCTATTCTTGAAATACTTTGCTACACGTAGCATGAAAAGCCAACACACACTAGCACTTGGGATCCTTCCAACAATTTTCTTAGAAACACAGTTCTAAGAACTCTTCTGATTTCCAACTTATCTCTGACAAGAGTTTAACTAAATATTTTGACACTGCATAGCATAGGTCCCCAAATTCCTAGCCTACATAATCTTTTTTTCTCACTACCCAACTCCTAAGCCCATGCTGTCTATTTTAGTTTTTTTTTATATATAGGAGTATTTTATTACAAGGTGCCAATTTATAAGCTGTGATAAAAAATATGTTAAATGTGTAATGGCTCAACACAAGAGATTATTATTTTCACCCCCATAGTAACACTTCCAGGTATGTATTTCTGATTACTGGACAGTTCTTTTCTATATCACGACTCAAGGACCCAAGCTTCTCCCATCTTCTGTCAGTTCCTGGGACCATAATCATTTTTATCTAGTTTATGGAAGGAGAAAGAGAGCATGGAGAATGCACAAGGTTATGACCTTGGTCAGAAAGTGGCACACCTAATTTTCATTTTGTTGATATGAACTAGTCACAAGGCCATAACTAGCTGCAAGGTGGTCTTGGTAATGGAGCTCATATAGCTCCATTAAGCAGCTACTACAGTATACACAGAAGTGGAGAGGCAGTTTTGATGGACAGCTAGCTTCCTCGGCCTCTTTATCTAATTAACATTTTTATGTATCTGTATAGATTACAAAGCACCTCTCACTGTATAATGTGAATATCCTAGCAATTCTGTAATACAAAAATTATCTGCAGAGAAATTAGTAATTTGCCCCAAGATCATATAGTTATTAAAAGTGAAATCTGGATATGAACACAGTAATTCTCTTTTGAGAAACTGGTTAAAAAAAAAAGAAAGAAAGAAAGAAAAAGAAATGACTATTCAACATGATACAAAATTTGAAATTAATACCTACAAATCATTTAGTAAATATCTAATGAATTTTTGATCAGTATCACATGGCCACAAATCTGAGACCACTTAATATTATATTTTTCTGACAATAATAAGGTTATAGAATCTAATCCTATTAGTGAATTTGACATGGGTGTATTTTTTCTTTCATAACTTCAAAATTGACCAGAGTCTTCAAATATAACTCTTTTTCTTTTAAGAAAAATGAATAAAATGATTTTTTTTTGTGAATGGGAAATCACAGTTCATATTTGCCAATCTCTGAATAATAGATACATTTAGTGGTTTATTTAAGACTTCAAAACCAATTTTTCTAATGTGCAGTGTATATTAGGAAATTGTTTCTTATTAGACATTTATTCCTCTCTCTTTTTTTAAAGTCATTGAGAAATAACTGCTTGAAAGGAGGCTCTGTATCAACTCTTCAAATATTGAAAAGACATAAAAAGAACGTTCGATGAAGATACATTTCCATCTTTTTTTGTGTGTTTTTAAAAAATCAAATAAATACAGTCAGCATCATGGAGGGAATTTTATTTGTTTTCTTTCTGCCTTATCTTTTTTCTACTTTAAATCTATTACACATTCATAGAATCATAAAATTTTAAATTGGAAAACAGCTTTGAGATCATCTCTCCCAATCTCTGATTCAACTTCAGTAGAATTTAATGTAGTTATAATAATCTTAATATATTTTAAAGAAATTAACTTATAGCATACAGACTTTTTTCTTTCATAGATTATGCAATTTGAGTTTATTGCCTCAGCCAAATTATTTTTAATGATAACTTTCTAACTTTCTTGGCGGGGCAAGGAAATTCTGATGGTCTGCCCCTCCATTGGACAAGGCTATTAAAACTGGCTTTTTATTTTTGTGGGAAAGGTTTTATGAATTCTATGATTTTTCTTAGTTTTTATTATTGCAAATGATCTGATATAGCCATTAACCATGTGGAAGTAATGTTTTTGAATTTAAGAGCAAATATATTTAATGAGCTGCACAGGGACACCATTTTTGGTGGTGTTATGTCTCAATAATTACTGCTGACTAAAAAGAAAGGAAGATGAAAACGTTAGCCCTTTCTTTGCACAATCTTATTGACATAATGACATTTGCAATTACTATCATAAATTCCCTGCTTTTAGACTAAAACTCACTATTTGTAAAAATTAAAATTCTTCAGTGAGTAACTATGGTTTCTCTAGGCTAGCACAACTTTACTTAGATATTGTGGGTTTGTCTAAATGAACATACTGGATTAGGCAAATAGTTAATTAACAAGTGCTATGTAATAGTATCTATTTTAGCCTGACAATTTCCCATATGTAGTAAAATTGATCTTAGATTTTTAATGTCAAGGATGCTTTGAATTTGGCCATCTGTCTCCATATAGGATGTTAGATAAGTTTTATTTGACATGTATTCCCACTTTATTAGAGATTTAGTATTCTTACATTTTTCTTCAGTGAATTGGGGAAAATAAATTTATTCAAGTTATGTAACAACAGAATAGCCTCTGTATTGGGATTTGTGGCTCACTGTCTAAAACATGGTCTAGACAATAGCAAATTCCTCAATTCTGAACAGGCAAATGTAAGTTGCCAACTTGAACACTGACTTATCTGAAATATTACATTTCATATTTCAAGGTTGCATTCCATATGATTGTACTAAAATGTTGGACATAGAAACAGAATTCTGGTGTTCTGATTCTATGATCTAGTTATGAGTTTGTGCTGCTTGGATACAACCCAGAAGAACGAAGTCTGCTCAGAACACAACACCAACTGCTTGACTGCAAGCACTAGACTGTGTATGTTTCTTTCCTGTTTGTTAAACACCAAAGTGAAAAGCCGAGTACACAATGAGTCAGATTCTTCCAGTGTGTTGGTCATAGCCTCAAAACTAACTTGGCCATCTTGGTAATCAAATTAATTGTTACAGGTCACTAAGATGCTAAAGAGATCATATATTGAAAGGTATGGCTTCCAAAGTTACATAATTTTATCCCCAAATAATTAATACTAATAAACCAATCAAAGTCATGTAACCCCTGAAGCAGTACATTTTTATACCCAATATTTTGAGAAAATATGCCAGTTCTTGCATTCAACCAAAGAATAATTTATTTGGTTGCACCAGGTCTTAGTTGTGGCATGAGAACTCTTAGTTGTGGCATGCATGTGGGATCTAGTTCCCTGAGCAGGGATCAAACCCTGGCCCCCTGCATTGGGAGCATGGAGTCTTAACCACTGCACCACCAGGGAAGTCCCCAAAGAATAATTTAAAATGACTTCTGTCTATCAAATTAGAACTGCTGATGAAGCAAGGTATTATCACATTTACATTTTCCTTCTGATTCCTACTGGAAGCATTAAGAAGGATAAAACCCATGTGGTCAGAGGGAATAGGAAAGGAGCCATCACTTCAAGTGAGATGTTGATAAATGTCTGCTCAGGTGAGATCAATAGAAAGTGAGACAGTTCACACCACAGAGAGCAGGACATGGAAGCATCACCTACTTAGAAGACCTTATCAGGTGGGCCAGGTAGGATGCTTATTATAGAAGACTTAGATGAAAATATCTATACAGATTGAATTTTTAGTGCCCCTATAATTTCCTATCCTACACAAGAATGCTATGTAAGGCAGGACTTCTGAAGTGGATTCTATAGACAAACTGAACCTGAGGTCATATAAAGGTGTCTTAGCTCAGGCTGCCACAATAAAAGTCATAGACTTTCATGGGTGGCTTAACTTTCTTACAGTTCTGAATCCTGGAAGTCCCAGGTTAAGGGACAAGGATTGTCGTGGTGAGGCTTTCTGTCTAGCAGAGAGTCGCTTTCACACTGTCTTCATAAGGCAGAGAGAGAGATCTCTTGTGTTCCTCTCCTTTATGTCTTCCTTATAAGGCTTTAATCTTGTCAGAATAGGTTCCTCCACTTATGACCTTACTTAACCTTAATTACCTCCTCAAGACACTATCTCCAAATACAGTCACATTGGGGGTTAAGGCTGAAACATATGAATTTGGCAGAGGGGTACAAGTCAGTCCATAGCAGAAGACTAAATCTGTGACTGAAATAGCCCTTGAGTCTACTTGTACTCAGTATGCCTTTAACCCTGTCATAGTCTAATGATATACCTTATTTCTAGAGGTTTCAAAGGTTCATAAATATCCTTGAGTAAGCCCCTTGTCTTTCATTCTGAGAACTATTGAGAGGAATACCCAGGTTTTACCCACAGAATGTGAAATGTGGCTCATTTTCTAAGAATAATCACTTCATTTTTAATCTAACACATGTGTCCTTTAGAATTCATCCTATGAACAGGAACACTAAAGGTATTATGGGCAGAAGAGTTTTATTATGGAAATTAAAGCTTACAAACATGTAGAAGGATGTGGGCATGTGAAGGTCTGGAACAGGGAAATTAAATTCAGCAAAAGTCACTAACCAATAGAGCCTGTTGTGGGTGGACTGATCAGAAGTTGCAGAAAAGTTCCAGAAAACGTACATGTCTGGATACTGAATTGGGACTTTATATAATGGCCAAGTATTTGAGGAGATATCTGTGGAAGCTACCACCTTGGTGTAGCACAGAAGTTGCCTTGAGCCACTGTTGGATGATGAAAACATTAAAATGATGAGTTAAAATTGGAGCCCAGTCAACACACTGCAACTTTCTGTCACCTTGTTCTCCACAATCACAACCTTCCAAAATTATTGGTTTCTTCATTCAAACAAGCTCCTCTTTTATCTAACTCAAATCCAGAATCACATGGGGAAAGGGATTCTAAGGTACATAGATCCCAGTCTCAGCTAAATTGACATAACAAAATCCAGTGTATATATATGTATTTTTATTAAGGATATATGTAGTGGATTATTATGTAATTATTGAAAGATGAAAGTACAATACTAATTTCAGTGGATCTCATAAGACCATTTCCAGGATCAGCTGAGATTTCAAGATACAGAAATGGACAATGCACGAAAAACTGTAGTGAGGTCAGCAAGGTTAGGTTTGGCAATTAGGAAGCCATTGGTGACCATTGAAAGAATGATTTCATTAGAGCCGTGGTGAGCAGAAATCTGATGCAGAGTAAATTAGAAATGAGGAAATAGAAGTGTATAGTCTATATATACACATAAACAAATGTATGTATAAAATATCTACAACTATAATATAGTTCAGGAGCTCAGAGGTTATTGTCTATTTTGTTTACTACCACACTTGCAGTCCCTAGTGTCAAGATGAAAAATCTGAGATCTTAATCAATTGTAATTTGGCAAGTTAGCCAAATAGGCTGCCATGTAATCAGCTAAAAAATTGAGACATTTTATAATTAAGAAAGGAGAGAAAGGAATTTGTAGGTGACTGGTAGTCTCTAAACAGTGACTGTGACAATTTACTTCCATTTTCTGAGACTTAGTTAATATTGATAAAATTGGAAAGATAACATCTTCAGGAAATGTAAAATGCCTGGCACGTGGTAGGCACCACATAACTTGAGTTTCTTTTCCTTCGTCCTTCCTCATTTCTAACCTGATTTAACCTCCCACCAATATGAGAATTCCCTTTCCAACATCGTTGAAAATAAAGTCTTTGATACAATGATTTCAATGATAGGAAGCCTATTTTCTAACAAGTCTACTTACTCCATTATTTAAAATCTACTCTATTTGGAGGTTGTGTCTGCATACTGAGCTTAAATCAGTTTTCTGTAACTTTTACCAACTGATTTGTTTTATAGCCACTTAACAGGGAATTTTCTTGCTCATGTAAAAGAGCCCCTCATAGTAGAAATAGTTACAAATATATATCTGCTTTACTATATAAATATTTACTTTTTTTTTACCTGGTTTTTTACTCTGGAGTTTATCTTAATAAATGTAATGCCACAAAGTTATGAGATTACTCACAATCACATTTGGAAATGAGCTATTCCTGGAGAGTCTCAGCTTTTATTTTATTTGTGGGTTCCCTATGTCATTAAAGCTTCTACATTTTCTCATATTTTCTTTTGAAATGGTACCTCTTCTACAAACTGTGATTGAGTCTCTGGTTCTGGAAGAAATACCTTGTAACCAGAGATCTCTTTGTTCCTCTTTAAACCTGTCACAGTGTTGGCCTGGTGCAGGAATCAGTCACAACCTTTTCACTCAACAGGGTTTTCAAGCTGCTACTCCAGGGCTCTGAACTGCTCCCTCATTGCCCATTCTCCTGGTCTATGCACTGCAATATAACCTCTCTAAAACAAACACTCTCTCTCCACAGGGGTTTCCCTCTATACCTGAGCAACACAAACCAGCCCTGCCCTCGTTGTTTTTCTTCAAACCTCACAGAAGCCCTCAATGTTCTATTTCGAGAACAGACACTGTCTTGTATACAGTCAATGATTTGGGACATTGAAAGACAATCACTAGCCTTGTCTAACTAATGTACTCCCTGTTCACCAAACGTAAGAGATATTCTCATCTCACCTGTACACTCTTTTTTTAAAATTAATTTTTATTGGAGTATAGTTGCTTTACAATGTTGTGTTAGTTTCTGCTGTACAGCAAAGTGAATCAGTTATATGTATACATATATCCCCTGTTTTTTGGGTTTCCTTCCCATTTAGGTCACCAAAGAGCATTGGGTAGAGTTCCTTCTGCTATACAGTAGGTTCTCATTAGTTATCTATTATATATATAGTAGTTTATATATGTCAATCTCAATCTCCCAATTCATCCCACCTCCCCTTCCCCCCGGTATCCATATGTCCATTCTCTACATCTGTGTCTATTTCTGCTTTGCAAATAAATTCAGCTGTATCATTTTTCTAGATTCCATATGAGCAATATTATACAAGATTTGTTTTTCTCTTTCTGACTTACTTCACTCTGTTTGACAGTCGCTAGGTCCATCCACGTCTCTGCAAATTGCACAGTTTTGTTCCTTTTGATGGCTGAGTAATATTCCATTGTACATATGTACCACATCTTCTTTATCCATTCTTCTGTTAATGGACATCACTTGTACCCTCTTACCTCACCTGTACTTGCTCTGTAATTCTTCAACTCCGACCTTCTTCCCCATCTTTTATGCTATCTTCTATGCCTTTATGTTGAGTATGGATACTCTTGAAAATCCTTAGCTTTTCTAAGAATGCTCTTCTCTCCTTATGCTAAATGAAACCTGAGAATTCTCCAAGGACACCAGAAACATCCTGCTCTGGGAGGTTGATCATTCTTATACACCCGAAAAACTGAGGAGACAGGTGAGATTGTCAGCATTCTCCTGGCTCCCTACTGCTTCTTCCAGAATATAATTCCTTCACATTAAGATCTTTTACCAACCTCTGCCCTTCCTCACTAGTGTCATCTACTAACTTTCCAGTCACTTCTCCTCAAATCCATGGGTATTTGGCAACTGGTTTCTTACAAACTTGCTCTTCATCCCAGCTTCTGCCAAAATCTTCAGGGATTTCAAAAAGTGAACATCTCATACCAAGTAGCAGCATGATTTCTGGGTTTTTGGTTCATCATCACAGGACCTTTACTCCAATCCATTTCAATGACACCACTTAAAAGAGAAAAGAAGACAATTCTCACTACAATCTGAGTAATATTTCAAATCACATTAAAATTTGAAACACAGAATTATAGAGATAGAGAAGAATAAGTACATAATTGTTTACTCTTGCTCTTTTTTAGCTGAACATAAAGCCAGAATTCCTACTCCTTCCCTCTGAATTAATCTGCATTTGCAGTTGAAATGTAGGTGGTGTTCATAGCTATTTTAGATGACTCAGTTACCTAAATCTGGTGATTCTTATTTCTTTTTCTTCACTGACTTTTGTTCCAAATTTCTTTAGTCATGGAGAAAGTTTTTCATATTCCAAGGACCAAAAAATCAGAAGGAAGAAAAAAAACAGGATGTTAACAGTCATGCATTATTTGAAATAAATGCCAATTTGACTTCCTGCTTTTTGCTGAATATTTGTAATTCATTTTTAGGATTATTATCATTTCAGGAGGTTTCACAAAGCACAGAAGAAAATGAAAGAAAGGAAATACTTTGTAACAAAGCAATTTTGTTTGATTTTGGGGGACAAGTTAGTCTTGTCTTAAATTTTGGGTTTGTAATCATGAGAACCTATTCCATAAAAATTTCAAAACCAAAAATTTGTTTCCATAATGTTTTGCTGTATTGATAACAAGAACTTGACACATCAGTTTGGCTCTTGGTTTAATATTTTCTTATTTATTGCCTGCCAGTGAAAAGAATTGGAAGTGCCATGTATAAATTTTACTTTTGAAACAAAGTCTTACTTGGTGAAATTTTTATTTTTTTGAAGATGAACAAGCATCTTCTCTGTGGCTAATGGGCCTGAAACAGGAAGAGATTCTGATTCAAACAATGACAGTGCACAGCTTGGCCAAAAGACAGAAAACTTTAATATATTTCACATTCCATGGCATACTAATTTAAGACAAATCACAATTTCAGTGAGCTTTTGTTTTCTCCTTCGTAAAATGTAGAAGAACATTTTACCTGCTAAAAGAAAGAGCTGATTATAAAGTCTCTTTCATTCCCAAGTATTTTTCATAAACTGTAGGAAAATCATTTTGCTAGATTTTATGGCTAATGTGGATGTTAGTAACAGACAAGAGAGCAGCAATATAAGCTGATGCAAAGAGTATGACATATAGAATAAAAAGTTGAATCCATGTTCCAATTCTATCATTTATTAGCTCTGTGACTATTACAAATAATTCAACATTTCTCAGTTTCTTTATTGGCTAAGTAGAGACAGGGCTGTGTGAGAACTAAATATAATTGCCTCTAAAATCATTATTTGAACTAGAAAACATTCTACAGATGTCTGAATTCCAACAGTGCTTAAGATAACTGACCACATGAAGCCTTTAAAACAGTTGGAAGGACCTTTTTTTCTTTTTTAAAGTTTACTTAGGTAATACTTAGTTATACTTAGGTATAATTGACAAATAAAATTATAAAGTGTACAACATGTTGATTTGATATACATATATATTGTGAAAGGATTCCCACACTTGAGTTAATTAATACATCCATCACTTTGTGTATATATATATATATATTTTTTTTTGGTTGAGGCCACTTACATTCTACTGTTAGAAAATTTTAATTATACAATACAATATTATCACCTATAGTCATGATTATACATTATATCCTCATAACTTTTTATCTTATAACTGAATGTTTGCACCATTTTACCAACCTCTACTTGTTTCTCCCAACTCCCAGCTTGACTTTATTTTTTAGATTCCACATATAAATGACACCATGAAATATTTGTCTCTTTCTTTCTTGTTTTTTTCACTTAGCATAATGCCCTCCAGTCTCATCAATGTTGTTGCAAATGTCAGGATTTCCTTGTATTTTAAGACTGAATATGAATAATATTCCATTGTGTGTGTATGTATAAATGTATGTAAATATACATATACACAATGGAATATTGTTCAGTCACATATCTAATATGCATGCATACATATATGTACACATGTACATCATATATATATATATATATATATATATATATATATATATATATATATGTATGTATAATATATATGCCTTGTTTTCCTTACCCATTAATCCTTTTATGGACACTTAGGTTGTTTCCATATGTTAGCTATTGTGAATAATATTGCAAGGAGCATGTAGATAGAAATATAACTGTAAGACAGTGATTTCATTTCCTTTGAATATATAACCAAAAGAGGACTTACTGGGTCATATGGTAGTTATATTTTTAATTTCTTGAGGAACCTCCATACTGTTTCCATAGTGGCTGCACCAATTTACATTCCCACCAACAGTACAATAGGGTTCCTTTTTCTCAACATCCTTGCCAGCATTTGTTTTCTCTTGTCTTTGTGATGATAGTTATTCTAACAGATGTAAGGTGCTATCACATGGTGGTTTTGATTTGCATTTCTCTGTTGATTAGTGATGTTGAGCACCTTTTCATGAACATGTTGCCCATTTGTATGTCTTCTTTGGAAAAGAAAATCTGTTCAGGACTTTTACCCATTTTTTAATTGGGTTATTTATTTATTTATTTTGCTATTAAGATGCATGAGTTTGTTGAATATATTAGATATTAACTCCCTGTACGTTCTTAGCTCTTCTGTTGAAAATTAATTGACCATATGTATGTGGTTGTATTTCTGCACTCTATTATGTTCTATTGATCTATTATGTCAGTTTTTATGCCAATACCATACTGTTTTGATTACTGAAACTTTGTAATATAGTTTGAAATGGAAGTGTGATGCCTCCAGCTTTGTTCTTCCTTCCCAAGATTGCTTTGACTATTCAAGATCTTTTGTGGCTCCTTAAAAATTCAGGATTTTTTTTTCTATCTCTGTGAAAAACGCCATTGGAATTTTCATAGGGATTGCATTGAATCTGTACATCACTTTGGGTAATATGGACATTTTAACAATATTAATATTTCCAATCCATGAACACAGACTATCTTTCCATTTATTTGTGTCTTCTTCAATTTCTTTCATCAATGTGTTATAGAATTAGTGTATAGATCTTTCACCTCTTTTGTTAAATTTTTTTCTAGGTATTTTATTCCTTTTGATGCTATCATAAATATTATTGTTTTCTTAATGCCTCTTTCTGATAGCTTGTTGTTATTGTATAGAAACACAACTATTTTTGTGTATTGATTTTGTATCCTGCAACTTTCTTCAATTTGTTTACTAGTTGTAACAATTTTGTTTGTGTGTGTGTGTGTTTGTGTGTGTGTGTGTGTGTGTAGTCTAGGTTTGCTATATATAAACTCACATTATCTGCAGAGACAATTTTTCTTCTTTCTTTCTGATTTGGCTGTCTTTTATGTATTATTCTTGCCTAACTACTATGGTGAGGACTGCCAGTACTGTATTGAATAAGACTGGTGAGAATGGGTATCCTTGTCTTGCTCCTGATCTTAGTGAAAAGTTTTCACTTTTCACCATTGAGTATGTTGTTAGCTGTGGATTTGTCATGTATGAACTTTATTACACTGAGGTACATATCTTACATACCCATTTTATTGAGAGTTTTTACCATAAACAGATGTTGAATATTTTCAAGTGTTTTTTCTGTGTATATTGAGATGATCAAGTGATTTTTATCCTTCATTTTGTTAATGTTCTGTATCACATTGATTGATTTGCATACGTTGAAATCATACATATCCCTGGAATGAATCCCATTTGATCATGGTGTATGATTCTTTTAATGTACTCTTAATTAGGTTTGCTAGCATTTTGTTGAGGATTGTTGTCTCTATGTTTATCAGGGATATTGACTTGTAATTTCCTTTTTTTGTAGTGTCTTTTTTCTGGCTTTGGTATTAGGGTAATGTTGCCATTGTAAAATTAATTTGAAAATATTTGCTCCTATTCAAAATTTTTGAAGAGTTTGAGAAGGATTGGTATTAGTTTTTCTTTAAATATTTGGTGGAATTCACCAATGAAACCATCTGGTCTTGGGCTTCTCTTCGTTAGGAGGTTTTTGATTACTGATTCAATCTCCTTACTAATAGTTGGTCTGTACCAATTTTCTGTTTCTTCAAGATTCAGTCTTGGTAAGTTGTAATGTTTCTAGATTTATCTATTTCTTCTATGTTATCAAATTTGGTGGCATGTAATTGTTCGTAGCAGTTTATCATGATCTGTAGTATTTCTGCGTTATCAGTTGTAATGTCTCTTCTTTCATTTCTGATTTTATTTGAGACTACTTTCTTTTTCCTTAGTTAGTCTAGTAAAGGTTTCTCAAGTCTGTTTATCTTTTTTAAAAAAATATTTCTTAGTTTTATTGATCTTTTCTATTGTGCTTATAATCTTTATTTCATTTATTTCTTCTCTGGTCTTTGTTATTTCCTTCCTTCTACTAACTGTGGATTTAGATTGTTCTTCCTATTCTTGTTCCTTGAGATGCAAAGTTATGTTGAATTATTTCTTTTTTTTCCCCTTAATGTAGGCTATTATTGCTATAAACCTTCCTCTTAGGACTGCTTTTGCCACATCCCATAGGCTTTTGTTTGTTGTGTTTCCTTTTTCAATTGTCTCAAGAATTAAAAAAAAAAATTCCTTTTGAGTTTTTCTTTAAACTATTCGTTGTTCAGGAGCATGCTGTCTAATCTCCATGTATTTGAGAATTTTCCAGTTTTCTTTTTGATTTCTAGCTTCATAACATTTTGGTTGGGAAAGAGGCTTAATATGATGTCCATCTTCTTAAATTTATCAAGACTTGTTTTGTAGCCAAACACTTGATCTATCCTGGAGAGTATTTCACATGTGCTTTAGAAAAATGCTTATCCTGCTGCTACTGGATGAAATGTTCTATATTTTTCAGTTAGGCTCATCTGATCTAACATGTCATTTAAGTCCAATGTTTCCTTATTGATATTCTGTGTGGATGATAAATCCATTTTAAGTGGAGTATTAAGTGCTTTATTATGTTGATTACTATTTATTTCTCTCTTCAGATCTGTTAATATTTGCTTTATATATTCAGGTGCTTCAGGGGTAGGTGCAATAAATATTTATAATTGTCATATCCTCTTGATTAAGTGACACTGTTATCACCATACAATGATCTTGTCTCTTGTTACAGTCTTTGGCTTAATGTCTATTTTGTTTGATATAAGTATAAATATCCCTGCTTCTTTTGATTCCTATGTGCATGGAATACCTCTTTCCATCCCTTCACTTTCATTCTATGTATATCTTTAAAGCAGCAGCTGGGAACATCAGGATGTTATATTAGCCCCAATCCGAGAGAAACTGAAGATGGGCGTTTTTGCTCACTCTGTGCTGAGTCAGAAGGAATAGTCACTGGGAGTGTTTGTGTGCCTAAGAAGGACATTTTTGTTTGTGTGGCCCCTGGGGGCTCATGGATGCTGAGCTCCTATTAGCTTCCAGAGATAGGTGATTTTGGAGCCAGTCCTTGGGTGGTCTCCATAGCAGTTGATGTGCCAGATGTGTGGACAAACTCCTTTCAGGGATATGCTGGCAACTTGGTTTTACTGGAGTAAGCCACAGACAAAAGTGGGAGAAAGTGCCCATTGACTCTTTTGGGCTCCAGCGAGGATCACAGCCAGCACTTAGATGTGTGCTAATTAGAAGCTGGACCTTCAGGCATCAGCTGATAAAGCATGCAGTCAAACCCTTTCCAGGGAAAAAGTGGGAGATGGATGTTTTACCTGCTCCCTCTGCACTAGGCCTTGGGGGTATAGCCATGGTGTGTGCTGATGTGCCTATTAACAACTGATTCCTTATTTGCTATAGTCTCCTGGGATTCAGCAACACAAGCCCTGTGGGCTTTCTGAGCTAGGTGATTTGGAGACATGTCTCATAGTTGTCAGTCTTAAAAGTTGGGGTGCAAGATTTTTGGTCCAACACTTTACTCCTTAGAGAGAAGCGGGGAGTTGAAGATTCTCTCCTGATTATATGGCACTGTGCTGAGGGTGGGGTTTATGGTGAGAGTGTTTCAAGTTTTCCTCTCCATTTCAATGTAGATATTTTCTCATCACTCAACGTGTCAGAGTCACTCAACTAGCTCCTGGATTCCTTTCAGAGGGAATTCCTCAGTGTGTGACTATATATTCTATGAGCAGTTGGAGGAGGGAAATTTAGGACTCTCCTATGTTGCCATCTTGGTGATATGGAAAGGCAATATTAATATAGATGAAATGAATGGGCAATGGGAGGCAATTAAACTCAGAAAATGCTGATCTAACCATAATATAAATTACTGAAACATGTTTTATAACTGTATGAACTTTAAACCACCTAGACCCAAATCTGGCCATCAATATCTGTCTAGTTCCAATAGATATAATTCATTTATGGCCAAATTAATATAGGGGATTGTTGTTGCTGTATATTGGCAAGTACTTGCAAAGTGAACTGTAGGATATTTTGTTCCTTAGAATTTGTGTCAATTTCAGAATAAGGAAATGAATATGAAGAATAATATAAGTGAACATTTCCAAAATATTAAAAAAAATAGAAAAACAAAAATGTGATTTGGACTTTATTTAATTTCCTGTTGTCATCACATGAAGAATTCTTCAAGTTCTGTAAAAAGGGAAAAGGAGTAAACATGTTTCTTATATTTAATGATTTTGTCCCAAGTTGACAAATGTTTTTTAATACCAATTCAAAACTATATGACTGCCAGCTATTGTCAATTGCTCATTGCAAAATGAGTTTAGTGGGCAGAAGGAGGATTCCAAGCCTCACAGTTGAATTACTAATTTCAGGCTATGTCTGTAAAGCAAAACAAGACAAACATTACCTTGGAATATCTAGCAGTCTGGTATTCTCTACCACCTTAAAAACACATTGGAATATTTTAAAAAATTAATCTGGTATCAATCATACTGTTTGAAGTGGTCTTCAGTTCAATACTGAATGGAAATGGAGATCTGGTTACTATGTGTAAATCAATG
This sequence comes from Mesoplodon mirus, assembly GCF_964341445.2. Taxonomy (NCBI): domain Eukaryota; kingdom Metazoa; phylum Chordata; class Mammalia; order Artiodactyla; family Ziphiidae; genus Mesoplodon; species Mesoplodon mirus. The sequence goes on along the minus strand of NC_138982.1, from coordinate 130,658,776 downwards.
GAAGAGTTGATACCACTGTAAAACAAACCTTTTGAGACTGCTGTTTCATGCAACAATGATTAAAGCCTTAGCACATGTGACAGGCACATAGTAAGTCTTCAAGGAACGTCAGCTATTACGCTACTTTCACTAAGGACCTAGTCTCAGAACAGGATGGGGGAAAGGAGAAATGAGCTATTATCACACAATTCTACATGTAAGTAGAGAAATCACAGATTTATTTTTAATCCACAGTTAAAAAAAAAAAAAAGGTCGTGGTTAAAGACCTTCAAGATGGCAGAGGAGTAAGACGTGGAGATCACCTTCCTCACCACAAATACATCAGAAATATACCTACATGTGGAACAACTCCTACAGAACACCTACTGAACACTGGCGGGAAACCTCAGACTTCCCAAAAGGCAAGAAATTTCCCACGTACTTGGGTAAGGCAAAAGAAAAAAGAAAAAAAACAGAGACAAAAGAATAGGGATGGGACCTGCACCTCTGGGAGGGAGCTGTGAAGGAGGAAAAGTTTCCACACACTAGGAAGTCCCTTCACTGGGGAAGATGGGGGGTGGTGGTGGGGAGGAGAACACAGCAATAGGGGTGTAGAGGGCAAAGTGGAGAGATTCCCGAACAGAGGATTGGTGCCGACCAGCACTCACCAGCCTGAAAAGTTGTCTGGTCACCTGCTGGGGTGACTGTGAGCTGTGAGCTGAGGCTCTGGGTTCGGAGGTCTGATCTCAAGGAGAGGACTGGGGTCAGCTGCGTGAACACAGCCTGAAGGAAGTTAGTGCACCACAGCTAGCTGGGAGGGAATCCGGGAAAAAGACTGGAACTGCCTAAGAAGCAAGAGACCATTGTTTCAGAGTGCACAAGGAGAGGGGATTCATGGCACAGTCTAAACAAGATCCAGAGACAGTTATAAGCCATGGCTATCAGTGCAAACACCAGAGACGGGCATGAAATGCTAAGGCTGTTGCTGCAGCTACCAAGACGCCTGTGTACAAGCACAGATCACTATTCACACCTCCCCTACTGGGACCCTGTGCAGCCTGCCACGAACAGGGTGCTGTGATCCAAGGACAACTTCCCTGGGAGAACACATGGTGCACCTCAGGCTGTTGCAACATCACACTGGTGTCTGCCACTGCAGGCTTGCCCCGCATTCCATACCCCACCCTCCCCCCCCAATCAGAGTGAGCCAGAAAACCCTAATCAGCTGCTTCTTTAACCCTATCCTGTTTGGGTGGGGAACAGATGCCCTCAGGCGACCTACATGCAGAGGCAGGGCCAAATCCAAAGCTGAACCCCAGGAGCTATGTGAACAAAGAAGTGAAAGGGAAATCTCTCCCAGCAGCTTCAGGAGAAGTGGATTAAATCTCAACAATCAACTTGATGAACACTGAATCTCTGGAATAACTGAATAGACAATGAATCATCCCAAAATTGAGACACTGGATTAGGGGACAACTCTAGGCTTGGAGTTTGTTTTCTGCATCTAATTTGTTTCTGTTTTTATGTTTATCTTAGCTTAGTATTTAGAGTTTATTATCATTGGTAGATTTGTTCATGGATTTGGTTGTTCTATTCCTTTTTTTATTTTTTTTTATATACAGATATATATTTTTTCCCTTTTTCTCTTTTTCTGAGTGTGTATGTGTATGCTTCTTTGTGTGATTTTGTCTGTATAGCTTTGTCCTAGGGTTCTGTCTGTCCATTATTTTGTGTTTGTTTTATTATTTATAGTATAGATTTTAGCACTTGTTATCACTGGTGGATTTGTTTTTTGGTATGATTGTTACCTTCTTTCCTTCTTTCTTTTTCTTTTTTTATTACTTTATTTTTTCTATTTTAAATAATATTTTTATTTTAATAACTTTTATTTTTCAAAATAAAATTAAAAATATTTTAATTACCTTATATTATTTTATTTTATTATTTTAAGAATTCTTTAGGGCTCCCTTGGTGGTGCAGTGATTGAGAGTCTGCCTGCCGATGCAGGGGACACGGGTTCATGCCCCGGTCCGGGAATATCCCACATGCCATGGAGTGGCTGGGCCCATGAGCCATGGCTGCTGAGCCTGCACATCTGGAGCCTGTGCTCTGCAACAGGAGAGGCCATAACAGTGAGATGCCCGTGTAAAAAAAAAAAAAAAAATATATATATATATATTTAAAAGGTTATTAAACATTTTTATATAAATATTTTAATAACTTTTTACTTTATTATTTTTTCTTTCTTTCATTTCTTCTACCTTTTCTTTTGAGCCATGGGGCTGACAAGTTCTTTGTGCTCCACTGGGGTGTCAGGCCTTTGCCTCTGAGGTGGGAGAGGTAAGCTCAGACATTGGTCCACCAGAGACCTCCAAGGTCCATGTAATATAAACCAGCAAAGGATCTCCCAGAGATCTCCATCTCAATGCTAAAACCCACCTCCACTCAATGACCAGCAAGCTACAGTGCTGGACACCCTATGTCAAAGAACAAGAAAGACAGGAACACAACCCAACCCATTAGCAGAGAACCTGCCTAAAATCATAATAAGGTCATAGACACTCCAAAACACACAACCAGTCACGTTCCTGTCCAGCAGAAAAACAAGATCAAGGTTCAATCACCAGAACACAGGCACAAGTCCCCTCCACCCAGAAGCCTACACAACCCACTGAACAAACATTAGCCACAGGGGGCACACATCCAAACAACAGGAACTATGGACCTGCAGCCTGTGAAAAGGGGACCCCAAACACAGTAAGTTAAGCAAAATGAGAAGACAGAGACACACACAGCAGATGAAGAAGCAGGGTAAAAACCCAGCAGATGAAACAAATGAAGAGGAAATAGGCAGTCTACTTGAAAAACAATTCAGAGTAATGACAGTAAAGATGATCCAAAATCTTGGAAATAGAATGGGGAAAATACAAGAAATGTTTAACAAACACCTAAAAGAACTAAAGAGCAAACAAACAATGATGAACAACCAAGTAAAGGAAATTAAAAATTCTCTAGAAGGAATAAATAGCAGAATAACTGAGGCAGAAGAATGGATAAGTGACATGGAAGATAAAATAGTGGAAATAACTACCACAGAGCAGAATAAAGAAAAAAGAATGAAAAGAATTGAGGACAGTCTCAGAGACTTCTGGGACAACATTAAATGCAAAAGCATTTGAATTATAGGGGTCCCAGAAGAAGAGAGAGAGAGAAAAAAAAAAGCAGACTGAGAAAATATTTGAAGAGATTATATTAGAAAACTTCCCTAGTATGGGACAGGAAATAATCAGTCAACTCCAGGAAGTTCAGAGAGTCTCATACAGGATAAATCCACGGAGATAAACATCAAGACATATATTAATCAAACTATCAAAAATTAAATACAAAGAAAAAATATTAAATGCAGCAGGGAAAAGCAACAAATAACATACAAGGGAATCCCCATAAGGTTAATAGCTGCACTTTCAGCAAAAACTCTGCAAGACAGAAGGGAGTAGCAGGACATATGTAAAGTGATGAAAAGGAAAAACCTACAACCAACATTACTCTATGAAACAAGGATCTCATTCAGAGTTGATGGAGGAATTAAAAACTTTACAGGCAAGCAAAAGCTAAGAGAATCCAGCACCAGCAAACCAGCTTTACAACAAATGCTAATGGAACTTCTCTAGGCAGGAGACACAAGAGAAGGAAAAGACTTACATAAACAAACACAAAACAATTAAGAAAATGGTAATAGGAACATACATATTGACAACTACCTTAAATGTAAATGGATTATATGTCCCAACCAAAAGACATAGCCTGGCTGAATGGATAAAACAACAAGACCCGTATATATGCTGTCTACAAGAGACTGACTTCATACCTAGGGACACATACAGGCTGAAAGTGAGGGGAAGGAAAAAGGTATTCCATAAAAATGGAAATAAAAAGAAAGTTGGAGTAGCAATTCTCATATCAGACAAAATAGACTTTAAAATAAAGACTATTACAAGACACAAAGAAGGACATTACATAATTATCAAGGTATCAATCCAAGAAGAAGATATAAAAATTGTAAATATTTATGCACCCAACATAGGAGCACTTCAATACATAAGGCAAATGCTAACATCAATAAAAGGGGAAATCAACAACACAACCATAGTAGTGGAGTTTAACACCGTACTTTCACCAAGGATAGATGATCCAAAATGAAAATAAATAAGGAAACACAAACTTTAAATAATACACTAAACAAGATGGACTTCTTAATTGATATTTATAGGACATTCCATCCAAAAACAACAGAATACACTTTCTTCTCAAGTGCTTATGGAACATTCTCCAGGATAGATCATATCTTGGGTCACAAATCAAGCCTTGGTAAATTTAAGAAAATTGAAATCATATCAAGTATCTTTTCTGACCACAGTGCTATGAGACTAGATATCAATTACATTAAAAAAAATCTGTAAAAAATACAAACACATGGAGGCTAAAAATTACACTACTAAATAACCAAAAGATCACTGAAGAAATCAAAGAGGAAATAAAAAATACCTAGAAAAAAATTACAATGAAAACATGACGACCCAAAACCTATGTAATGCAGCAAAAGCGGTTCTAACAGGAAAGTTTATAGCAATAAAATCCTACCACAAGAAACAAGAAAAATCTCAAATAAACAACCTAAACTTACACCTAAAGCAATTAGAGAAAGAAGAGAAAAAGAAACCCAGTCAGCAGAAGGAAAGAAATCATAAAGATCACATCAGAAACAAATGAAAGAGAAATGAGGGAAACAATAACAAAGATCAATAAAAGTAATAAATGTTTCTTTGAGAAGATAAACTAAATTTATAAATCATTAGCCAGACTCAACAATAAAAATAGGGAGACGGCTCAAATCATTAGAATTAGAAATTAAAAAGGGGAAGTACCAACTGGCACTGCAGAAATACAAAGGATCATAAGAGATTACTACAAGCAAATATATGTCAATAAAATGGACAACCTGGAAGAAAAGGAAAAAATCTTATAAAAGCACATTCTTCCAAGGCTGAACCAGGGAGAAATAGAAAATATAAACAGACCAATCACAAGCCCTAAAATTGATACTGTGATAAAAAATCTTCCAACAAACAAAAGCACAGGACCAGATGGCTTCACAGGCAAAATCTATCAAACATTTAGAGAAGAGCTAACACTTATCCTCCTGAAACTCTTCCAAAATATAGCAGAGGGAGGAACACTCCCAAACTTAATCTAAGGGGCCACTGTTACCCTGATACAAAAACCAGGCACAGATGTCACAAAGAAAGAAAACTACAGGCCAATATCACTGATGAACACAGATGCAAAAATCTTCAACAAAATACTAGCAAACAGTATCCAACAGCACATTAAAAGGATCATGCACTATGATCAAGTGTGGTTTATCCCAGGAATGCAAGGATTCTTCAATATACGCAAATCAATCAATATGAAACACCATATTTACAAACTGAAGTACAAATACCATATGATAATCTCAATAGATGCAGAAAAACCTTTCGAAAAAATTCAACACCCATTTATGATGAAAACTCTCCAGAAAGTAGGCATAGAGGGAACTTACCTCAACATAATAAAGGCCATATATGACAAACTCACAGATAACATCATTCTCAATGGTGAAAAACTGAAACCATTTCCTCTAAGGTCAGGAACAAGACACAGATGTCCACTCTCACCACTATTATTAAACATAGTTTTGGAAGTCTAAGCCACAGCAATCAGAGAAGAAAAAGAAATAAATGGAATCCAAATTGGAAAAGAAGTAAAACTGTTACTGTTTGCAGATGAAATATTACACATAGGGAATCCTAAAGATGCTACCAGAAAACTACTAGAGTTAAGCAATGAGTTTGGTAAAGTAGCAGGATGAAAAATTAATGCACAGAAATCTCTTGCATTCCTATACACTAATGATGAAAAATCTTAAAGAGTAATTAAGGAAACACTCCCATTTACCACTGAAACAAAAAAGAATAAAATACCTAGGAATAAACCTACCTAAGGAGGCAAAAGACCTGCGTGCAGAAAACTATAAGACACTGATGAAATAAATTAAAGATGACATAAATAGATGGAGAGATATACCATGTTCTTGGATTGGAAGAATCAACATTATGAAAATGACTATACTACCCAAAGCAATCTACAGATTCAATGCAATCCCTATCAAACTACCAATGGCATTTTCACAGAAATAGAACAAAATTTTTCACAAATTGTATGGAAACACAAAGACCCCGAATAGCCAAAGCAATCTTGAGAAAGAAAAATGGAGCTAGAGGAATCAGGCTCCTGGGCTTCAGACTATACTACAAAGTTGTAGTAATCAAGACAGTATAGTACTTGCAAAAAAGAGAAACATAGATCAATGGAACAGGATAAAAAGCCCAGAGATAAACCCACTCACATGTCATCACCTTATTTTTGATAAAAAGTCAAGAATATATAATGGAGAAAAGACAGCCTCATCAATATATGTTGCTGGGAAAGATGGACAGCTACATGTAAAATAATGAAATTAGAACACTCCCTAACATCATACCCAAAAATAAACTCAAAATGGATTAAAGACCTAAATGTAAGGCCAGACACCATCAAACTCTTAGAGGAAAACATAGGCAGAACACTCTATGACATAAATCACAGCAAGATACTTTTTGACCCACCTCCTAGAGAAATGAAAGTAAAAGAAAAATAAACAAATGGGACCTAATGAAACCTAAAGGCTTTTGAACAACAAAGGAAACCATAAACAAGACGAAAAGACAACCCTCAGAATGGGAGAAAATATTTGCAAATGAAGCAACTGACAAAGGTTTAATCTCCAAAATTTATAAGCCGCTCATTCAGCTCAATATCAGAAAAACAAACAACCCAATCCAGAAATGGCGAGAAGACCTAAATAGACATTTCTCCAAAGAAGATACACAGAGTGCCAACAAACACATGAAAGGATGTTCAACATCACTAATCATTAGAGAAATGCAAATCAGGACTACAATGAGGTGTCACCTCTCACCAGTCAGAATGGTCATCCTCAAAAAACTACAAACAATAAATGCTGGAGAGGGTGCAGAGAAAAGAGAACCCTCTTGCACTGTTGGTGGGAATGTAAATTGATACAGCCATGATGGAGAACAGTATGGACGTTCCTTCAAAAACTAAAAATAGAAATACCATGTGACCCAGCAATCCCACTATTGGGCCTATATTCTGAGAAAACCATAAATCAAAAAGAGTCATGTACCACAATATTCATTGCAGCACTAATTACAATAGCCAGGACATGAAGCAACCTAAGTGTCTATAGACAGATGAATGGATAAAGAAGACGTGGCACATGTATACAATGGGATATTAGTCAGCCATAAAAAGAAACCAATTTTTTTTTTTCAGTATGCGGGCCTCTCACTGTTGTGGCTTCTCCCATTGCAGAGCAGAGGCTCCAGACGCACAGGCTCAGTGGCTATGGCTCATGGGCCTAGCCGCTCCACGGGATGTGGGATTTTCCCAGACCGGGGCATGAAGCCGTGTCCCCTGCATCGGCAGGCGGACTCTCAACCACTGCACCACCAAAGAAGCCCCCAGAAACGAATTTGAGTTATTTGTAGTGAGGTGGATGGACCTAGAAACTGTCATACAGAGTGAAGTAAGTCAGAAAGAGAAAAATAAATATCGTATGCTAATACATATATATGGAATCTAAGGGATGATGAAAAACCTAGGGGCAGGACAGGAATAAGGATTCAGACATAGAGAATGGACTTGAGGACATGGGGAGGGGGAAGGGTAAGCTGGGATGAAGTGAGAGAGTGGCATGGTCATATATACACTACCAAATGTAAAATAAATAGCTTGTGGGAAGCAGCTGCATAGCACAGGGAGATCACCTCAGTGCTTTTTGACCACCTAGAGGAGAGGGATAAGGGGGATGGGAGGGAGACTCAAGAGGGTGGATATATGGGGATATGTGTAGCTTATTCGCTTTGTTTTAGGTCAGAAACTAACACATCATTGTTAAGCAATTGTACTCCAATAAGGATGTTGAAGAAAAAAAAAAGGTTGTGAAGATTAATTCAGATTAATTTCAGAATCAATTTTATTTACATTTCTACATTTTTCAAAAGTCAAATTATACAGTATCTTACATGTATCATAGCTAGGAATGTGTGTTGAAACAAATGAGTCAAAAGAAAAAAATTATATATGTGTGTGCATGTATTATCTCTGTCTGCCTATCTATCTATCTATCTATCTATCATATCCTTGAGTACATTTAAGAGACAGAAACTGTTGAACTACTGATTCAGCATTTTGTTTTATTTTTACAACTGATAAACTAGTTCTGTTACAAATTCAATTCAAAAAGTTGATGGTGTAGCCATGATAAAATCTATTCTTTCCTGTACTGCATATTTTACTAATTATATGAAACCAGATAAATTATTGGGAAAATTTATTCTTTAATGGTCTACATTTTATGATGTGGAAAAAATGTTTTGTAGAAAAGAGAAGGAGTTAGTCTTCCTAAATGATGGCATTCCATTGGAACATGACCACAAGAACAATATATATTTTGGTGCAAATAAGGATTTAACCTTCGGGTTTCCCTGGTGGGGCAGTGGTTGAGAGACCGCCTGCTGATGCAGGGGACATGGGTTCATGCCCCAGTCCGGGAAGATCCCACATGCCACAGAGCGGCTGGGCCCGTGAGCCATGGCCGCTGAGCCTGCGCATCTGGAGCCTGTGTTCCGCAACGGGAGAGGCCACAACAGTGAGAGGCCCGCATACCGCAAAAAAAAAAAAAAAAAAAAAAAAGAATTTATCCTTCGTGTTATTAACAGTCTTATTCCCCAAGTAAATAATTAGATAACCCATTAATCCAGTAGCAGTATCTCTACCTATTTGTTTCTTATATCAACCACAACTGGTATCTTACTTTCCTACAGCTGCCATACAGTGTACCACAGACTAGTTTGGTTCCTTCTGAGGATTCGATTCTGGGGGAGAATCTGTTCAATGTTCCTGTTAGAAATTTAGAGATAGCAAATTTAGAACCACCAAATTAATAAATACTATATAGTAAGAGATTATTGTGCATAGAAAAACAGTTCATGAGCTGGGAGCTTCCAAATTCAAAGACTAATATGAAGCTCAGAGGCATGAAGTTACATGACGGGTTGTAAAGTGAAAATGAGGAAGTTATTAACATTTATAACAATTTGTTATTACAAGGAGGGTTCCTAAATGGCAGGGGATTGGTTAAAATTATTATTTCATACCAATTTTAGGAAGATGACTTAAGTTTATTTTATGATTGTCAGTGGCATTTACAAAAAATAACCAAAGTTAAGTTTCCTTTATGTTCATGAAAAAAGCTAGCTTTAGTTTTGCTTACATGACTTAGGTGGTTTTGTCTGATCAGGGAAATCTCAATTTTGGTCTCTGTTCTTTATTTAATTTTAACACTTTGCTCCTAGTTACTGGTGAAAGCCAGCAATATTTGGCCTTCCTTGGCATCTCTACTCCAAACTGTGTCCCCATCCTCACATGACATTCTCTCTGTGTCTGTCCTCACATGATCATTATAAATGTCCTTATAAGGACACTAGTTATACTGGATTAGGAACCCATCCTACTCCAGAATGATTTCATTTTAGTATATGTGCTGCCGAAGTGAGCACAGAATGACTTCATTTAAATTTAACTGCAAATGCAAAAACTTATTTCCAAATAAGGTCAGATTCTAAAGTACTGGGGATTTGGACACCAACATATCTTTTTTTTTGGGTGTGGGCAGTGATTCAACCCATAATTGCAAAAGTTTTGATTGGCACTGGTATCAACTCTTCCAGGGATTTACACTGGGGACTTAATTATAATTTTACTTTATTTATTTATTTAGTTTATGCTTCTTAATTTCCATCTTTGTCTCCTTATACCATGGAGAATAAAATGGAGGGCATTTTATTCCTATAGATGATTAAGTTATAGAATTTGGCTTCTTGAGGAAAAATAGGAAGCAGAGATTATTGCTACTCATTCCAAGATATGTCTTCCCAGATATGGGTATCAGAATGAACAGAGTTGAGACACAGCTTGGTGTGAATAAGCCTTAGAAGGAAATGAAGTGAGTCCAACAGAGACTTCCTGGGAAATAGCATTGTCAGTGTTAAACCAGGCGCCAGTATGGAGAGGCAGAGTGGAGGTAGGAGGGATGATGCCGGTTTCAGACAAAGGCACAAGGGCCTCATGGTTATGAATAAGCCTGAAAGAATAACCTTTTGTAAAAGTAGAATTTGGGGGATGAGAACCAAGTAAGTAATTGCGCTCAGCGCTGAGGACATTATTGGGTCAAATAATGCTGGCAAATAAAAGAGGAACTTAGAAAAATTCTGAAATTACAACAGTCAGGCATATAAGCCCTATAAAAAGTCCCAAAAGATTAAAAAAACAGGATAAAAGTCAAGAGATTGACAAAACAGAAGTGAGAGGTAAACAACTTGGACAAGTTATCCTGTCACTAAAGAATGAGATGTTAAAAAAATAATGCATTCATCAGTCTAGATAGGTCCAAAAGGTGAGCAAAAGGGGGACCACAGATAATGAAAACTTATTGCCGTCCCAGGCAAGAAGTTACAAAGGCAGGAACCAATTCCATCCTGAAACCTGCAAATGACAGCTAGACCAGTGGGTTCTCCTGCTGGAAAGACAAGGTCAATCTAAAGGTACTCGTCGGCTTGCTGGAGGTGGAGATAGGAAAGAGAATGAGGATGTGGAGTCCACACTGCTGTGGTAATTTTCATTCTGGCAATTAACCTGAGCAGTCTGGTTGACTCTTCATCCTCAGGGTGAGGTTGGGGAAGGGGAATGTAGTTTGAATGAATCCATGAGGATTCTCAAAGAGAGTAGAAAAAGTTTCTCTCCCCAAGTGAAAAAAAAAGGAACACATTCCCACCAGGCAACAGTGTACTAAAATTAGTAGTCTAATTTTGTATGCAGGTGTGACGGTGGCTCTCCCTCTTCTTGAGTATAGGCTTAAGACAGTAGGAAAATACAATGAACCCTAAAGAGGTATAGGGTAGCTGATGTGCAGGTTCCCACCCGATACTACAATCTCCAGCTAGCAGCTTCTCAGGACTCCCTGACACCCCATTAGCCTCATCATCTACCTGAACATGGTTCCAACTCACAGCCATATGAAGCATATGGGAAGGTCTTTGGGCAAGATGACTTAGAGTTTGAGAATAGGTAGATATCTGGATTTTACTGAGGTAAAAAATGCCATGTACTGCCTTCTTTGATTAATGGATCACATGAAAATTATTGAGGAAGTATAAATGTAAGAGGAAGCTGTGTCAAGGAAAAAGAATTTGCAACATGAATTTCAAATATAATTTTATTTCATTTATTTTTAAAAATATTTTATTTTTATTTTTATTTTTTTGGCTGCGTCGGGTCACTTGAGGCACGTGGGGTCTTCCTTGAGGCATGCTGGAGTCTTTCGTTGCAGTACGGGCTCTTTGTTGCAGCCTGCGGCCTTCTCTCTAGTTGTGGCATGTGGGTTTTCTCTCTCTAGTTGTGGCACATAGGCTCCAGGGCATGTGGGCTCTGTAGTTTGCAGCACATGGGCTCTCTCGCTGAGGGGTGCAAGCTCAGTAGTTGTGGCACATGGGCTTTGTTGCCCAGCAGCATGTGGTGTCTTAGGTCCCCGACCATGGATTGAACCCGCATCCCCTGCAATGGAAGACAGATTCTTTACCACTAGACCACAAAGGAAATCTCTTAAATATAATTTTTAAAGTTGATCTTTTTTCGAATGGAAGAACAAAGGGTGGAGTGGGTCATGTATGAGCTCTCTTGATATGTATCTTAGAACATATACGCAAAATCCATTACTTATAAAACATTTCTGAGCCTGAGAAAGGTTAAAACAAATTAAAAAAAAACAAAAATAAATTCAATGCTATTGCTGTATATATATTAATAAATTAGCTTGACAAGGAGGATTAAAGAAATAAAGCAAAAATCAAGTCAGTTTTGGTGAGAAATAACTATTACTGGTCAATGAACTGATTTTAAACTTTAAGAACAACAACAACAACAAAAAACTTTTACATACATTTGGCATAAAAGGAAGGTCATGTATGCATATATGTTTCTATGGAGAGTGTCTGCAAAACTGATAATGGTAGTTAAGTCAGGGACTCAAGGAAAAACTGAGTGACAGGCGTTCAGAAATAGGAGGAAGATATATATTTTACTACTTGTCATTTTATACATGTTCAGTTTTACACAATGAACATGTAAAATCTATACAAATTATTAATAAAGTTAAAAATTGAGTGAAAGTAAGAATGTTTAGAATGCTACCATATTATGATGACACTTACACATATTTTCAAAAAAATCTTACCTGTTGAAAATGATGTATATTGAATATGTGTAATATCTAGGTAATTCTAAGCACAGAAAATGAACTCAAGGATGCAGAGCAAAATTATAGTACTGATGTCTCAGACTTAGATGTAAAGGGAGAAGAGAGGGGAAAGGTGATTAAAAAGAAATTTGGTATTATCTACAGGATTTTAATTCTTAAAAAATTGATTGACAGTGTGTGAAAATGTTACTATTGGTAAGTCTAGATGGTATGGGTATGTTTATTTGTTTTAGTATGCTTTGTGTATCTCTGTATTTTTAAAGTATTTGATTGTTAATATAGTTGATTTTACCCCCTATGGACCCATGTGGGAATATCTTTGTGCCACATCCCCAGTATCAAAATTAGGGTTATGCAGGCCATAACTTTTCTATTCTGCATACCTATCGAGAGATTTGCTCTCCAGAATGGCACTATTCACCACTGTTCCTATATCCCTGAATTTTTACCAGTACATGACATTATCTAGTCTTTGTCTAAAAGGTGCAAAGTAAAATCTTATTTTCATTTACATTGTCTCATTACTATGACACTAATCATCACTTAATGATTTTAAGTATCTCTTTATGTGCTTTTCTGGTTTCTTCTAAAAATAATCTGCTCTGCTCATGAGTTTTGTTTATTTCCCTCCAGGGGCATCTTTATTTATTTCTTTGTTGATTTGTAGAAACCTATCCTATAATATTTTACAAATTTCACATATCTTCTGCCCTTTGGCCACCTACCTCTTATCTTGTCTATGCTGTGAATCATTGACTAGAAATCTTTACTTTCATGTAGCAAAAACGATCATTTTTTTGCTTTATATTTGTGTTTTTGGTATTTTTTTAAAGATATCTTTTCAGGACCTTGCCACAAAGATATCCTATGACTTTTTCTCTATAAACTTTACTATTTTACCATTTTCATTTAGGTCTTTAGTGGATCTAGAGACCACACTTGCATAGGATGTTATGTAAGAATCCAGGTAGTTTTTCTCTGTTTATAGTATGAATCCTCCTCAAATTGAGATCTGATTACAGCTATAAGTTAAAAAAAAAAAGGATTATAACAACATTGACAAAAATATGGTATTTTCCATAAAAATCTCCTGCAAAGCCAAAATAGGTACAGAAGAGAAAAAAAAGGAGATTACTTGAAAGATTCAAACAAATGTACACCCTTACCAAAATACCATTAGCCAAACATCACTGTTTTATATTTGATATTCTAGAATTATATACTATTAGGAAAACCTCAGACTTAGCTAGCAGAAGCTGTTGGCAGGCATGAGGTTTTTCTTGTATCTAATGGTTTTCATGTGAAGGTTGACTGATAGCTGGAAAAGGAAAACCTCTTTATGATAAGGTACAAACAATTGTTTCAAGCACTCTGACTTCACCTTGACCATTTCCCAGTGATTTATTCCAATGCATAAATAGCTTCAGCTTAGACAACCCTTCACCCATGGCTCTTTGGCCTCAATTCCTTCACTATTTATATCTTTAGAGGCTGGCACCACTTGTTCATGTAACAATACAACAATGACCCCTAAACTGAGATCTTTTTATCTTCTGCCTAACCTCACAAAAAATGCTGACGTTCAGAGTGTAGTACAGTAGACAGACAATCCGTCAAGTCCGTTGTGCTGGCCGACTGGCTGACTTCTGCGTGGTTGGAATTCAAAGACTTGCCAAATAAATAAATATAACAAAAAATACATCCAAAATTAGACATACCCCTAAATAAGTTATTATACGTAATTTGCCAAGAGTTTTCTTCTGTCTCCCAGATTGCCTGCTGTTTAAGGTCAACACATTATGCCTAGTAGAGGCTAGCATCGGTTCATTCCACTCTGCCTGATGAACTTTCATGCATATCACAGCAAGCCTAAAGTAATCCTTTTGAATTTATTGAAGGATTTCTGTGGCAAAGCTGCCAGAGCTTCTAACCCTTTTTTCACAACCACTGTTATCTTCTCTTTGAGTCCTAAGCACAGTTTATCTTTCCTCAGAAAGACAGATATGGAGGCTCTTAAGGGGTACACACTGTCTCTAGCCAAGGATGAAAAATCAAGTCCAAAAACTCACTCAAATGAGGATTTATTTTGCAAGTTCTCAGCTACTGGGTCAGTCTGTCTGATTTTTAAACAGTTCCTGCTTTTGTTAAGGAAATTTCCTGCTTTGAAGAAAACAGTAGAAGGTAGGAAAGCTAAGTGGGATGAGGGGCAGAGACTTGGATTGAAAATAACTGATAAAGAGATGCCTTTCCTTTCAAAGCCAACCAAAAGGAAGCTTTTGTTGTCGTAAAACTAGTCTAATATCAATTAATCTTAAAATGATTTACTTTTAGGAGAATACAAACCAAAGGAATTTGCTAAGAAACTTTAACAGTTATAGCTCTATTAAAATAAATAAATAAATAAATACACCCCTGCTGTATAAGTTAAACATGAAATATTTCAGCTCTAATTCTAGTTGATCCTAGAGACGCATGATCAAGTGTGGACCTTGAATGTTGCACACTGAAGTTTAACTCATTTTCTACACAGACCATGGCAAAATTTAGTAACAACACACACATCTGGGGCTCAGAAGTCTAACAACCTTTCCTGTCTTGAGCATTACCAGGAATTGGAATTGAGGACTAAACAGTTCCCAAACGTGTCTGAATGGTTAAATTAACATCACAAAGCACCAGGTTGGAAGCAGATATAAATCCTACAAGTGAATCTCCTGTCACACCTCAGTGGATTAACTTGATTTTTAAAATTACTTTTTCCCTTTTCACATACAAGGAAACTGTAACAGAGAGAGGTACAGAGAGCAGGTTGGGTCCGTGCTATTCTATTCACCCTACAGATGAGAAAACTCAGGCTTAATGAGGTTAAATATATTGTCCAAGTTCACCTATCTAATGTTTTCGTGTTTTTGGAGACTATGAATATATCTAGCTAAATAAAGATGTTTACCAATAGCCTTAACTATCAGAAACTTCCTTCTCTGAGCACAAAATGAAGGCATAGGACTGTCCTTGCAGGCTGGTATTTGTACAAGCGAGAGCTGACTATTGCTGGCCCTTCTGCTGCCAGCTCTTTCTGCCAGCGTTGTTGGGTAATGAAGGTGTTTTGCCAATTTATAATAAGTGACTGAACTAGATCAGAAGAGAGCTAAAGAAAGTCTAAACCAGGGAAGTGGTAACAGGAGCAGAATCGAGTTAGATTTGAGAAGTGTTTTGGAAACAATATTTGGGACTGACCAGAGGTCAGCTTTCATCATATGCTCACATCCTCTTTGGGAAATATCTCGTGGTCTGTGGGTATCAGCTCCAGAGATACCACTTCATATTATTTACACTCATATGATCTATAAGTGAGTGTTTAAGAACTAGCTCCCAGTCATATTTGACCCATAAGTATTAATAATAAACTTTCAATTGTTTTCTAGATGCATAGATTTTATGACCAAACTAAACAATGGCTGGATTTCTGCTTTAAACAAATGAAATATCAGAAGACTAGACTATATGCTCCCTTATGTGTCTTAGTGATGTAACTCTTGATGAACACAGCCCTTGGCAAAGCCTACTAGCCACACCACTGTTGCACTAGTCCAGCTGTCAGCTTTTATTTTATTTTTTTGGCAGTTACTAGATCATTCCCAAAGTGTTCAATGACTTTAAAAGCCATTCCCTTATCATGTAACCCTTACAGTTATAACACAGCAAACGCACTCTACTAGGACTGTCTTGTTGAACATTAATTGTGAAATCATTGTAAAACTCAAGACACTTGTGGAGGTGAGTGTTCCCTTCATCCATCCTCTTTTTAGCAGCATCTTCATCCTCCTATTGAAAAAGAGCTTCTTACACGTGACATCCTCATTATACAATTAATCTTCATTATTCTCGGATTTGGTTATTACAAATTTGCCTACTCACTCAAATTTATTTGTAACTCCAAATCAATACTTACAGATTTTTCATGGTCATTCAACGATGTGTGCTGAGTGACAAAAATTGAGTCACCTGATGTGAAGGTTCCCAGCTGAGGGAAAACAAGGTAATATTCTGCCTTCCTGTTTTAGCTCTGTTTCAGGAAACAACTGCCCTTTACCTGTTCTATTTAGTGTCATGTTTTGTTTTGTTTTTTTGCATTATTGTGTTTTTTATTTATTTTATTTTTAAAATTTAACTGTTTAAAATGGCATCCAAGAGTAGTACTGAAGTGCTACCTAGCATTCCTAAATGCAGAAAATACGTGTGTTAGAGAAGCTTCCTTCTTCTAACTAGGCATCGGTTATGGTGTTTTTGGCCACAAGTTCAATGTTAATGAACCAACGATATAGCACATCCAGAAAAAGGAAGAGGAAATTTGCGATCTGTTTGTGAGGCCACAAGAGAAAGAATGAAATTAACACCCAGACGCAAGTTAAAGCACAGGAACAAAGGAAAAGTGGCCTAATCTGTGGATTTGTGACCTGATCACCAAGAAAAAAGTGTAGTGGACAAGTCCGCTGTGAGGCTGAAAGCCAGAGAAATTTCTGGCTATGTCACGTCACCCAGGGTCACAGTAAACCCTCCTTGACTAGCACTGGGAAGCTTGCACATTTCAAAAGGTGTTTATGTTGTGAAAACATTGAACTTGCAGGAGGGACAGATTTTGCAGATCAGGAAGATGAAGAAGAATTAAAAAAAAAAAAGAAAACCTCCTCTGTATTAAGAAGAAAGAGGGTTTTGTGAAAGGGCAGGGCTTCTACTCTGATGAGACAGGGTAGTTTCAGGAAGATATTGACAAACAAATAATATGCAGGTTTCCCCCACTTTTCAAAGTTCACTTTATGCCCCTTCGCTTTTACAAAAGGTCTACATTAGTACCTCTTTTGGCTAGCTGAAATAAATCTGAAGAGGATTTTCACTTTTATGAAAAAAAGGTGAAAATAGGGTTCAACTTTTGTTTTGCAGCAAGCTGTTCAAAGGCAGCATGCACCCAGAGCAGAGCAGTGAGAGTGGCATCGCCAAGCTCCTTCCCTGGAACTACACTCAGCATCTAAGCGTCAAGCTGCCATAGCTTTAAACTGTGTCTGAGCATCTGTGTTTTATCTTGATTTATTTTGTTCATACATTAGCAAGATGTGTCCTAAGGTAATTGCTTTTTCACTTTGCACCATTTCAGCTTAAGAAAGAAACGTTCTAAGATAGTGGTGGAGATGGTGTTTAGGCTGAAGACAATGTTGTATGCAGAGGCTTGGAAGAATCTAACCTTGTTTATCTCCTAGAAGCAATAGTTCAGTATTTGCTACTTCAGTGTTTGTGAGGGGACTTTTTAGAGCATACAAGCCCAAATATTAAGAACTGACTCTATTTGTTTTACAGATAAAAGCAGGATTTTCTGTTTTGCAAAACAGATTTCTAAAACTGTATCATAGAATAAGTACTATTAAAAATGGTTGATTCTGTAGTAAAATAAATAATACAACAAATACATAATTAAAAAAATTTAAAATCACCCAATTTCATAAAACACTGGGTGAAAGAAAATTAAACTCTTAAAAACTAATTTCCTCTGCTGGATTGCTCAAAGCTGTTGAAATAATAATCTGTAAAGAAAAATTGTACTTATCTTTGTCTGAAGTATTTTTAATACCTGTGTGCTGTAGAATAGTAAAAAAAAACGTTTCTCAATACTTTGTGTGGACAAAGCATCATTTTAAACACTTCTGTATATTAACACACTTGATCTTCACAGTGACACTGTGACGATATGGCTTATTTATTAGACCATTTTCAAGATGAGGAAATTAAAGCAAAGAAGGGTAAAGCATCTTGCCCAAAGCAAAAACTAGAATTGATTATAGCCCAATAAAACTGGCTTTACTCTGTACCCTAAATATTATATTTTACTAAACATTTTTAAGAAAATAATGTCCTAAACATGAAGGATCAAACACGGATCATAGAGCTCAAAATTCAAGGTCTTTTGTAACGTGACTTTGACCCATCTGTGCAGGTCAAGGTCAGGTCTCTTTTCCTTTAAGCAACTCCACTTCAGTAAAGCCATTCATTCATTGACGAAGCCTCATGCTTTCTGCCACTGCCCACCTGCCACGCTCAAGTGCTAAGCATCCTTTTCTCCAGCAATTCAATTCCAATTACTCAGTGAAACCTCTCCAGACCTTTCCAACAAAGAGAAGGGGAAAAAACAACTGATATCTGTCGTGACACCTTATTACTGTCACTTGTTTTTTTTTTTTTTTTTTTCTTTTTGCGGTATGCGGGCCTCTCACTGTTGTGGTCTCTCCCGTTGCGGAGCACAGGCTCCGGATGCGCAGGCCCAGCGGCCATGGCTCACGGGCCCAGCCGCTCCGCGGCATATGGGATCCTCCCAGACCGGGGCACGAACCCGTATCCCCTGCATCGGCAGGCGGACTCTCAACCACTGCGCCACCAGGGAGGCCCTGTCACTTGTTTTAATTGCAATGTGGAGAATGGCTGGAAGAGGGAGTGGAGTGTAGGGATTTATTAGGTTCAGAGATTTGCTTAGTAGCCTTATCTTGAGTATATATTCTGATTTTCTAACCAAATTCCTTGAAGATTGGGGTAAAGGATTCTGTTTATTTCCACTGTAAGATATAGAACCATAATTTAGACATAATGTGCTATCACACATTATAGGAAAATCACTGCCCATAAAAAAGTAATACACATTTTGTTATTGTATATATTAGAAAGCCAAAATAAAGTGAATATATGTTTTAACCAAAAAATATGCTTACATATACAAGTGTCTTTTTGTTGAAGTTTTTAATATCTCCTTGAAAAAGTAGTATTTAACTTGGAAAGAAATAAATGATCAATTGAACACTTTCTTTCTTTCTTTCTTTCTTTCTAACAATAAACATGAAATAATGCTTGTTAAACAAAATATAGTGGAAATAAGAGTTCTTAAGTGTGTGTCGTTTGAAGCTAAGCATGAGCTAACAGATTTTGAGTAATCTTTCACCATTTTATGTAAATAGAAAAAGATATATTTTGCAGCAAGTCAGAATTGGACACCTGTAATTTTCATCTGCTTTTGGAAATAAGCCAAATATAAGAGAAGACATTGAAAAATACTTGGATAGTGATCAAATTTGCATCCACAGCAAAGGGATATACATCTGGCCAGAATTTAAACTTAATAAAATTTGATAAATGTCTTTTTTCTTCCTGCATTTAGGAAGAAGTGGTAGTTTATCATCCATAAATATGTATTTGGCTCTTTTTTCTCACTTTTATTGTGCATGTAGAAAATGTATACTTCCAGTTGAGTAGACAAAGGCACTTCTTTTACCTAGCGTGGATTGGTCTTTATTCTGGATGTGAATTTCCCTCCACTACGATGAGACGCACCATGAAACTTGGTGTCAAAGGGGCCTGGGTTACAGCTGCACCTTCCAGATGAAGGTCAATGAGATAACTCCTAATCCCTCTGTATTAGTGCTCTTTGTTGCTGAAATAAATTACTACAAACTTAGTAATTTAGAACAACACAACTTTATTCTTTTACAATTCTGGAGGTCAGAAGTTCTAAACTCAAAGCATTGACAGGGCTGCATTCCTTCTGGAGACCATAGGGGAGGATCCAGTCCCTGTCGTTTTCCTGTCTCTGGAGACCACCTGCCTTCTTTGGCTCATGGCCTCATCCTTCATCTTCAAGTCCAGCAGCATAACATCTTCAAATTTCTCTCTCTTACCTCTGCTGTCATCACTTCTCCTTCTCTAATTCTTCTTCCTCTTTCTTTTATAATTACACTGGGCCCCCCAGCTAATTCAGAATAATCTTTCCATATGAAGACCCTTAAGTCACATACATTTTTGCCAGGTAACGTAATATATTGACAAGTTCCAGTGATTATGTGGATATCTTTGGAAAGACATTATTCTGTGTACTAGACTGTCTGAGTCTCCTTTTCATCATGTATAAAATGGGCACCATAAACAGTCCCTCACATACAGGGTTGAAATGAATTCAACATACAACTTGGCAGATAGAGGACACTCAACTCCACAGAATTATTGTGTGAGAGTATGTGCAGTGATGCTTTATTTATCTTACATTTTCTCAGAATAAAGTATTCCTCAGATAAACTTTCTATATGTTTAATATTTTAAGCTCTTAATTTTATATATTTATTGTAATGATTTTAAAAGGGGAAGATTTCTAAGTTATATTACCATTTCTCTTAGTCTATAACATTGTAAAGAGAGGATAAAACTTTAGAATCAAATAAACATGGGTTTAATCTGTTCCCTCACTTATCAGCTGGGTGGCCCTCAGCTACTTACTTAGCTCCTCTGAGTTTGCTTCCATGCTTGAAAAACAGAAATAGTAGCATTTATGCCTTAGGGAGGATTGAATTAGGAAAAAAAAAATCTATATTAGTTTCTTAGGGCTGCTGTTAACAAATTACCACAAACTTGAAGGTTTAAAAAAACAAAATTTACTCTATCATGATTCTGGAAGCCAGAAGTCTGAAATCAAGATGCTGATAAGGTCATGTTCTAGGGGAGAATGCTTCTTCCAGCTTCTGGTGTTCCTTGGCTTATGGCAGTGTAACCAGTCTCTGCATCCATCTTCTGCTCTGTGTACTTTCCTGTGTCCTCTCTTCTTATAAAGACATCAGTTATTGAATTTAGGACCCATCCTAAATCCAGGATGATCTCATCTTAAGGTCCTTAACTAATTACATCTGTAAAGATCCTATTTCCATCTAAGGTTACATGTTGAGATTCTAGGTGGATATGAATATGGGGGAGGTGCTATTCAGCTCACTACAATGTCTTTAACACAAAATGTTTTCTTTGTTGTTTTCCTTTTATTATCTACATCTTATTACCTTGAATCATAGCACTCCACATTTTATTTATTCAATAAATAATGATTGCAATGGACTCAATGATTATGTCCTATAAAATTCATATTTGAAACCCAAATCCCCAAGGTGATGGTATTTAAAATTGGGGCCATTTAGAGGTAATTAGGTCATGAAGGTGGAACCTATATAAATGGGATTAGTGCCCTTATAAGAAGAAGCCAAGAAGCTAGCTAGTTTTTTCCCCCCATCATATTAGGAAACTGGAAGAGGGCTCTCACCAGAACCCAACCTGGCTGGCACTCTGATATTGGACTTCCAGCCTCCAAGACTGTGATAAATAAACTTCTGTTGTTTATAAGTCACTTAGTTTATGGTGTTTTGTTGTAACTGCCTGAGCAGACTAATACACGTAGTAAGTACCAGTAGCTAAAGGCCCTGTGCTCAAATTTTCTTAATTTTTCCAAAGCTAAATTACCTCAAATTACTCTTTTTCTCTTGCTATTTTTCATGTCCTTCATTGCCTTCCTGATTTCACAACCCTCCTTTCCAGATTTTGGTTCTTGCTGTCTTAGTCTGTGAACCCTGTGCTGCCTGGAGGAATGTGTCTGTTCCACACCTCACATGGGTTCATTGGCTAAGTATGGCCTCAGGCTTAGTTTTCATAACAGAATTCCTTCTCCTATCATCAGCCCCGCACTCATTATTAGGTCCTATCTTAACCTCTTGGGCTGGATTCCTGTCTTGATATGTATAAAGAGAGATGCAAAGAATTAAACATACTGGTGATTTAGAAAGGGAGTCTGAGAGGTGAAAACACCTGGAAGAAGGGTTAGAAAGGTAGGGGTACTCATCACAGGCAGCATCAAATGTAGGGACCCAGAGAGGGGACAGAGTGCTGTATGTGGAGGGAGATACAGGTGTTGCTTTTGGTGCCATGGCAGTAAATGAGGTGAAAACAACAGGCTTGTGCAATTTCATGAAGACCTTTATATGCTGTGTGGAGAGGAATGTCACCTGCCATATCAGTAAAGCAAGGAGTTTGCTGCCATCAAGCCCTCAGCCAGTGGAACCGCCCCGACTGTGCACTCTGAGGAGACTTAGGATGGGAAAGAACAGAATACTGGTCCTAGATAATTAAGATTCACTAGATAATTAAGGTGCATATCAAAGGAAAGATTTCAGTGAGCCCAGACTCTTGCATCTTCTCATACATAGACAAGTGCTAAATTCATTAACTTGAGATGTCTGGTTTTCTTTAATTAACAGTAATATTTTGATACTCTGGCTAATTGGGTTTGTTTGTTTGTTTCTGCAAAAAGTTCTATATATTCTGGCTCTTTCCATACCTCTTTGTAGCAGTCCCTCAGAGCTACCTGAGAAGTTGCCTTCCAGGATTAAGTCCTCAGGAAGTCTGCCAAATAAAACATAATTCTCAACTATTAGGTTGTGCTTTTTTTTTTTTTTCTTCAGTTTACAGCTATGTGCATTGACAGACTCAGGCAGCTCCTTGACCTGCTGAAAGAAGTTTCCCTTTGATGGTCTCCACCTCTCAGTAAGCCCTTGGAGGTGTTAGCTGGTTTTTTGTACCTAGTGGCCAAGCAGGTATATAATCAGAAAATCTACAGCAATAGATTGTTTTGGAAAAGGGGCTACCTGATACAGATTACTGTAATATTGCTGATGAGAGATGTTGACCCAAAGCCCTAACTATTGGAATGAAATGGGGATTCCAAGCATATGAGACCTGACTTTATGCAGGTCTAGCATTTGGAAATCTAGCACTTGGAATAGGCATTAAACAAGTACTTATCTAAATATTTAAACTCTTTGATTCTAAGACATATATTGCTCTTTCTTCTGTTTTAACACCTCTGAACTTACAAGGTATCTTACGATCACTGATGGCCTGCCAGTAATTGTGATGTAGTAGTTATAATTAATTGACTATACAAAGACATTAAAAATTCCAGAATGGGTGACAGCATCCAGGAACAGGCAAGAGTAAAACACTTTTTGAAGAAACACTACACCATCAACATTCCTGATGATGCAGAAAAAGTTATTTTGTGGGCAAATATAGACACCATCCATTCTGACTTGAAAAGTATTTCAAATTATTTGGGCTCTGAGTGAATATAAAGATGTTTTATAAATACTTTAATCAATGTCTTTGTTCTTTTCTACTTTTGCAAAAGAGGGGGAAATATTATAAAAATATAGGTGTACATATGGCTAAAGAGGTCTTTTAATAAGTATAAAATCAAAATTCCAAGTGATAAAAATGGGAATGCCATAGTTTAATTGGCAATGTTTTTTCTAAATGATGTTTCTTAAAAGGAATAGATTTCAATTTGATGAAGTACGGCAATAATGATCACAATTGCATTTGTGATGTAAAGAGGTATAGAATGAAATGAAAGTCTAAAATGGAGAAATAATAAACTTAGTCTTATAATTTAAGAAGGGTTATGCTGAGGACGTGGCATTAACATATTGATTTCAGACTTCTGGCTTCCAGAACTGTGAGAGAATAAATGTCTTATTTTAAACTACCAAATTAGTGGTAATTTGTTACAGCAGCCACAGGAAATTAAATGCCTAGGGTGAGAAGAGAAGCAGGACTGGGTTTGAATGAGAAACTCCAACATGTAAAATCCTCTAGAAACGGAAAAGTTGAAAAAGAAGGAAGAAATGAACAGAAAAAGAGAAGTGTGGTGTCATGAAAGCCAAGGATAAAATGCTTCCAAAGGGAGGGGGTTGACAACTGTATCAAAAATTGCTGAACTATGAAGTAACATGACTCTAAATAGTGATCCTGGATTTAGCTACATGGAGGATATTAGGACCCATATAAATATAAAACATGATGTGTAACAGGAATTAAGTTTTACAGAGTATCTCCCTGAGTATTATTCCCTTCCCCTTAGTAACAACTCAGGTTTATGACTTACTTATAACAAATAAAATGTGATGCTTTGTGACTTCTAAACTGGTTCATAAAAGATTACTCTCACTTTGCTTGTTGGAGCTCTTGTGCAAGAGCCTTGAGCCGCTATGCTGTGAGGAAGCCCAAACATTCCATGCAGTGAGACTATATGGAGGAGAAAGCCTGTAATTACATGGAAAGAGGATTATAACCAGACTCCAGCTGACTGAATATCATAAGAGACTCCAACCACAACCAACCAGGTGAACCCTTTCTCCTGACTAGATAGAGCTGTAGAGAAAATAAAGTATGTTTCTATATTAAGCCACTGGTAATTCATATGGGAATAATAATCAAAACATGAGATAAATAGTTAAGTGATGAAAGACAATATGCTTCCATAGTATGAATCCGTTCAAAATAAGAGCAAAAAGGAGAATTTCAGAGCCACACTGAATCATTTAATTTTGCTGAGACAAATTGATACTTGAAAAAATTTTGTACCAAATTTTTGGCACATTTCATTCTGGGATGTATCAGAAAGTTGTTTTATTTTCTCATAAAATTAACAGTGGATAGAACTTACATGCACAACTTAGTATATTTTTAACATCTTTATTGGAGTATAATCGCTTTACAATGGTGTGGTTGTTTCTGCTGTATAACTAAGTGAATCAGCTATACATATACATAGACCCTCATACATCCTCCCTCTTGCGTCTCCCTCCCAACAACCCTATCCCACACCTCTAGGTGGACACAAAGCACCGAGCTGATCTCCCTGTGCTATGTGGCTGCTTCCCACTAGCTATCTATTTTACATTTGGTAGTGTATATATGTCCACTCTCTCAACTTCGTCCCAGCTTAACCTTCCTCCTCCCCGTATCCTCAAGTTCATTCCCTACGTCTGCGTCGTTATTCCTGTCCTGCTCCTAGGTTGTACAGAACCTTTTTTTTTTTTTTTTTTTAGATTCCAAATATATGTGTTAGCATACAGTATTTGTTTTTCTCTTTCTGACTTACTTCACTCTGTATGACAGACTCTAGGTCCATCCACCTCACTACAAATAACTCAATTTCATTTCTTCGTATTGCTGAGTAATATTCTGTTCTATACATGGGCCACATCTTCTTTATCATTAATCTGTCAATGGACACTTAGGTTGCTTCTATGTCCTGGCTATGGTAAATAGAGCTGCAATTAACATTGTGGTACATGTCTCTTTTTGAAATATGGTTTTCTCAGGGTATATGCCCAGTAGTGGGATTGCTGGGTCATATGGTAGTTCTATTTTTAATTTTTTAAGGAACATCCATACTGTTCTCCATAGTGGTTGTATCAATTTACATTCCCACCAACAGTGCAAGAGGGTTCCTTTTTCTCCAAACCCTCTTCAGCATTTAGTGTTTGTAGAATTTTTGATGATGCCATTCTGACTGGTATGAGGTGATACATCATTGTAGTTTTGATTTGCATTTCTCTGAAGATCAGTGATGTTGAGCATCCTTTCATGTATTGGTTGGCAATCTGTATGTCTTCTTTGAAGAAATGTCTATTTAGGTCCTCTGTCCATTTTTGGATTCAGTTGTTTTGTTTTTGTGATATTGAGCTGCAAGAGCCACTTGTATATTTTGGAGATGAATCCTTCGTCAGTTGCTTCATTTGCAAATTTTTTCTCCCATCCTGAGGGTTGTATTTTCGTCTTGTTTAACATTTCCTTTTCTGTGCAAAAGCTTTTAAGTTTCATTAGATTCCATTTGTTTATATTTTTTGTTAACTTGCATTTCTCTAGGAGGTGGGTGAAAAAGGATCTTGCTGTGATGTATGCCATAGAATGTTCTGCCTATGTTTTCCTCTAAGAGTTTTATTATGTCTGGCCTTACATTTAGGTTTTTAATACATTTTGAGTTTATTTTTGTGTATGGTGTTAGGGAGTGTTCTAATTTCATTCTTTTACATGTAGCTGTCCAGTTGTCCCATCACCACTTATTGAAGAGGTTGTCTTTTCTCCATTGTATATTCTTGCCTCCTTTATCAAAAATAAGGTAACCATATGTGTGGGGGTTTATCTCTGGACATTCTTTCCTGTTCTACTGATCCATATTTCTGTTTTTATGCCAGTACCAAACTGTCTTGATTACTGTTGCTTTGTAGTATTGTCTGAAGTCAGGGAACCTGATTCCTCCAGCTCTGTTTTTCTTTCTCAGGATTGGTTTGGCTATTCGAAGTCTGTTGTGTTTCCATGCAAACTGTGAAAATTTTTGTTGTAGCTCTGTGAAAAATTCCATTGGTAGTTTGATAAAGTTTGCATTGAATCTGTAGATTGCTTTTGGTAGTGTAATCATTTTCACAATGTTGATTCTTCCAATCCAAGAACATGGTATATCTCTCCATGTGTTTGTATAATCTTTAATATCTTTCATCAGTGTCTTATAGTTTTCTGCATACAGATCTTTTGTCTGTTTAGGTAGGTTTATTCTTAGGTATATTATTGTTCTGGTTGCAATGTTAATGAGAGTGTTTCCTTAATTTCTCTTTCAGATTTTTCATCATTACTGTATAGGAATGCAAGAGCTTCCTGTGTTTTAATTTTGTATACTGCCACTTTACCAAATTCATTGATTAGCTCTAGTAGTTTTCTGGTAGCCTCTTTAGGATTCTCTATGTATTGTATCATGTCATCTGCAAACAGTGACAGCTTTTCTTCTTCTTTTCTGATCTGTATTCATTAATTTCTTTTTCTTCTCTGATTACTGTGGCTAAAACTTCCAAACTATGTTGAATAATAGTGGTGAGAGTGGGCAACCTTGTCTAGTTTCTGATCTTAGTGGAAATGGTTTCAGTTTTTCACCATTGAGAATGATGCTGGATGTGCATTTGTCATATATGGCCTTTATTATGTTAAGGTAGGTTTTCTCTATGCCCACTTTCTGGAGGGTTTTTATCATAACTTGGTGTTGAATTTTGTCAAAAACTTTTTCTGCATCAATTGAGATGATCATATGGTTTTTTCCTTTAATTTGTTAATATGGTGTATCACATAGTTTGATTTGGGTATACTGAAGACTACTTCCATTCCTTGGATAAACCCCAACTGATCATGGTGTATAACCTTTTAATGTGCTGTTGGACTCTGTTTGCTATTATTTTATTGAGGATTTTTGCATCTATGTTCATCAGTGATATTGGCCTGTAGTTTTCTTTTTTTGTGACAGCTTTTTCTGATTTTCATATCAGGATGATGGTGGCCTTGTAGAATGAGTTTGGGAGTGTTCCTCCCTCTGCTATATCTTGGAAGAATTTAAGAAGAATAAGTGTTAGCTCTTCTCTAAATGTTTGAGAGAAATCGCCTTTGAAGCTGTCTGGTACTGGGCTTTTGTTTGTTGGAAGATTTTTAATCACAGTTTCAATTTCAGTGCTTGTGATTGGTCTGTTTATATTTTCTAGTTCTTCCTGGTTCAGTCTCAGAATATTGTGCTTTTCTAAGTGTTTGTCCATTTCTTCCAAGTTGACCATTTTATTGGCATATAGTTGCTTGTAGTAATCTCTCATGATTCACTGTATTTCTGCAGTGTTAGTTGTTACTTCTCCTGTTTCATTTCTAATTCTATTGATATTGAGTCTTCTCCATTTTTTTTCTTGATGAGTCTGGCTAATGGTTTATCAATTTTGTTTATCTTCTCAAAGAATCAGCTTTTCTTTTTATTGATCTTTGCTATCATTTCCTTCATTTCTTTTTTAATTTATTTCTTATCTGAATTTTATGACTCCATTCCTTCTGCTAACTTTGTGGCTTTTTCCTTCTTCTTTCTCTAATTGTTTTAGGTGTAAAGTTAGATTGTTTTTTTGAGATGTTTCTTGTTTCTTGAGGTAGAATTGTATTGCTATAAACTTCCCTCTTAGAACTGCTTTTGCTGATCCCATAGGTTTTGGGTCCTCGTGTTTTCATTGTCATTTTTTCTAGGTATTTTTTGATTTCCTCTTTGATTTCTTCAGTGAGCTCTTGGTTATTTAGTAGTGTATTGTTTAGCCTCCACGTGTTTCTATTTTTTACAGATTTTTTTCCTAGTTGATATCTAGTCTCATAGCATTGTCATCAGAAATGATAACTGATGCAATTTCAGTTTTCTTAAATTTACCAAGGACTACTTTGTGACCCAAAATATGATCTATCATGGATAATGTTCCATGAGCACTTGTGAAGAAAGTGTACTCTGTTGTTTTTGGATGGAATGTCCCATAAATATCCATTAAGTCCATCTTGTTTAAAGTATTATTTAAATCTTGTGTTTCCTTATTTATTTTCATTTTGGACGATGTGTCCATTGGTGAGAGTGGGGTGTCCTTTACGGCTGTTAGCTTTTGGCTTATGTATTGAGGTGCTCCTATATTGGCTGCATAAATATTTACAATTGTTATATCTTCTTCTTGGATTGATCCCTTGATCATTAAGTAGAGACCTTTCTTTTGTCTTATAATAATCTTTATTTTAATGTCTATTTTGTCTGATGTGAGGATTACTTCTTCAGCTTTCTTTTGATTTCCATTTGCATGGAATATCTTTTTCCATCCCCTCACTTTCAGTATGTATGTGTCCCTAGGTCTGAAGTGGGTCCCTTGTAGACAGCATATATACAGGTCTTGTTTTTGTATCAATTTAGCCAGTCTATGTCTTTTGGTTGAAACATTTAATCTATTTACATTTAAGGTAGTTATCGATATGTATGTTCCTATTACCAATTTCTTGTTTTCAGTTTGTTATTGTAGGTCTTTTCATTCTCTTGTGTTTCCTTCCTAGAGAAGTGCCTTTAGCATTTGTTGTAAAGCTGGTTTGGTGGTGTTGAATTCTCTTAGCTTTTGCTTGTTTGTGAAGGTTTTAATTTCTCTGTCAAATCTGAATGAGATCCTTGCTAGGTAGAGTAATCTTGGTTGTAGGTTTTTCCCTTTCATCACTTTAAATATGTCCTGCCCCTCCCTTCAGGCTTTCAGAGTTTCTGCTGAAAGATCATCTCTTAACCTTATGGGGATTCCCTTGCATGTTATTTGCTGCTTTTCCCTTGCTGCTTTTAATATTTTTTCTTTGTATTTTTTTTTGATAGTTTGATTGATATGTGTCTTGGTGTGTTTGTCCTTGTATTTATCCTGTATGAGACTCTCTGTGCTTCCTGGACTTGACTGACTATTTCCTATCCCATATTAGAGCAGTTTTCAACTATAATCTCTTCAAATATTTTCTCAGTCCCTTTCTTTTTCTCTCTTTTTTTTTCTGGGACCCCTATAATTCAAATGTTGGTGTGTTTAATGTTGTCCCAGATGTCTCTGAAAGTTTCCTCAGTTCTTTTCATTCTTTTTTATTTTTATTTTATTTATTTATTTTTTTATTCTTCTCTGTATAGTTATTTCCACTATTTTTTTCCAGCTCACTCATCCATTCTTCTTCCTCAGTTTTTCTGCTATTGACTCCTCCTAGAGAATTTTTAATTTCATTTATTGTATTGTTCATCATTTTTGTTTGTTCTTTAGTTCTTCTAGATCCTTGTTAAATGTTTCTTTTATTTTCTCCACTCTATTTCCAAGATTTTGGATCATCTTTATTATCATTCCTCTTAATTCTTTTTCAGGTAGACTGCCTATTTCCTCTTCATTTATTTGGTCTGGTATCTTGGTCCTTCATCTGCTCTGTATTTCTCTGTCTTCTCATTTTGCTTAACTTACTGCATTTGTGGTCTCCTTTTGGCAGGCTGCAGGTACATAGTTCCTGTTGTGTTTGGTGTCTGCTCTCAGTGGGTAAGGTTGGTTCAGTGGATTGTGTAGGCTTCTTGGTGGATGGGATTGGTTTCTATGTTCCCATGGATAAGGCTGGATCTTGTCTTTCTGGTGGGCAGGGCCGCATCGGGTGGTGTGTTTTGGGGTGTCTGTGAACTTATTATTATTTAGGCAGCATCTCTGCTAATGACTGGGGTTGTGTTCCTGTCTTTCTAGTTGTTTGGTATAGGGTGTCCAGCACTCTAGCTTGAGGGTCGTTGAGAGGAACTGCGTCTTAGCATTGAGATGGAGATTTCTGTGATATCTTTTGCCATTTGATATTACATGGGGTGGGAGTTTCTCTGGTGGACCAGTGTCCTGAACTCAGCCCTCCCACCTCAGGGGCTCAGGCCTGACAACTAGCTGGAGTACCAAGACCCTGTCAGCCACATAGCTCAGAAGAAAATGGAGAAAAGAAATGAAAAAAAGAAAGAAAAAATAAAGTAAAATAAAATAAATTTATTAAAATTAAAAATTAAAAATATTATTAAAAATAAAATAAAATAAAAAATTACTTTAAAAAAGAAAGAAAGAAAAGAACAATCAAACCAAAAAACAAATACACCAATGGTGACAAGCACTAAATACTATAGAAAAAAAAAAAAACAGAAACAACAACAGATAGAACCCTAGGAGAAATGGTAAAAGCAAAGCTATACAGACAAAAATCATACAAAGAATCATACACATACACACTCACAACAAGAAAAAAAGGAAAGAAAAATTATATAAATATAAAAAAAGGAAAAGAACAACCAAATCAAATCTTTAAACAAACTACCAATGATAATTAGCTCTAAATACTAAACTAAGCTAAACATAAAACCAGAAACAAATTAGATGTAGAAAGCAAACCCCAAGTCTACAGTTACTCCCAATGTTCACTGCCTCAAATTTGGGATGATTCCTTGTCTATTCAGTTATTCCAGAGATGCAGGGTACATCAAGTTGATTGTGAAGATTTAATCCACTGTTCCTGAGGCTGCTGGGAGAAATTTCCCTTTCTCTTCTTTGTTCGCATAGCTCCTGGAGTTCAGATTTGCATTTGTCCCTGCCTCTGCACGTAGGTCACCTGAGGTCATCTGTTCCCTGCCCAGACAGGATGGGGTTAAAGGAGTAGCTGATTAGGGGGTTCTGGCTCACTCAGGCTGGGAGGAGTGAAAGGTATGGTATGTGGGGTTAGCTTGCGATGGCAGAGGCTGGTGTGATGTTGCAACAGCCTGAGGTGTGCCGTGTGTTCTCCCAGGGAAGTTGCCCCTAGATCACGGGACCCTGACAGTGGCAGGCTGCACAAGCTCCTGAGAGGGGAGGTGTGGATAGTGACCTGTGCTTGCACACAGGCTTCTTGATGGCTGCAGTAGCAGCCTTAGCATTTCATGTCCGTCTCTGGTGTCCATGCTGATACCCATGGCTCACTTCTGTCTCTGGAGCTTGTTTAGACTGTGCTCTGAATCCCCTCTCCTCGAACACCCCAAAACAATGGTCTCTTGCCTCTTAGGCAGTTCCAGACTTTTTCCCGTACTGCCTCCCGGCTAGCTGTGGCACACTAGCCTCCTTCAGGCTTTCTTCATGCAGCTCATCACAGTCTTCTCCCTGGAATCTGACCTCTGAAGCCCGAGTCTCAGCTCCCAGCCCCCACCTGTCCTGGCATGTGAGCAGACAATCCTCTCAGGCTGGTGAATGTTGGTTGGCACTGATCCTCTGCACGAAAATCTCTCCATTCTGCCCTCTGCACCCCTGTTGTTCTGCTTTTTTCCATGGCGCTGAAGGATTCCACCCACCCCCCGCCCCGTCTCCACCAGTGAAGGTGCTTCCTAGTGTGTGGAAACCTTTTCTCTTTCACAGCTCCATCCCAGAAGCGCAGGTTCTTCCCTATTCTTTTACATCTGTTTTTCTTTTTTCTTTTGCCTTACCCAGGTATGTGGGGAGTTTCTTGCCTTTTGGGAAGTCTGAGGTCTTCTGCCAGCATTCAGTAGGTGGTCTGTAGGAGTTGTTCCACCTGTAGGTGTATTTTTGATGTAGTTGTGGGGAGGAAGGTGATCTCCATGTCTTACTCCTCTGCCATCTTGAAAGCGTTAATTTAATTTTTAATTTTCATCACATACATAACATCATTCTTGAATTCGGGTTGACAAAACATAAAAAAATTAAATGTTTTGTACCATTCCCAAACCTAAATGGATGTTTATGCTAAATCTACAATCTCTTATCAAAATCCTTTGAGTCTAAACATAATTCAAAATTCAGTTAAAAAATATGTAACTCTTCTAACAGGATCTAAGGTAGTACCTCCCAATCTAATATAATTAAGTGATATAGCAAAGTGTATTATATTCACACTTGTTTGGATAAATATAGACAACAAGTGACTTCATATCAGTTCACTGGCTTTCAGTCAAAAGAATTTGAAAAAAATAAGGTTTTCATGAAATTTTGGATTTTGGAATCTTGAATAAGTGATTGTGAACCTTCACCTGTCCCCTCTTCCACTCCCCACCACCATAAATAAACAACTGAGCCCTAGTGTTGAAAACACAAGTTGGTTCTATTATAAATTAATCATCAGCATACTCAAAGAGGCCTGTGAAATTGCTTGGCCGTTCCAAGTTCTTCTGGTCTCTCAAAATTTCAATCAAACTGTTTTTCTCTTTGTTTTTAGTAGTTGACTCCATGTCATAATTTCTAATGAAAATAAAAACAATTAAGAGGAGGCTTTCTCATGTTTCTGATACTGAACATGACTCTTGCTGTAATAAAGTCATTTCCTATATCTCCAACTTAAGGCCAGTTTTACCATATGCTTGTAATCTTATTCCCATCTACCTTCACAGGAACCTTATGCTACTGATTTGCCCTTTTATATATTAAACAAGATAACTCTTAATTCTCTGTTTTGATTACTAGATGAGTGATGGTGACCTAGATAACACTGGAACATTGAAGGATAAATAAACTTATGAGATCAAGTTTGTTTATGTGTTTGTGAGTAGTTTGTATGTAGGTGGCTGAATGGATAGAGCTGGAGCTGTCATTTTATAAGTTATCTATCAAGGTTATTGAAAATTTTGACTTTTGACAAGAGGGAGCATATAGAGTGAAAAGGGAAGAGGATTTATATATGGGTCATGAGTTAAATAATCAGGAATATAGGACTCTTTCAAAAGAAACTGATAAAAGGTGTCCAAAAAGGAGGAAAATCAAGGCACCACACTCCATGCAGAAATTATACACAAACCTTCCAGAAATTTTACCATAAAAGGGAAAGTTAGACCTATAGAGTTGTAACTGGAGAAGAATGAGGGGAGTATGTAAGGATTGTTTTTATTTATTCTTCTAATGTGGGAGAACACTATCATATGTTTACAAATGTGTTCCTTCCAGGGAATCATGAACTCCTAATTATGGTTATGGTCATAAAACTGATTATGTCCTATTATTAATTATGTCCTATTAATTAGTCTATATAATTATAGTCAAGAAAGCTATTAAGTCCTATTAAATCTATTAGGCTGGGAGACTAGAAGTTGAATAAATCATATTTGTTGCCCTCAAAATTGTCACACACAAGTGAACTTGCTATCTAGCATTTCTGTTACAGAATTTTGTCACTGTACCTGTATGATTTTGGGTATAAATGCCCCTAAAAAGTGGTAAGGGAGAGAAAATTGAAGACATCTTAAGAAAAGAAAAAAAGGAGCAACATAGTTATAAACATTGCCCTTCATTGTGTGATTTATGATCAAGGTCCAAGACACATTTGAAGTTAGAGACAATGAAAAGGAGAACAATATAAAACAAGGTGCCAGATTAGTGTGGTTATCTCAAAAGAGTCTCCAAATTGACAGACTGCAAAAACCTCAAATCTTTGTTATTAGAGTTATATGATTCAGGACATCTTTCTTCTTAAAATACTATTTTTGGCAAATAGATTATTAATAAGTGGGATTTTAAAAACAGTTTCATTATAAAAATCGCTTTTTGAGATAAAATATCATATTGGAATCACAGGACTCAATATCATTACCCAATAGAACCACTTCTAGTGAGATGTGTACTCTGAATTTTTCCACCGTCTGTCTGTGGGATAGTCTAATACATTAAAAAAAATATTCCTGATCTCTGCTGGCCTTAGACTTTTTTAATAATGTGTTACAAACAAAAACAATTTCAGGAAAAATTGTTGTATGCAAATATTTCCCAGATTTCATAAGTGAATGTTCAAAATGTATGTTTTAATTTATTTCTTAGTTTGACAAATATTGCTTATCTTTGAATTTCAAACCTTCTGGAGTGAGTGAAATAATGGATTTCTTTTTTGTTATCTCTAAGGAAGGATAATTACTGTGTAATATATGATGTGTTTATTGTTTCTATGGATGCTATCTAACCTAAAAAGTGAGTGATCAGCATGAAGCAAAGCAGATGCTGAAGTATCTGGTTTGTGTCTGTAAGTGAGTGTCCAAGAGCTATAATGTCCTCACACAACTGTGGGTCATCATCATGCCCACTGGCATTCTGCAAAGAGGGACTTTGAGGCTGAAATCATTATCAGGCAATTATTTGGGAACTTTGAGATTAGAAAACAAAAACACATGAACTTTCTTATAGATTAGAAAACAAAAACACATGAACTTTCTTATGTCTTTCATTTGGATCATTCTGAATCACGCAAACAAAACAAAACAAAAACATAGAAACTCTGAAATGAATGATTATACCCAATTAAAGTATAAAACACTTAAACTTTAGTTACCATGAATTAAAAATTTTATAGAAATTAACATTGAATTTTGTTTTCAAAGTTGATATGAATTTCACTTTTGCAGCCAGAACCATTGTTAAGTTACTTAGGCTGGAACTGTGTTTTATAGACTTTGGTATAGGGTTCTCTATAAGTATATAACTCTGATAGAATGTTTACACTGTATAATTGTATTATCATGATCTGTTTCTGTATCTGTCTTTCCACTATGAATTCTTCAGAGTATAATTTCCATCTCGTTGTATCCAGGTGCCTCGTGCATATCTTGGCAAATACTAAATCCTCAATAAAATTCTTCAATAAAAGATAGGTGTTTTATGTATCTGTCCATTATAAATACATATCACATACTAAATAAATAAATAAATAAATAAATAAATAAGAAAGTGGAGACCTTTTCATTTACAATATATTTTTCATGTCTCTTGGGATCTGGAATGAGAATATACTTAATAAAATATATTTATCCTACATTTTACTTAATTGTAATGTTTACATTGCTTTCCTTATACCCAAATTCTAAAATAAACCTAAAATCAGTTCTTATCTTACAGTTATATCAAGTGTAACTGTAGATTCATATATGTCAGCAAGTCAGTGGATGTCTAGAAAATAATTCATAAAAAAGTGTGTTTACAACTTTATATTTAACTTCAGTGAATTGTTAGTGTGAGCTTTTCTTAGTGCATTTCTTATAAAGTATGAGAGAGTAAATCTTCTTACGATTTCATATTTAAAGCTTGAGCTGTCTTAAGAACTGCTATATATAATAGTTAAATATAGCATTAGGAGACATCATTACTACCTATTGCCTTTCACTGAAGATGTTAGTGAATTCAAACTGTGGATTTGAACTTATATCTAAATTCAATGATTATGTCTTTCTCAGAATGCCTTTGCAGATGATATGCTCTATAGTACTTCATAACCATTTTTATTAATTGAGATATGACTTACATACATTTACAGGCACTACTGAACTGCTTGGTTAATTTTTATATTTGTGTATACTCATGTAATCAATGTCAAGAACTTTGACCAACCTTGAACCACCCAGATCAAGGTCTAGAACTTTTCAAGCACCCTAGAAGTCTCCTATGTGTCTGCTCCCAGTCAGTTCTCCTCTCCATTATTGCACTGGAATAAACACACTGTCAATTACTTGTCAATTTTGTATTATATAAGTGACCAAGGTGTAATTATAAATCTGAATTGCAGTTTTAGAATGCATAAGTAGAACAACCTCAGAAAGTAATACAGACCAGGAACCCCTCTTTCTTTCAAGCATCTACTATTTCTTGACTCATTCAATATACAGCCCAAATCAAATTTTTTAAAAAGAAAATCTGTCTTTGAACTATCAGAAGGATTTCTTCTTCTATTTCTTGTTTATCATGCAATGAAAATCTCATCAGTTATAAGTATCAAAAAGGGTCAGCCCCATGATGATGCAGAAAGACAGATTGTATTTCTAGATGGTTTTACTTTTACTAACCTTATGAGTGTACTCTGTAAAGATCCCATAAACAAGCAACAGAGTACGCTTTAGATTTTATCACACTTCCATGACATATGTATATAGAGATCAAATAATGCATTGTCTGCTTTGAAAACTTGCATTGGCTTTCTTTACACACCTGATTAATTTTATCACCAATTCCCTACTTTGGTGCTCCTATTACACTTGACTAGAGGTAATAGCACCTTTCTCACATTGCTCTACATTTTCAAATTTGTTAGGAATTAAATGTAACTTTACTTATTTGAAATCATAGTCAGGTAAGCATGTTCTTTATTCCTCTTGACATCTTGCTGGATATCATTTTCTAAGCGTTCGCATTTAGTCTATAGCTAAACTGTTAATTAACAACAAATCAGGTATATTGACATCAACACTTCATAAAGATATCAGTCATTCCATCTACATAATACAAGACACAGATTCATCATTTTTGCTCATTATACTCAATTGCAATAATATCTAACAATTTGAGGAAATTATTTATTTTTCAAAGCAAATGATGGGCCTAGAGAAAAGTAAAAAAGTTCTTTAAGAAGTAGAAAAAAAAGCTAGTAACAATACCCCATAACTTTATCCCTAGCACTAGTTTATTTTAGAATTGTATACAAAATCAACTAGACTGTCTGTCTCCCTCATGCTTATTCTTTTTCTCTACTTTGTCTTGATACAGGGGTCACGTAGTCATCAGTCCTCTTATTTCCATATGGTCTTTTTTCACATCCTTCCTCTTCCTCATTTCTTCAAAAGAGGAGTGAGATATTCAGCTGGGGAAATGGGAAAAGGAACTGTGATGCTAGATGAGCTCCTTTTACTGGGGGTTACAGCTCATTCAACAGATGCTCTGCTCTCTGCTCTACCCTATGGGATTTGTCTTTGGGGGTAAGACTTGTGGTTGAACAGTTGTGCCAGCAGGCTACACCCCTCTCAGATCTAAACTTATATTTTCCACTAAGCATTATCACTAATAAAGGTAATGTATCATTTTGACTTTCATCACTGCAATTCCTATGTCATTGACACAATCGATTCTGAATGCAGAAAGGGAAAGAGATGTTATTTGTTAACTCTCCCCAAAAGTCACAACATTCTTTTCTTGCATTTTCAATTTGTGTCTTCCCATTGACTTCCTCTTTTGTTACTTCTAAAAATGTAAGTATGTGCTAGTGTACTATCAGTCCTACTATATTCTTTCTATCTCTCTTTTTTCCCTCTTGTCTTTTTTTAGCATGAACCTTCTCAAAATTTATTTTGTATTTGTTCTTTCAATAGTTAAGTCTCTCTGACTCCTTTAATTTCACCAAAACTACTTTTGGGAAGGTCTCAAAAGTTCCCTAAACCCTGTCTCTTTTTATTAGTCACCATCTTCCTAGATAAAGGCAGGTTTAAACTTGGTTATAGAATTCCTGATGAAAAAGACAATATGTCTAGTTCTATAAGGGTTCATGTTTCCAAAAAAGTACTACAGTCTAAAATCAATTTCCCATTCTTGGCTTTGTACAGAAAGACCCAATAAGTAGTGAGCTCTTGTCACTTAAACAAGTACACTAACCCTGTAGAGTTTCTTGATAAAGGTGAGACAAAAGGAATCAGTGAAGGAGATTCTTCAGGTGTAGGTATGTCTCTGGTGTAAGTAACAACTTAGAATAACTAGATGAAGGAAGTGATGCTTAAGCAATCATTTAATAAGTACCTCTTTGTTAGTCAGAATTTTGAGATTTGTCCTTTATGAAATAACCAAGATTATCAGCATTCTGTCCCCCTGAATGAAGGTAAATGATCATGTTTTATAAATTCAAAATTTCATATTTTTATTCCTTAACCATCTTTTGGATTACCTTATATTCTGAATGTCTAGTGGTTTTCTATTTATCCTGCCAGTACATTACATCCAGAAAGTTTAAAAGAGAACTTTCACCTGTGTCTCTCTCTGTATTAAAACAACTTTGCTTGACATTTTTATCTTATTTTGAGCTGGGAGATTTAATATTTCAATCACTATTGATCCTCATTCATCTTTCATTATGCAGTGTTATAGAAATGTGTTTGATTTACAGCTACAATGTGATGGGTTGAAAAAACAGAGACTGAATTTAAAGTTGAGAGAAGGCTATCAAAGATGGTTGTGAAAGATGCTGAGGTTATTTGTCAATGTGAGAATGATAGAAAGTCTCAAATGATTCTTAGCAGAAACAGGGAGAAGTCAATTGAAAAGACGAAAGGGGATAGTTTGGACCAGCTGCTCCAGTCATGGAATAAAAAAAAAAAAATCTTTCTGTGGGTGATTTTCCTAAGATTTATACTTCTTCATCTTCCTTTTCATAACATATTAGGTAAATATGAGGTTGTGAATATAAGGGAAAATGCCAAAGATGCTCATATGCCAACCCTGATTCTACAGAATCAGAATCCTAGAGGTTCAAATATGGTACAGTCCACCTGTTCCATGGGGTCTTACAACTTAAGCCATATTGGTACAGCCATACGATATTCTTCTTAGTTTTAAATTTAATGTCATGGATATTATATATTTTCTGTTGCCTCCATAAAACTACAGCAATGACATTTCAACAGATCTAACAGAAACTCTTTAGAATCCCTTTCCCAACTGCCATCAAATAATGAAATCTACATTGGGAATGGACCTAAATCTTCTGGTAACTTTAAAAAAAAACAAAAAGAAAGAAACAAACAAACCAAAAATGGAAAACAACAACAAACCAAGATGTTCTTAATATTAGAGAGCTGTCAACACAAACCATTTTTTTGAGATCATTTGAATTATTGACCGATGTTGTTGGTCTTTCAAAGTATATGTATCAGCTTTGTGGCTTTAGTTTTCTCTAGAAAAGCAATAATATTGTATATTATATTTTCTAGAATGAAACATGACTCTATGTTAAAGTATTTAACAAAACTGGATTTCATATTCCTAGTCTTGCTTGCTTCAGTGTTTGTTTTGATTTTAAAATTAATGTACTGTCTAGAAACTGATGAAGTGAAAAGAGAAAGTTTCATAACTAAAATCAAAACAAATATATGCATCAGAGATTGTGATACTACTGTGGTAGAGTGTTGTCAAAAAAGGAAAGTTTAAAATTCATATTTAAATTTATTTCAACTGGGAATAGAGTGACTGACTACCTCTTTCTGGATTATTTACACTGATAAAGTTTCAAGGAAAACAAATAACAATTAATTTAATTAACACAATTTCAGTCCAACTTCTTTCGGTCAACATTATTAATGTGTTTTAAAAAAGAAAAGTAAACTATTGACCAATTCTTAGGAAATTAATGAGTCTGTTGACAACAGTTGTTTTCAAAACAGGTCCAAATCACTTACCAGCCAAATGGAAGGAACTAATTCAAATAACTTGGTATTTGAGGATTTGGGAAAATGTTTGGAAAATTTGATTGAAATTTCCTATTTCGTCTACACTTTTCTTATCCTTTAAAGCACTAAAGTTTTTTTTTTAATAGATGCCAAAATCTTGAAGAAATATTCAGTTCTTATTACACATGCACATGATTTTTAATCAATTTGAACCCTCTAGGGATTACTATATATATATATATATATATATGAAATAAAACCATTGTTACAACTACTACACACTTTTTTTTTCTGCTGGCTAGGATTAATAATAATTCATCCATGCTTCCCTTGTATAACTGTCATTTATTGAACTGATGACTCAAAAATTTCTCTATGTGGAGAGGTTTAGTTCTGCTTGATAAGAGTTCCTCTGCAAAACAATGGTTTTGAAGTCATGAATGTTTTCATATAAACCACAATCTTAAATAAAACAAAACTCTGCCAATCAATCATAAAACAGAAATCTAGGTAAGCAATAATTTATATTATTAAAGCTGTAAGATTTAATTTTATACTACTTTAGAGATTTTACTACATACTTTTCTGACTATGGATATAATAAATGAAGACTTTGGAGAATTACAATTAAATTTTGAAGACAGTGATCTTTTTCCGTCCCAAAGTACTCTTCCAGGATAAAATGAAAAAAAATGAATTTATATTTATTAGGCTTTTCAGGAATATGAAAAATTATTGCCATTGGCTGCATGGTCTACCAGTTTCCCATTAGTTAATAAAGTTGCTTCTGTGGAAGCCAACACATGGAAATAAAATCATTTCATAAACTAAGAGCATGGGGTCAAGAGTCAGAATATTGGAGGCTAATCCTGTCTTTATCACTTACTGACTAACTGACATTAGGCAAGTTGCTTAACCTGTCTATTCTCCCAGTTTTTTTTTTTCTTCTCTAAAATCATCTACCTCCCAAGGCGTGATGATTAAATGAGATAATGCACATGCTTGGCACATGGCGAGCACCAACTCTATAATAGCTATTATTACATCATGATCTAACTGAAATTAACATTTCTCATTACGTGAGAAATTAAAATTTTAGTTGTGATGACACATTAATAATATATTCATGTGGATAGCAATGTCCTCATTTTGTCATTTAACTGTCATAATAACTCCAAGTCATAAAAATAATCATCCGTTAGACTCCTAACATCTTAGTACATCAAACAATGACTTTATGTCAAGAATACTAGAAATTATTAATCACAGACAACCTTTAGATATTAGCTGAATATTATACATAAAATATCATGTTTTTAAAAGTTACTTTAATATTGTATAGTTAGTTGGGTCCATCATTTTGCAAAAGCCATTAACAATGCAGAGAAAAAAGTATCTTTAAAATGTGTTTTTAAAAGTATTGATAGCTGATGAGTCAGTGAGGAACTACTGAGCCATAATTATAGGGAAAGCAGGAATTCAGATATGAGAGAAGGACACAAAGGAATAAATCAATTTTTGCTCCAAGGGTAGAAGATTTGGGCTACATATTTGGTGGTCTTGAATAGAGAGGGGTACAAGGTCAAGGTCTTAGGCCCACCAAGGTAGGACATGTATTAACAACCTTCTCATAATTAAGCTGGGTCTGTAAAGGTTTACACACTCAGAGTTATGGTGACCTGAAGTAAATTCCTACCAAACCTCCATTTCTTGTGAACTTTAGAGAAGTCTCCCTTGATTCTAAATTAAGTATAGAGAATAAAGAAAGGTGAAAAAAACAGTATCTGTGAATTTTTTATCCCACTCTGGGATTGAGTGTTTCTAATATCCTCAAACTATAAACTTGAATTGAAAATTTTTCAGACTGACAGTGTCCCCAGAAGCAGAGCCAAATCCTCTTGAGAAGACCAACTTCATCTAATCCTTAAAGAGTCCCATGATTTTTTTTAATGAGTGTATCCTTCTAAAAACACCAGTACACTAGAAAATAAAGCATCATGACAAGTCATAACAGAAAAAGAAAAGAAAAGAAGCAACAGAAACAGACCCACTCAGGTTTCAAATATACTGGCAGTGGACAACATCAGAATAGCACAATTGAAGAGATAATTAGTACTCTAGGATCTAAGTAAAAAAAATAAAATAAAAAGAAACCCAAAATGGTGCACATGGAGCCAAAAAGATGGAGAATATGGAAAAGAGGTTAAGAGATATGGTGGTGGTCAGTAAGTTCCAACATATGTTTAATTGTAGTTCAAGAAGAAGAGTGGAAAGGAAATGGAATAGGTGCAAAATTTTGAGGTGTTACAGTTGAGAATTTCCCAGAAGTGATGACATATACCATCCACACAGATTCAAAATCCCAGTGAACTCCCAGGAGGATAAATAATAAGAAATCCACACTGAAATACAACATAGTGGCACAGCATGACATTAAACACCAGAAGGGAGTTCTTCAAAACAGCCAGAGATAAAATGGCAGGTTTCTTTCAAATGAGAGCTGATCAGGTTGTCAGCTGATTTTTCAACAGCCACAGTATAACTGAAAGAAAACTTTCATTCTAGCATTCCAGACTTTGCAAAATAAATTTCAAGAATAAGGAGTAAATAAACATGGGTGGACCTAAAGATTATTGTATTAAGTGAGGTAACTCAAGGGCTTCCTTGGTGGTGCAGTGGTTAGGAATCCACCTCCCAATGTAGGGGACATTGGTTCGAGCCCTGGTCCGGGAAGATCCCGCATGCCGCGGAGCAACTAAGCCCGTGCACCACAACTACTGAGCCTGCGCTCTAGAGTCCATGAGCCACAGCTACAGAAGCCTGCGTGCCTAGAGCCTGTGCTCCACAACAAGAGAAGCCACTGTGATGAGTAGCCTGCACACTGCAATGAAGAGTAACCCCTACTCGTGCAACTAGAGAAAGCCTGCACACAGCAACGAAGACACAGTGCAGCCAAAAATAAATAAAAATAAAAATAAATATAAAAAATGAAGTGAGGTAACTCAGACAAAGACAAATATGTGATATCACTTATATGTGGAATCTAAAAAAATCATACAAATAAACTTATTTACAAAACAGAAATAGACTCACAGCCATAGAAAACAAAAGGGAAAGTGGGGTAGGGGAGAAGAGATAAATTAGACATTTAGAATTTACATATACACACTACTATATATAAAATAAACAACAAGGGCATACTGTATAGCGCAGGGAACTGTATTCAGTATATTGTAATAGCATATAATGGAAAAGAATCTGAAAAAGAAAAGAAAAAAGAAAAAAATATATATATCTGAATAACTTTGTTATCCACCTGAAACTAACACAACATTGTAAATGAACTATACTTCAATTAAAAAATGGTCATTAGAAAAAAGAATAAAGAGCAAATAAAAACAGAGAAAGGGAAAAAGAGAGAACAACAAAAACTGAGAATTTGTTAAGAGTAGACCTTCACTTCAGGTAGAGGAAAATCATTTCAGGTAGGACAGTAAGCTCGGATGCAGAGTTTGAGAAGCAAGAAAAATGCAGAGAAAATGGTAAATGTGGGTAAATCTGAGTCAGGGTTTCTCAGCACCAGCACTATTGACATTTTGAGCTGGACATTCTTTGTTGGGAGGAACTGCCATGTTCATTATAAGATGTTTGGCACTATCCTTATTCTCTACCCACTAGATGCCCTCCAGTAGTACCTCTTACCTCTCCCAACGCCTCTCTTATGACAAGCAGTAACAGTCACTAGACACCGGTCAAATGTTCCCTGGGGGGCAAATAGCTTCTATTGAGAACAACTGATTTAAATAAATATTCATTTATAAAACAATAATAAATAATGTCTTGTTAAAAAAATTGAGTTAAAGCAAACAACAACAATAATCTATAAATCAGGAATGGAGAAGGGATCTGATAGAAGAGGAAAAAATAAAAGTAACAAGAATAACACAAAGGAAAGGATGGGAGGAGAGAAAAATCAACATAGAACAGGCAGGAGACAGAGTAAACACCAATTAAGATGGGAGACTTAAGTATAAATAAATCAGTAATTACATTAAAGGTAAATGGAACTAATGATCCCATTAAAGGCAATGTTTTACAGACTAGGTAAAGTAGTAAAATTCTAACTACATGCTGCTAATCAGTAACACATCTAAAGCCAAAGGACATGGACAGTTTGAAAGTGAAGAAGAAAAGATGTATCTTGAATAAAGAAACCAAAGAAACTTGGTGTAACTATGATCAGACAAAACAGTTCTTAACCATCATGAATTAGTTAACATGTCTACCTTGATTGTCTCACATCTGTGATGCAATGGAAAGAGTTGGCCTTTTGTTGCCCTTTCTTGGTGTTTTTGTTCAGTTTGTTTTGCACATGTAAATCCAGAAAAGAAGCACTGTGAGGGCATAACAGGATTTTACTGTAGCCAGGAGCAAAACTGATAACAATGGAGGAGCAAAACACTTCCAGCGGGTTTTTCGCCAAAAACAGGCTGGCTTTCATCTTAGTGACAGAAATAATAACATTTTAGACAATATCTATTGAAACTCTTTTAACGAGAGAGCAGGGCCTCTGGTTTGTCTTGAAAACATTCTTAATTAAAAAATATACAACTGTGTTAACTAGCTTTTGATGACTCTACAATTATGACCTTTCTCTCTTACTTAGCTTTGC
The DNA here is from genome assembly GCF_964341445.2 of Mesoplodon mirus. Classification (NCBI taxonomy): domain Eukaryota; kingdom Metazoa; phylum Chordata; class Mammalia; order Artiodactyla; family Ziphiidae; genus Mesoplodon; species Mesoplodon mirus. The sequence continues at coordinate 130,614,460 of NC_138982.1, read as the reverse complement.
ATTTCTCTCTCTCTTTCACACACAATAATAAACAAGAACAAGCATATGGAGACATTTTGTAATCCCTTAGAAAGAAATCTGAACCTGTTTAAAAAATTGTTTAGCATAACCCCACAGAATCATCTGCTTAATTTTATTAATTTTGGCAAAGCTGCTGTCACAGATGTTCACTATTACACAACGAAAACACGTTCAGAGTGCAGAGGGGTTGTGCATAAAGCAAAGAATCCCAGTAAAATTTATAAGGGAGCTGATGTGTGACCTGGTCATGAGTTAGTAAGTGTATATTAGCAACTTTAAGAGTCTGGTTTCGTTTTAGAACACTGAGGTAAATTCACTTAACCCTATTAGAAGCTGTTGAGATAATTGCGCCATAGTGTTAATGGAAGGGGGTTGGAATTGCACCTAGGTAAAAAAGCCTTCAAAAGGAGGTTTTGGAGGATCTGGGGAAGATAAAATGCCCAGGCTGCTCTTTTATCACTTTCTCATGCCAGTATAGCTTCACTTCAACCTGGGGAATTTGGATCTTGAGGTTAGTGTCTCTTCACACGGGAATTCTGCATGACCTTGTCAACTCTCAGAGCAGTAGGATAAACGGCCCAGAGCTCTCAGGAATGGTCATGTTTTGAAAATTCTATAAATAGACTCTGTGGTTAATTATTAAGCTCTCAAGGCTGTCTAGTAAGTGAACAATGAAACTACCAACCTGAAAAAGCTAATTCCTATGCAGTTTCAAAGCCTCTGAAGTTTGAATCAGCTTCCTTCCTCATACTGTTATTGACAGAGCTCTCCTTCTCTTCCTGTATTACTGAAAGTGCATGTTTCTTTTTATGTCTTCACATTTCTTGCATTGCTAATAAAAGTTCTGTATATACAGGCAGCATCCCAATTTAATGAATGCATCAAAATTACTTTCTTACATATAGATATAATTTTAATGAAGACCTCTTCAGAAGTGGTCATTCTGAATAGAAACGTTATATTATAAATTAGTACATTTGCTGAAATGCACAGTTTCAGTTACACATTCTATTCTATCTTCTTTATTCTGATTTTACTAACAAATCCTTCTTTTTTGTAAACATTAGCTCTTTAGTCCCTAAAGGAGGTTGTCTCTACCATTATAAACTCCTTGGACCTTTGTTCTCTTTGAAACTCCCCAAACCTCAATTCAATATTTTGTAAAAGCCTATTACATTTTAAGACCAGCTTATGTCATATTCAGATACAATAATCCAAGAATGATAATACTAAAACAACAATGTCTTTGTTTAAGAGACTTGCCTCTACATAGCAGGGCTGGTGAAAGCATATGTTAAAATTCTCAGTAACTAGATCAGGCAACCACTGTTACTATAGGCTACCTGCCAGGACATATTACACTTGTTATATGGAACCAGCCATTACAATGGTTTTCATTTAGATGAATTATGCTTTGGGGACTGAAAACAGGTTTAGGCTCATGAAAATATTCACTCTCTCCAGTATGAAGAGGTTACCACACTCATTTTATCATTTCAGTTGTCATTTCTCATATTTATCCTAGGACTAAAATTGTGTTGTCCTCTCTCATAAAAGATGATACATTCTTTCATGTATTTGCTCTGAGTTGTGTTTCCAGAAATGGTGATTGCTACCAAGTTAATTCTGCTGTTATCACACTACATTAAAGGCAAGCTATGCCTTACATCAAAGAAGTACTTTAATTGTGTTAAGTGTGTTTAACAGCCCTGATACCTCGCCCCTTTTTGTCTCCTTCTGATATGTGTGTATTTTGATGTCTAATATTCCTAGAGAATGAAAGCCCTCTTGTGTATATCAATTGAGGGATGAGGTGAGTCATCAGGAATATGAATAATAATATTTAAAGTCTTTGATAGAAGGTATTTTTGTGATCAACTTTTTATAGATAAGATGTGTGAGACAAAGAGGGTATTGCTAATATCCTAAATCTTTGTATTTAACTGACAAAGGCAACAAGATACACATGGAAAGAAGGTAAAAATAGGTTGAGATTTGTATCTGCATTATGATATTCTTTCTTTTCTTTTCTTTTCTTTTTTTAATTTGGTTGTGCCGGGTGTAAGTTGCAACATGCGGGCTCTTAGTTGTGGCATGCAGGATCTAGTTCCCTGACCAGGGATTGAGCCCAGGTCCCCTGTATTGGGAGCGTGGAGTTTTAACCACTGGACCGTCAGGGAAGTCCCTATTATTTCTTGATATTCAAAAAAATCAACAAATGTACACAGAAACTTTCTTTTGTTTCAGGCCCTATTTTTGGCAATGGAGATAAAAAGATTCAGCCTGCAGGGGCTGACAGGCTAGTAAGGAAGTTAGCCAGCTCTCCTGGATTCATTACACATATGTGAACTTAAACTTCCTAAAAGCAGAAATTATTGCCTGTTTTGTTCACTGATAGGAGCATTTACAAATGGGCCTTGTAGTTAGTAAATATTTGTTGAGTAAAAGAACAGATGTAGACATACTGTATGATAACATTATAAACCATAGGATTTATTATATTGCAGATATGATTGAGTTTATTCCTGGGAGCCATGAGGATGAACACTGAGGAAGGCATACCCCAGTCACCAGTTTAGCTCTATTGAAGGAAGTGTTTAGCATTTATTTGACTTGCCTGGGATTTTTAAACATTTTAACACGCCTTTTGGTTAGCACTTCTAAGAGATTATAGGCTCTGGGCATGATATGCCTTAATATATAGATGAAGTTTTAGTCTTGTTATTGTTATTCAAAGTCACCCTTGTTAAAACTATGCTCTTGTTTTCACAGTTCAAGACCAAATGTAGACTTGAAAATTAGTCATGCAGTAACCACCAGAAGCACATCTGCAGAGCGTGCCAAAGGGAAGAGGCAAGAGAGACACAAAATGCGTCCTGGAATATGTCAGTGTGTCCACAGCACGATACTCTGCTAAATGAAAACATTCCAGAAAATGATTATGTGGTGCAGCGTTCATAAAAGAAGGGAACAAGCAGGGGAGGCAAAGGGGGTAACTTAAAGTTTGTTTGTTTGTTTGTTTGTTTGTTTTTCCCACTATCTTCTCTTCTGGGCAAATGCAAAGCACAACCCATCGTGGGCAAAGTCAAAATCACAGTAGTGACTCATAATACAGCACAAATATGCAAAGTGCAGAATACCGTTCCGAGCATTTGCATTATATTTGAAGAGTATAGGCAATGGATTTAGAATAATGTGTGCTAGGGAAGGTCAAAAATGAATTTCAAAATAGAAAAATGACACGCACACGTTACATAACACTGGAGGTTTACTTTGCATAGAAACTTCAGAGATGCATTAGAAATGCTTGCAGATTGGGAGATTAAAAGTACCCTGTTAATTACTATTATGTAGGATACAACTCTGCTGATAGCATGTGAATAATCATTTTCTGGCTGTACTCATTCAAGAATAACTCATGCAGTGGGACAGAAACACTGGTCATCAGTGAATTGTGTCTCAGTTAGCTATGCTCAAGAATATTCTGAAGTTTTGAAAAATATCACTGTGTACTGAGTATATTTAATTATTCCTCTGACAAGTTTAACTGAGCTCCACCCCTCTCCCATCTCTCTTCTTTCTCACACATGGAGTTTCCATATCTTTCTTTCCAGTTTGAGCATGCAATTAAAAATATAGTTTATGTCTCTCTAAGAAATTTAAGATGCCATCCATTTGCCATTTCTAATACACACTGAGATGATTTGACAGCAAAAGATAAGAAAACATTATGGAAAACCTCTTCTCTTTTCTTTAAAAAATTAACGTTAATATCGTAAAAAAATTAATGTATTTAAAGCATGTTTACAGTGAGTGAGAAGAGTGGAACCAGGGACAGTACTCCACCTGCCAGGCTTTCTTCATCAGATAAAAAGCCAGTAAATGTTTCATGGGTTTTGTCAAGTTCAACAAAGTTTAGGGACATGGCCTGAATAGCAACCCGAATATAGTTACCAGATTTAGCTAATAAAAATACAGGATGCCAAGTTAACTTTGAATTTTGGTTAGCAAATTATATTTTTTTAGTATAAGTATGTCCCAAGTATTGCATAGTATCCCAAGTATTGCATGAGACATACTTATCTTGAAAAATTACTCATTGTTTATATGAAATCCAAAGTTAACAAGGTGCCCTGTGTTTTGTCTGACAAACCAGAACTGAAACACACAATGGAAGAGGCTGTTCTCAATAATAATGATCAGATTATTCCTTGGCAGGAAGAAGAAGATACCACACGTGAGAGGGTTTGTAGTATGATTAGGCCAGTACTATGGCAGATTAATTGATAAAAAGCTGGGTTTTCTATGAAGAGACTATCTACAGAGTTCAGTTTGCCCCAGTGAAAGTCTGCATGCAAAGACACTTATTATAAAATATCATTTTATTCAATAAATACTTATTGTCTACCCTTTGTCAAGCACTGTAAAAGCAGCTTGTGATGTCTCTTATGAAAAAAAATTAGAAATGAGATGCATGCATGGGCCACATAAACCGACAATGTGATGGTATTCAGTACGTCAGTTTATAAATAAACACATTTCCCTCTTTTATGTTTCTTCATTGTTGAATTTGATTCATATAAGTCTCTGTATAATTTAACTGCCCATCTGCATGGAAATATAGGATGCAATGTTGCTTCTGCATCTCACCAGCATTCTTTTTATTCTTTGAATTTCTAGAACTCTTATAGACTGTACTGCATTATTACTTTCTTACTTATACACTATCATAGATGATTTTGATATAATTGTTGCACATGTATGAGTTTCCTCACAAATAAAATAAAATTTTGAAAATTATTTGCTTTCCTTTAATAACTTGTGGTATTTACTTTACCGAATAAAGAATAAGTCTTGAGAAAGATTTCAATGTGCTTGAAAATTTACTCAGAAACTGTCAAGGGAATTGATACATCCCTTAATGTTTACTTCTAATTATTCCTATGAGAAGAACAAGAAGCAATTATGGATAATAAAGAGAGATTTTCCTTTTGTTATTCACCTTTAATCTTGTATGCAGAAGAAACCAAACACATTCTTTATAAGTTGGACTCTTAGAGCAATCTGGAACTCAGTAAGGAGATGAAAAATTGCATTGCATCTGTTAAATGAGTTACTATATAATGGTAATTCATATTGATTTTTTTTAAATCTTAATGGCCTCAGCAATGATTTAAATACCCAAAGGAAACAGGTTTTACCACTATGAAGAGTTATCTTATAACCAAATCAATAACCTACTGAATTTGGCATAAGTTGTGTAGACGGACTTTTGTGCATATCCCTCATCACTTGCTTTGTTTGGTGACTCTCCTATAAATTTGGCAAATACACATGTATTTATTTTTTTTTATTTTGGCCCTGATCACCGTATCTTCACTTATTTATTTTGTCCTGCTTCTAATAAAATATTGAATTTTCTTTAAAAAAGTAGCTCATTTTGAACGCTTTCTTCAGGGCAAATTTCATTCTGCTTATTGTCTATTGACCTAAATAACTCTTTAATGATAGGATCTTCAATAAACTGCCTTCACATTTCATAAATCATTCATTAATTTAATTTAAATTCATTTAAATTCACTTTTGTGACAGGAAAAAAGCCACCTATGTTGATTAAGACAATTAAAATAGAGAGCAACTTGAAACTTGGGGAGACATTTTGGAGGAAGCTTTGGACCCATACACAAACAAAAAGAGATAAATCCTTTGCTGTGGTTTTAAGTAGTGTGGCGCCAGAGCAACATGATAAACGTGCTGAGATTTACAGAGGCCCCAATTACAGCCAAGATATCTTAATGCACTCTTTGGCATCTCGGAGCACACATACTCTATATGAAGGACTTTGAGATTTATGGTGTGAAAGCAGGCTACCATATGCACCACAGATCTTTCTTACTTAGCACTTTCCTCCAGCATTTGTACAGACATGCTCTTTTGTTTTGATCATTCCGTTCTTAACTATTTGTGGACTATGTATTGCTTTTTTCCCCAAAACTTTTTCATGGATTTTCTTCTCATTCTAATCTTCCAATATGCATTTTAAATAGAACAGGGAAAGTTATATATGCCTATTTCACTACTAATAACAGGAGTTTTTATATGTTACTAACCTACCTGTGATGTTTTCCCCCATCACACAGAATGTAACTATTTTTGAGGGAGGGTGGATTGGGAATGTGGGGAAAACAGGTATGTTACTTGTTTTTTTTTCTGGGTAATATTTACTGTTGCACTAATTTTCACTAAAGAATACACTGCTTACGGAAGAACATAGATTGAGTCACATAAAAATAACTTTTGAGACCACAAAGATGTGTGATAACCATTTCAGTTAAAAGGCACTCCCAGGGCTTCCCTGGTGGTGCAGTGGTTGAGAGTCCGCCTGCCGATGCAGGGGACGCGGGTTCGTGCCCCAGTCCGGGAGGATCCCACATGCCCCGGAGCGGCTGGCCCCGTGAGCCATGGCCGCTGAGCCTGCGCGTCCGGAGCCTGTGCTCCGCAACGGGAGAGGATACAAGAGTGAGAGGCTCGTGTATCGCAAAAAGAAAAAAAAAAAAAAAGGCACTCCCAAACACAAAATGATTGAAAACCTAGAGATTACTTCTGAATTGAGTCTGTTTAGAATTTAATATGGCAACAAATCAGGGTACATGCTAATCTATATTGATGATATTAGGTGTTAAAAATGTCATTAAAGGAGGAAAGCTATTTCAATATGGATATAGCTTAATGGTTTTTGAAGGTTTTTACTGTTTTAAAGTGATTAAAATCATACTGAATTGAAAGTAATTTTCCTTAAAACTATCTCTAATATATTGAAGTCAGGTGGACTGGATTTTATATCTCTTAAATTTGAATGGTTGGCATTTATTTAAATTTAACACAACATGCTAGTTTGAGAAAGCTCCTTTGATGAGTGGATTCACAAGGACTCCTTGCATAATATTTTATGATATTTTTATGATTTTATGAAATTTTATGAATTCTTAAAGGTATATTTATAACAATAAATGCATTGGAAATTATTTTCATTGTTTATTGAGTTGTAAAACTCATGACATTTTGGACGTGAGTAAAACATGAAATCAAATTTATGAAAGTTACAGAAATAATTGATATTGCATAAATAAACCAGTCTTATATTTAGTAATTTTAAATTGTGTTCTTTAGATTGAGTTGATATTTCATCGCATTGTAATAATTCTATATCCTTATGAACTGTAATTCACTATTTATTTACATGTCATAAGGTGTTAATATTTATTTTTGTGATATAATCCAAAATTAGTGCTTTAAAATGAGCATGTTGCTTGCAAAAATAGGCTAAAGGGAACCCATTGCATACATATGTTAAAGTACTTTTGTAGGTAAATTTAAGGTATCAAGTATTTTAGTATAAAACCATTATTTTAAGTCACAGCCTTAATACATATTTAAAATATTTTCTTCATTATAATAGACATTCGAGTCCATAGAAGAAATTGTCTGACAATTTTACAAAGTAGAATAAGAATTCAGGAATATTGCCATGCAATTTAAGTGTAGAATCCTCCTAGGTTTTAATTTTTTCTACAAGGTTTTATACTTGTCTTATCTACACTGAAAGCAAAGGCAATTATTTTAGAAATTCATTTTAATCTAGTTTTCTCTAATTATTCAATTGTTTTCAGTAAAATAACTTTTTAATAATTATACTTAATCTGTTCATGGATAAATTAATTAATGTGCATAATTAAAATAACAGGCATGAATAGAATAAGCAGGTTTAAGAAAACCATGATTGACTTGGAAGCTAAAAATCAAGTGGAGAGGGTGGCAATGTGCAAGTCAACTATCATAGGATGTTTTACAGGAGAAATAGAGACAGAAGCAAATCGGTTAAGGAGAGTTCCATTAAAAGAGCTTTTGTGGAATTAAAAAATATGAAGAAAGTAAACATGTCATTTTATAAGAATAAGTACTTAATATTTTTTATATTTCTTTTCAGATGTGTACAGCTATACTTAGCTGATGGTTAAAGTGTTTATTCTGCCAGGCAGTAGGCTAAATAATTGATCTTACTTAAATATCAAGACAACTAGGTACTGTTCAGGAATACTGGTTTGAAGCCTAATTAAACAGTAGCTGAAGTTGTAGTTGAATAATACTTGTTTCCTAGAACAAGGGAAAATGTTTTCAACAGGAACATTTCTTAGTAACCCTCATATCTCCAAAAATCATCATTAAATGTAGGCTTACTAGATCAAATAAAAAGTCATTTTGTTTATTGTTGTAATAATATATTGCTATCATCATTAGATTATATCAAATTATTATTAATATTATAAGGAAATATTGACAATGATTTCAACATATCTGAGCCATTTAATAAAATCCTTGTTAGAAAAAGTAAATATTGTAGAAAGTTGGAAATGCATCGAAAAGCATAAAGAACAAAATAAAATGGGTCACTTATAATTTCATCATACAGTTATAATAATGATTACAATTAGGGTGCATAGTCTTTTAGTCATTTCTCTGTGTGTGTGTGTGTGTGTGTGTGTTAGCAAAACATGATTATCATATGCAGACAATTTTGTTACATCACAGTTATCATTGTTTGGTGTGGAATGAGAACCTATTTCAGTACTGTACAGTGTCTAAAAGCTCAGGTTTCTGGACTCTGCCTGATGGATGACTTTCTGGTTCCATCTCTCTCTTTTTTTTTTTTTTTTTGGCAGGTTCCATCTCTTGATCTTGGTAAGTCAAAGGGTCTCCTAAGCCTTAGACTCCTCATTGCCAACATGAGAATAATAGCAAAATCTGGCTTAAAGGTTTAAATGTGGGTGATCCCTATGAAGTATTTGATTCAGGGAATATTAAATTTTTCTTATTTGCTACTTAGTGAGCCACTATTTTTACATGTTTTAGTTAAACAAGCACACTGGTGTTTCACAGAAAATTCCTTTGTAAGTTAGGGGAACATATATATGTTGCTACACTAATTTTCTAAAGATTATGATGATTCAACTTTTGTTATAGTCATTTACATTAGGCAATTAAATCATGAAAGGAGAAATTTCACAGTAAAGATAAAACAGAAGTAACTACCACCTGAAATAAGAAAATGGCTTCTGAAAAAAATGAAATCATAAATCCTCCATTTAAGTGGACTTTCTTCTATGTCGCATTTATTCTTTTTAAAGGATTATATGTTGCCCACTAGGACAAAAAGTTATATCTTGAGTATTTATAATCGAATTTTCAGAATGTGATCAAGGTTTTCAACTGGTTACTAAGGCTGTGTTGATAGAAAATGTAACAGGTTAATGGGGCATAAAACATCGTTTAAAATTGTCGTTCCTGGTCTAACACGGTGGTTAATATTTTACCGACTTATGTGTTTGTCCTGTTCACGCTTATTGAATCCCTTAAATCCCACGATTCAAAGAAAGTAATTAACTGGAAGAGTTCCTATTTGCAAGCAAGCATGTCACTTCTGGGAATTAATGCCTTTACAATAATATCTATGCCATTTTTTACACTGACTAATATTACTGAACAAAGATGAATCATACAATATCCATTAAGTTTTAAATGTTTCAATAATGTATTATAGAAGCAAGGACTTCCATTTTTCTCTAAGATTACACAGTGAAATTCTCTTGGTTGGTTATAGGTTGAGTCTGTGAGAATCATGACAAATGATGGCTTTCAATTTCTTCTCCATCTGAAAGATCATAACTGAGCATGTGATTTGCAAAGATACCTTTCCCTTTCCAGCTTCTTATCCTTCTGAATTTCTTCAGTCCTGTGAGCCCATTGCTTCTTTCAAATGTCCCTTTTCTCAAGTGTTTTATGAAATAAGAAAGATCTAGAAGCATTATAAAGCACTGGAAACTTTAATACTCTCGACCATGTTGATTAATGCTCAAGGATCCAAAAAATATTATTTCATTTGTTTATAAAATTTTTAGTTTGGAAGGCTGATGTGGGCTTACTATGATCAAAGTCCAAAAATTTCTGAAGCAGTAATGGGCAGAGAAGGAATTTCAGTGATAAAGCATTTGATTATCAGCATGCCTGTATCTTTGATTAGTAATCTTCTAAACTGTATGCCTCTTGAAAACTGAGACATTTTATTTTTCTTTGTATTCTGAATATGTTGCCTAACCCATAATATTAGCTTGATAAGTATTTGTTGGATATGTGAATGAGAAAATATATTCATTTTCTAATCCAGCTTTCCATTGGAATAAGCAATCTTTTCAATATCTTGAAAAACAAATATCCAATCATATTTAGATTTAGTCGTGAATCTTACCATTACACAATTCATTCATTTTGGTTCTGGGTAGAATCTTCTTCTCTCTTCACTATTTTCTGGGAGATCTTAAGCAAGGAATTTAAATGCTTCAAGAGTTATTTTCATTAAATGCACATTTATTATATGATTGTAATGCTTACTTCAAGACTGTTAAAAGAACTATATTATTTAACATATAGGAAAAATTCGAGTGTAGCTTTGGCTTATTATTTGTGCTCAGTATATTGTAGTTCAGCTTCAAATAGATTTGTTTCTTTCACTCAATCAGTTGCCTAAAACAAGTGTTCATATTTGGACCATGCCATTCTTGCACAACTTTTTTTTTTTTTTTTTTTGTTCCTGGACTTTTCATTTGACTTTGTTGTTATTGAGTAAAAGGGATATATGCCTTTAATTTTTGAAAACCAACAGACTATTCTTAATATACAGTTTGTGTAATGAGTCATTTTCTTCCCGAAGAAAATTTTGGTAAAGTAAAATTTTACATATTATTTCCTGTTCAAATCATTCTGTGATTTCCTTTCATAGTCCTCTTCAGTTTGGCTCATTCTCTCAGATCCTTGACTTCTTTCTTGCTTCTTATTTTGTTTTTCTGGATTTTAAATTTAAATTAAAAAAATATATTTTTTAGTATTTTTTTTTTTCCAAAGAGACTCATGGACATTAGGACCTTGCAGGCTAAAATGATTTTTCTAAATTCCTTTCATATTTGGTTGAAAAGTTTCCTATATACAGAATTCTAATTAAGTACTTTTTTGAGATATCTAATGCTTTTTTCTGGCATATCATGGTGTAATAGGAAGTCTGATGCCCATCTAATACTCTTTCCTCTGCAGTTTATTATTCTTTTCCCCACTGGAAGAAATTTTGTGATTTTCTTTTCGTGCTTGGAATTCTGAAACTTCACAGTTCTCTCTTACAGTTTGTACCTCTTTTCATTTTTCTTGTAATTGTGGAGTTCTTCAATTTGAGTTTTTTTCTTAGAGATTTGCTTTGTATTATCTCTGTGGCTATTTGTACCCATCAACTGCCTCTCCTCTTTCTTTCTGGTCCTCCAGTGGTCTTTAACATTCTGGATATAACTGATTGGCATTTAATTTTTTAAATATTTTCCAATTCTTAGTGTTTTAAATTTTATATTCTGAAAGATATCCTTGTCTTTATCTTCCAGATTGTTAATCCAGGATTGCCCATTCTATTAGGTATTCTTATTGATTTGTTTCAATTAATATTGGCAATCATACTTTTAATTTCCAAAAATCCTTTCTCATTTACTGTTCTTTTTTATGGCAGCTTGTTCTTATTTTAGGCAGGCAACATCTCCCAAATCTCTCTGAGGTTACTAATATGGATTTTTTTTTAAATTATTTTTATTGTTCTCATTTTGCCATTTCTCCTGTGAGCACTGGTTTTCTCTGTTTAGATTTTATAACTGGTGAATCTCAGTGTATCACTCACGAATACTGACAAGTTAGCTGCTAAGCTGATGAATCTCTTTGCCAGCTGAGTTTGCTCTTCAGATTCCTAGATCTGTTGCCCTAAAGGCTCCTCTTGTGTGGACAGAACGCTGACTGTGAGCCAGTCCAGTTGCCAGGCAAGCCTCTCTTTAGGTTAAATTTGCTCTTGAGAGCAGGCATGCTGACAATGACTATAGGGTGAAGGACTTGACTTTGGGGGTGGAGTATGATGATTTATTTTGTTATGGATAGAACTGCTTCTCCTTCCCTCTCCCCAACACCCAGCTTCATTGAACGGATCTAGAGCCCTGCTGCTTTCTGCCTCTCCTTTCAACCACGGTGACTGCCTTTGTGGACCATCCAAGAGGATCTTCTGCTCAGATGGAAGGTGAGATCTTCAGACGGGAAGTTAAAAAACTACAGTCAGCTGCTCCACACATACTGAGGAGGGGGTGACAGCTGAATGACATACAGTTCTGTAAATGGGTCTTTGCTTAAATTCTGTTAAGGCCACCTAGAGATCTCTGCTGCTTTCTGTAATTCATAACTCCAGAGTTACAGCCACTTAGTTTTATTTTTTCACCACTCCATAAGAGCTCCAATCACTTGTAACCTTCACCCATGCATATATTAAGATGTAACTACTTTGATATGGATTACACTTCTCTACAGCCCTATCTCCTTACTGTCTTCTAAAATTTTATTAACATTTCTTGTCAGCTCAAGGCAGATGCCTTTTCCACTTTTAGCATTCTTAAGGGTTTATTTACTTATTTGTAATATCCTTTACTCTTGTTTCAATAGTACATTGGAAAAGGATTATTCAGCATACTGTATTAGAAAATGGATTATTTTATAAATACAATTTGGCTGTAGACATAATTTCACAATGTTGACAACTGCAATCAGTCCATTTTTTTTTTTGACAGAAAGAGATGGTAATCAAAGAAAGTTTAATAGAGCAGGGGTTACTTTCACAGTTTGGACAAAGTCCAAGGAAACCAATTTAAGGTGGAGTAATGCCCTGGGACTAGAAATGGTCAGGGGGGTAGGTGTATTCCCCAAGCCTTAAGGGACACTAAAGTGGCAAGAGGAAAGAGTGGGTATTAGAACTCAGAAGAATAACTAATGAAAAGGTTGTCTTGTAGGAGCTGTGGCATTTGATAGAGGGATAGTCAACCCACAGAAGGAAATGGGGAAATAAATTCATCTCACTCCTCTTCCCTTTCCTCTGATCTGTTGGCAATTCCCATGAACTAATCCCAGCTGGTAGCTAGAAGGTGAAGAGAGCTCGTTTATGTCTTTTATATAGGTCAGACTCCTAGGTCACAAAGGGTAGAAAAAGATGAAGAGTGGGTCTGGACAAACAAATGGGAATTATACAGCAGGGCTCACCCTTTTGCATTCACTCTTACATTTGTCCAGATGAAATGCTATACACCCAATTCAGGGACCACCCACATTTCTATTAGCTATGGTGATGGCAACTTAGTGATCTGCCCACCTGAAACTTAAACAGAAGATATCACCTGTATGCTCCTATAAGGTAGGAAAGTGAGGGAGAAGGGAAGGTGAAAAACACTTTATTTCTGTAGTCCTCATTTCTGATGCTAGTCATGAGGTCCAATTCTAGGTAATTCTAGCTTCCTTTCTTTACTACTTGGTCCATGTTTTTTTTTTTTTTTTTTTGATGTGTGTGTGTGTGTGTGTGTGTGTGTGTGTGTGTTTTGTTTTGTTTTTTTTACATCTGCCAGGATCTCAGCTGTATGGAAGTCTTTACCTGGTGAGATGATCCTGCCTAATCTGGGTCCGTGGTTGTCTTGTCTTTATTTTGTTGCTACAATTTCCATTGACCAGGATTCTTGGAAAAGAATGTACCAAGAAACACTCCAGTCAACCCCCTGGGTTTCACGAATAGTCCTCCTTGCTCCAACTGTTTAGCAGGAATTCAATTTCACCTTGGTGATTAAGATCAATCACTTCGATTGATAAGCGACCTTCTTATCTATTTTATGGGCTCAGTTGTATGAGGACACCTGAAAAATAGATAAATAAGAAAGAGAAAAATAAAAGATTACAAGCAGAGATGAAAGGAAACAGACTCACAGACTTAGAAAACAAACTTATGGTTACCAAAGGGGAAAGGTTGGGGACAGGGATAAATTGCGAATATGGGATTGACATGTACATACCACTATGTATAAAATAGATAACCAACAAGAACCTACTATATAGCACAGGAAACTCTGCTCAATACTCTGGGAAACCTAAATGGGAAAATAATTTGAAAAAGAATAGATAGATATATGTATATGTATAACTGAATCACTTTGCTGTACACCTGAAACTAATATAACATTGTGAATCAACTATAGCCCAATATAAAATAAAAATTAAAAAAATAAAATAAAGTGCTTAAAAAAAGGAAGGAACTGAAATTATAGGGAGGTATGAAATATTTAGATTAGTTATTCAGTATGGTCCTCATGGATTGTGTGAGAAGGAAGGAAGTAGGAGATAAGGCTGGGGAGGAAGCTGTTGTAAATTATTTATATTTCTCCTTTCATTAATATGTACAAATGACTGGTATCTGAACTTTCTTAGACTCTATATTCATGAGAATAAGTCACATATAGATTTTGTCTCTTATTATTTGTTCTAATAAGCAATAAAATTCTGAATCTTGCAATAGTTAATATGTTTATAGTTAGAGATCTATTGTATTCATCTTATAATTTACTTATTATAAACTTTAGTTTTAATTGATACATCATTAAATTTAGTGATACTTGATGGCTTCTATACATAAAATCATGTTATATGTAGAAGATGAATTCTTAACAATTTACATGAAACACTTTAATTTATTAAGTTTTAAAGAATTCCACTAGATTAGTTCAAAATTTCCACCCACTTTGAGCTATCTTCTATCTCAAATACAATCACTGAAGACAAAAATAAAATGTGTCATTTTTGGAGGGACACGTGAAGATTGTCCAAAGTTTTTCATGTTTTCATTACAAAAGAGAGTGAGCAGAGTCTCTAGGGCCTGAAGCCTGGACATTTAGTCATGTTTACGTTCTTAAAGCCAGCTCAAGAGCAACCAGTTCAAGTACATACATGAAACATTGCTAAATTTTTCTTGGCAAGGTTGCAGAAATGGTTTTAGCCACTGGCATATTATTTCATTTCTATTTTCTCTTAGCATCACTGATGGCAAAATATGCCTTTATAACTGTTGCACTTTTGCCCGTTTTCATTTCTTATGTGTGGAAATATATTTCGGACAGATAGAGCAGGCTTTAGTCTATCAAAGAAAGAAAGAAACATGACTCTGGACTGAGCACTGAAGATTGAGTTTTCTATTATCTGCCTGTTATGTTAGAGCTGAACAAATAGAACTCAGCATCATTTTATAGGCAGCACTTGTATGCATATTTACACACACACACATACACATACACACAGATTTGCATACAGTTAATGTTCAGTGGCTGAGCAAAAGCAAAGGAGGAGAAAAAAGCTTAACTATGAAATTACAAACATCAGGAATAATTATCAAGAAACAGAGATATTTTTCTAACTAGTTGTCCGTTCAGCACCTTCAGAATTTGGAGATATAATTTATATAAACCATTTATGTACTCTCTTTTTCCCGAATGTCTGCAGCTTGGTTGTGTTAGTGAAATTAACAAGGAAGCCAGTGTAGCATTAGCTCATTACTACTAAGCTCTCTTCTCTTTAACCATTTCTTTTCTCCTTTTCACTCTGTACCATGTACGTCACCCAATCTGGAATCTTTCTAGAATAAGTTGAAATATTTATTTTAATAGCACAGGGAGATCAGCTTGGTGCTTTGTGACCACCTAGAGGGGTGGGATAGGGAGGGTGGGAGGGAGATGCAAGAGGGAAGAGATATGGGGATATATGTATATGTATAACTGATTCACTTTGTAATAAAGCAGAAACTAACACACCATTGTAAAGCAATTATACTCCAATAAGGATGTTAAAAATAAATAAATAAATAAAATTTTTAAGAAAAGAAAAATAAGTAGAAGATTTCTTCAGAATATATTTGATTATAAATTTTACTTTGGGAGAAAGTATTACATAAATATTTAAAATATTCTCATCTAATAAATAGCAACATAATATTAATGTTAGCATGTGTATTAATTCTCTATTTTTAATTTTGTCTATGAACACTTGTATATTCTATTACTATGTAAGTTATGCATCCCTGGAATTTATACTATTAAATAATTTTAAATGAAATTCTTGGATTATGTTCTCTTTCTGGTTAAAATTTCAAGTCCTCGATTAAATTCTTTTCTAATTAGAAGTTATTATGAAATATATCAGTTTAATGAAACCACAAATAACGTTAATTAAATAACCATACATATTAGCTGAGAAATTTTCAGAAATATTTCTGAGAGAGTTAGAGCTAAGATCAAATGAATACATTTCCATTTCAAATTCTTTTGACATTCTGGATACTACAACAATGTCAAACTAAAACTTGAATATTTTTTCAATATCTTTAATAGTACTGTAATGTAATAATAGAGTACAAGTAGTTTCAATATTATTAATAGTAACAATGTAATAATAGCAATGATTGGTGAAGAAAAGATACCTCAGAAATGACCTTCCAATATTCCTGCTGGGACCCTTTGAATGTCTGCTGACTCTCAGGTCTGTCCATTTGCTGCCAGTGTGGAATTTGTGATTGAAACATTTAATCTCAGTTTCACAGGCACTTGGAACAGAGGGACTAGACTAGGTGGGTATGTGAGTGAGTGCGTGTATTGTCCCACCTCTTTGTATATGGTCCACATTAGAGGAAGATAACATAGTGAAAGGAGGGCTACTCTTTGCCATTCCTATGCTGCTGCCTTCTGAAATAGTAGTGAGGCAGTGGTGAGAGGAGTCTGGATGCTCTCCATTGGCTTCTGGAAACTTCCACCTCAGTACTCTCAGCTTCCAAGTGTGAAGCAAGGATTTTGAGTGTCACCTGGCAGTTCTTTGAAAAACTGATGTAATAAAATATGTTTTTCTCTTTCAAGCAAACATTTTAAAATTGGGTTTAGGTCAATTATTTATTGTTTGTGCAAACTTCAGCCATCACACAACTCTTGGCTGCACATCTGGCCCTGGGAATTGTATGAAACCGTGCCCTAGTGCACTGGGTGATTGGTGTTCATTCACATGCAGTCTCCAGACCTACTTCACTTTTCAAATGCAGTAGGGAATAAGTGTATTCCTACCACAGCGTCTAGGATAAACCGATAAACCTTTGCTTATTCTGGTGTGTATTGGAGCCCAGCATCCTCGAAGATCATTTGATCATTGATTTTTTGTTGTTGTTGTTTTGGTGGTGCAGTGTGGCTTCTGGGATCTTATTTGCCCTGCCAGGGATTGAACCCAAGCCCTGGGCAGTGAAAGCATGGAGTCCTAACCACTAGACCACCAGGGAATTATCTGAGCATTGATTTTAAAAAAACAACTTTTAAAGCAACCACAGACATTAAAGAGAAGTGGAGTTTATGCTCACTGAAAAATCAGTATTGCCACCGAATTGTGATTTGATGATCATGTATACTATTTTCATACATTTTATATCTTTCACATAATGTAATTTAATTAAGAGACTAGCCAAAGCTATTTTCTTTTACAATTTCTGGAACAATCAATCTAAGTTTAAAAGAATAGTATTCTTTACCTGAAACTGTTGCAATTATCTTTAGCTATAATCTAGGCAAATACACATATTTTATTATACTTAAAATTTTTTGATAATGAGTATATGACCTGTTTAATGTTTTATATGCCTAAATATGACTTTCAATGTCCATATAATAAAAAAATAATAAGAACTAACAATATATAGAACTTACTATATATTATTTTTTTCTGAGATGATTTAACATATATATTAATTTATTCAATCCTCACAGCAGTAATATGAGGTAGACATGACTGTTACTATAGTTTATCAATGAGTAGCTTAGTCATAGAAATATTATGTAAATTTCCCAAGTTTCACAACTAATGAGCTGTAGAACTGCAGTTCCAAACCAGGTTGTCTGATACCAGTATTTATGTTTTTAATGACTGCTGCAAAGTTTCACTACAAAGTAAAGGTTAACATAAAATAGAAAATTCAGTGCAAGTGCTCGGTAAAACAAAACAAAAGAACACACTAATATTGGTTTTGTCCCACTTAGGCCTTTGAATAAGTTAATAGCTGTGTTTTAAAAACAGAAGGTATACAACCCAAGATCTATTATGATACTCTAACAATTACAATATGATTTATTTTGCTGGGTGAAATGGTAGCACACACATAGAGCCTAGACTGGCCAGAGGAAGGGTAGGTAGGACTAGCCTGTAAAGGAGACTCTGGGAATGGGGGTAGTTTTCCAAGCAGAGTTGATAAAGCCCTGAGGAACAGAGAACTAAGGCATATTTGAAAATGTGAAGAAACTGGAAAGCAAGGCCCACAGTACAATGGTGGAGAATTTAGGTTTTGGACCTAGACTTTTCTGAGATCAAATAAAAACATCATTTTCTAATTGATGTGACATTATGTGACTTGGAAAAGATGATCTCACTTTTCAAGTGACCAACTTTTGAAAAGAAAAGGAAATATGACTTATCTTGAACAATCTTAGGGAGGATTAAAGGTGAATTGGTGTGTAAAGCATCAAGGACAGTATTTGGTACATAACCAGTTTTTGATGAGTGCGCTCAAATTCACCGTGGCTAAGCTGAAAATAGTTGATGGGAACATCTTTGAGAGGCGTGGCTTGAGGATTCAGACTGTGATGGCCTTGTAGCCCAGAATTTCGACTTTGTCCTAAGAGTAATGGGGAGAATCTGAAGGGCTTTAAAGTAAGAAGTTATACTATCGAATTTGCATTTTGGAAAAAAATTAATATTGGAATACAGTCATGTAGTACTATAAAATGAAAAATACTTTATTGTGTAAGGTATTTTGAAGATTGAATAAAAATAAATATGTGGACAGTGGCAGCAAGAAAACCAATATTCTTTAGAAATGTGCAATTTATTTATTTTTTCCTACACATAGAAACATCCTGGCGTCACATAAGATCTTTAGAGACCCACCTATATACAGAGGATGTCTCTGGACCACCAAACCATTACATAACTTGTTCATAATTCTTAGAAAAACATATGAACATTCCAGTTGTTGACATATCCACATGTGCAGAAAAATAAAAATCACATGTGTAGGAGATGGTCAGAAATTTTGATTACTCTTAAACTCAGTATTATTTGTGATTTTTATGTACTTTGATTGTTCTTGCCTGTTACTTATTATCTTCTGTGATTGCATTCAATAAACGTTTGTTGAACCAACATTTATGTGGAAATCACTTCATTTTTATACTTACTGTCACATTTTATTGATTCTATTCATGTGTTGTCTTACTATGTAATATAAAATTGTATGTTCCCTGTTGGATTACTTGTTCTTTCTTATCTCATTGTATAGAATATGTTCCCAATAAACATTGCTGACATTGCATTTCTTATGTGCCCACATCATATTTCTATGGGTTGAAAATTAGTACATTTTTCCCTCTACAACAAATAACTGCCAGTATTTTTCAAAAATACAGTCAGAGGACCAACTATGTAGGAAAAAATCTAAGGAGAGGGGAGTCTTTACTACAAATGAAGATTCCTGAGCCTTACTCCAGATTTACTAAATCAAAATGTTCTGAGTACATTCTGGATTCCTAGAATGTGCATTAAAAAAAAATGTTTAGGGGATTCTTACATGAATTCAAGTTAGAAAACCACTTCAGAACATGTGTACAATTATTTTCTGTTGAAATGAATAGAACTGGACCATCTCAGTGTTGCCATTTCTGTAAGTATTACTTGAATGATAAAACAATATCCATGATAAGAGTATCTTGACTTCTGTTAAATTAATCTGAAAAAAATCTCATGAAACATTGATGGATAAGCAGGTGCTATAATCTGCATGTTTGTTTTCCCCCAAAATTCATATGTTAAAATTCTATTGCCCAATGTGATTGTATTAGGAGGTGGAGATTTGGGGAGGTGAGTAGGTCGTGAGAGCAGAGCCTTCATAAATGGGATTTGTACCCTTATAAAAGAGGCTCCAGAGAGCTCCATCAGCCCTTCCTCAAGTGAGATACAACCAGAGGTCTGCGATCTACAAGAGGGTCCCTCACTAAACCATTTGGGAATTCTGATCTCAGACTTCCAGCCTCCAGAACTGTGAGACCTAAATTTCTATTGTTTATAAGTTACCCAGTCTGTGGTCATTTGTTATAGCAAATAAACTAAGACAGCTAGTAATGTATACAATAAATTAAGTAACTTCTGTAAGGTCAGAGAGGTGATGATTTAAACATTATCACCCTGAAATGTATGCTCGAATGATATGTACTTGGCTCTACCTAACTTAGTATTTTCTTTTTTTGTGTGATTTTTTTTAAAATAAATGACATAATATTTCATGTGACCCCAAAACTGGGAAGGAGAGCTAATTTTTATGAATCAAGATTCAAAAGGCTATCCACAGGCTGAAATATGATTGAATATATCAAAATTAATCTTCCAGTGTAAAATCTCATACTAGATTAAAAACATTCATTATATAAATCCAGGATGTGGAAAGAGCTGGACTAAAGACGGTTTATTTGCAAAAAGTAGATGACTGCAAGTAGTTGATTGCAAGCTGCATATGAATCGATAATGTGAAGCAGTTGCCAAAAGTGAAGAAATTGTTTTTACTTTAATTATAATGTTTCAGCAACTACAAAAGTAAGTAAAAATTATTGTAATGCCATCGTCATTACACAATTTTAATTGTTTTGTATTCTCTTCCAGGTGTTGAGCACATACAAGCCTAATTCAAATAGCTTAATCATAATACACCCATCATTATTTAAACGTTGTTTTTCTGTCTAATATCATATCATAAAGCTAATGTGATTGTAAGCTTCATTAATTGTAGAACAATGCTGAAGGCAAGGAATATCACACTGGAGTCTTGTTCCATGCATGGTCCTGGCAGACAGCACCACATCTGGAGATAAGGTCCCAGTGGCATGGAGTCTGGAAACACGGGGCCAATAACCTGCCAGGAAAAGATTCTTAGAGAATCATGAAAGCTGTTTTTATTATATACTTGAAGGCTCATTCTGTGGAGGAGAGATTACCAAGGACTTTTGTTATTTTCCGTTTGTCTTTAGAGAACACAATCAGGGTCAGTTGAATTCAATTCAACAAGCGTTCATTGATTCTCTATTGTATTTCAGGCATTGGGTATGGAGTTCAGGACTAAATTGTCAAGGAAGACACAATATCTGCACTCACTGATCTTAGAGCCTAGTTGAGAAACAAGCATGAGACTCCTTGTCAACACCTTTTAAAGCTCCTGAGATAAATTTCCAAATCGCTTTTCTAAAGTATTTCATCAAATTTCTCTCCCACCAGGATTATGCATGAGAAAACTGTTTCAACACATCCTTATAGAAATAGTGTGTATTAACTTTTTTCCTAGTTTTACATGAAAATGGTATATCATTTAAATTTTTTTTTATCTTTATTATGAGTAAGATAAGTTATTTTCAAATATTTACTAATAAGTGTCTAGGATATGAATTGGTTGATAATTTTCTTTTCCCTGTAATCTTTTGCAGGACACTGAACATTTTATATGTTAAGTGTAATTATAATAATATCTCCTAGGTTTTTTGTGATTTATAAAACTTATTGAGGATCCTTTCTAAATAAAGTTTTTATCATAGTATTTTCCCTGTCTCTTAATAAAATAATATACTTTGAGGACTTTTGAAACAGTAAAGAACTATGCATTTTCAGTATTTTCATAATTGCCAAAAGTCTATATTCAATACAGGATCATACTATATGTTTTGAACATTTAATTGGTTGTAATGATATCATATTGAAATTTTATGCAAAGTAAATTTTATGTAATGTATAATACAAACTTTATCTAGGTTATTGAATCCCACTATAATGGCTTCTTATTTGTGCATGCAGAGAGAGTGAGAGAACCCAAAAGGAGAGTCCTCACCAGACATAAACTCTGCTGGCTCCTTGACTTGGACTCCCAGACTCCATAACTAAAAAGATAAATTCCTGTTGTTTAACCCACCCTGTCTGTGGTAATTTGTTTTGGCAACCTGAGCAGACTAACACAGGTGCTATCACAGGATGAAATACTGTATTTCCTCTAAATTAGAAAAACTACAAACAAAACCATCTCAAGGTTCTTGGTTCAATAGAGCACTGTTTGTCCAGACTTCTGTAAATCAACACATTTTCTTGTCATTTGCCTTTCCAAAAGACATATATTTTGTAAGTTGCAGTATTATTTCAAAAAGAGAGAAAACACACACAAATATTTTCAGTTTTCTTTTATGTTATGTTACTGTATGAATATTGTGTGTTATTTTACACATTACATTGACAGTACAACTTTCTTTTTTATTATTATATACATTTATTGGTAATGATGATACTCCAGAAACATTCATGTACATTCATGGAGAACACAGAATTACTGAAATTAGTATTAAAATTACGTTATAAGATTTCCAAAGGGTTAACAAAATAAAAAGTTAACGTATTGATTGATAACTAGGAAAATTAAATTGGGCAATCTGGACTTAATGACAAAATATATTTTCACTAAGAATGATTCAGTACAAAGGGGAAAGTAGGGGGAGGAATAAATTAGGAGCTTGGGATTAACAGATACATACTTCCATATATAAAACAGATAAACAACAAGGTCTACAGGGAAGTAGACTCAATAACTTGTAATAACCTATAATGGAAAATAATCTGAAAAATAGTATATATATATATATATATATACCATCTGAAAAGAGTATTTATATATAGTATATATATATATATATATATATATTCATGTAGTTTACCTATTTAGCATAATTAGCCTCCTCCCTTCATCTCTTTACCATTGTCTTTCTTCTTTTTCTTTCTTTCTTCCTTTCTTTCTTTCTTTCTTTCTTTTCTTTCTTTCTTTCTTTTTCTTTCTTCCTTTCTTTCTTTCTCTCTTTCTTTCTTTCTTCCTTTCTTTCTTCTCTGTTCCTTCCTTCTTACTTCCCTTCCTCATTCCCTTTCTCTCTCCCTCCTTCTCCCCTTCCTTCCTTCCTTCCTTCCTTCCTTCCTTCCTTCCTTCCTTCCTTCCTTCCTTCTTTCTTTTCTTCCTTTCTTAGTTCTCTTTTCTTTTCTCTGGTCTCTTCCTTTGCCCCTGCTTCTCTTTGTTTCTTTCTTTCTGTTATCCAAGCAGGCTTATCACTTTTGACTTTTAAGAAAAACAGTCCAAAACAATTTATTTTTCACCTTTTAATTTTTATTCTCTGGTAGAAAATATAAATTATAATTCATCCTTGCTGTTATCAGGAACTTCTTCCATTTTTCTTACATATTTCTTGGTGATCTACTGCTATCATGAAATGAGTACTTGGTGTTAAATTCTGCAATCTGAACTCAAAAAGTTTTTTTTTTCCCTTTCCCCCTCTTTTTTCCCTGTCCTTCCCTCTCTGAACACTTGATCCTAGAGACTACTGGGTGGAACAGAAGAATATGGGTATCATCTTGGGAGTTGTGGGGAGATGGAGTGGCCCAGAGTGTGGTGTCATTGTTGACTGGTGGGAGGATCTGATGGGTGGGCTGCCCTGCACCATGGGCCTGGTGTGGGTGTCAGAGCCCAGTTCAGGGCCAGTTTTGAAACAGAATGAGAACTACTGTCCCACAGAGAGTCAGCTTAGTTGGGGAGGCAGAGTCCTATGTGGGAATGGAGGGGCATGCAGAGGGAGTGAAACTGAGCAGGACCTTGTGGGGCTCCTGGGCACAGAAGCCTTTGAAACAGTTGTCAATCAGGGAAGGAAGGGAATGCAGAGACAAGGGAGGAGCAGTCAAGAAACAATAATGCATTCTTGGGGCAGGGTTCTGGCTCCACCTCAAGGGATACACATAACAATATCTTTGAGCTCTTTACAGAGCTAAAACTCCCAACAAATGAAAGATGTTAGCGTTCTTCATTCTAGACAAGATCACAGTTTGATAACATCCAGAAGCTCATCAGGAGACCACCTGAGGCCAGATTAAAGGAATGCAGGGCCTGCACATACCCTGATCCTTATCAACAACCCCACCCTTGAACCATTGCTATAAAGCTCCTCACCAAATCCTCCTGGGTTGGGACACAGTTTTTCAAGGCACAAGCCCTCTGTGTCCCCCTTTAAATGGCAAATACATAAAACTATTCTTTTCTATTTCAACCAAAACTGTCTCTGAGATTCGATTCAGCACTGGTACACAGAGACTGAGTTTTGGCATCAGGAGTGGCCAGGGAGTGGACACAAAATCTGACCAGTATGAAGAAAGCCTGGCCTTTAATGCCAGAACACAAGATGCCCCATTAAATTTGAACTTCAGATAAACAATGAATCATTTTTTAGTAGAAGTATGTATATAGATGTATATGTGTTATAGGTATGTTTGGGGGCATATTTATACTAAAAAACAGTTCATTGTTTGTTAGAAATTTAAATTGAACTGAGCATTCTGTATTTTATCTGGCAACTCTACAAGGAGGTAATAGACTTCCATTTGGCAGGCAGCCCATGCTTCCAGAGCTGGGAGAGAAGTAAATCTGTATGGAGATAGGATCATGGCAAAGGCAAGAAATAGTTAAATGTAGGATACTTTATAAATAAGTAAATATTTAAGCATAATGAGAGCCAGTTTTCTCATTATTGGTAAAGGGAATTGCATTCATGGAAAGAAAGAAAACTAGAATGAACCCAGTGAGTTGGATTAAAATTAGTTATTGATATGAATTCATAGTTTTCAAGATTTATAGCTGAATATAGAAATAAATATAGATGTAAATGTGTGTGTGTGTGTGTGTGTGTGTGTACATTTCCTCTAACTCTGTCCACTTAGAACTAAAGCAATAATACCCCAACAGCAATGAGAACATCCTACACCCAGATCTTGGATTCTCCACTAAAAGGAATGAAGGATCCTTAGAGAAATGACTGATTCCAAGACTGGGGTAGAAAAATATTAGATGAGCTTGGAATACCTCTTTGGACCAGGAATGTTGGGAATGACTCAAAAGAATAAGAAAGCAGTTTGAAAGCTTGTGTCAGCTGAAACTATTGACCCAAAAGGAAACAATTTAAAGATCAAAGTAAAAAATAATTGTAAAGGATTATAACCAATTGAATAAAAATTGGAAACCATGAGGTATTAAAGGTGTTAAAGGTGTAAACAAACAGAAAATTTGTAGAGGAGGACATTCACTTCTCCCAAAACACTAATGACAAAGAGAGAAGAGTATGTTGGAAAGGCTTGGTGGATATCACCTTAAGCAAGTGGTAAAAATAATAGAACATCAGTAATGGGACAAACCAAAATTGTGCACAGCCTTATAGAATAAAATGAGAACAACACACCATCATTTAGGTGTTATGCCTGCTAGAAATGCATAATCTGAACCTAATCACAAGAGGACAACAAATAAACCCACACTGAGAGAAATTCTACATAAGCACATGCTTGTAATCTTCAAATGTTCAAGATCATGAAAGTGAACAAAAGATTGAGAAACCGTCCCAGACTAAAGGGAATGAAGAAATGTGAAAACAAAATGAAATGTGTGGTTCTAAACTGGACTTATTGCTATATAGGATTTTATTGAGATAATTGGTAAAATTTGGTTGGGTTATAAGAATGAGCTGGTGATACTGAAAGCTCATACTCTGTGCATTGTTGCTGAATTAAATCTTGGAGACAGAGTTTTGGGTCAAGTAGAAAAGAATAGCTTTATTGCTTTGCCAGGCAAAGGGGGATGCAGCAGTCTCCTGCCCCAAAAGCTATATGTCCCAACCTGGGAGGATTTGATGAGGAGTTTTATAGAAAGCCTTCAAGGGTGGGTTTGCTGATAAGATTAGGGTGTGTGCAGGACCTGCACTCTTCTAATCTGGTCTCAGGTAATCTTTTTGATGAGCTTCTCTGGTTCCTTTAATCTCATCTCAGATGGTCTTCTGTGGTATAAAGAATACTTACATCTTCCATTGTTGGGTTTTAATTCTATAAAGAGCTTAAAGATATTTGTATGTGTGTCACTTGAAGTGGAACCAGGACCCTGCCCCAAGGCTGCACTTTTGTTTCTCGGCTGCCCCTCCCTTGTATTTGCATCCCTACCCTTCCCAGATTAGCAACTTTTTGAATATACCCTCTGGAGCTCAGGGAAAGTCATTTGGCTGGAGTCTGTCCCCTACAAGAAATGGAGGACATGGAAAGGCTTCCATGCCCAGGAGCCCCACAGGGTCCTGCTCGGTTTCACTGGTAGTAATGTATCCATGTTAAAGTTCTGATTTTTATGGTTATATTAGGAGTACATAAAAAATAACTTCCTTTCTTCCTTCCTTCCTTCCTTCCTTCCTTCCTTCCTTCTTTTTTTCCTTCTTCTTTTTCTTTTGTAGAAAATACACACAAATACAATTTAAGTATTTGAATGTAATAAAACATCAGACTGGCTATTTTCAAATGTTTCAGAAAAAAAAGTAATTTCTACTTTAAGAGAAATTTTTTGTTTTGTAAGTCTTCAGTAGGTTTGTTATTTTCAAACTTTAAGAAATATTACATTTTATATTATATATTAAAATGTTTTAGGTGTTGCTTGTTATGATTATTGTATTATTATATTATCTTGGATAGGTGAAGCACAGAAAATTTTTAGGGCACTGAAAATACTCTGCCTGTACGATACCATAATGTTGGATACAAGACATTATACAATGTCAAAGTCAAAGACACAAAGAGCGAACCCTAATGTAAACTATGGACTTTGGGTGATTATGATGTGTCAATGTAGGTACATCGATTAAACCCACAATGTATGTTCAACAAATGTAACACTCTAGTGGGGGATGTTGATCATGGGAGGCTATGCATGTATGGCTGCAGGTGGTATATGGGAACTCTCTGTCTCTTCCCCTCAATTTTGCTGTGAACCTTAAACTGCTCTAAAAAAATAGAGTGTTAATTTTTTTTTAAAAATGTGCTTGTGTACAGGCAAAATTGTATTAACCAAAAAGCATGAGACATGATATTTTGGTTAATTGGACTTAGCATTAACCAAAAGTAAAATGGAAATTCCCTTCTCTTTCAGTATTTGTTTGGCATATTTCCAACAATAACAGTATGCTGCATTGTCTTAAGTTGTCAAGGGAAAGGCACTTGTTATAAACATATTTGGCTATCTATCTGTCTCAGAGCTTTTCACCTATGAATGTCCTTACTAGTCTTTCCCTGGAACTACTCAGGGTGGAACAGACTGAGCTAAATCTGTGACTCTTAAAAAAGATGTGGCTTCTAAAGTTGCTTTCAGGAATAAATCCTTGGCATTGGCTAAGGCAAGAGAAAATCTGGTTATAGCTCAAGGATTCAGAAGTTCTGGTTTTCTTAATCAAAGTGATGGCTAAATTTTTCTCCCATCTCAATTTGCTAAAATCTTCAGGCCTTATAGACATTTAGTCCTCTTCTAATTCCTGTAATAGAAAGTTCTACATGCCTTAGGATATTTGGTTTCTGTACCTCAGGGTCTTCATTGTAAAGTAAAAGTTATATTGATAGTACTTATTTCACAGAATTCTTATGTGGACCATGAGAATAAAGTATATGGATGGAAAGAGCTTTGGTAAGAAATGGTACACTTTGATAAATAAGATTAGTTGATGGAAATCACTGACAGTATGATTGCTTACTTCATTTTTTCCCATTGAGCACATCAAAATCTTGATTTTGAGTTAGTCAGGATCCATCCAATATCTGAAAGGGATCTTTCTATAAAACTTGAAGAAAACAAAGGAAGAATTTTGTTTTTTTTTGGTTATGACTGCACATGCTTCCCAGAATGAGAACCGCATTTCATTTACTAAATTCAGAATAATAAATGACTGATGATTGCATATAAGAAGGCAAAAATAATGTATAATGGGGTGTTGAGTTGTTTTGAATTTCTTCTATCTCTTCTTGGGAACCCCCTAAACATGGAATAGCTAAGAGAATGTCTGGCCTCTATTCTGGTTCAGCTGAATCATTCTGTTGCTTCCCTGACTGCCTTGCTTTCTCAAGGGTTATATCAGTCTACACTGAGCTGTTCCTTCCTCCCATCAGAGCTATTAAAAATTACAGAACTATTTCTCATTCTCTGTCGGTTATTTGTCAGTTTCATTTTAAAGTAACAAAATCTCTATTCATTATGTTGCAAAGGGGAAATTCACTCTGCCCCTACCCTGACACTAGTTATTATTAGTCTAGGAAAGCACAAGAGCCTCTCTTTGCTAGGGTTGTCCCAGGAAAATGTATTTCTTGTTAATCTGGAAGATCTGTGGTCCCACAATTCCCTGTGCTGTTTTGCACTGGCTTTCTGCTATAAACTGGCTCCAGGAAGAGTATCTTCCTCATTAAGGACCAGGCTAGAAATACATTTCATCCAGTTGGAGGCATACCACCACCATCACACTGCTCATCATCATTGAGACTTCTACTAGGTTAGCACAGTGCAGAATTTAACTGCTTGTTTCTTTTTTTAATAATCCATGTTATTAGGGCACATTTTCACATATATTGATCCTTATTATTAATTGTCTATAGTATTTTGGAGAATTTCATGTGTAAGGATAATAGGACAGGACAATATCTCTCTCCAGAAAGCATTTAAGACAGTGAGAACATCCAAGTCACTATTACTGCTGGATAGCTAGCATTTTTCAAGTGGTCTTTTGTCAGGAAACAAGGCTTATGATTTTAAGCCTTTGAGTCACAGAGACCATCCCTTAGGAAGAGAAAGTTTTAAGATTAAGAAATGACACTCTTGATATCTCCACCGTGCTTCACTGAATTCTTTGTTCATCACTCAGCCTCTTCACAACATTGCCCTCATCACTCAATGATCACTGGATAAATGAGTAAGTGTTATGTCATCCACTCCCATCCCCTTCATCCCCCAAAAGAAACATCATTAGGTACTAATGCCAATGTTAATAAACTGAGTCAGAAAAGCAGAAATTCTTTGTACAATTTATAGTCATCATTACATATTCAATAGCACACAATCTTTTTTTTTTCAAACTGAACTTTTTAAATAATTTGTTTCAGCTTGAATTCATTCTATTGGGACAATTATAATAGAATGTCTGCAAAATTTAAATGTTGAAAAGTTGAATTAAAGTAATAAGACTTGGTTTCAAAGTTTATATAAATGTTACTGATAAATCTAAATGACAAAATTATTCTAAACAAGCCAATATAAAACTTTCTGTCAAGATCACATTTGACATGTGATAAAGGAAACTTGATAAGCAGGAACTGAACTGGAAAGAACTTATTTTTCACAGAAAATAAAAACCCAGAGGTGGGGCATCCAGGACCAACAAGGGAACTGTCTTATATTGTCAGATACCTTTGCTCTGTCCAGTTTTCTGGTCAGCCCTACTTTGTGTGTCCTGTATCCACAAGTACATTGTGACTATATTCCATGGGAAGAGAAAAGGGCAAATGGGCAAAGACCAAAAAGTAACTGCCAACTGACTGCCTTTCTCACTAGCATTATAGGAAATTGCTCTCAAAGACTTCCCTCTAAATCTTACTGGTCAGATGCATGGCATATGGCTGCCCTAGTGGCATCAAATTCTGCAAAGCTAAGTATTTTTAAATGGGTATGTTGCCATCTCAAAGAAAAGCAGAATTCTTAGTAAAAAAAGAAATTGAGAATGGACATTAGGCAAAATATTAGCAGTATTGGCCACAATAACCTAATAAATAGATTCTCATAAAAATAACAGTCTCTTTGACACTGATCTTGGCAATGATTTTTTGAATTTGACAACGAATGTATGGCAAGGAAAGCAAAAGTAAATGAATGGGACCACATCAAACCACAACATTTCTACACAAAAAGGAAGCAATCAACAAAATGAAAAGGCAACCTATGGAATGGGAGAAAATATTTTCAAATCATATAACTGATAAGGAATTAATATCCAAAAAGATAAGGAGCTCATACTACTCAGGCACAATCAAGACCTGGTCTACAGGCAGCCTTCAGGAAGAGGGACTTCTGGCATTGTTATCAGATAAACTGATAGAAGTGGAGGTAAGGGATTTATAACAGCATAGCAAGCACTTGTCATGATGGAGTTCTCCATAGCTGGAAAACAGAACAAGCCATGGAGGCCCTAGGGGTCAGGCAGGGCCAAAGGGATCTGATGGCAGAGGGGAAGCATGTCAACTGGTCCTTACAAGACGTGTTGATTGGATGTTATGAAGCAGCTTTCAGATCTCATGGATGGGGAAAATTGGTTCTACCTGCTGAAGGAGTGAGTCCATTGGTCATGTTCTTCTGGTCTCTTTTCAGGTTTCTTTTTTTATTTAATTTAATTTTTATTTTATATTGGGATATAGTTGATTTACAATATTGTGTTAGTTTCTGGTGTACAGCAAAATGGTTCATGTATAATCATGACCATAATTCATAACCATCATGAATGTATATCCATTATTTTTAAGATTCTTTTCCTATATAGGTTATTACAGAATATAGAGTTCCCTGTGTTATACAGTAGGTCCTTGTTGATTATCTATTTTATATATAATAGTGTGTATATGTTAACCTCAAACTCCTAATTTATTCCTTTCCCCTCACCTTTTCCCTTTGGTAAATGTAAGTTTGCTTTTGAAGTCTGTGAGTCTGTTTCTGTTTTGTAAATAAATTTATTTGTATCATCTTTTTAGATACTATGTATAAGTGATATCATCTATTTGTCTTTCTTTGTCTGACTTAACTTCACTTAGTATGATAATCTTCAGGTACACTCATGTTGCTGTAAATGGCATTATTTCATTCTTTTTTATGGCTGTGTAATATTCCCTTTTGTATATATACCACATCTTCTTTTTCCATTCCCCTGTTGATGGACATTTAGGTTGCTTCCACGTCTTGGTTATTGTAAATAGTGCCTCAATGAACATTGGGATGCATATATCTTTTTGAATTATGGTTTTCTTCAGATATATGCCCACTGGTCAAAGTTTATTCATGTTTTTCTGGTCTTCTTTCAGGTTTCTGACCCTTCCCCCAGCCCCCAAATTCTTAGTTATCTAGTTCCTTGCTGTTTCTCTGCAGCTGAAATCTGTTCCTTCTCACCATCTTTGCCTCCAAAATAAAATGGCACCAATATCATTTCTTATTCTGATAGTACAATGCCACAGACACAGTGTGCCTTCATTTCAACAAAGCATTGGCTAAGGTCTCTTCTGGTATTTTCCCCACAGTCTTCAGCACTGAAACTCTGTGATTTCTACAGGTTCTTGTGGACATATTTTCCAGTTATACTGGAAGGACTTTAATTACTGTGAGAGTAAAGATTAGTTCCATCAGTACTCCAGCTGCTCCTGATACCATCTAGGACTTTTCCTGAAGTCTGCATTGAACTATCAATATAATAAATGTTTAGTCTAGTTTGAGTAATTATTCATTTGAAGAGGAAAATGCTGCCATGTAATGAAACTCAAATGAAATGTTTTGAGTTCTGTAGATATCTTCCTTGATAACGTTTTATAATTCCAATGCAACAATGCAGGATGATAATTATGCCAGGATTGTATCTTACTGGAGGAAAGACTTTTAGCCACTTTTTCCCATACATGCTCTGCCTATGCTGGCCTATTTCCTAGCAGCTCTATCTCCTTATCACCCATCTCCCATCCAAGGAAAGAGATTAATCTGATTATTCAAATTCAGAGATTATGATTGCACACAATTATTAGTGGGCATTGACACTGGGTGTACAATCACTGGATATAACTATAAAGTGAGGAGTTCAGGCTCCAGAATTTCTCAATGTCATTTCCTTTTTTTTTTGAATTGTGTAGCAGAATTGGTAAGCAAAGCCGGGGATTCCTCTTCAATTTTGGTGGCCTTCCTCTGACTTTCATTCTGTGTCTGT
The DNA here is from genome assembly GCF_964341445.2 of Mesoplodon mirus. NCBI lineage: Eukaryota > Metazoa > Chordata > Mammalia > Artiodactyla > Ziphiidae > Mesoplodon > Mesoplodon mirus. The sequence continues at coordinate 130,582,580 of NC_138982.1, read as the reverse complement.
GTGGGTGAATGGACTCCTGTATCTTTCTGTTTCATGCCTGCTGATTTAAACTGTGGAGGTCTTAGGGTGAAAGAAATATTTAGGATGTTCCTTTTAAACCTAAAGCCTAAGCCAGGAGCTTCAATTTATCATTTGACCAAGGCTATTAGTTGTATTAAGATACAGCAACCAACAAAATTACACTTTTTTATTCCTGTCCTGTTTTGACCCTTGAGTATCCTACTTAATAACCCTGTGGGAGGAATTCTTGGCTGTGACATAGGATAAACTTTCCTAGTCTCTTGTATTTGTCAAGGTTCTTCAGAGAAATGCAATCATAGTAGATTTATTATGAGAAATTAGCTGCTGCAAATATGGAGGCTGAGAAGTCCTATGATCTTTTATTTGCAAGCTGAAGACCCAAGAAAGCCAGTGTTGTAATTTAATCTGAGTCTGAAGGCCTGAGAATCAAGGGAGCTGATTGATATAAATCCCAGTCTGAGGGCAGGAGAAGATAAGATGAGATGTCACAGCTCAATTAGTTTGGTAGGAAAAAAGAAAGGAGGAAAATTCCTCCTTGCTCCATTTTTTGTTCTATTTAATTCCCAGTGGATTAATTGATATCTACTCACATTGGTAAGGGTAATCTACTCTACTGAGTTCACTCATTCAAATGCTAATCTATTTTGGAAATACCTTCACAGACACACCCAGAAATAATGTTTAATCTGGATACTCTGTGATCAATCAAGTTGACACATAAAATTAGTCATCATACTTCCTGACTCCAAAATAATTATAATACCATTAAAATTTATCCCTGACCTCTAAGATACCTTAGAATATTTAATGACAAGTTCTGTAATCAGTTATTTATAGGCCTATGTCTATGTTAGCTTCTGCTATATGAGGATAAAAAATTCATTTAATTTCTCAGGCAGGTGGTATGATGTTACATACAGAAGTTACTTTTTTCAATGAATGATAGTATAATTTTAGTGTGTCATTTCAAAAACATATTTTCAGATATTTGGAGCTTCTTTTAAGGAAGGATTTAATTGAGCATGTACTATATACCCTAAAAGGCATTATACTCATTTAGAGATGAGGAAAGTGAGGCTCCAGGAGGTTATGGAGTTTGTCCAAGTGTCCATGCTGAAGAAATGGCAGAGTTGAGATACACATACACATACAAAGGTATGTACAACTCCAGAGCCAGCTCCTGGCCTGCACCACTGCCTCTGAGAAGGCTCCAGGGTAAGGAGTGAGGGAGGGGGAAAGTTCCACTTATCCTTGGTCAGACAACATTATCTCATGTGGCTATCAATTTTCCTGGCTCTGGGCAGCAACTTGGCTAGTCTTGGTAATGAGATATTTTTGTTCCAGTGACTGTCATGAAGGCATAGTTAACTAAAAAATAGCCTTATGAATAATAATTGTCTCTTTCATCATGTTGTTTATTTACAAAAGATTTGGAGTAAGATGAGGGGTGTGGGGGCACTGTCAGGAAATTAAGAAAACCAGAGGAGACAAAGCAGGAACACCTGGGAGGAAAAAACTGAATTCCAGCAGTTTGTTAAGAATATATTTAAAAATATATATTATATTAAGTATGTTTTAAATGTATTATATTAAACACTTATTGAATACATTATATTAAATACATATAATATAATATAATGTATTATAAAGTATAATAAAATATAGTATTATATTATTATACATAATAAAAAAGAAATCTTTGGTCTTAGGCTAGCCATTTCTATATGAGAGAGGACAAAGCCTGAGTGTCTCTAGAAGGAATGACTATGGAAGGCTGATTAGAATATTCAAAGAAGAGAATAAAAGCCAGTTTTAACCTATGCTTTCTCTTGTGTAGTCTTAATCACAACTGGATTTAGCAACTTTAGGATATACTACTCTATAGTTAAGACCAACTAATGAAATATAGAGGATTGGTTTTTACTGTTAATTTGACCAAGTCTTCTTAGTTTAACTTCTCAGAATCATTCTAAAGAAGCAGAAAAACAAGGGAGTAGCAGAATGTTGTTATCATGCTTTTATTTTGTTATTGACTGAGATAAGTTTGAATACTTTTCTTTCAAGTCTACAAAGAGATTGAAACAATTTATTTGATGGCAAAAAATAAAATTTAAAAGTTTAAAAACATAATCCAGGGCCATGGAAAATAGAGTTAGAAGTACAAAGAATGGATCAGGAAAAGTTTATGTAAGGATAAACATCATAATTTCCTAGATAGTTACTGAAATTAGGTCTACAGATTTAGCTCTGAGATTTCTGGCAGCCAAAGAAGAAATGTTATGTTGTTCAGGGAGAACATTCATCTAGTTGTTAACAAGACAACCATATCCAAGCCCTATTGTTTGTGCAGATACTTAAAGTTTTCTCAATGAATGCTTAATCTGCAGCCAGTTGTACTCATGTGTTGCCCCCAGGGCTTTATTTCCCTCTTCTATCAAATTTGCCCTGGAACAAATGTTCACACCTCTGGGTACCACGGAACACAGCACAAACGGGTCAAAGTCACCATGTCCCGTTTGAGATCATGTTCCACAGAAACTATTTATCCAGTGATAACAGATCAGGCAAAGATTGTTCTTTGTCTCCATACTTTCTGTTTTTGTTCCTTTTCTCCTGGAATTCTAAATAAGTATAAGCTATAATCTCCCCCCTTTTTTGCTGGAATTACAATATGATGACGTCCTACCTATTAATTTCTTCTTCAAATACATGAATGCATGACTTTTTGAAGTGATGGTATTTCTGTTCCTTTGAGAGAACATTCATATTTGAAATCTCTCTAGAGCTAGAAAACATAGCAAAAGGAAATAAACTGGTCCTAGAATTTACTACATTTTCCTGGGGGATTAAGAAGAGGAGAGGAAAACACGTGCCAAAGAGAAAGATATCCTTATTTACAGTTGGGTAGTTAGATTATAGGAATTCCAGGGCATCAGGAAAAAAAAAAAAAACCCACCCCCACCCGCCACCTTTAAATTCTTTCAATTCTAAAATACTTCTCAATAACTGAAGGTTCAATTCTTTTCATTCAATTGATATCTCATTGGTCTTCTAATCACTAACACCTTAGTGTGACTATGTTGAAGATTCCTCTCAAGCCAGAGAACTTGCTCAGGAAATATCTTGGGTATAATGAGGAACAAATGACACATTAGATATATTTTGGATGGAAAGAAGTTGGAAAAAGAGGATTTCAAATCCAGTTTATTGCATAAGAGTTGAACCCTTAATTATAGGATAACTAAGCCAGGGATCAGATTAGTATCTAATTCAATGTCAGATGTATGAATAATGAAAACTGTTGTAATTACTTCATGCACCCTTGTAAGCCTTGTCTTATAAACAGATTTGGAAATTTTGGACCACCCCTAAGCAATTCTAGATGCCCTTATAAAAATCTATTTATTTTTTATTTTTAACTAGATGTAGACATCAATTAATGAAATAAATGGTGGAGTGTATAACCTATATTATTGACCTTAAGTCAAAGGTTACTTTCCTAAAAAAGGTACACTACAAATCTTTTCCTCAAAAAAAAAAAAAAAACTTAAAAGTAATGTTATGTTACATTAATTTTACTTGATCTGAAAATGACTTCTTCCAGCTCTCTTGTCAGGGACATCTAATAATTATAGTGAGTTATACATAGTATGTTCTTTTTTCTAAACTCAAATAAGGATAGGCTTCCATAAGTCTTTTCCATGTTCTTTAATAACAAACTGTATTATATGAAAATTCTATCTAATATGGAAGATGGCAGATTATTGATAGTTCACACACAAAATGAATTTCACCCAAAAATTTAATCATGTGTATATTGCCTGTGTAATATAGAAAATTATGGTATTATATGTCATTATAAATACAAATACAAAAAATACAGGCTTTAACAGTAAGTAATACAGTCATCTGGCTTTTGTTAATAATTTTTGATAACCACCTAACAGAAATAAAACAAAGTTTCAGAAGTGCAAATGGTGTTCAATTTTGACAGAAGTTTCTTTTTTCCTTTAGTGGGCCCACAGCTAAGCCATTGATAGACAAACGCATGGGAGACAAATTAGCTCATGTAGACAAAGTGAGAGAGTGGCATGGACACATATACACTACCAAATGTAAAATAGATAGCTAGTGGGAAGCAGCTGCAGAGCACAGGGAGATCAGCTCGGTGCTTTGTGACCACCTAGAGTGGTGGGATAGGGAGTGTGGGAGGGAGGGAGATGCAAGAAGGTAGAGATATAGGAAAGTATGTACATGTATAACTGATTCACTTTGTTATAAAGCAGAAACTAACACACCATTGTAAAGCAATTATACTCCAATAAAGATGTTAAAAAAAAATTAGCTCATGTAACTCATATGCTCCAGAAGTTTTCCCACAGTACCACTGGGTCAGTGTTTGGACAAGATAACTTACCACATCTCTGAGTGTCCAGTTCCCAAGGGTACATTCATTTTGCCTTCCCAGAATCAGGTTGAGGTCTGAAGTTCTGTGTTTATGATCATGAAGTATATTTTGGCTAGCAGAATGAGAGAAAGAGTTGGGTTTTCAGTAAACTCATCCATTACATTGACTTCAAAACTATTAAATTGATACTACCTGATGAAAATAACCAACTTCAAATTATGGTAGAAGCTAAAATACAGTTATACCATCAGAGGTCTACCTGTGACAGGAAATAAAACCCAAATCATCTAAGCATTTCCATGTAAAATGATAGTAAAAGAGAAATATATAATTTTGGAGTCATTATATGAAGAAATAATGGGAGGGATATCTCTTTATTTAAGTTTGTTTTAATACCAGCTGGAAAGTCTTTCAAAGTCTGTGAATCTCATTAGTCAAAGTATGAAAGTAGACTGAAGGGCATTTATGACAGATTCAAAAAGATGATATAGAACTTGAAAATCTTGTAGAAAAATATGAATATTTTGGGGAAAAATTAATCAAAAACATCTGAAATGTTAACCCAAGTCAAAGAGAGATATGAATAAAATATTTAAGAGATTTGGCTATGAAGAAAGTAGAGGAAAATCAACTAGCTAAAATATTGATAAAATAACTTTTAAAAGTATAATATACATATTTTAAATCATGCCATCTCAACTTTTTAAAACTGGAAATATTTTAGAATATGAGAAATTTCATAACATATTAATTATACACCACAGCACTTTTTTTAGTATTAGAACTTTTGTTTTTTCAAATGTACTCTCCATTTAGGGAAATCATGGTTGCCACTTTGTATTTGAAAAACTACTCATTTTTCTCCTAATCCATTATATACCTTTGAATTAAATACGTCAAAACAAATATTACAAAAATGTTCACATTCTGGGCAAACTAGAGAACTAGAATTGTGTTTTGTTTGGTTTGGTTTTTTTGACACAACTCCTTTTTCATGATAGATGTGATCATTTCTTGTATTTTGTTTTCCTGCATTTTCTTTCACTTTGTGTTATTCTTTCTTGTATTTTTGATGAAATTTCTGATGAGACATGGATGATCATAAGGTAGCTCATAAAAGGGAAGTGACTTGGATTCTTTGGAGTCCGAATGGCAGCTTCTGGTATAACCACTAAGGGTATTAGGAGGTGGGGAAAATCAGAGGTAAAGCAGGCTCTAGATTTATGATTTATGTACTTGTTTTGGAGATTCTGATCCATGGATTGAAAAGCAGTGAAATACAAATCTTGGTCCTGATGAAGAAAGAGAGAGGGTAAGAGAAAGAGAGTGTGTGTGTGTGTGTGTGTGTGAGAGAGAGAGAGAGCGAGAGAGAGAGTGAGCTCCAGTGGATGATGTTTAAGCACAATTTGGAAAACAACAGAATTTTGAATTTGAAGTATTGATAAAGAAACTTTCATCTAATTTTGAGCAAAATTTATCTTATAATTTGGTAAATTTAACTGGAAAATATTTACTTTAAAACAAACTTCTGTAATGATATGCTGAATATCTATTTGTTTTTTTTCCAAGTCAAGCACAAGTACATTTGACCCTTGAACAACATGGGTTTGAATTGTGTGGGTCCCTTTATACATAGATTGTTTTCAATAAATATATTGGAAATTGTTTGGAGGTTTGAAACAACTTGGAAAAACTCGCAGATGAACTTCATAGCCTAGAAATATTGAAAAAATTAAGAAAAAAATAGGTATATTATGCATGCATAAAATATGTATAGGTACTAGTCTATTTTTATCATTTATAACCATAAAATATACACAAATCTATTATAAAACATTATGGTTTATCCAACTTTACACACACAAATATTTATAGTCCATGGCACCATTCACAGTCAAGAGAAATTTAAACAAATGTAAACATACACTATTAAATCATAACTACATAAAAGTAACTGTAGTTCCTACTGTACCACTGTAATAATTTTGTAGCCACTCCTGTTGCTGTTGCAGTGAGCTCAGGTGTTGTGAGTATCCACTTAAAACATTGTGTGATGCTAATTATATCTGCATGTACAGTTTGTCTCTCCAGTAAATTGTATAGCTCAGTAAAAAGTGATCTTTTGTGGTTCTTGAGTATTTTTCATCATGTTTAGTGTCATACCATAAACCTTGAATAACACTCTGGGACCCATATGAAGTGCCACTAGTCATGTTGGAAGTGCTCCCAAGAAGCAGAGAAAAGTCTCAACATGACAAGAAAAAGCTGAATTGCTTGACATGTGCCATAGATTGAGGTCCACAGCTGAGGTTGCCCACCACTTAAAGATAAATGAATCCAGCATAAGAACCACAGTAAAAAAAAAAGAAAAGGAAATCTGTGAAGCTGTTGCTGCAGCTATTCCAGCAGTTGTAAAAACTTTGTACTTTTTGAAAAATACTTTTTTATTTTGTATAAAAAATACCGCTTTATTTAGGCATGGGATTTCTATGAGAAAGGCATACCTATAGACTCTTATATGATTTGAGAAAAAGTGAAGTCATCATATCACAATTTATAGCAAAAGGAAAGTGAAGGATCTAAAACTGGAGAATTAAATGCTGGCAAATAATGGTTTGATAATTTTAGAAAGAAATTTGGCTTGAAAAAAAATGTCAAGATAACAGGAGAAGCAACTTCTGTTGACCAAGAAACAGCAGATGAGTTCACAGATGCCATTAGGAAAATCATTGAAGAGAAAGAATATCTGCCTGAACAGATTTTTAAGACAGCAAATGTGTCATATTCTGGAAAAATAATGCCACAAAGGACACTTATTAATAAGGAAGAGAAGTGAGCACCGGGATTTAAAGGAGAGGCTAACTCCAATGTTTTGTACACATGTAGTTGGATTTATGATTAAGACTGCCCTTTATCTATAAAGCCACTAAGCCCCTAACCTTGAAGGGAAAAATAAACACCAGCTGCCAGTCTTTTTGTTGTACAAGAAAAAGGCTTGGTCAAAGAGAACCCCTTTTCTGGATTGGTTTCCTTGATGCTTTGTCCCTGAAGTCAGGAACTATCTTGCCAGTAAGAGATTGCCTATTAAAGTTCTTTTGATATTGGACAATGCCCTTGGCTACCCAGACTCCACGAGTTCAACATGGAAGATGTCAAACTTGTCTACTTGCCCCGAAACACAGAATCTCTAATTCAGCATCTAGAGCAGGGGGTCATAAGGATCTTTATGGCTCATTACACATGGTATTTTATGGAAAGGATGGTCACTGCAGTAGAAAAGAAACCTGATAGAACATCATGAAAGTATGAAAGGATTACACCATTGAAGATGCCATCATTGTTACAGAAAAAGCCTTGAAAGCCATTAAGCCTGAAACAACAAATTTCTGCTGGAGAAAACTACATCCAGATGTTGTGCATGACTTCACTGGTTTTAGGAAAGATGTAATCAAAGAAATCATGAAAGATCCTGGAGATGGCAAAAAAAATAAAAATAATTAAAAATAAAAATAAAAAGTGAGAGTTGAAGTGTTTCAAGATAAGTATCTTGGAGAAATTCAAGAGCTAATAGACACCACACCAGAGGAATTAACAGAAGATGACTTGGTGGAGATGAGAGCTTCTGAACCAGTGCCAGATGATGAGAAAGATGTAGAAGTAACAGTACAGGAAACAAATTGGCATCAGACAGTCTGGCAGAAGGGTTCTGATTATTCAAGACTGCTTTTGACTTCTTTAACGACATGGAACCTTCTATGATATGGGCACTGAAACTGGAAGAAGGAATGGTACACTTATACAGAAATGATAAAGAAAAATGTCGGCCTTAACGGATGATGTATTTCTGTAAAGTTACACTGAGTGTGCCTGCCTCTCTCACACCTCCCCTTCTACCTCCTCCACCTCTTCCACCTTTGCCGCCCCTGAGACAGCAAGAACAACCCTTCCTCTCCCTCCTCCTTCTCAGCCTACTCAACTTGAAGACAATGAGAATGAAGACATTTATGCTGATCCACTTCCACTTAATGAATAGTAAAGAATCACCATGCCATCAAGTTGGTAAACTTATCTCTTGTATATGTATGTGTCTTCTTGCAAAAAACTAATACCTGTACAGCAAGAACTGTCTGAGAATTTTGTGTGACATAATCATCATTATTGCTTAAGTATTCATCGTGTAGAACATCGTGCATAAGTCTTGTATTGAAGTAGATAGTCTATCTTTACATAGGGAGAAGGGATGTGATATTTAAAATAAAGTTAATAGTGCATTGGGACTTCCCTGGAGGTCCTGTGGTAAAGAATCTGCCTTCCAAAGCAGGGGACACAGGTTTTTGATCCCTGGTTGGGGAGCTAAGATCCCACATGCTGCGAGGCAACTAAGCCCAAACGCTACAACTACTGAGCTGGCAAGCCTCAATGAGAGAGCTCACATGATGTTGCAAACTACAGAGCCCATGAGCCCTGGAGCCTGCGTGCCACAACTAAAGAGAGAAAACCCACAGGCTGCAACTAGAGAGAAGCCCGTGCCACAGCGAAAATCCCACATTGCAATGAAAGATCCTGCATGCTGCAACTAAGACCAGATGCAGCCAAAAAAAAAAAAAAAAAGAAACAAAAAACTATAGTGTATTAGTTTTTCTTACTATTTAATAATTTTGCTTTCAAGGAATTACATTACCATACAGTATGCCTCTCTCACGTAATTGAAGAAACTACATATTAGATTGTCATCACAGGTGAGTGGTTTTTAAAAAATGTAACATTTCCAATATTGTATGATGAGTATGACTGTAATACTGAATGCCATAGAAAATTTATAATGATTCATTCATTAGTATATAGGCTAGAATACTGTGAAGCAATTGTATTGGTTATACTATGCTACCACAGAGCAATCACATTGCTGCTTCTTTGTTGTCAATGCATGAATTATTACACTGGTAAATAAATCTGAATTTCTTTTTCACATCACCTTTTCATTTTCGATAGCTAGTGTTAGTAATACATATAAAATCTACAGTGTTTTGTATCATGTAGGACACTGTTGGTGTAGGTATTGACAGAACTACACTTTGTTAACAGACAATGAAAATTTATGGTATCAATAAATACAGCATAATACTATAAATTATTTTCTCTTATGATTTTCTTAATAACATTTTCTTTTATCTGCCTTACTGTATTTTACAAATACAGTATATACTACATTTAATATGTGTTAATCAATTGTTTTGTTATTGTTAAGGTTTCTGATCAACAGTAAGCTATTAGTACTTAGGTTTTTGGGGAGTCAAACATTATATGCAAATTTTTCGACTGTGCAGGGGGTCAGTGCCCCTAAGCCCTACGTTGTTCAAGGGTCATCTGTAGTACTTTAAAGGGTCAACAAATAAAGGATGACACAAAATCCTAGTTTTAGGAAAGTATATTTCCACTGAATTTGTCCATAGGTTCCCCTGGACCTTGCCAATACAGGGTTCTATAACATTTCATTCTAGTTTAAGACGTCTGCAATCACACACACTAGGTCATCAAGAAGACAGTACAGTAGTCCCCCTTATCTGAAGTTTTGCTTTCCTCGGTTTCAGTTACTCATGGTCAACCATGGTCTGAAAATACTAAATAAAAAATTCCTTATATAAACAATTCATATGTTTTAAACTGCATGCCATTCTGTGTAGTGTGATGAAACCTTGCACTCTCTTGATCCGTCCTACCCAAGATGTGAATCATCCCTTTGTCCAGTATATCCTGCTATTCAGTCACTGAATAGTTGCCTAGGTTATCAGATCTACTCTCTTGATATCACAGTGCTTGTGTTCAGGAAACCCTTATTTTACTTAATAATTGCTCCAAAGCACAAGATTAGGGATATTGGCAATTCAGATATGCCAAAGAGAAGCCATAAAGTGCTTCTTTAAGTGAAAATGTGAATTTTCTCAACTTAAAAAAAAAAAAAAGAAAAGTCATGTGCTGAGGTTGCTAAGCTCTATGGTAAGAATGAAACTTCTATATGTGAAATTATAAAGAGGAAAAAAATTGTGCTAGTTTTGTGTCGAAATTCAAACTTCAGAATTTATAGCCTCAGTGTGTGGTAAATACATAGTTAAGATGGAAAAGGCATTCAATTTATAAGATATTTTGAAAAAGAGAGACCACATTCACATAACTTTTATTACAGTATATTGTTATAATTGTTCTATTTTATTATCGGTTATTATTGTTAATCTCTTATTGTGCCTAATTTATAAATTAAACATTATCATAGGTATGAATGTATAGGAAAAAACATAGTATATATAGGGTTTGGTACTATCTGTGGTTTCAGGCATCCACTGGGGTTCTTGGAAGGTATCCCTGCAGATAAGGGGGGAAGTACTATATAAAATATTTTCTTAAAGTGTTGGTGTAATTGTCTTCATTGTTACTTACTCATGTTTTTGGCTTTTCTCACATTTGATTTTGTTTCATAAATTTTTTTTCAGTATAAAACAAACCAAGTTATTCTGTGAATGGCAACTGACAAGAAACTTGAACCCTGTAAAATGCAGCACAGTGTCGTGCAATACTCCATCTCTGAGCCACAGTCTGGGTTTGGATTTTCAGTGTCTCTTGCCTTGTCCATTCCACTAACCGGGCTCTTTTCCATCCAGTTACCCCCGCTCCACAGGTTGCCATATGGATTTTTCAAAATGTAAATACAGGCAAGCCTCATTTTATCGTGTTTCACTTTATTTTACTTTGCAGATATTGCATTTTTTACAAATTGAAGTTTTGTGGCAACCTTGCATCAAGCAAGGCTATTGGTGCCCTTTTCTAACACCAGTATTTTTAAATTAAGGTATGTACATTGTTTATTAGACATAATGCCATTGCACACTTAATATATTACAGAATAGTGTAAATATAAGTTCTGTATACATGGGGAAACAAAAAATTCAAGTGACTCACTTTATTTCAATATTTGCTTTATTGTGATGGTCTGGAACCAAACCTGCAATGTCTCCCCGGCATGTCTGTGTACTCATGTCACTCTTCTTCAAAAAGTTTTCAAGTGATTGCTTATAAACTAAAAGATAATAGAAAATTTTAGATTGGCTTACTGGGCCCTTTAGGACATGAGCTCTGCCTACTCTTAGCTTCATCTGTCGCTACTCCCTTGATCCTCTCTGCATTTGCTGTGCTAAGAGAGTTGGCACCCCCCACCCACCCCAAAGACATTGTGTCGTGATGCTTCCTTGGCAGGGGCAGCTCTTTCTTCTTGGTGTTCGGTGAACTGCTCTCCCTTCAATTTTAAATGTTAACTTTGCCAATTTACCAAGAAATACCATTAGGTATTCCTTTTTCTCTTTCTGGTTCCTTATGTGTAACCCTATTAGAATGTCAGTTATAATTGTTTTGAACTTCTTACTAATTCAACACTTTCACATAGAGAAGCTTTAATAATTCCTTGCTGAAAGAATGAGAGAGAAACAAATAGCTGCTTAGCAAACATAAGGACCAGGAATGTCATATTGCTGTCTTCCACCAGGCTACTGAAACCTTTGTGATCACACACATAATATAATCGATACCCTCATGTGACCAAAAAATTCTATGACCAGATCATTGTCCTACAATGGAACGTCTTCTGAAAAACAGGTTATCTATAGATAGTGCCCTCTAGTTTGACAACATTTTAAAACTTAATTAACCTAACCCTTTTATTACATACATGAGAGAAATCAAGCCCAGGGAGATGAGGAAAATTTCCAAAATAACAGCTGAAATGAGAGGTGGGACAGAACTAAACCAACTGTCCAGATGCCCAGTCCGGTATTCTTTATAATAATATAGTGAGATTTTTACTATGCAAACAAACCAAAAAAAAAAAAAAAGAAAGAAAACAAACCCCACCCACCAATGGTTTTTATATTATTTTTCTATCTATCTATTTATCTATCTATCTATCTATCTATCATCATCATCATCAACTACCATCTATTCTTTGTTTATTCATTTATTAACTATTATCAAATACCAAATATCACTATGTTCAAGACACCATGCTAGGTGTTATGAACACAACAAAAAATAGCATATAGATTCTACCCTCCAAGTATTCACGCTTCAGCTCTTACCTGTCTCCTTTCTCCTCTCCTTCAGTTTTTCCTTCCTTCTACCTAAGGTGACCCTGTTAGATGGGTCTTCAGCTAAATACTCTAAGTGAATTGTGTGATGGAAGAAAAGTAGCACAGAATTGGGCATCCTTAGATCCAGAATGTGGTTCAGACTCTATCTCTAAGCTTTGAGGCCTTAACAATCACTTCACCTTTCTGAGTATTATTATATAGTTCACAGATCTAAGTAGTTATTGTGATCTCTACTCCACCTCTGCAGAGGCCACTTTGAGAATCAAATGATGGAGAGGATGCATTTCAAAGCCATTAGTTTTAGAACCATGAGACTTGGGTTTGAATTTCTGTTCTACTAATTATTAGCTGTGTGACTGTCTTCTCATGTTCAAAATGGGGTTATATTAGTCACCTTATCTTTGTAAGGATTAGCAATATTGTAAGTAGGGGTCAAGGCCTGACATTTAGGAAATATCAATAATATAATTCTTATTCTTGTTCTTATTTTCAGATATGTATGTTTGGGGGCACTTTATCCATTCTAAACTTTCTGTAGACACCTAAGAAATTATTCTTCTGCCACACAAGCTATCTAAAGTCTGCCATTTGTGAGATGACCGTCCAAGTCTCCTTAGCCTGTACACGAGTGGTATAAAGATTTTCTCCCATAATTCCACACCTTTGCTCCAAAGGTCAGCAAGAATGCTGGTGCACAACAATGGCTAGGAGACTGAAGCTATGTGAAATGAGGGTTACTCTGGAATAAATTGTCATGTCCAAAAAATAAAGAATGAGTCAGCCCATGCCTCATTCCACAGGAAGGAGATTAGTTGCAGCAGAAAACATGTGGGGCTAATTTGGTTAGAAAGGAAATATTAGCATCTTGAATTCCACAGAAAGACTCCTATGCTTGGAGTTTGTTGGATAACTTACAAAGCCCCATTATAGCTATGCATACATGTAGTAGGTACATTATAAAAGGGCAAATCAAGGATGACTATTGTTGCTGTGAATGTTTGTAATATATATATATATATATATATATATATATATATATATTCAAAACCATGTTCCACATATGTAAACTTTACTGCTACGGAACCTAGAGATTTTTAAGAGAATTGAAACAAGAAGTGATATTTACATAATGTTCTTTTGAGTTCCCTTTTGGCCAAATTTTGAAATCTGATTTTAGAATAGCATATATTTGGAATGGAGTCAGAAGAGTATACTACTACAATATGGAAGTCAGATGTAGTTGGAATAAATCAATCTTTCTTTAACGTAGGGTCCCAACTGACAGCTAATTTTTTGTAATTCAGAACTTGAAACTTGCTTTTTGTAATGGCTCCTGAAATTACTATGAATTTTTATAGTTACTAGATCCTCGTCTTTATCACTTTTACTTTCTTTTATGTTTGATGTAGGAATAATAGAATTTGTTTCTGTCCAATTCTATCTGTAGACTTGTCCCCAGCTTCTGCTTTGCTCTGTTTTTTGTTTTGGGACTTTTCTTCCACTTCAGCCTTAGACAAAATTTATTATTCTTCAGGTACCATCTTCTTCCTTCTTTCCTTCCTTCCTTCCTCTCTCCCTACCTCCCTTTTCTTTCTTTCTTTCTTTCTTTTTTCTTCCTTCATTTTTTCTTTCTTTTTTTCTTTCTTTCTTTCTTTCTTTCTTTCTTTCTTTCTTTCTTTCTTTCTTTCTTTCTTTCTTTCTTTCTTTCTTTCCTTCTTCTGCATGTGATCTTAAAAGGATCCTTAAAGACACGATACTAGAACAGATAAATAAATAAAGATTTTAGAGTTAACCAAATCAGGACTATTATGCAGTACTTTAGCTCATCTCCAAAAGTAGTTATATAAAAAGAAAATTACCTAATTTATGTTATATCTCCCAAAGGCTTTTCTGCATATCTGAAGACCTTAACATTCTCTTATGTAGATCCAAGGTAGTTAAATCTTTTACTGGAATATATATATATATATATATATATATATATATATATATATACACACACACACACACACACACACACACACACATATATACACATGTATATATACATATATATTTTCTTCAGGAACACATTTTGCATTTGTAAAATACTTCTTTGCAAACACTTTAATATTAATGTTGTTATAATAAAGAAATACCTTTTTATAACATTAAAATTCTAGAATATTACTTTTTCTTAAGTTTCTGAAATTCAAAATCTAAAGATTTTAGAAAAGCATATTTAACTTGATTTATACAATTGTATACATGTGCATATATATTATATACAGCTATATACACACAAGATATATACACACACACATACATAAATGATTTAGAAGTTCTCACAGCCCAAATAAATAGTTTTAAATCTATAATTATATAAATCACAATAATCTGTGCTTAACTGAATTCTCAAAAGCACCTTAAAATGGTTACTTTTTATTATTAATGTTTATGAATCAAGCAATACACTGTGTCCTTCCCACATACTAACTCATTCATTCCTCACAAGAATCCTAAGTCCTATGAATTCTTATTTCTACTAAACCCAGGTTCATGGACAAAGTAGCTCGAGGTCATACAGCTTTTGAAAGGCTGAGCAAGAATTGCATTAATTCTTTGATCCTAATCACTACACAGCCTTTTTTGTTTGTTTGTTTGTTTTTGTTTTTGTTTTACATTAACTGTCTTATCCTAATCAAAGGCATTCAATGGAAAATGTTTTTAGAAACTCAAATATAAGAGCAATAAGCTCCTATAGTTTACAGCAATAATACATAATGAACAATAAAATAGAGTTATTTCTTATTTTAAGCAAAGAATAGAAGAATATTATTTCATGAAACAGAAAAATAGTATTGGGATTAGTACTTTTACAGATG
Organism: Mesoplodon mirus; assembly: GCF_964341445.2. Taxonomy (NCBI): domain Eukaryota; kingdom Metazoa; phylum Chordata; class Mammalia; order Artiodactyla; family Ziphiidae; genus Mesoplodon; species Mesoplodon mirus. The sequence continues at coordinate 130,567,152 of NC_138982.1, read as the reverse complement.
GAAACATTGATGGTATCTCTCAAATAACAATTGGGATCTAGGCAAAAAAATCAAACCATGATAGGTTAATGGATACAAGGAAACAGAAGAGCTGAGAGTGAGGCCACCCAGAAATTAGCAACAGCAGGAAGCTGTTATCATCCTAGGACTAGAAGGGCAATGGGAACAAGTGGCATTACCAGAGTCCAGAAATCACAGCTGCCTCGCAGCTGCTGGAACCATAATGGATGGGCTGTAGTCAGGAGTGGGGGACAAGGAGGAACCAACTACAACCAGAGATACCACAGAAGCAGAGAGAAGGGGAAAGATCTTTGTTTCTTGTTCTTCTAGCACCCCAGTCATAGGTTCCAGACACTCATTGCAGATCCCACCTGGAAGCTAGAGAGCAAGGGTTCCAAAATAAAAATAAATAAAGAAAAAGAAAAAAGAAATATGTGGGGTTTCCTGTAAAATGCAGCAAAACTGAAGAAGGACAGGATAGAGATCTCAGAGAAGACAGTCCAACAATCTTCCCTCCTTATTGACCCTCCAAAATTTAACAAAATAGTTTGGGATAAATCATTAGACTACTATGAAACTGTTTTTTTTTTTAATTTTGAAAACAAAAATATTACATGCTATTACTGCCTCACAGGATGATTGAGAGAAGGAAATTAGGTGATGAGTATGAATTCTTTACCTATATGGTAAGGTCCAATATAAATACAAACTTTGACTACATTTATATGCAACAAAGCATGAAAGTTCTTCCTCTATGGATAAATAAGTTGCAAAGATTTTTAACACAAAAGTAAATATATCCTAGAGGTGAATTTCTAATCCATGTGATTGGGGAAAGGTTTTATGGTTGATTACATAGCACTTGTGGAAGGATACAATTATTTCTGATTAATGCTGGGATTTAAGGTTTTATATATATTTATTTACATATATATATATATATTATCTATCTATCTATCTATCTATCATCTATCTATCTATGTAATTAAACAAGGACGTGATTAGACTGAGGTGGCTCTAACACTTTGGTAACCTATGTAAGCAAACAAAAACCTAAGCCAGAGTCAATGAACTTGAATATGAAAAAATGAAACTTAGAAAAAATAGTCACAAACAGCCAAATAAGCTTTCCCAAATAAAACAAATGCTTATGCTATAGCCAATCAAATAATTTTCTTCCTTTGCTTCAGCTTCTTCTCTATAAAACCTCGCCACTAGCCCTTGTTGATGGAGTGTTCTTAGTTACCTTTGGCTTGGCACTGCCTTATTCAAATCGATGTATGCTCAAATAAACTCTTGAAAATTTTAAAGTACCTCAGTTTATCTTTTATCACATATATATTCTTTTATACGTACAACATATATAAGTATATATATATATATATATATATATATATATACTTTTATATATATGATGAAAATAAAGTAAAAATATATAAAATATATGTAATATATACATATTTTTTACTTTAAGACCTAATAAAAAGTTAAAGTTTTATTTAATATAATAATTTAATATTATTATTTGGAGAATAAATTGAGGTTCTTGTTAAATGACATGCAAATTTTGATGTCCCAACTCGATTAAGTTAAACCATCTTTGACAACATTTGAATAACTGTAAAACACTTTCTGGACAATTTGTACTGGCACTATGCAGGTAATACTCAAAAATGCATAAAAAGCTGAGTTGCTTAAATTGATAATGTCAATTGAGGATGTAATGAGAACTTGAAATGTGTTTTTATGAGAATCACAAGACCTTCTAGTAATAGCAAACTTTATCCACCATGAATTATAAATACTAGTTAAAATCAAATGTCATGAAGCAGCTTTTCTCTTTTAAACATAGCTAAATATATTTAAACATATAAAAACACTTTTAAAGCAAAGAAGCAGCTCACAGTGCCCTCAAAATGACTGTCTGAGCCCCAAATCTTGACTCCCGTAGAAGAGTCAAAATGTCAGTTTTGCAGTTGACTCCAGTAGAAGCTAAAGGGATATCATTTCATCAAAGAGTTGTGTTGGCAGGAAGGGTGTACGTGGGGAGATGGGAAATCCTAGAGATGGGAAAGTCAAGGAAGCAGAAGAGCCAAATAAGAAGAAAATATAAGGTCAGGGATGCTGTGGTATCAGAGAAGAAAATGAGGCCATGGCTAAGGGTCCTCAGACAGAAACAATTGAAAGGGAATCATACTGCACATTGAAACAATGACAAATGGGGAAAGAAATGAGCAAGGTTGAGGAAGGGGTGGAATCCTCTGGAAGTATCAGCATCTACCATAGTGTTGATGGAGAGGAAATCTTCAGAGAGGAACAAGAAAAATTTACTGAATTGTGAGGGAAGTTCCATCAGAGGTACTTAAACCAGGTGAATATCTGCATGAATCCACTCTTTGTATGTACAGTGGACTGTTTCTAGTTCTTATCCCTGGATAGTGGAATTTGAGGGTAATATTTCTATCATTCTCCAGGTTTATTGTCAAACTTTTCTTTTTTTTACAAGGAGCAAACATTACTTAACTAAGGTGAGAAACTTGCAAATTTTAAAGGTAATATATATCTTTCTATATATTATGTAATTAAAAGTTATATGTGCACTTAAAAATGGCAGGAAGGGGCTTCCCTGGTGGCACAGTGGTTGAGAGTCTGCCTGCCGATGCAGGGGACATGGGTTCATGCCCTGGTCCAGGAAGATCCCACATGCTGCAGAGTGGCTGGGCCGGTGAGCCATGGCCACTGAGCCTGCACATCCAGAGCCTGTGCTCTGCAACAGGAGAGGTCACAACAGTGAGAGGCCTGTGTACCGCAAAATACTGCAAAAAAAAAAAAAAAAAAAAAAAAGCTGGAAGTAGAACAAAGTATCCATTATGACTCTCTCTAAACTTTGGGTAAAATTCTCTTTTTTAAACTTTTCTTTAAATCCCAAATTTTCTATAATCTTTAGAACACTTGTTTGCCCTAAGATAGAAAAAAAACACTAAAATTTTATAAAAGAAAGTGATGAAACTACAAGAAAGCTACACAATATTAACAGAGTATTTTCTCTGACCTACCAATACAAAAGGAGTGGTTAAAATCCTCACTCCTCTATTAACTAGGTTTTCCTGAATAGGAGACCAAACTTTCATTATTGTGAAGGTTACCACTTATCACCAAGTAGAAGATTACACTTTTCTCAGACCACTTATACCCTAAAACTCTGTTTTTATACGAGTATATATATAAGTTTAAAAAATTCTCATTAGAGTTGGCCTTCTGTCTCTGCAGGTTTCACATCCTCAGATTCAACCAACTACAGATTGAAAATATTCCCCCCTCAAAAAAGCTACAGAATGTTCCAAAAAGCAAATCTTGAATTTACTGGTTGGCAACTATTTACATAGAATTTACATTGTGTTAGATATTGTAAGTAAGCTAGAGAAGAATTAAAATATATGGGAGGATATGTGTAGGTTATATGCAAATACTATGACATTTTATGAGATTCGAGCATCCCTGGATTTCAATATTCACGGATACCAAGGAATAACTGTACTAAAAAATTAACCCTCTTACCTCTTAGTAGTCATTCCCTATTCATTACTCCCCCCATTACCTGAGTCCTAGGGACAATAAGGCAATTATTAATCTAATTTCTATCTCTATGGAATTGTCTATTATAGATATTTCATATAAATAGAATCATACAATATGTGGTCTCTCTTGACTGCCTTATTTCACTTGATGTAAAGTTTTCAAGGTTCATCCAGTTGTAGCATGTATCAATACTTCATTTCTTCTTATTGCTAAATAATTTTCTATCATATGGACTATCACAGTTTGTTTATTGATTGCTCATCAGTTGATGAGCATATAAGTTAGTTGCACTTTTTTACTATTATGAATAATGCTACTATGCACATTAGTACACAAGTTGTTTCTTGGATTTCTATTTTTATTCCTCTTATTCTTATTTATTCCTCTTATTCTTATTTATTCCTCTTATTCTTATTTATTCCTCTTATTCTTATTTTATTCCTCATATACCTATGAGTAGAATTGCTGGATCATATGGTAACCCTTAGTTTAGCATTCTGAAAAACTGACAAAACTGTTTTCTAAAGTGGCTGCATCATGTTACATTCCCAGAAGCAGTGAATGATTATTTCATTTTCTCCACATTCTTGTAAACACTTGTTATTGTCTGTCTTTTTTTTTTTTTTTTCTATAGCCATCCCACCTGGTCATGGTATATACTCCTTTTTACGTGTTTTGAGATTCAGTTTTCTAGTGTTTTTAAAGGATTTTTGCATCTCTTTATATTAATATTTATAAGAGTTATTGGCTGTAGTTATCTTCTGATGTCTTTGGTTTTGATAACTGGGTAATACTGGTTATATAGCAAGACTTGGAAACTGAGTTTAGATTTTCTTTACATATTCTGGATTATATATATAATTTGCAAGTATTTATCTCATTTTGTGTTTTGTTTTTTATTCATTTTCTTTAAACTATTCTTTTACAGTGTGAAAGTTTTTAATTTTCATGAAGTCCAAATTATCATTTTTTCTTCTTTCATTCTTGTGCTCTTAGTATTATATCTAAGAAGGCTTTGCATAACCCAAGGTCATGAAGATTTGTACCTATATTTTCTTGTATGAATTTTATGGTTTTGGATTTTACATTTTGATATGATCCATTTTGAGTTGATTTTTTAGTATGGTGTATGGGAGATGTTCAACCTCATCCTTTTGCATGTGGATATCCAGTTGTTCCAGCACCATTTGTTGAAACAATTACTCTTTCTCCCTTTGAATTGTGTTGGCATCCTTGTTTATAATAAATTGACCATGAATGTAAGAGTTTATGTCTGCGCTCTCAATTAGCTCCTATTAATGTATTTGTCTGTCCTTATGCCAGTACCACTTTGTCTTGATTACTGTAGCTTTGCAGTAAGTTTTTAAATTGGGAAGTGAAAGAACAAGAATTTTGTTCTTTCTGAAGATTGTTTTGGCTGTTCTTGAATTTCCATATAAAATTTAGGATAAACTTGTCAATTTCCACATATAAATCATTTGGGATTTTGATACAGATTGTGTTGAATCTGTAGATCAATTTAGTAAGTACTGTCATTTAAAAAATAATGTTTTCAATCCATAAACGTAAATTGTGTTTCTAATTATTTAGATCTTTCTCAAGTTCCTTCAACGTTTACTAGTTTTCACAATGTACATTTTTAATTTCTTTTGTTACATTTATTTTTCATTATTTTATTCTTTTTGATGATATTGTAATTGAAATTATCTTTTGCAATTTCATTCTGATTATTCATTTCTACTGTATAAAAACACAGAAATACAGTTAATTTTTCTGCATTGATTTTGAATGTCTTCTGTTACATTTGTTTCTAAGTATTTTATTTTATGCCATTTTAGATGGAATTTTCTTTAATTTCATTTTTATATCCATTACTAGTATATAGAGTATGGAAATACAATTTATTTTTGTTTATTGGTCTTAAATTCTGAAAACTTGCTGAACTCATGTTTTAGTTTTAATAGATTTTTTGTTTTTGTTTTTAGTGGATTCCTAAACATAATTTTTTAAAGAAGGGTTATGAAGGCAGAGACTGCTAGTGTACACCAATATCTATTTTCTTTTCTCTACATGGGTTCATGTCTAAACTACATTTCCCAGTTCTCTTACACTAAGTGTAGCCATTAGACTGAGTTCTAGCCAAAAGAATGTGGGTAGACAGGATATAGGCTATTTTCAGAGAATATATAAATTTTTCCAAGCCATCCTGTAGTACCCTTCCTTCCTTGTCAGCAACTAATGATGAAGATACAGTAATGAACTCTAAGGTTTGTGAAAATGGCAGATGGTGTAAAGGAGCCAGAATCTAGATTAACTACATGAAGTAGACCCTTCAACTTTGCCATGGGCTGAATTGTATCTCCTCCACAATGTGTATGTTGAAGCCCTAACCCCCAATGTGACTGTATTTGGAGACAAGACTTTTATGCAATAATTAAGATTAAATGAGGTCATGAAGATGGGTCCCTAATCCAATAGGATTGGTGGCCTTATAAGAAGAAGAAGGAAGGAAGATCTCTCTCTCTCTCTCTTTCTGTCACAAGAGGACACAGAGAGAATGGGGTCATCTGTAAACCAGGAAGCACGTTCTTACCACAAACCAAATCAGCCAGAACCTTGGTCTTGGGCTTCTAACCTCCAGAATGGTAAGAAAATACATTTCACTTGTTTAAGCCACTCAGTCTTAGTCAGTTTGGGCTGCTGCTTTACACTGGGTGGTTTATAAATAAGAGACATTTATTTCTCACAGTTCTGGTGACTGGGAATTTGAGATCAGGTTGCTAGCATGGTTGGCTTCTGGTGAGGGCCTTCTTCTGTGTTTCAGTCTTCTTGTATCCTCACATGATAGAAAGTGGGTGAATGAACTCGATGGGGTTCCTTTTATAGGGCACTAATCCCACTCATGAGGGCTCTACCCTCCTGTCCTAATTACTTCCTAATCACCCCACTTCTTATACCAACACATTGGAGGCTGGGATTTCAGCACATGCATTTTGGGATGACACAAACATTCAGTCCATTGCACAGTCTATGGTACTTGTTATGGCAGCCCAAGGTGAAAAATACTGAGTTTGGTACCAAGAAATGGGATGCTACTGCTAAAAATGCCTAAAAAGGTGAAAGTGTTTTTGAACTGGGTAAAGGGTAGATGCTGGAGGAGTTTTGTGGTGCATGCTAGAAAAAATGTAGATTGCTGTGAACAGAATGTTGATAGAAATATGGATGTTAAAGGCCATTCTTGTGAGGTCTCAGAAAAATGAGGAACAGGTTATTACAAATTACAGGAAAAGTCATCCTTATTATAATTGGCAAAGAACATGGTTAAATTATGTTCTAGTGTTCTGAGGAAAGTAGAACTTTCAAGCAGTGAAATTAGAAGCAGAGCAGAGGAGATTTCTAAAAGTATTGAAGATACAGCTGGAAATCTTCTTTATTGCTCATTGTAAAATGTGAGTGGAAAGAGATGGATTAAGGAGGAAATTGTTAGCCAAAAGGCACCAGAACTTAGAGATTTGGCAAATTATCAATCTATATATATTAAAAAATTGAGAAAGATTGTTCTGAAGAGAACACTAAGGGTGTGGCTGAACAACCATTTGATAAAGAGATTATAGATGTGACTAATGGACGAAATCAGCTATCTCTGTGGAAGCCAGGAATAGAGATGGAGTTATGCCAGCAGAGTCACTGCCAGCTGGGGCTAAAATGGACAGAAAAAATGACACGAAATCAAAGAAGCTATTAGACTTCTTAGACCTTACAGGATTGGAACAGTTATTTGGCTGCGAATGTGTCCTGTTCCTCAAGAAAAGGAAAGAATGACCCCAAAGGCGATTCAGAGATCATCAAAGCTGCCTCCCACGTTTCATAGGGTGAACCATCGCATAAGTATCAACAGGCCAGATGGCCTTCAACTGAATCCTTGGGGGTGGGACCACCCTGAAAAGCTTTGCAGGTGGGACTTTCCAACAGAATTGGAGGGCAGAGTTCTGGGGTATGGAATTACTGCCCTAGTGGTTTCTGAAGATGGGACCACACGGCCTCAGCAGGTGGGGAGAGCAGAACATTGAGCAAAGAGTGTTGTTCTTTATTTAAACATTTTTATTGGAGTATAATTACTTTACAATGGTGTGTTAGGGTCTGCTTTATAACAAAGTGTATCAGCTATACATATACACATATCCTCATATCTCTTCCTTCTTGCATCTCCCTCTCTCCCACCCTCCCTATCCCACCCCTCTAGGTGGTCACAAAGCATCAAAAATCTACAAACAATAAATGCTGGAGAGGGTGTGGAGAAAAGGGGACCCTCTTGCACTGTTGGTAGGAATGTAAAATTGATACAGCCACTATGGAGAACAGTATGGAGATTCCTTAAAAAACTGAAAATAGAACTACCATACAACACAGCAATCCCAGTACTGGACATATACCCTGAGAAAACTATAATTCAAAAAGAGTGTTGTTCTTAAGCCTTAAGATCTAATGGATTTTACCCTGCAAGATTTTGGACTTGCTTGGGACCTAGCAGCTCTTTCTTCTTTCCAATTTCTCCCTTTTGAAATTGGAATATCTATCCTATGCCTGTCTTACTATTGTATTTGGGAAGCATATAACTTGTCTGGTTTCTCAGGTTCAGAGCTGGAGATGAATTTTGCCTCAGGATGAATTGTACCTCAAGTTTCACCCATACCTGATTTAGATCATATTTAGATGAGACTTTGGATTTTAGGCTTTAGAATTGATGCTAGAATCAGCTAAGACTTTGGGGGCTGTTAGCTTGGAAAAAATATAATTTTCATGTGATAAGGACATGAAATTTGGAGGCCAGATATTGAATGCTATGGAATGAATTATGTCCCCCCAAATTCATATGTTGAAGCCTTAATTCCCAATGTGACTGTATTTGGAGATAGGGCTTTTAAAAGGTAATTAAAATTAAATGAGGTCATAAGGGTGGGTCCCAATCCAACAGGATTGG